>NC_041707.1:22140469-23340469 GCF_900700375.1 Denticeps clupeoides
TGGTGAGATGCAAAACAGTGGAAACCGAAAAAAGAAAATATCATGGACAATGAAGAGATCATCCACGTTTATCCCATAATCACCTCTTTATTTTCCCCACGTCTGCCTACCCCGTTATCTCTGCTCTCCCGCCCTCCATCACTCATCCGCTCGCTCCCTCTGGTGCAGAAAAGTGGCCCAGGAGGCCTCCCCTTTGCATTGGTCTCAGTGAAGCTGGGGTTTTATTCACTGTTGGAGTCACGATCGCCATGGCTACCGTAGACAGGCATTAAAAAAAAAAAAAAAAGCCTGTCTAGTGTTCCACAGAGACACCAAGTGGTGACGGTGAATCATGACAAAACACACAGTCTGATTTCCAAATTCTTATTTATATATATATACATAAAAAAAATTCATATAGTACAATGGAAACAATAAAATTATTATAATACTATCTGACAAATTAAATACAGTATCGAGAGACCAAAAATTTGATAAGAGCGAGTCAGTATTCTCTTCCTCAAGGCATTTAGAAGAGATATTGTGTGTGTATGATGTTCTTATATGGATAATGTAGTACACTAATTCTTCGTGGTGTACTGTGTTTGAATGCTTTATGTTTTGTATGTTTATAGGAGTGTTGGTGCCTACATCTTAGTGTGTAATAAATATGCACTTCAACCTGCAGTATATGCATGTTGTTTTCATGTACATTTGGGAATCAGAGTAGAGAGTTGTGCTTTGCCACCGAACGTGCGAGTAAGGTCAGAGTGTGTGAGTCCTTTTGTCCTATTACCTGTGAATGTTTTAGCTGTGTTATGTTTTCTCAGCCTGACTCTGTGTGTGCTCAGTGACTCTCAGCAGATTCTCAACATGCTGCAGGTACTGAGCTGTTCTTCTCTTCACCGAGTCTCTCCGGTGAGGGTCAGGGTCACCTGTTTGTGCAGAAGAGAGAGAACAGTTTTCAAATTTAATTACTACTTAATTACAACCAATCATAAATAAATTGTGCAGCCACACAATTGCGCATTCCATTTTCACTTTTGTTTCTCACCTTGCACTCCTCTGATCAGAATATCTACCGCAGTCCGGTACTGCAGGATGGCTGCACTGTAATCCCCCGCTTTCTCCTTCTCCATGGCAGCATTTAGCTCATTGGTCACTTGTGTCAGGTATGCTGCCTCTCCACCTGCATCACTGCTTTCATTGGTCACGGCCAGAGAGAGCAGCTCTGAGTTCTTCTGGATGCAATCAGGGTGCTCTGTGATAGAAAGAGACATTTGCCTGGAAAACTGTATAAGTGCACAAATAAAGAATGGTGTACAAATGGACAAGAACCATAAAACCGTCTAAAATGACGGTTTTAATTCCATCCCTTGTGATATTTTATCAATTAATGCATAGGTCTATTGAGTAAAATACAGTGAGCAAGAATAATGTGTGTGGCAACTCCCCCCCCCCGTTTTTATTATTGCAATTTGCATATAGTCCAGAATGTTACGAAAAGTGATCAGATGAACTGCAAAGTTCCTCTTTGCTGTGAAAATGAACTGCAGCCCAGCAATAAAAAGGACCTGCTAAGAGCATTTCAGGGATCCTTTCGTTAACAACAAGTGAGCACGTTGACCAGCACAAGATCATTCGGTCATGCTGAATTAGAAAAGCAGACTGGATGCTTTAAAAGGAGGGTGATGCTTGAAATCATTGTTCTTCCTCAGTTAACCATGGTTACCTGCACGGAAACATGTGTAGTCATCAGTGCAGAGCTTGCTCAGGAATGGCATTAGGCAGGTTTGAGTGCATCTGCAGTGAGATGAAGACGTTTGGATGATGGCCTGGTGTCAAGAAGGGCAGCAAAGAAGCTACATCTCTCAAAGACAAACTTCAAGGACAGACTGATATTCTGCAAAAAGCACAGAATTGGACTGTTGAGGACTGGGGTCCTCTGATGAAGCACCTTTCCGATTGTTTGGAGCATCTGGAAATATGATGCGCGACCACCAAGGTGAGCGTTACCATCAGTCCTGTCTCGTGCCAACAGTAAAGCATCCTGAGACCATTCATGTGTGGAGCTGCTTCTCATCCAAAAGAGTCGGCTCACTCACAACTTTGCCTAAGAACTCAGCCATGAATAAAGAATGGTACCAAAACATCCTCCGACAGCAACTTCTCCTAAACGTCCAAGAACAGTTTGGTGAAGAACAATGGCTTTTCCAGCATGATGGAGCACCGTACCATAAGGCCAAAGTGATAATTGAGTGGCTCCACAAAGGAAACAAAAAGTGTTTCTCAAAACTAGTTTGTATTAATATGTCTTAATATGAAAAGAACAGGACCACATAAATTTACCTATGTAGCAAAGCCTATTGAGTAGAAGTAATAATAATAATAATAATGATATATACATTTCCTATGAGGCCACCACGACTACAGGACACAGCTCAGTACCTGCGGTGGTAGCAGATCCTACCTCTGTAAAGAGTTCACATGTTCTATATTTGTGGCGAGAACCCAAAACCATTTCAGCTCTACAGGACTGATTGAAATGCACAAACAGCAAAAATGCTGTAACTTTTGGAAGCGTGGAGGTGGAGGTGTTCATGGCCTCAGTGGTTGGCCTTGCGAATAAGCACATTGTTTACTGGTCTACAGCTGAAGCATAGTTATCTATAAATCAAAAGCAGAAAAAGAGCAAAATTATTGATAAAAATATTAGTCCCAGTCAAGCTGTTATGCCATAGTGCCTAATGTCTTTTTTTATGGCCTTTCCTATTTATTTAATGTCAAGAATGATTTCATTCAAACTGAAATTGCCTACTGTCCTGTTTATTTCAGTGTTTAATATGTTTATGTTTAAACACACTCTCTTTGTCACTTTAGTGCAGCATATGGTGCACACTCCTCTGTATTTATCCAATCAACATTTGTGAGCAGTGGGCAGCCATGAAAGGTGCACAGGGAGCAGTGGGTGGGGACAGTGCCTTAGTGGCACATTGGTCGTCTTCCTTATCCAGAAGGCCACCACTAATGTACTCCATAGACCTGACTTTGTTATGGATGTGAGGCACATAAAGGCTCATACCTTCTTTAGCACAGGGGTCAAACATTGCCAGGTCCATATTTGAGAGTGCGGGTGGCACACCATCTGCAGGCCCTCTGGCAACAGAGTCAAAGAGTGAGTCAAATTCCTCCTGTCCTTCCGATTGATCAGTGGTAGGAGATGCAGACTGGGGAGAGGCCGCTAAAAGGGAGGAGAAAATTACATTTAAAATTTTCCCCCACTCCTCCCACAAGCTTCAACAATTCTTGTCTAGTAAAATAGCCAATCACTCCTCAACATTACTGTAAACTACTTAGGTAATGGTATGAATTACATGTTAAGGTGTTTCAGTGATTTCATAATAGTGTTTAAATTTATGACGAAATATCTTCATCAACAAACCTTTTTGACATGATTAGGACAAGACGAGAGGTAAATGCTAGTCATGTGATGATAACTATAACAACATAGACAATGTAATATTATTGACCAGTAAAAACAAGGTGACCAATGGTTCACAAGATTAAAAACAAGACTAATGTCATTTTGGTTGATGAAAATGAGACAAGATGTTATTTCCTCTTGTTTAATCGTGTTATTATGTCACGATTTTTCTGTTTCCTGTATCTCCCATTAGATCACACAGATGACATATTGTTGCACAATGAAGATGAACATTTTTAACAATGAATCTTAACAAATGAATGTGTGGTCGAAAAAAAATGGAACAAATCAGAGTGTCTTCCTTGTCTGGAATGGATATAGTGTATTCTATAAGTCTATAAGGTAACAATAATATAATAATAAGATAACCATGTTTCTGTCTGATCTACTAAGTACTTGTACTATATTGACTGGGTTAAATAAAATTGTATAAAATTTTTTTTATAAAATGCTCAGATTTTTTGTCAACTGAAACTTGACTAGAATAAAATAAGTCTGGACATGACAAAGACTAATAAAGATGAAAATGACAGCTTGATACAAAGACTAGGATAACTAAAATTAAGACAGTCTGGCAAAAAAATCTAATTGTTCACCAATGTCATATTTAATAATAATGTAAAAAATAAATTGTAAGAGTCAGGTTTCTAATAAGGTTTGATAACTTTTTACTTCTCACCTCTGGTGTGCTTCTCTGGGCTCTGGAGCTGTTGGTTTTCATCTGTTCCTAACACAGGAATAACCTCTTCATCTGTGGTTACAATTTGCACAGGACTGTTCCCATCTTCTGTGTAGGCCTCTAGCGCAACCTCAGGCTTTCCTACTTCTGGACCCAGTACAGAGTCCAGCTCTTGAGGCTGGATTGGAGCTTCCTTCCCTTCTTCCTCTTCAGCAAGTAACTCTGAGATTCGCTCAGGCAGTGGGATCAGAGGGGGAGGCAGGCTGGTGGAAACAGGACATGGGTCCAGAGGTCTAGTCACCTCTCCTCCCTGAGAGTAAAGTGGTCTAGGTCAAACAGTCTTCATAACAGTGTGTACTATTGAGATGAAAAGTATCATGGTGAAAAACAGCAGAATAAAACACACAGTGCACACAACCAAATGTGAATTCTGCATTTAACTCATTTTGGTAGGAGAAGTGGGCAGCCATAAGCAATGGAGCAATGTATGGAGATTGTACCTTGCTGGGCAGGGCTTGGCCTAGTGGATAAGGAAGTGTACTCATAATCCTAAAGTAATATAATCTAATCCCAAGACGTCAAGGTGCCACTAAAGTGCCACTCAGCAAAGCACCGTCCCCACACACTCCTCCCCGGGCAACTGTCATGGCAAATGCAGAGGATATTTCATGCCGTGCTGCAGTGTTTCAATCATTTCACTTTCTTCTTATTTTTGCTGAAGGGTACCACAGTGCCATCTAGCAGGTTGACAAATTTTTTACCTGATTACAGGTGCCACTTCAATTACAGTCAGGCTACCACTGCCCTATGCAATCATCCCATGGGGTCTACAATTCCATAGACAGTACATGCTGTTCTGTATATCCCATATACAGCTTCTAGCATTCCATATAGAGTGACCTCTTTTGCATATGGGATTGCACTAAATTAAAAGTTTTATGTTCACTGACACTATGGTAATGTGATTCCTGTGTTATTCATGATTTATTGAAAAATAAGAATGGAAAGATAATCTTAAGATAATATATAGTGTCTTCTTAACAATGGAAAAGCCCTGAGAAAACTTTTTTGACATATCCATTTCTGGTGTGTGTGTGTACTTCTCACCTGGAAGAATTCTTTTAGCTGGGGACTGTTGTACAGTGCAGGGATGTTGGTGGTGAAGTCAAACATGATCTCTGAAGCCTTCCTTCTCTCCTCAATGACCGCTTCATCAAACCTTCCTGAGCGAGAAGTCAGAATGACAGAGGGTGAGTGAGTGTAAGTGAAGCACGTTTACTCAAACTCCTCCTCAAGACCTCCACAGCCTTTCAGAAGGACAGAGCTGCAGCTCAGTGCTAATGCTGCGCATCTACAGTTATAGCCAAATGTTTTGAGAATGACACAAATCTGCTGCTGCTGCCTTTTTGTTCAGTTGTTTCTGTGTTGTATTGAAGCATTTTATACGTTTCAAAGGCTTTTACTGACAATTACATCAAGTTTATGCAGAGAGTCGATATTTGCAATGTTAGCCCTTTATTCCCCCAACCCATTCCTTCATAATCAGTGCTTGGGAGTTTGTCAGAATTTGTGGGTTTTTGTTTGTCCACCCACCTCTTGAGGATTGACCAAAAGATCTCAATTGGGTTATTGTAGGACAGCAATATGGAGCTTCCTGGCCATGGACTCAAAATGTCAATGTTTTGTTCCCTTTAGTTCTCACTTTGACTTTATGGCACGGTGCTCCATCATGATGGAAACTGCTCTTGGATGGTTGGGAGAAGTTGCTGTCGAAGGATGTTTTGGTACCATTCTTTATTCATGGCTTGTGTTCTAAGGCAAAATTATGAGTGAGCCCACTGCCTTGGATGAGAAGCAGCCCCACACATGAATTGTCTCAGGATGCTTTGCTGCTGGTGCAATAGAGGACTGATGGTAGTGCTCACCTTTTCTTCTCTGGACAATCATAAAGTACAGACCAAAATGGACACACTCTCACTGAAGGCATCAAAACTATGAATGAACACATGTGGAGTTATGTACCTAACAAAAAAAAAAAAAAAGGTGAAATAACTGAAAACATGTTTTATATTCTAGTTTCTTCAAAATAGCCGCCCTTTGCTCTGATTACTACTTTGCACATTCTTGGCATTCTCTCGATGAGCTTCAAGAGGTCGTCACTTCACAGGTGTGACTTATCAGGGTTAATTTGTGGAATTTCTTGCTTTATTAATGGGGTTGGGACCATCAGTTGTGTTGTGCAGAGGTCAGGTTACTACACAGCCGACAACCCTATTGGACAAATGTTAAAATTCATATTATGGCAGGAACCAACCAGCTAAATAAAGAAAAACGAGTGGCCATCATTACTTTAAGAAATGAACGTCAGTCAGTCCAGAAAATTGCAAAAACAAATAGTCCCCAAGTGGAGTTGCAAAAACCATGTAGCGCTACAACAAAACAGGCACACATGAGGACCGACCCTGGAAGCGACCCATGGTTAACAGAGGAAGAAAAATAATTTCAAGCATCACTCTCCTTTTAGAGCAGTCTGCTATTGTAACTAAATCAGCATGACAGAATGATCTGCAGCCTTGTGATCATCAACACTCTGACTTGTGTTATGGAGAGGTCGCAGAAGGTCCTTTTGAGGCAGGGCTAAAATTCAGTGGAAATGGTTTTTGGGGATTAAGTTCATTTTCATGGCAAAGAGGAACTTTGAAATTCATCTGATCACTCTTCATAACATTGTAGAGTATATGCAAATTGCCAGAATAAAAACAGAAACGACAAAACCAGTATGTCATTCTCAACTTTTGGCCACAACTGTACACATCAATACATATACAAGTATGTAACCAGAAACAGGGTGTCAGAAGTAGAGTGTCAAGAGTGTTTCAAGTACCAAAAAGCTGTGCTGGTGGGAAAGGGGGAAACTCCTCCTGACGCCTAAAGAGGTTCCTGTGCGTGTAGGCCAATTCACTATGCAGTTTCTTCAGTTCAGAATACCTCCGCCACACCACCACCTGTCAAAGAGAAAACTGTGAGAGTATGTACAGTACAGGCCAAAAGTTTGGACACCTTCTCATTCAATGAGTTTTCTTTATTTTCATGACCATTTGCCTTGGTAGACTCTCACTGAAGGCATTAAAACTATGAATGAACACATGTGGAGTTATGTACTTAACTCATCGAGAGAATGCCAAGAGTGTGCTAAGCAGACTAGAATATAAAACATGTCTCCAGTTATTTCACCTTTTGTTGTTAAGTACATAACTCCATTCATTCATAATTTTGATGCCTTCAGTGAGAATCTACCAATGTAAATGGTCATGAAAATAAAGAAAACACAATAAATGAGAATGTGTATCCAAACTTTTGACCTGCACTGTATGTAAAGTGAGTGTCCTTCATAAGATGGACCAAAACTCGGTCTGGAGGATTAGGATGCAGGAAAGATGGATGAGCAGACAGTTAAGCAATTATATACATGGTCATATTAACATCTAAGATTTATAAACAAAAGGAATGGTTTACATGCCAAACACATAAACAGTTCCTATACTCACCTCTTTAACGTCCTCGGGCCTTTTTTTGGACACAAACTGAGGAAAAAAAGCTAAAGATTAAAAAGCAAACACTTGCTGAAACCCAGAGATCCTTCGGAAAACGGGGGGTTTAAAGCCACAAAGAAGTCATGGGAATTGTGTGGATCATGCACTTAATCACGAGATCAGTGAAGCAAGGAAGGCAACACAAAGGCTTTCAATTGAATGGAGTCATTTCTACCCTATTCAACAAAAACGCACACCATTCGTATCCTACTAAACAGTAAAGAAATACGGTCATTTTAAAAACTAAAAACTGTACCATGTTCTATATGTAGCTCTGTGGTGTGACATAATAAAGGTCACAACAGTAATTAATAAAGTAGCCATGTGCTTTCCGGTTTTTAAACATAGAATGTAGACAGTAATGAGCATAATGTCATTTAATCGAGACATTTCATTAGGACTCATATTGGAGCCTGACACTCACCCTCGCCGTAACTTTGTACTCCGTGTGTCCTTTTTCATGTGTGCGTGGATCTGTCACGGAAAAGAAGCGGTGGTACTCCTCCTTTGTCTTCCGAGACATTGGCAAACGATCTGTAGCGTAACCTGGTTGAGGTAATGTCGGTGTTTAGCGTGTTCGGGATTTAATCCGGTTACTTCCTGGTTAGGGACCGGCGCATGCGCAGACGGAACGTAACCACGCCTCCCGAGACGAATGTTGCTGATCACGTCAAAGCGCACTCCCCTCCACCAGAGGAGCCTTTTAAAATGAAGGTTTCGAAGAAAACGCAACCACGGTGCTGTGAAACACAGGGGAGGCTCGGTTACAAGAATGAAGTTTCCAGATTGCTAGCAAGGAACAGTTGGAGATAAACACCTTATTTTGTCATGTACTGGGGTAAGGTGATGGGGAGAGAAAAGACGTTTGACACAGTGGAGAAGCTCAGAGAAGCCTATTATTAACTAGCTCCTATTGAACAAGATAACAGCACAAGAGGTGAGACATTCATCCAAGATCATTGCACGCCCCCCGCCTGCCCCAGTTACTCCCAACTACCAGGCAATCCCCCAACACTCACCCTAATGGTGGGTACAACGTTTGCCTCACTAACCCCAGAGGCGGCCCTTATGCTAATTAGGTCAGCCCTATTGGCTGCCAACGCTACAATACAAATGACCACAAATTAATGTACAAAAGTCACAGCTGATGATCTGAGGGTTGCTTTATCCTAACTTGGTAACTTGTCGTCACTGACGTTGCTTGCCACACAAAAAATGTTTTTAATGTAACTTCATTTCAAACTGAGAAGCGGGCCATAGTCTTAATTTTATAAAGTAAGTCTAATTTAGCGCCATGGTGCCACCAGCCCACCAGGTGGCGCCATTTACAGGCTTGTCTCCTTTCTGAATTATGTCCACCTGGTTATCCAGTTCCCAGATGTATGAAGCGTAAATGTTCCTGCTTTAACTCCAGTTCTTGTTGATCCCCTGTTGCCTTCAGTTAATCAATTTCAGTTAACTGAGGTTCTCACTCACTCAATATTAAAGTTACGTGATTGTCATTGTGAAACACTGCGGCACAGCACACAATGACGTGTCCTCTGCATTTTTAACCCATCACCTTCGTTCATTCTTCCGGTTGTTAAAGTGAGCACTGATACATGAACTCATATGAGAATGATTGGGAAGCCCTCTCAGATGCATAATAATGGCTGTGGCAAAATGTGGGTACTTGTTCTTTATAGTTTGATAAGTTGATCCCTTCTGTTTTCTGTTTCCCATGTGCTAATAGTTTGTTTCACTTTAGCCACACTTGGTTCCTCTGTTTCCCGTTTTGGACAGAATGAACAGCCCTACAATGGAACCAGCGAGTGAGTCTGCGGATCTGACCCGAACCACAGCCCTCACAGCTGATGGAACAGGTCGACATCCGGTGATCTGCGCTGGCACCGGTTTCCAGAGGATGGGATGCTGCAATGCCGGCTCACATGTCCCTGCCTCCTGCTGTTCAGTCGGTTCCCTGTATCAACACCGGATGACCCCTTTTTCTCTGTCAGCCTCTGTGTGTGCCTGTCTCACTCCCTCCTTCATGTCTACATACAGGAGAGGTGTCTGGTGATCTGGTGCCTGGCTCGTGCTCTCCAGACCTTGACACACCAGCTGATAGTGGTTCTTTGGCTGCAGTCCTGCTTCCCTTTGGGTAGTGGGAACTGTCACATCCAGTTCACTGATTCTCTGTGTCTACACCAGAGTCTTGTCCCATCATGATCCCCTGCACCTGTCAGCCCCAACCAGCCACATGCACTTCTTTGTTTATCCCCAGTGTATAAAAGGACTGTGTTCTGTTATTGTCTCTGCTGTTCAACTGATGTGCACCTATATGTAAACTCTGATTTGGGACCTCAGTCCCTTCTGTTTTCCGCTTCCCGTGTGTGAATACATTTCAGTTTGTTTCACTATACTCATGCTTGGTTCCTCTGTCCCCTGCTCGTGACACAATATTCTCTAAAGTTCCTTTCAGAATAACTGTCTACTTTTTGTAGGTGGACATCAGATTTTTCCATTTCCTCAGACTCAGTAACATGTATGCTCATTACTACACATTTGCAGTAATTTCAGATGTCTTAGTTTTATAATGTTGTAAAATTAGAGTATAAAATAGGCCCTACAGTTGCTGAGATATTTTCAGTTTATTTAGGGTATGCTATTTCAAACAAGGTTTTTTTTCCCAGTAGCACTAGCTCTTAACAGGTTAATGTATTAAATAAAATCAATAATTTATTTCTGGTTAAACTATTTTTTGTGACATACTGGCACCTCTAGGCATCATGATGATGTGTTTGGTCTGTCATCATGTTGTAATGTACAACATTTGTATGTTTATGTTTTAACCCATGAATACACAACCGCCATATTTATTGTTGGCTCTCGAGTCAGTTTATGTGGTGTTTACAGTTAATGTAGTTCCCTTCAAGTCGTGCACTTGTCCCGTGTGACCTCCCTTCAATGTGACTATTTGAATCTCTGTGAAATTTGCCAAATCCAAAAAAATTAATGAAATGAAAGCATTGGACGCCTCCTTGGCATTTCAGTCCTTCATTTAGCTGGTGCGGCGCAGACTTGCATTACAGAATTACAACCCCTGGGTTAGTACCCAGCTCAAGACTAACCAACACCCCTCATTTACATTTACATTTACATTTAAGGCACTTATCCAGAGCGACTTACAACGTGCTTTCAAGTTACCATCGATGAAGAGATCAATTCCGGTTCACTAGGACCCCCAACTATGAATTCAGTTGTATTCATGTTGTCTTTGCAGTCGACAATGCGATTTGTAAGTGAAAGTGAAGTGAGCACGTGGGCACGTGGGTACATTCTACTTCCACTTACAAGTATTTCCACTCCGTTCTATATAGTACTCCCTCCTATTATATATTTGTACTCACACATTGATTCATTTCGGTGTGTGTGTATGCACACTATAGTGTGTTTGCTATTATAATGATGACCAAATGTCGCAGCTTCTGCTGCTTGACTGCAGTCATTTTTAAATCATGGTAATGACACTGAAACAAATCCACTGCAACCGCCAAACCAAACACATATGCAGACACCAATGGAACTTTCTGATGTGTTGACAGTCATTGCAGGCTCTTGATGAAAGCCTTCAGAAAGTAAATATATAAATAACAAATTGTTAGGAGTAACCTAAAAGATAAAACAAAAAATGTTGTACTGAAAATGTTATAATCAGTCATGAATTTTATTGTACAGAAGCATCTCTGCAGTGTGATGTTTTTTTTTTCTCTGCAGGATGGCAGTAATCTGACATTATATGTGTTCTTAAATATATTTTAAGGTATCTGTACTTTATTCAAGTAGAATTAATAATTGGGACCTTTTACTTTATTACATATTACAGATTACAAATATCTATATTACTATATCTCATGTACATATTACAAATATCTACACTTACATATTACTTTGCTGGGTGTTCAAATGCACATTTATCTTGCTATGCTCACACATTGCTTGGAGGCTAGATTTAATGCCAGAGGGCAGTGGGGGAAGCTTAGGGCCCACTTGCACAGCACAGAACAGCTCACATTTATTAAATTCCGGATGTGGCCTGCGAACATGATATCGGCAGACGTGGAAGAGTTTGGTAGAGTCTTTGTGACCGGGTGCGTGCAGGGTGTGCAGCTGCAGAGACCACACAGTGCATCATACTAGGTACTGGCATTAGAACAATTATCGGTCACGTCCATGCGGGCATGACGGGGCGGGTGCACGGAGAAGAGGACGAAGAGTGACGAGGAATGAAGGACGCTTTCACCTGACATCACGAAACTGGGCTTTAATGGTGGAACACAGGACAGGGGAGACATCCGAGACGTTGGCATTAGTGAACATGGAACATAACGTTAAAGACCTGACAGCGAACAGAAACGAACAGGGAAGCTTTATACATTTGACACAGGTGAGAATGATTAGGGAACATTTCACTTGACAACAATGAAACAACAATGTAACCCCTTTTCAGACCGGATCGTGACAGAATCCCCCCTCCTATGGCACGACCCCTGGCGGGCCAGACGAAGCAGTCCATGAAGGAGGGAGGAAAGTCCAAACACAGAGTCTGAATGGTTCGAGTGGACAAGAGGAATCGAGTGGAATTGATTCACGTGAACAAGGATAGAAAGGATGAGATGAACAGAGAGCAATGATAAATGACTGAATGAATGAGTGGTCCGGTATTCCAGATGGACGAGCGGCGGTTCTCCAGCGCAGATGGCTTCGGGTCAGTGTGGTACTGGCACCTCGTCCGCATGCGTCCGCCGCTCCCTGTCAGTCTCCGGCTCGCCCCGCTGAATGGCCGCTTCTCACCTTCAACGCCGCCAGACACGGGACGGCACCACAGTTATAATAGTTTTGGATTTTTCATTAGTTTTAGTTTTTATTTCGTTTAGATTTTTTTTTTTTCAAATTCAGTTAGTTTTAATTAGTTTTTACAGGCAGATTTACTAGTTTTTATTAGTTTTGATATTTTGAAATTGCTTAGTTTTAGTTTTTATTAGTTACAGTGTTTAGTTTAATTTTTTTTTTTTTGTAAATTAGGATATTTGTCAGGTGCATGAATCAAAATCACCAGAATAGCCTTATCCATCTTAGCTCCGATAAGGTTATTGACTCTTGCAGCTCCGGGTGTTTTTAATTTTGGTTCGAGTGAAGTGGTGAACTTTTTGAAGGTAATCGAGTCACACAGTCATGTAGACATTCCAGTCTTAATAAACATATTTACCAATGCTTCTTCTCATTTGTGGTGTTCCTGCGTATTTACTAGCCAGCAGCTACTTGGTCGGCGGTGGAAGCAGTCCATTATGGATGCTGTAGTATCACGTTCCTTTCCCATGTTACCTGGCCTGGCTACCGCTTCTCTTTCGGGGGAGGGCGGGCGAGAGGCTAGCTTGTTCAGGTACTCTTGGTTCGCCTTTTTGTGTGAGCTTTTCAAATGGACTTTCAGATTCGTGGGGTTTTTCCCCTTGAGAAGTATTCCACATATTGTATCACCTGCTTCTACAACAAGGCACTTACTTTTATTTTTGCCACTGTCATAATCAAAGAAATCCCAAATAGGACTTTCTTCCGACTTTCTTCCGACTTTCGCTGCAGCCATCACGCTAGCCGTCACGGACAGACTATGGGCACGTGACGTCACAGACCACGTGTTACCATAATGGTCAAAAACCTGGCTTAAAACTGGCAGCGTGAAGTAAATAGATTTTAATTCAACCCAAAAGGCTTATTACATAGACGAAAACGAAGGACGTTTTTGCTATAATATTAGTTCGTTTAAGTTCGTTTTGTATACACACAAAACAGTTTCAGTTAGTTTTCGTTTTTTTTTAACTCTTTATTTCAGTTAACGAAAATGCTTTTTCAATTCTAGTTTTAGTTTTATAGTTCGTTTTCGTTAACTATAATAACCTTGGTCGGGACCCTGCAGGACAAGAAGCCATGGAAGGCCAGGGACAAGGAAGCTGGCGGCGTCCTACCAGCGAGTCGCAGCTCCTCCGATCTCAGCGGGGCTGCGTCAGGTGGCGTCCAAATGTGGGTCAGGTCTTTCTGTCACGTCCATGCGGGCATGACGCGGCGGGTGAACGGAGAGGAGGACGAGGAGTGATGAGGAACAAAGAATGAAGGACGCTTTCACCTGACATCACGAAACTGGGGTTTAATGGTGAATCACAAGACAGGGGAGACATCCAAGACGTTGACATTAGTGAACATGGAACGTAACGTTAAAGACCTGACAGCGAACAGAAACAGGGCAGCTTTATACATTTGACACAGGTGAAAACGATTAGGGAACATTTCACATGACAACAATGAAACTACATGACAACAATGAAACTGAAAGAGTAACCCCTTTTCGGACCGGATCGTGACATTATCTTTTTAATATTTGAAAATTTAAATCTGAAAGTGATTGTTTTTGTCAATGTGAGACACAGCAAGCACATCACAACGAAATGTGCATTTAACCATCATCCTTGGTGAGAAGTGGCAGCCATGACAGGTGTCCGTGGAGCAGTGTGTGGGTACAGTGCTTTGCTTAAGGGGACCTCAGCGCAAAGATGTTCAAAAGTCCAAGTCAGGTCTCAAGTCCTTGTGTTCCCCTGTGTTTCCTTGCTTAAGCCAGTACATGTCCGGGCCCATCTGAAGTTTGCTAGAGAGCATCTGGATGATCCAGAAGAGGATTGGGAGAATGTCATATGGTCCGATGAAAACAAAATAGAACTTTTCGGTAAAAACTCTACTTGTCGTGT
Source organism: Denticeps clupeoides (assembly GCF_900700375.1). NCBI lineage: Eukaryota > Metazoa > Chordata > Actinopteri > Clupeiformes > Denticipitidae > Denticeps > Denticeps clupeoides. The sequence continues at coordinate 22,154,981 of NC_041707.1, forward strand.
TTGGAGGAGAAAGAATGCTGATTTGCATCCAAAGAACACCATACCTACTGTGAAGTATGGGGGTGGAAACATCATGCTTTGGGGTGTTTTTCTGCATAGGGACCCGGATGACTGATCCGTGTAAAGGAAAAAATGAATGGGACCAAGTATCGTGAGATTTTGAGTGAAAACCTCCTTCCGTCAGCAAGGGCATTGAAGATGAAACGTGGCTGGATCTTGCAGCATGACAATGATCCCAAACACACCGCCTGGGCAACAAAGGAGTGGCTTCGTAAGAAGCATTTCAAGGTTCTGGAGTGGCCTAGTCAGTCTCCAGATCTCAACCCTATAGAAACTCTTTGGAGGGAGTTGAAAGTCCGTGTTACCCAGCGACAGCCCCAAAACATCACTGCTCTAGAGGAGATCTGCATGGAAGAATGGGCCAAAAAACCAACAACAGTGTGTGAAAACCTTGTGAAGACTTACAGAAAACGTTTGACCTCCATCATTGCCAACAAAGAGTATATAACAAAGTATTGAGATGAACTTTTGTTAGTGACCACTTATTTCCACCATAATTTGCAAAAAAATTCTTAAAAAATCAGAGGATGTGATTTCTGGATTTTGTTTCTCATTTTGTCTCTCATAGTTGAGGTATACCTATGATGAAAATTACAGGCCTCTCTCATCTTTTTAAGTGGGAGAACTTGCACAATCGGTGGCTGACGTTTTTTGCCCCACTGTAAATAATTTCAAGAAATGAACATCCAAGTCTAAAGTCAAGTCACAAGTCATTGTTTGTGCAACTTAAGTGCGACTCATCTCTGCCTCAGTAGCAACTTGTTCAGGATTTGAACCCACAATCTCTTGGTTACAAGTCCACTTGCTTGTACTAGTTGCATTATTACTCTTTATAATTACAAGACAACATTTTACTTTACTTTTAGTAAAGTACTTTTACTTTTGTGTAGAAAGTGGAGTAAATAATCCAACACTGCACATATATAACCACATTAATGTGTCTTTAACATTACGACAAATTGTCCCGCTTCAAATTTCACTTCTTAGTGATTTAATTCTTGGTGAATTAAATAATTGGATCTGCTTCTATCCCCATCTGCAGGAAAAGAAAGCAAAACACAAACTCCTGGAGATCACAAGTTAACGTTGATAAGTAACAGCGGTGGTTATGACATTTTATAACACAGTAACTGATTGCAATTTTATGTATTTTTTAATTAAAAAACAAGAGTGTAAACCAACTGTGTTACCAAGTGTACCACAGCACATCCCATCCCAAATGTTTGTCCTCTATATCATCATAAACAATATTTTTTTGGTGATCCTACAAAGTATAAAACCATAGCTGTTGTATTTTGTCATTGAATCTACACCACCAGTGAAAAGTTTGGATGCACAGACTCAGATTCAGATCACTTTATTGTTTTTCAATCAGTGCAGATGCATTGTTGAAGGAAAATTATGAGCACAGGGCTGAATACAAAACCAGAAGAAATAAAAACTGGTTAAAACCGGATTTATTTGAAAAGAATGTGCAGTAATAAAATAGACTATCTATGCAGATACATATAGTACTTGTACGCATAGTGATCTGCGGCAGCAATGTTCAGAACAATATCTGTGCAATAAAGTAATAAATATAATATGCGCAATTTTGTAGCAATAAAATGTTTTGCAATCATGGTTAAATAATGGTAACCATGATGGAAAAAATGGTTCCAATTTACAATTTAAAACATTAAAGTGACTAGTGTAGTAGTTTTTTTGTAACACGAACAGAATTCAATGATCTTGGCAGCCCCTTCAACAGTCCATTGTATCTGGACCGCTGAGATCGCCGACTCAGATGCAGCTGGTCAAAAGGCTCTATGGTGCCCCTGTAGAACCTGGGAAGGATAGGAGGGGAGGAAGGTTGGCCCACTTAGGAACATTACATGAAGCATTTTTTCTTCGTCTTAGAATTCTTAGAATGCGCTGAAAAGGAGCTATAAGGGAGCCCAGAAGAAGAACTGAAACTTCAATGCTGTCTTTCTTTCTACCGCCGCTTCCGTCCTGTGACATTAGAGCCTTTCCATAAATACAGTGATGCGAATGAGGAACCGAAATTTAAATAACCTCTATTTGCCAACAAACAAAAAAGAAAACAAAGAGACACTATAGAGTTCATTTGCAACCAAGCCAGCAAAGCACAAGAAAAAACGCCCAAAGGTGACTATATGTGTAAAGAATGACTTAACTTTCTTCAAGTACTAAATACCTGACGAATAACCCACTTTTATTAAAAACATTCCTGTTTTTTATTTATGCTTGTGACAAAAACAGGATTTAACTTTAACCCGTACAGAGCCCTTTCCTAAAACCAGACTTTAGACCGAGGGTGCACTAATTGTAATCCCACCGACCCCGGTGCCCTGGGACTGTTTGAAATTCTCCTCACAAGAGTCGCCGCAGGGGCCAACATTCTGTGCCCTGTCACGCGGTGAAACACTCTAACATTGTTCTTCTTCTGAGAAAAAGGGGCAGTGAGAGGGCCTGGGGGGGGAAACAAATCAGGGCTTTTGTCTATTTACTACAGTGCTCCAGTACAGAGGTCTGAAAGCAATTTTGAAAGGTGGTGGCAACGTAAGAGAGCTGTGGCTAGAAGGGCGGAGTACATGCTGGTCGAGCAATGTTCATATAGTAATTGAGAGTGCAGAAAGCCTGGGTGGGGACAGGCGCTGTCATGAGATAAGAGTCCAAAAGTGAGATAGTGAAAGTTTGTAGTGAAACTCTCTCCTGTTAAACAGTTGAGCATGTACATTTAAATGAAGAATTGTGTACATGTACGCATTGCAGTTGCACTGTACAGATTGTATAAAACTTCCTTGGGAAGTGTCCCGCTGGGGCTGCTGTGATCTTTATCTTTCTCTTCTGATGGGATAAAACACATCTGGCCTTCAGAGCAAGCTGAAAAAACAAACCCCGCTGGACATGAGACAGCAGAGCCGTCTCCTGGACGAATCAGCTGTACTCACTGAACCACACAGTTCTAGAAGAGACGTTAAGCACATCCTCCAAGGCAGCAGACAATTGTACGGCAAGGTATGTAAAACAATAACATGAAACCAAACTTCAGAAAGGCTGTGGACTTAACCTCTCCTTTCTATTTGATTTGATGTTTTTTCTGCTTTTTTCCCCTCATGTTATTTTTTGCTTGCATGGCCTTTGAAAATAAGTTCTACAAGTGGGATCAGACAGGCTTTAGAGGTGGCCTCAACCCCCCTGCTGAGCATGGGCTCCCATAATTCCCTACTGCACTGTGGGAAAAGCACAGTTGCATTGAACTTTCCTTTTCCCCTCCCACCTGGTATTGTTCACCCTTAGGGAGGATGGCCCAAAACCTGGGTGGGATGACTGAAGGGAGAGTTTTCTGCTGTGGTGAACCATGTAGACATAAAAATAGACGGACTTTGTCACTATCATATGCAATTTTTTCACTTCTTTGTGAAAAGTAAATGCATACTCTGAGAGATCAGGTATAATTACATATTATTCCACCTACACTAGTGATACTGCACTATGACTAACATCCTATAGCAAAAGGCAGTGAGGTTAGTTTATAAGCACATTTCTGTGTTAAAAGTGGCAGCTACTTCCGTATCGCTTTAGATTATTATGACTGCAGTCGGCACATGTTGTGTCGGGCGTGTCTCTTCTTGACCTTTGGATTCTGAGAAGGGAATTCCAACATTTGGTTGTTCTTTTCAGTTCCACTGTGCTGTTCAGCATGCTCTTCTACCATCCGCTTGCCGTTTTTCTCACTTCTCCCTCGGTTCAGTGTGAACACCATGACGGATGACTTTTTATTTGTTTGAGAAATTCCAGCTTATTCAAGAAGACCAGTGAGGGGGTGAAGTGTACTTTTGTCGAAATTGGGAATAGTAACTTTGACCTAATTTTGGAAATAAATTATTAAAACTATGAGCACGAAACTTGCATGTAAGACTAACATATTAATGCAATATTATCCACAATTCAGTTCAACGGCAATGGTTTCTTTCATGGCTCAATTTCAACCAGGTGAATTTGACATCGTCCGTCATATATCTGAAATATACATGTGCACCGGAATAGAATAGACACTTTAATAGCTAGGAGTAAAAAAAGTACATAGTACAGTTGGCCCCCTGTTACCCCATTCATCACTGGGGTGCCTTCGGCCCAAAGCACCACTGCCGCCCAGATAGTGGTCACGTTTGCGACTATTATCAGCGCCATTGTGGGGTGGGGTGTCGGTTAAAGTGGATTTCACACATCAGTCTCGCTTCTGGCTAAATAGTGGCCTATGACGTCACTGGGGCGCACAGCGTTGCCTCTTTTCCTTCCTCCCAACCCTAATTGCCTCAGTCCGGCTCAGGGCGGCCGCAGCCCCGCCCATCGAGCCGGGTGCGCGCCGCGGTGGGCGGGGCCAGAGCGGCTGTATAAGCGGACCGCGCGCGCGCCCGCGGCTCTCTGGAGTGACCCGCAGATTCCGAGGTGAGAGCAGCTTTTTTTCACGTCTGCAAAATTAACTTTTCAATGGTTTGTTCGTTTTCTGCTCACTTTATAGTCAGCAGTGAGACTGTAAACTGGACAAAGAGCGAATGTCCGCTTTTTTTCAGTATAGGGGCTTAATTAAATGAAACCCCAACAGCTTTGTGTTTTATGAAGGGATTATCACACCTCAAACTTGCATTATTTCGTCTATTTTATTTACGCAGAAACGTGTGGGTTTCGAAGAGCTAGGTTTTCCCATCATGAGTAAAGACGTGGAGATGAAAGAAGTGGAGCTGAACGAGTTGGACCAGGAGAAGCAGCCCATGACTGGAGATGCTCTGGCCGAGAAGAACGGCGCAGTTAAAGTGAAAGTCCCTGAGGACCCCGATGTCAAGTTCACCGGCCTGTCCAAGGATGAGCTGATGAAGGTCGCTGGAACCGCAGGGTAAAGTTGCTGCTGGTTCAAGTCGCAGGAGGAGCAACCAGTCAAAAATGCTTTTAGTTCTGGGTCAGAGTTAGATCTGAAACTTGTTGTTTTCAGCTGGGTCCGGACACGATGGGTCCTGCTGGTTCTGTTCTGGCTGGGCTGGTTGGGAATGCTGGCCGGAGCAATCGTGATCATCATCCAGGCCCCTCGCTGCAAGCCTCTGCCTGAGATGAACTGGTGGAATGAAGGTCCTCTGTACCAGATTGCTGACGTGGACGCCTTCACTGAGGACAAGGGCTTGGAGGGTAAATTCACGAATTCAAAGGCCTTTACTCCGCTATCACATTTTCTCCCACTTACATATCAGTATTATTGTCAAATAAATATCTTAGGACAGTATCAGAGAATTTTTAGTTTTTTGTTTAAAAACATAATTTTTCTTAATTTAATGTTTTTTATTTGATTAATTTTAATTAATTGCTTATTAATTGCTTATGACACATGAAGCTCATTTTGTGGGCATTCAGAAGGAGATTATGGGTTGGATTTAGCTTTTTTTCCTCTCTCAAGACTCTGAATAGAAGTGAAGTTTTGCCCAAACATTTGATAAGACTATCACGTGACTCCTGCCTGGAGGGTTAAGTAATAAATATCAGGTTAAGTATTAATTATTATGTGTGTGTGCTGGATTGAGCCCGTAAAGCTTGTTCAGGCATGGAGCTGATGTAAGCAGTCACATTGTCAAAGCTGCTTGTCTTGTGACTGCCCCTTGTTTCTTTAGGCACGTGCTGGGTCAACCTTACTCATCAGAAATATTTCTCCCTTCTCACTTATCTTATTTGTCACACGAAAGGAAATGGTGAAAGGTCATCAGCATGTGATTGATAAAATTTAACAGGTTTTCTCTTTCCTTTTGAAGGAGTGATTGAGAAGTTGGAGAGTCTAGGTCAGCTGAAGGTAAAGGGCCTGCTACTGGGTCCCATTCACACAGTTCAAAAAGACCAGCTGAACACGCTGTCACTGGAGAAAATAAATGCCGCCTTGGGAGCACCAGAGGTGCTGGACAAGTTGCTGGACCGAGCTCACAAAAAGAGTGAGTATTCTGCAATGTGACCTCACAACTGCATTTCCTCCAAGAGACCACGCCCCTTAACTTCCTTTAAACTCTCAAATACTCTCGTATGTAAACGTACATACAGAATCCACAAGTATACATGGTAAATTATACTTTTTTTTTGCTTTTAGGTATTTCTATCATTCTGGACTTGACTCCTAACTATGAAGGTGATAAGCCCTGGTTTACAAGATTGGTCGACCTGTCAGATAAACTCAAGGTCGGGGCTCTATAAAAAACATGGGAGACGAAAACCTTATTCTAAAGCTTAACATGTATTATAGCTAGATTTAAGCCTGTTATTTCCCAGTTTATCAAACAAAGAAACTTTTTATGTTCTGCTAAGTTAAAGCTATTCTGTCTATTTGTATGACAGGCTGGCATACAACACTGGATGAAAAAAGGTGTGGATGGAATCCTGCTGTCCTCATTGGATAAAACTGAAATGAATCCATCTGAATGGGTCGCTCTGCTCAATGCTGTCCACAACAGCACTGAAGATGGGCCCAAGAAAAGGTTTCCTTTTCTCTCACATTTACTTTTATTAAAGGACATTGTGCAAGTGCAAATGTGGGGTTGAAGCAGGGTTTGTTTTATGAGATTGTTCCTGCAAACACGAGCGCCCTCTACTGGAGTAGTGTAATGAAGCAGAACGTTTTTCTGTTTCTTTCAGCACTTTAAAGTGATTAACGATGATCTCAGTGACGTCTACTTGTATCCTCCATTAATGTGGCATTTGCTTCACCTCTCAGGGCTCTGATTGGAGAGATGTCGGCCTCCTCAGCTAGAAAGGCTGTGGAGACTCTGAACTCCACAGGCTTAGACCTGTTGCTGTCAGGTGTTCTTAAGCCAAATCAGACGGGTCAAGAAAAGGCCGGAGCTGTGCAGCAGCTTTACTCCTCACAGCCCCAGACCAGTTTGGCCTGGACACTTAGTGGACCACGCACTGGGCACTTGGCATCAGTGGTCAAGCCTAGATCTGTTCGCCTGTACCAGCTCTTGTTGTTCACTCTGCCTGGCACGCCGGTATTCAATTATGGAGACGAACTCGGCCTGGAAGATTTGGTGAGAGTTGCATGAAGAAAAGAAAAGTTCAGCACAAAACAACTAAACTGCACAGTGAAATGAAGGAACAATGTTGATCTCTAATTTTCAGAGAACCACTTCTCCCAAAATGGTATGGGATATAGAAGACCCAGCTGATGAAAAAAATGAAACGGCAAAGGTACGGAAAGGAGATGATAGAAAAAAATTGTGTTCTCACCCAAATAAATTTTTCAAGCAACATGTTTTCTTCCATAGGCATTGAGAGCAAAAATGAGCTCACGGAGAGACTGGTTCCGAGCACTGAGTGATCTGCGGGGTAAAGAGCGTTCCCTTGCGCACGGTGACTATGTTCACCTCCACAACGCCACTTCCTCTCTGGCCTATGTGCGCATTTGGGACCAGAGTGAGCGCTACCTCACTGCGCTGAATTGGGGAACAGCACCAGTCACCCTCAGCCTGTCTCACCATGACCTTCCCCTACAAGCCAAAGTCCGACTCAGCACAGACCCTGAGCGGCACCCTCAAGACCAGAAGGTTTCTCTGGACAGCTTAGAGTTAGGTCCCAAAGAGGCTTTACTACTGTCATACCCTTACACAGCATAGACAGACACAGATAAACCTTCAAGCAAAACGGCGTAGAGAAAAATCTAACAGGAAAATAGTGAACCTAGTAAAAAAAGAGTCTGCTGAAGTCACGCTGCCTTCTCCAGGGTGTTTTATACACAACTGTTCTGTGACCACGAACCAATGTTTTTTTCCCCCATCTCACTGGTCTTTTTTGGTGAAGTATTTCCCAGAACTGCACCATTGTCCTCCAGGCTTTAAGCTGTTGCCAAATGCTGTAAAATGACACCAGCCTTGGAGAAAAGAGAAAACTGCTGTTTGGAGAAAGTAAAATCGTCTTTACTCAATGCAACCGGTATTGATTGTCTTTCGTATTTTCCTAGTTTGTTAAGGCTTACTTGTGTGTTTTCGTTGTCTTACTGGCTCAGCGCCAGGTACAGTGCACACACACGACCGGAAGAGACCTCAGTATGCAGTACATATGCAGTACAGGTGTGTAAGTGTGTCACTCGCCAAGATTCAGCTCATTGAGCACCCTGTACAAGATAGTTGAGCCTAAAATGAGATTTGCTCTTATTGCAATCAAACCGGGTGATCACTCGTCTTTGTGAGTGTGAATGTTAGAGAAAGTGTGTTTCTTTGTGTGTCTGAGAGTGTGTGTGTGTCACCTTACTCCCACTCGTCCCGCTCCCTAGTCTGCGCTCACTAACCGTACGGCGTGTGAACTCCTTCATGTTCAGTAACGTTTTGTGTGTATGAACTTTCCCGGTGTCAAGCGTCGGCGGGCACCTTCTGCCACGCACTTCCTCCCCCTGTCTGGAAGGAAAGGGGTGGAGGGTGTTCAAATGTGCTGTGATATTGAATTACATCATTAAATTATGCACAAATAATCACATGGAAAATTCCTACACATTCAGAACGCACACATTATATATTATTGTTTAAGAATTCTGAAAAAAAAGTGTAATTCTAATATTAAAGTGAACATTTTAACATGCCCGTGAAAAGTAAAAAGTGTTTATAAGTCCGTTGAAGAAAAGATTGTAAGGATGATTGGGTGAGTAGAAATTTGATTTGTGTTGGTGATGTGAGTCTTGTGAGTCTGACAAGTTAAAGACTAGTGTCACCGTACTGTTACTGTGTTAAGTTTTACTGTTACGCTAATACGGTTCAGCGCATTTCCAAAACTCACTTCAGAGGAGAAGAAATTTTACAACATGGTAAGTAGTGACAAACAACTGTACTTGGGTTTCCTGTGTGAGAGTATGTACTCTTGGTCATACTTGGTAATCAGGTAATAAGGAAGAATGTTTCAGGCGACTATATTTCAGAGGTGCATTTCCAACGTAAGCAACGCAGAGAGAAAATAACAAATGAAATAATATTTGATATTGGCAGACCCTTGGAACTCCACCGTCTTTAAAACAGATAAGAAGGGTGTGAGGGGCCTGGAGTTACCCCTGACCTTTAGCACAGGTATCGAATTTACACCAGACCTGTCAGCAAGCAGAACAAATCTGTACAATGCTGTCCTAACATTGCAATGAATTATTATAACAACAGGAAGAAATAAAAATATGCCTTAAAAACCTTGATTAAGAAAAAGAAATGTTTGTTTTGTACAAATGTTTTGTACAAAGAAAATCTCTATAATATGTTATAAATGTATCTAGACCTACAATAAACAGCAAAAGTCCAATTTAATTCTAGTGTTTAAAATGCCTTCTATATTTTGAATTGATCTTGATGTGAAAGGGGAAGCTCATAGAAACAGGCTTCAGCATATTTTCACCTCACTTAAATATTGCACAAGTGTTATATAACAAATAAAAAATGCATTTTGTCTTACTGTTAAGAGAAATACTTTTGCACTACATTTCTTAAATATTTTCACTACTTCATTTCATTTTTCAGATTGCAAAAGCATTTCTCAGCAAGGTAGCCATCCATACCATTTACATTAAAGTGCATGTAGTTCAAGCATTAAAAAAAATATTTTTTGTAGAACTAGGTGGCAATATGTTCTATTTACAGTACTACTTACTATTCACACCCAGGCATACAAAATACTATACTACTTTCAAAGACTTTATTATTTGCTACCTGGTCTCAACAGTGGTGTGTCCTTCATTATTGTGTGACCTTGTAACAGTTACGTTTATCTCACCATTGAAGAACGGTTTGCCATTAATTTATTATACTGCATGTACATTTCATTATACTACACTGGTATAAACAGAGCAATTTCTGAAATTGCATGTTTTAAATTGGATTGGTTTGAGGTGTTTTTTTTATTCAATGGGTGCGATTACCCTCAGTTTGTGGCCTGTGCTTTCTCTGCTCAGGTACAAAGACACGCATTGAGATTTTTTTTTACAGTGAATTGATTTGTTGGTTTGATGAGTACATGCAGTACATGCAAACTATAACGTAGACAGTAAAATAGTCTGAATTTGGTGGTCTCATATGAATTTATACTGTATTAATGTTATGGAAACCATAAAACACTGTTTGACCAATGCATATACCCCAGAGACCCAACAGAACAAAACTTTTTTGTGTGTATTTTTAGTATTGTGGTTAAGAGACCATGTTGCAGCAAAATAAAACTGTTGTTTACTTTTATCATCTGTCCCTTGTAGTGGACACTAGATCTTGTTGACCACAGAATATGATAATGTAATGTAATTACTACTGTATTTATTAAGATTGTGCTTAAGCAACCGTTTCATTTTATTCCTGCTCAAGCTCATCAAAAGACAATATGTGGAAAGGGACTCATCTCTGTGCTCCAGTCAGCACTCTATCTCACTTATAGATACCAAAAGATACCTAAAGCACTCTGGACTTTTCCTAGTCTCCCCATTCCACTAGTGGTCTCCCCTGTGGTTAAGTGAATAAATCTACTTCTTACAGAGGACAAAGATGAATTGTTGGGAGTAATAACAACAACAACAACAACAACAATAATAGTAATAGAATTTGCCATAGCAGCTTTTGTCATGTGAGAAATAAATCTCTGATGGCAGATAATGTGACAGGAGCGGCTTGATATTTGACGCAGTGCAGCGTGTGGTGGGTTTCTGGTAAAGCGTTTTATTATGACAGTATGTGGCCTCAGAGTGGCGTGTCGCTGCGAGCGCATGTTGTGTTAGAGTGGGGGGGTTTCGGTTTGACTAGGGCCACGGCTGTGACGGCAGAGAATTGGGTATCACTGTTGTCTGGTGAAGTTGGAACATTAACGCCATTTAAGGCATGTAGTTGATATTCTATCACACATTTTTTTTAACAAACAAAGCTACAGATGAAGACAAGTACATGTAGACTTTTTTTATCTGTTTCTTTCTCTGTCATATATATTTTATATGGACAAATGTTACGTACATCCTTTATGTATGCACTATCTTTGCACTCCTACCCCACTGGTGTGAAACCGGGCTCTCAGCGACACACAGTCATGTCAGTATCTCTTTTTTACTCTGTCATTATCCCTGGCATTCAAAGCAGAAACTGTATCAGCTTTAAGATCACCATACTATCACTTGACAATACCCACCTTTGTGGTAGTGGTAGTTCTATTCTCCCTCAAATAATCATAAAATGTCAAAATACACGAGGATCGTGTAACTCCTCTGATGTGTGGTTCTGGACCTTGGCGCATAAATTGATGAGAGAAATGCCTTGATTGAAGCGATTTGACACACTTCACGTAAATGTCATTCCAGGTCTAACTTAATAGTATTCCTCTTGCTTTCTACTCATACATCTGGAAGAAAAGGAAGAAAGGTGGTGGCAGCCTAGTGGTGGTAGCCTAGTATATGCTTATGGACAAGAAGACCACAGGTTCTCACAGGTTTACACTCCACTTACTACCAATGTGTCCCTGATCAAGACACTTAGCTTGGAGTTGCTCCAGGGGAACTGTCCTAATGATTGTAAGTCGCTGTGGAAAAGGGCTTCTGCTGAATGTCATGAATGTAAATGATCACCAGTCAAGTCTTTAAATCACCAGCAATCTATCTTCATTAAAAATATTGTTATTCTTAAAATGAGTTACCATTGTAAGTTGTTGGGCCATTTATATTATTAGGTATTTATTGCAATTCCTTCACATAATTAAAACCAGTCAGCAAGAGGGTCAGAGAAAAATAAAGAAAACAAAGCTAGCTGAGTTCAGGTGATTTGTCAAACTGAGAAATGTCAGTGAGATCTTGGCCGGAGCGACGTATGTGTGTTTTTCTGCTTCTCTGTGCGAATTTTTTTTTGTTTCCAGGATCACAATGACGAAGAATTTGAGAGATCAGAAGTACAGAGAGACACCGACGCTCCTACAAAACCATTCTAACCACCTCCTCACACATACTCTCTCTCTCTCTCTCTCTCTCTCTCTCTCTCTCATTCTTTCTCTCTCATTCTATCTCTCTCTGTGTCTCACACACATCTTGTTGAGGCCAGTCAAAAAAATAAAAAAAACTGAACTGCTTATCGTGGACAAGCTTGGATGACGATGTGAAGCTGTCTGGTAAGTAAACTTTACAAAGGGCATGACACGTCTTGCTTACTTACTGGCTGTCCTGTTTCATAACGTGGCTTCTGCACACACTGAAGCATTTAGATAACCAATGAGATGGCAGTCATTCCCTTTTAAATCAATCATTTAAATGAGCAGTTGAGTATATGTCCTGCATTCACAAACACTTTAGTGATGATAACACCAGGCCTTGCAAAAATCCTTTTCAATGACTTGAAAAGTAGTCAAGAGCTGTGTGGTCTCCTGTTGTCCTAGAGACAGAATTAAAACCTGAAACTGAAATGTGTGCAACAAATTTTTATTTTTGTGTTATGGTATGTACAGTAGATGTGAATTATATGTCCATCCAGAAAAAGCGTTCCAGATTACATTCCTTTTGACATTAACATGCCGTCCATTTGCCTTTGCACCTGTGCTAGATCAAGTTGCTGTCATCTCACATCTAAATTATTAGAGGTGAAAATTGCTGCATATTGTAAGTGACACACCCCAACTGTCCATGCTAATTTTATGTGCATGCTTGTTGGAAACACATTGATTTGACCATAAAAAGATGCAAAGTCTAATGGTACTTAAATTACATTATATCTTGGCCTTCTATTGACATATAGTAGATATAGTCATGACAAAGGAAGCTGTGCAGTAATTTTGATTTGTTATTGCATTCCAAAAGCATAAGTTCATATTTCATTTATTTCATATACTAGGATTAAGGATTACACAGTGTTTCACAAAATATATGCTTCGTCAGGCAAGGTTTGACGATCAAAAAGGCAAATCATGATGCAATGGAACAGTGATCAACTGCAGCGTCACAAAACACATCGTATTATGCGCACAACTGTTTTGTGATTTGATTGTACTATTTTCCTTATTTCTTTTTCCTCATTTAGGGAGAACCCATCACCCCAGTCATCCGTTAGTAAGTATTTTAACATATACATGATATATATACCCATTTAACTGCATGCTTATCGTCTTCTTCATTATTTACTTTTTGTAAACAGTACTGGATTTTTTTATGTCCACTTTCATTTATTGACCATTAATTGAGATCTCCAAAGTATACTTGTCAAAAATACTGCGGTATTTTAGAAAAAAAATAATTTCCCACATTATTAATTTAGGTCGGAAAAGTATTTTATCAGTATTAAAAATAATAAGACCTTATGTGAGTGGAATTGCAGAAAAACGCAGATACAGAAAAGGTTTATTCTCTTTTTTTTACCTTATTATGACTGTGAAATGAAAGCGGGAGTTCAGTGGTGTTTCAAACAGTGGAAAATAGGGGATAGTTTACCTTTACATCCCATGCCTGTACCCTTGAACATAATGGAACATAGGCCACTAATCTGGGAAAAAAAAGAAAATTGGTTTTGTTTCAAGACATGAGAGTTGAACGGCCACCAGTTAATGGAGATTCTTACATTTCACATGGCTCTTAGGTCGTCCATCTATATAGATGGGTATATATAATTAAAACAACAACAGTAAAAATGCAATAGTATTCTGCACACAATCAACTGTCAGATGAAAATCTCCAGAATTCCAAAAAAGTTTTGCATTTGTAATTAAAAGGAACATGCAAACTAAAACAATGAGCTATCAACAATCAATGAAAAAATAATTCAATAAAACAATAGAAATTGAATAGGGATTAAATTAAATAATCGATCGTTTGACCAAATGGTTATGGATTCCACACTCCTGATGCCGATTTAGACCTAAATAATATATTAAGTGCATAAATTATTTAAAAATTCCCAGTGCTTATGGACATGCCCCCATGTATAAACTGTTAGTGGGCTTAGGACGGCTGGTGGATTTTTTTGGGGTGGCAGACCACTCACTACCCAGACGCAATTGTGATGTACTGCAACATCTGATACACACAGTGCAATATAATGGCATCAGCATCACTGCTGCCACCACGTAAATCATGTCTGGTCCAATCGTCTCAAACTGACCTTTGCTAAATGAGGTCGTACGCCATGGATTACAGTATACATATTGGTGTACACTATATAGAGCAGTGATACTGTTTGGTCATGAATGTAGCCAGCTCAGAACATGAACTGATAAAGAGAATTTCATAAAGACAAGAAGACTCCTGTTGTTTAGTCTTCAGTGGTTTAGCCTCCTACTAGCTCCGTAGGTTGCCCCAATTGATGTTGGTCTGGTATATTTTTCTCTCCGCACTGTCATTGTTTTGCCACTTGTTACAGTCTGGGGAAAACAGGATGATGGAGAGATTAAGTTAATGACAGGGACGGAGACAGAGAGGAAAAAAAAGTCCAAAGAACTTTGCTGTCTTCCCCCACCCCTGTTTTCTTTCTCATCTTTCACTTGCCACTTGACAGAGAACTAGAATGACAACCTCTGCCTTCCTCCACACTCCCGCTCCCTTCTCTTCACTCCCTCTTTCTTTCTTTCTTTCTTTCTTTCTTTCTTTCTTTGCCACCCACGGCACCTTTTTCCTAGGCCATATAACAGGGCAGAGAAAAAATCTTTTTACATCACAAAACATCTCTTCTGTCCACAGTGAACATGACTGGTGTCCCTGGTAAGCCCTTGACACTCTTTATTCTAGTGAAGTAATAGGAATAGTGAGGTTTGATTCTACCTCTACTGCAGTCCCATTCATACTGTACTCACCAACATATTAGCATATCTAAATCAAGAATAAATGTGTGGGCAAGTAGACCTCATCTACACACCTAACACTGTGTCCTAATTAATCTCAGTTAGTGAATCAATATGAACTGAATCAGGACTAAACATTTTGAGAATGTCTGATCTCTTGCAAACGAAGTGCTTTCATTATGCTTCCTGATTAGATAATTGTGCATACCTGTAGAAAACAGCCCTGTTTGTGCCAATTTGCCATATGGTCATTGTTGGGTGATGTCCTGTGTTCGTGTAATAAAATCCCCTGTCTTGTGACGTCATACGTATGCATCCTTTTTCCCTCGACATTTGACAATAATTCACATAATATATACACAATATTGCTTGACTACTTATGTACTCACATGCATAGATGAACATACTTAACAAACACAAACACACACACACATACACACACACAAACAGCTCAGTCACTGTTCTGTACCGAGTTTTCATAGCTCAAATAGCTAAAGATTTGCATACCCTAATAATCCAATTTACTGAGCAACAATGTAATTATTTTTTATTATTATAATTTTTATTATATATTTTTTATATAATTTTTATAGTATATACTTTTAGTATATAAAAGTAATATAGTATAACATTTCATGTTCATTACTTATCTCTTCTTCCTCTTTTAGTATTAGTAGTCAAAGTAGTACCTGTTTACGGTACTATTATGGTAGTAGCAGTAAGAGTAGAAGTGGTAGTATTATTACTGTTTAAAATGAGAGAAAATAATGAGAGATTAGAGCAAAATCTGTATGTATTCATGAACAAAATATTGTTTTGGTCTGTGAAGGAACATGATCAAATATTCCCTCATATTTCCCCACAGTGATTTATGTCATATATTTCACTTTCACTGAAATGGGTTGTTGGAAATAATTCAGACAATGTGCCAGACACATGGATGGATACACTATTTATATCATTTTTTTTGATGAAATATCTATTGGGTTTAGATGAGAGAACTGTGCACTGCTGAGATTTATATGACATGAAAAGAGTACAGGGGTTGGAATTTAGCTTTGCCCAGGGAGTATGGATGTGAAACCTATGGACAGGTTGGGCAAAATTGCGAATTACAGTCCAGTAAATGTTTTAAGTAATATATTACATTACAGTCCATATCTTAAAATACATACAAAAAAAACATTAAAGTACATATCTGGTTGGCGAAGTTAGCCATAGTTTTATTTACCATTATTATTATTCATATTTGAGCATGCAAAGCATATTTAACTTTTTATATTGCAGATGTATTTTAAATGAATAATTCGATTTATATTGAAAGCATAACTGTATTCCAAAAATTGGACTGAAAACACATTTTCCGACTCCGATAATGCGCCAGAGTGGCACATGTTCTGTTTAATACAGGGGCTCACTCAGGGGCTCAATTATATTGGTAGACATTATGAGCAGGCCTGACTGTGTGTGTGTGTGTGAGAGGGGCACTCAGATTTTTTCCCCTGTGTGGCTGAATGTGCACTGATGTCTTTTGGGATCTGTAAGACTGAACTGATGACTCGAAATTATGTTTACGTGTAAAAACCATGCCCATTCTGAGTTCTGACCTTCTCCCTGTATGTTACTCTCTGTGCCAGACCTCTGCATTTTCCCAGTTGATAGAAAAAATCAGTATTTAAAATGTGGTGCTAGTTGCATTTGTAGTTAGCTTGTGTTGAGGAACCTGGTACCATGTTTAGCTTAATTATGTTCTATGCAGAACAGTTTGTGGGTTCTGTATAGCATTGCAAAAAAAAAAGCTTCGATTTGGACACTTGGCGAGGAAAAAAGAAAAAAGACAGAAATATACCGAGAAGGCAAGGAGTAAGGGGACTAGACCCCTCTGAGAGGAGTGGGGGTGACACAAGGGTTTGATGAAAGAGAGAGGATGACTTGCGGAGAAACTCCGTTGGTTGCATATGGAGCTTGGGTGAATGCAGGCCACAGAGGGAGAATGAAAACTCTATACATGCATACTTTCATAAAAGAGATGGGGGAGGTGGGAGGGCATAGTGGCTGAGAGATGGCAGGATAGACGGCATTTTGGACGGAGGCGGGTGTACCCAGGTTTCCCTTAACCACTTCATGTTCCTCCATCTCTCGGTTAACTTCCTGTCAGCTGAATGCAGGAAACCAGCGACTGTAGTTTGAGTAAGTTCACCCACGCACATGCTTAACCCCACATGTGTATGATCACACACCACACACACACACACACACACACACACACACACACGCACACACACAGCAGAATACACTTGCAACCGTATACCTTAACATTTAGTATATACGTCTGCAAGCTAATTACATAATTCTATAACATAAACGTAATCTTTGATTTACAGTAGCCAAACGTGGTTTTGAATTAAAAAATTAAGGGAATTAGCAATAAATTGTAAAATGAGTAAACACACACACACACAAACACATTTATGCTAATTCACTCTAAAAGGAAAAAAAAACAGTAATTTAGCGGCCTAAGTTCTCTGAAAAAGCTAAAACATACACCCAAACCCACACAGGACGTTACATGGCCACATATACACAGACGAGAAATACAAAGATGGTCTCTGATACACACTCGCTCACACACACCCACACATGCCACAAACATGGTGACTCACTCACCACACCAGATACAGAATATCTAAGCAAGATCACTTAAGAACAATGCCCGTCTGCCACAGACATGAAGCTCCCTGAAAACAAAGCTCTTTGAAACTACACAGGTGTGCCATGCAGGTTCTAGAATGGGTGGTTCTATGCTTCGCCTTATCAGAGGATGAACTTGAAGGCTGAGGTCCCAGGCAGTGAGCGCTACAGATGTGAAAAAGATGGATAAAAATAAACATCGAGAACAGACAAGAAATGAGAAGGGAACTCAAGTAAGTGTGTGTGTGTGTATGTGAGAGAGAGAGAGAGAGAGAGATGGGGGAGATCCGTGACTGTTTCCTCAGGATGTGGTTTTCATCTGAGTGCCGAGGGGAGGGTGTGTGACAACTGACTTACCTTTACATATCTGCCACCTGTTTCGAGTGAGTGTGTGTGTAGTGAGTGTCACACTCTCACAAGGTGTGTGTGTGTCTTTGTGCCTTCATGTGACAAACATGACAATATGTGTGTGTGTGCGGACGGGGCATCATAGGTTAGAGCAGAGAAATGCATAAAGAGGGAGGGACTGTGAGAGGAGGGAGAAACGTGTGAGAGAAGGACAGGTGAGTGAGAAGGAGGAATAAAACGAGTGATGGAGGGACATGCAGGTGAGTGAAAGGCTGTGGTGGAAAAAAACAGGTCAAGAATGACTGATTTCTGAAGCGATCATATCTGATGCCACCGCCATTGCTGTCTTCCTCTCTCTTTTTTTCTTCTTCTTGTTCTTCTGCTCTCGGTTCTCATCTGCACTTCGCTATGTCTGCTGTGTGGTGTAAGCTCTGAAATAGCTTGACGATTGTGAATATGGGTAGAGATTTTGGGGAGAGAGTAAGGTGCCTGTGCAAGAGAGAGAAAGACGAGCCACGTAGTTTGCCAACGCAACTGACGTTCTTATCTTCTGGCTCATATATCTAGTGGTCGTTTGGAGTTTTGGTGAATTTTTGAAGCTGTATGTGAAATGAGTTTTTCAGTTCGCTAGTGCCATGACCCTCCTGCCATCTCTTCTGTTTTGCCTGTAGGAGGTGCTTCAGCTCTGCCCGTCCAGCCCACACACGAGCTCTCTCTTTTTCTCCTTCACGCTCACCATGGGTGACTTTGAGGCTGCGGAGGACCACTCCTATCAGGGTTTTGTGAACCGCTCACTGACCCATGTTCAGAAACCTGCGAGGGACCACTTTGGAAACTACTCTACAGTGGGGATAGGAGAAAACCAGTTTGGGGAAACAGTGGACATAGTGGCCAAAGCCAGTGAGGGTTACAGCTTGGGAGAGATGGAGGAACCAGACAGCCCTCTCTGCTGGGGTGGCCAGACATCTTCTGTGCTGACCGTAAATGGACAGAGAGCCAGGAGCCGAGGACAAAGCTGTAGGGAAGACTGGGGTCCCCTCTACCAGGCAGACATGGATGAATATGTGGGGAGCAAAGGAGAGAGTGGAGCTCAGCAGAGACTGGACTCCTTTTCTGAGACGTTTTTCAGAAGAAGTGGCTCACATCACCATACTGAAGACGGAGATGTTTTTTTTGGGCTCAAGGGGAGCGGAGGTCTTGGTGCCCTCACTGAACCTCCTCATCCTCCATCATCTTCTCCACTTCCCTCTCTGTCCATGCCTCTTGTCCTCAGTCCCCCTCCAACACCCCACCCACCACCCCCAGTCTCATCCCCACCCAGACGAGGGCCCTTACTCCCAATTTCACAGCTGGCAGTTCAGATGACCTTCCAATCCCAATCGCAGCTGCAGACAGACGTCCCCAGCAGCTCGCCACAGCTCTTCTCTGCCCTGCAGCTTTCCTATTCAAACAGCCAATCCCCCATATTCACATCCAAGTACTCACAACCCCATTGGCTTCAGCAGTCAACAGACTCTAGGGATGAGGGTGAGGACACCACATCTCCTCTTCCACAGGACAGAGACTCAAGCTCTTCCCTGCTTTATCCTGAGGAGACGGAGTTTCATCTGAGGCAGCCCAGTTCCATCCAACATAGAATCTATGGGAGCACAGGTACTTTCATTAATGAACATTTATGCTGCATTCTGTGTCAAGTCAAGTTTAGATCTAGACCTTGTTACACAGAGGTCATCTTTAATACATTTATAATACACAAGTTTATTATTCTAGGTTCTCACGTTACTTATTCAATGTGTTTCAATCACTGAACCTTTCCACATGTTCTAGTGAAAATATTTTAATTATGTTCAGTTTGTCTTGTGTGGCTTTTCATTTATCTGCTGATTGGCCCTTTGTTTTTGTGGTAATTATGTGGTGAAGAGGTGAACTTTGATGTTATGCTAAAAGTTTCAGCTGTGTGTCATTTTCCATACTTTCAGTTTGTCCTTTCTTCACTGGTGACTCTTGATGGTTGGTAGGGTCATTACTGTTCCTACTTTGTTTGTACAGTTTAAAATGTTATATGAAAAAGTTTGATGTAAGGCATAATGCAGCAAATGTCAAATTTTATAATGAACACAACCTGAACATATTATTGTATTTACTAAACATTAAATTTATTACACTACTCTATATCTTGTAAATATAAGTGACACAAAAAAATTGACAAAAAATGTGTAACTACAAACAATAAGCTGTTTGTAGTTACAGCGATAATCAAAAAGTAAATGTATTGAGGATGTGCAAAAACTGCAACATCAGTATTTAATCAATGCATATTTATATCTCATTCCATATGTATGGTATATACAAAGTATTAATTTATTACATATATGCACAGTGAATGTTTGTAGAAGAGGTCGATGGCTGACAACCAGAAGGGCAAATTCTACAGCTAGTCCATTTAGAATGCCTTTCATTTTATATATCTCTTGGTCCCAGAATTTCACATGTGCACCTCAGCTTTGCACCCTGTGGGACTTATTTATTAAACATGTATGGCAGAAAAAAAGGGTGTACGATCATTTTTACGCCCATGTTGTAGACCTTAGTCCACGGCTGCTCTCAGATCACATATGCACTTCCTGTCAGTGCGGACCCGTGCTACAGCAGAGGAAATCAAGCTTTGACACAGAATAAATTACATCATAGTTAGTTTTAAATCATAGTAAATAGAACATTTACACATCCAGGGTAATTGAACAACGTAGGTTAAACAATGAAAGAGACCAACTAAAATAAGAGTGTTGCATCAGGCTCTGCATTGGAGCAGATGGAGGAATTCTGCTTCATGAGCATTTGTGATGTCATTTTGGCAGTTATTCACAATATAGCTCTGGACAATACAAGCACTACATGTGATTTATTGCCCCCTTTTATTCTGCATTTTAATCTGCAAAACAACAACACTTATTCCTCTCCACCTAAATGTACATCTTCATATTCATGCAATTTACATCTTCATGGACATGTGCGCATGGTGCACAGGTACTTCTGTTTCACGAATCACACATAAAACTTGCCTTACTCCGAAATATATACAAGTATTGATAAATGAGGCCCAGTATGTCTAGTCTATATACAAAATGTGTATTAACAGTGTTCGCTATTTGTTTCCTGTATTGTTGAGCCTTCTCTTCTTCCTGTGCAGACTGCAGTGTTCAGACTCCACTATGCTCACCCCTGGCACAGTATCCACAATACTGTGCAAAGCTTGAACTTGACCCTGTGACCTCTAGCAGTCACACAAGCTGGTCTCAGGTCAGAGTTACTTTTTGCTTTATTGCAGAAGAATCAATACAATTATCACTTAGCTGTAGTTGGTAATAAATGTAATACAAGGGTACTGATATCCTTGATTTCTGGGATTTTTAAATTATTGACATTATTATTAACCTTATATTTTGCCAAGAAATAGTGACTTCCTGAAAATCTACTTTGTCATGCAGTAGTCTAGTGTATTCTTTTTTAAGTAATAGTGCTTTTTTTATAATGAAATGAATGACTTTTAGTTTCTAAGTTGTAATTTTTTTAAATGTGTCTTAACTGGATAAATAGTCTTTTCTCATGCTCAGATCCATTCATGTTTACTGGAATGTAGGAATCATGCTATAACTATGCATGTGTAGTCAACACTAACAGTTGCTTTTCTTCAGGTGGGCTCCTCCTCAACATACCCTATAATGGGCTTTTGCCTTTCCTCCGTCTCCTCCTCTCTACCATCAGATGGGCACCAGACAGGGGAAGAGTCAAGGCCCAGTTTGAGTTCCCAATTGCAACAAAATAAGGCCCATTGCAACTCAAATAAACAGGTAGGTATCAGTAAACAGTGTGAGGGAGAATTCTGAAATTAGCATGCTAATCAGTCATGGATGAAAAGAGGTAAGGCTGCACAGAGAATAACTCAGGGTTTCTGAGCAAGTGCCTTGCTCACTGGTAGTAAGTGGGGATTGAACTAGGTCTTAGCAAAATGTTGATTTCTTAAATGTTTAATCAAGCGATTTATTTACACAATGCATTGATTCATCTAATAATAATTTTTTCCCAAATTGATTTGATTTCACACATTATTTCCACATTAATTGACTAATATATAAATTCAAATTTACATGTCTAATTGAAAAACATTATTTTATTAACATTCCAACACATTTATTGCTTTTATACTAAATTCAAATAATAGTAAAACACTTGCAAAATAATGTGAGTGGTGTTGTTCAATAAAAAATTAAAATGTCACCCAGAATATTTTCTTTTGCCAATGTAAACTTGGGGGCTTGAATACAGAAAGTGTTTTATTGTTTTAATTTTCTTTTTATTAAAAAACTGTATTAGAACAGTATTTGAACAGTATGTCCACGAAAAGAGAATTTCTTAAGTTCTAGATTAAGTTGTAGGTTGTGCAGGAGGACGCGCTATACCACAGACTGGGCAAAAATTAATTTGCTGCCCGGATTCATTTAAATAGGCTTTGTTCTGACTTAAAGTCTGACTTTATGGTCTTCTGGTTCATAGGCAAGTGTGTTACCCACTAGGCTACTTCCACCTTATACAACATCATCTGTTAAACAAAAATCTTTGCAGCACTAGGTTGTCCCTGTCTCTGACTAGGTATGAACTGTGTACATTGACAAAGCATGGTTGTGAATTTTTCTGCACAACTAGCCTGTGGTTATGTGTTTACTGGAAATTCAGTGTCAGCTGATAGACAATGGTTTATTTTTTGCTTTTTAAAATTTTCCTAGAATGGCCGTCTTCCAGTATACACAGGATCTCCCTTTCCCAGCATCCTCCAGGTTGGGAGAGAACTAGGTGGAAATGACTTTGGGATCATTGCATCCCACTATACCCCCCAACCTATGCTGAACCCTCAACGCAGAGGAACGGGGCTATTCTGCAATTTAGTATCTGCCAGAGCTGAGGGTCATGGGGATCCATGGAAAGAGGAAAGATATGAGAACCCACAGTACAGGTGAGGAAAATGGTTCTTGTGTCAGTTTATTTGTGTGGCTTGTGTGTCTCAACATGGGCAGTGCAGAGCAAAAGCAGTTGAGAGTGTGAAGACGTCTGTTTCACTTTAATAAAAGGTGGATGAAGTACACAAAACACATGCTTTAGTTAAAGTAGAGTTAGCCAAGGTAAAATTTTACTCCAGTAAAAAAAAAGTAAAAGTCCTCCATTTAAAAGTACAAATTAAATTGTTTTGCGCTGCGAAATGAAACATGTCCACACTGGACATGTTTCAGTGCCGCTGGGCAACTACTCTGAGAATGCACTGGGGTACAAGGAAAGCTTCATTTGCCATTTTTTGCCTCATTTGCCATTTTTTCCAGCAGAATCACCTTATTTTTATTGTCAGCACTTTTATCATACCATATTAAAAAATACACTGAAACAACTAAGACAGCTGTCACGCCGTCGAGCTGACGGGGGAGAGAAGCGCAGAGGCGGGACATTCAGGAAAGGGATTTTATTAATAATAATAAATACCAATAAACAAGAGCAGCGCAATGGCTGAAAATGGGAATAAAAGGGAGAACATAAACGAGCCCGCAGGCTCAAAACACAAAACAAAAAATCAAGTTCGTGCACAAAACTCATTTTCGTTCGAGTCCACGAAAATGTCGCCACTGCAGAAGGGGCGGAGTTACAGTCTTTTATAGGCGGTCAGAATTGGCTTCAGCTGTCGCGATCATCTGGAGCCAATCCTGACAACAGTCAATTTGAAATGGATAAAATAGCTTAAGTTTGCTACCGCCATTATGGGTAGTGGCATATTCCCAACCTGTCTAGCTAACTTTGTTCAGAAACTAGCCAAACAAAAACAGAACATTTGTGCTCATTTTTACATCCAATCACCAAGCATCTGCAATGATGGAGCATCTGTAATGATGAAGCCATGATGGCCGGTTGAGATAATATGAAATTCTCTGGGCAAAAAACGGGAGGTAACCTTTCCCTTTATGACAACATAAGGGGAGAAATTCCAGATCCGGTTGTCTGAGCTGCCGCTCTCTGAACGTACTCTTTACACCTATTGCAACTGCAGGACTATAGACAGACTAGGGGAAATCGAAATTAAATAATCTCACAAAGTGAAATTTTCACTGACAGGGGACCTTTAAAAATGATCATGTTCAATAATAGGCTAACAATCAGGTCAAAGACATTTATAACCAATTTAATAATGTAATAATGTAAAACAATGATATGTTGCTTAGACCTTCATAACATTGTGTTGTTTTGAATATTTATTCATTTGTTTTAATAAAATAAATAAATAGCAAAAGGCACAGTGCAATAATAAACTATCAATTTACATAGGAGTCTTGTTATGTTGGCTCAAAATAACTGCACTACCTGCTGCTATGATTTGCAAGATTTGTTTTCAGAATTTGCAGTATTTTGCACATCCACTGAAGAATATTTTTTTACAGTCATGGGATGAGCAGCTAGCATATTTAAATATGAGAGCTCAAACTTGCTTGTCAAAGCTGCTATGACAAAATATCAAAATATATTATAACCTGGTCAAACCTACTGGTCCCCCAACCTTACCAGTTTAAGATGCTCATGCATTTTTTGTTCATCAGTTTACTAAGTGAGACACTAAGCTGGAAGGGAAATGTGTGCATCTTCAGTTAGCCTGTGTTGATAAAAGCACTGAGCATTTGTGACATGGTGTGAAAAGACACACAGGATGTTAAATACAGTGGTGACTCACCAAATGGTTGAGATGGCCTTGTGTCATTCAAGCCTATGTTTCCCCTCAACCAACCTGTGCTTCATAAGTTACTCATAAACTGTTAAGAAGAACTGGTATAAACATGGATTTGTTGGTGGCTCTGAAAAAAATATGCATCCAGAAGAAAGGTTTGAATCCACATGTGACAACTGAAATCACAATTTTATTATTCTAGACTGTCTATGCTTTTTTTTTTTTTTTTTTTAAATCAGAGGTATAAACATTGGTGCAGAGTTCCAGGCTGAGCTGCCAGTTTTTCTGAAGAGGGAGGAGCTGGAGGTCAGGTTTGGTCCAGAGGAAGCAGTGAGAGAACAGTTATTATGGAAACCACTGGAGGAGCTGGACAGCAACACCACCCTTCAGGAGCAAGGCAGGAATTCATTCTTTTTACTCTTGCACAATGCATGTTTACGTGTCACTTATAATGCAGTGCTTCGGATCTTACAGTGGAGCGCTTGCTGGATTTGTGCAATTCTGGAGCTGTACCAGGAGGGGGCACCAATTTGGAACTTGCACTGCATTGTCTTTACCACTGTCAGGGTGACATAATGGTTAGTCTATGGTGTATTGCTTATTTGATATTATTTAAGATTACAGTTAATTTTCTGACCTCACATTGCTCACATACAATTAGTACAAATACTTTTACCAGCAATCCAGTAGTTACTTG
This sequence comes from Denticeps clupeoides, assembly GCF_900700375.1. Classification (NCBI taxonomy): domain Eukaryota; kingdom Metazoa; phylum Chordata; class Actinopteri; order Clupeiformes; family Denticipitidae; genus Denticeps; species Denticeps clupeoides. The sequence continues at coordinate 22,180,315 of NC_041707.1, forward strand.
CTTCAAAGTAATACATTATCATATTGTCCTGCCAATGTCTTTTTTATCATATTGCATTATTATACACTGAAGACTCGTAGTTTAAAATACCTAAATAACATCAGTTATTCATTAAGTGTAAAAACAGTCAATTAAATATTAATTAAATGCTTTGCCATTAAATGTTGCCATTGGTTCCATTCTGTGACTGCTAATGATGTAGGGCACAGTGGAGAAGCTACTGTTTTCCAATCCATCACCATCAGGAGACTATCATTACTCAGGTAACTGTGGTTCATTCATCTTCTTCTTGTTTTATAAATGTATTGAAAACTAATCAAGAAATGAGAGGAACAAATTTACTAGTTACTATGTCCATCTGTTTCAGTCTGTCTGTATTATCAACCTGCCTATCTCTCTTCATCCTCCTCCTTGTTTATAGGTAGTGATGTTTGGCAATTGAATGAAAGAAGGCTATTTTTCAAGGCGTACACAACATACGGCAAAGAGTTCTCCCTCATTCATAAAATGGTGAGTGTCATACTTTGTAACGTGGACTGTATAAATGCTTGTATGTGAAATTACTGACCTTAATGTGTCTGGTTGTGTGTCACCAGGTAAAGACCAAATGTGTTTCCCAGTGTGTAGAATTCTACTACCTTTCAAAGAGACTTCCAGAGAAACAGAGGAAGCAAAGGGAGAGAGAAATTGACCAATCAATAGAAGGGGAAACAAAGGTTTTGGCAGAGAATAGAGTAAGGAGTTGTTTTTCTTTTCTATAAGCAGGACAAATTGTTAGGAGACACAACCATGTTGTCATAATATATTTACTATGTATTTTATATTGTAATGGGTGAGGGATGCTGAGTGCTATTATGTGATTGGCATTTCATTGAAGATTAAAATTGATTTGTTGGCCCTCATAGGTTGTACAGACTGCTAAGACATCACGTAACCAGTTAGGAGTGGAAGGGCTCATCCGTCCACCGTCACTGGCTACAAGCTTCCCCTGTAAACAGTGTGGAAAGTGAGTCTACATCAGATTTATATCAGCCTGTCTGTCTAGCAGGTTCTTTCTACAAGACTTTTGGAAATGTGACAACCATACAACCATTTACTTTCTACTTTCTTCTTCTAGGATGTTCTACAAAATTAAGAGTAGAAATGCCCACATGAAGATACATCGTCAGCAGCAACAGGAAAATTGGAATGATAGGAGCATACAGGGTCAGATGCTGTCTCCAGTCCACCAAAATCAACTCTTAACTCAAGCTCATCAAAGCCAGCTCCCCCAGACACACCAGGACCAGATGTTGTCTCAGAACCTTCTCCAAAACCTTGTTCCATCTCCAAGTCGTCTTGCCTTCCTTCAGAGCTCAAAGACTCATGGGGTTAGCATGAGCAATAATGGTATTGCCGGGCTGAACTCAAATCCTAACATTGCCCCTAAATCTTCACCCATTCCTCTATATCCAACGTGGGACCATTTTCAGATGACCAATGACCCTGGAGGACTCTACTATGATACAGAAGGAAAAGCCATGGTAGGTGTTGCCATAGGGGGCAAAGGTCAAGTGCAGTGGCCGTAGGGTTCAGGGCATACATCTGAATGGCAAAGATTTTACGACAACATGTATATATGTTCTTGTAAATTATGTTTCTAAAGTTGTTACCAATTAAATATGCCACCTTAAACTGCATTTCATAGAATGCATGTTCTTTTGCAAACAGACACATTTTTCCTAGATGCGGATCATCAATAAGTGTTGCTGTCGGCAGTGCAGTAATCCCTTCTGATTGTTTCATTGATCAGGGATCAATGAAAATGAAGGGGGATTTTCATGTTTGTCTAGGTAACATCGTCACTGTGCAGATTAAGCAGCTCTTTAATGTTTTTCTGATTCGCTGTTCATGTTTCCATTGACCCCTTATATTTGATTTCATCAGGTTGACAACATAAATCCAGATGTTTAACCACAAACTGATGTTTGTTTTTTTTTTCCCGTTCATGACTCATCTGTAAACAAATATTCACTTCTCCGTGTCACAATTTTACAAAAGTATTAGACCAAAATTTGTAGCAAGATTTGAACCTACATTATTATTCCTGAGCAAAATGAAAAGACTGATGGCAAACAAAAAGCAAATCTTGAGAATCTGTGGCAGTCAGCCATTTAGTAACTTAATGGTTACCTGTTACCCCTCTTACTCTTCTCGGTTGTGTATTTATTTCCCAATGGCTACAGACCCCTCATAATGATAACGCAGACAATTGCCAGAAGGGCAAAGTACCCTGCTGAAACCCCTCTGATCTCAGCATTCAAACAGGAGACTCTGTGTTTGTGTGTGCTTTCTCCGATATCACATTATAGGATTGAAAAATACATTAAAACATGCAAAGATGACATTTTATTTTTAAAAGCGAATAGCGCACTCTAAAGGCCGTCATGAAATTGGAATTGCAATTGTTCTGAAAGGCACTGCAATTCCAGCATTGTAATTCACCAGCTCACAAGATCAATTTGCAGTCAGATGAATACATACATTTTGGCCTAAGCTTTTTATGTAAGAGATAATTTAATCATGATGAACATTTTTGACATTGGGTAAGTTGTGTTAAACTGCAAGAAGAGCTAAATAAGCAACATATGGCGAGATACTGACAGGAACATTGTGCATATGATCTTGTTTACTTGTTTAGAGCAATTATCCATAACTACTTATAGGTAATGTTCCCTTTTTATGATGTTGTTTCAGTAGTTCATCTTAAAGCTCTACATACAAAATAGTTTAAACTTAGTTTTTTATTATTCTCCTTTTTAAATGTGAAACAGGCTACAGACTCCTGAAACACTTGACAGATCCAAAACCAAGAATGATGGCCTGTTTGTTGGTTGTCCTGGGTTATTGTTCATATTTAGGATTTGCATTACATCACAGACCTCACCCCAGTGATGATTCCTTCTCGATCCCCATTATAACGGCATAAGCGCCTTTCCTGATCGCTTTTTAAGTGCCCTGGCCTGACGTGTTGGCTGTTGTAGCTGTGGTAAATTCAGTAATGGTAATTTGGGAGTCCCAGTCAGTGCGGATTAAAACTGAACTGGTTGTGTGGACAACCAGTAACCACTAAAATGAGAAGCTGAAAGGAGACAAGAACACAATGGTTGCTCTGATAGCTTGTAGTTTGTGATAATGTGGACATCACAGTCAGTGTGTGATAATGTGGACATCACAGACAATCTTTCAGTTGCACCAAGCTTTAGGATAAGAATGATTGTTTACTTGTTTCATCACCTTCTTTACATTGTTCCTTTCTGTCACACAAGGCGCCCTTTCACTTCAAGAGAGACATGGTTGAAATTCATACAGATGAAACAGGAAAAAATTGCACGGACACAGAGGTCTCTTTAAACAGAGTGGAAGTCTCAAAAAGTATTGTAAAGTATTATAACTAAAATCTATTCAAAAAAGTGTATGTATTTTGTTTGTTACTGAGCACAAATGGTGTTTCTCCTTTCCTCGATGTAGCTATTTCAATCCATGTCTAATATTGTTCCATTTTACAGTAGGAATGACATATGGATTGGAAGAAAGAAAGAATGACACGCTCAAAACATGTGAATCAAGTAAAATCGCACAGTCAGACGGTTAAGTAATAGTTAATGCTTAATTTCTTGGGGATTCTCTGTATAGATGCTCAAGGCACCCTGTCGCGAGATAAACAATGATGAAACACAGGAGAGCCTCTCGGGGAAATATTAACTGTTTTATGACCTCCGGATAAGAAGAACTGAACGTGCCTTTACGTGCATGTTTACACACTGTTTGAATGCAATGCTGATTAGTCTATGTGGCACAAAATCCTGTTTCTTATATTTCTCTTGGTGTCAGTATGTAGGTCATGGTCACATAATGCTTTGGTTTCTTCTGTTTTCTATTCTTTCTTTCTTTCTTTCTTTCTTTCTTTCTTTCTTTCTTTCTTTCTTTTCTTACACATTGTTTCAACTTTGCTAAATATTTTCCTTTCAGAGCCTCTTTTTTCACAATTCTTTCTCTCTGAATAAGCATCAAATTTTTAATTTTATGCAAAGCTAAGAAAGTATATGTATACTTTTATTTTCACATTTGAAATGTGTGATATGAGTGAAAGAAGAATATGGCACACACTGGGGAGTAATAATTTTTTTTTTCTTTCCTATTTTTTGAAACATGTTCTGCAGGTTTTGGGTGTGGCAATATCAAATGTGCGCAACGTTACTGGAGCGAATTCAGCTCTAGCTCATCAGAACTGAAGCAGTGTTCCATCGGACACTCACGCGCTTTGTCTTTTTCGCTCATACAGACACACCTTGCCTCCCACTGTCACTCACTTTAAATCCTGCCGCTCTTTGCTCTGTGTGGCAATCGGGCCACGATTGGCTGGTGCTGAGTGAGGCGTGAATGTGTTGCGTAATCGCAGAGGGGATGAAAGCTTAGTGAGCGAGGCAGAGCGGCGGGCAGCTTAACTGTTTGTCAGAGAAACAGGTCCTTTCGCTGTTTTACTCAGCAGTGGGCCGCCTGCTGTTACCTCTGACTGTGTGAGCTTCTGTATGCCAGCAGAGAGTGTAGGCCTCCTTTGGCACGTCTCAGGCACGAATCTGGCACCGTAGCATCACGCCGGCACTCTGCCTTCACCAATAAAATCCCAGCTTCACGGACAGAGGACCACGAGACCACATTGCATTGTTTACCCATTGTTTCTGGCCTGTAGTATCGTCTGAGCAGCAGAGACAAGTAAGTTCTTCTTTTGGACTTTTTTCATGTGTCTTCCATGGCACCATAAGCATGTGAAATGTTCTTAGATGTGTTTAGGTGTGTGACTGACTGGTGAATATGTCAAATGTGTCTGGACTATATTGCATGTAATTGTTCATGTGTCAGATGTACGTCATTGCATACAAATGTTCTTGTGTGTGTGTGTGTGTGTGTGTGTGTATGCATACTTGCACTGATGAGTGTCTGTCTGTCATCTTTGAGCTCTGTAACTCATCCACTAGTGTCTACGTGCATACGTCTGTTTTGTTTGTGTGTGCATGCATGAGATGCACAGGTGTGTGTGTGTGTTTCTTTGTACTTACATGTGTGAGTGCATGCGAGGATGCACAGTCTTTCTATTTTAAGATTTTTGTCTCTTATTATGACCTTTGGTCTTTTACGTGTGCTAGGTGTCCTGCCCTGTCGTTGTTGCCATCACCTTATCTTACCCCGCTGGCCTATCAGTGTTGTGAGCTTTCAGAGATATTTCATGGACATGTGGAGGGGTGGGGGTCAAGGCAGGAACTGTGTCACTGTGTTAGTTGAATAGAGCAGCATTGAACAGGACACTTTGCTGAGTGCACAATCCATCAAATTGCCACATTTGTTCTTCAGGAGTTCAGGACAATGTTTCACAACCCTGCTCCTGGAGGATATCCTGCCAAAAATGCTTCACTTCAGTTTTCCTCTTCTTGATTGTCAAATATTTAAGGTGGCAGACTGTAAGCAGGCTTATGTTTCTACAATGGGGTCCACCAGGAGAGGGATCGGAAAAACTCTCTTTGACCTAGAAGTGCCTAAAATGAGATTTAGTGTGTGATGCTAGCGAAGGTAACTCAGCTACTCAGATTTCCATATCTTCTGTGAATTATTATTGCCATTCGTCCAAAGACATTATGTCTACATGTGAGCTTTAGTGTGGGCTTTTTGGCTCTGTGTGTACAAGGGGAACTCAATGTATCTAAACAATGAAACACCAATGCTGAGTTATACACTTTTAGCTGAAACCGATGCTGAATGGCAGCAGTTAATGTTGACTCACAGGGCACTAGGCTAACAGGGGAGTGTTAACTGTGGACACATCAGGCAGGCTACGCCGCCTCTAATGGAGAACTGGGCACTAGACTAACATAAGAGAGTTAACTGTGGACACATCAGGCAGGCTTCGCCATCTCTAATGGAGATCTGTTTGCTCCTATTTCACCAAGAGTCCAGGACTTATGCTGGGCCAACACCATATGGCCATGCATCTCACAGATGCACATTTCAAATGATTCTTGAAAGTGGCATACATTAAATTCTTATGTCATATTAGCACACCAGGTGCTGTGCATAAGAAATGCATTTCTCTCTTCAACATAATTTTGTACACTGTCAGATATTATATGTGTTTGCAAGTCAGTGATGTAAGGCTGAAAATGTTCATGTTAGATTACCGGTCAGTGTTGACACAGACTCACTGGGAAGACAGGGATGGCGTTTATGACAGTAATCCATTAACTCTACAGCTCAAAGGTCCAGGCTGTTTACCATTCCCCTGGCCTGTTAACCTTTCCACTCTCCCCAATAGCCTTTGACATCTGACCTCTAAAATAATTGATCAGAACCCTTGTCAGTATTGGATTGGTGATGCTTTGCTATACATTTCTGTAAGATAAAAGGACAGATCACTCATCTGTGGTCCTTACTGATTCATTTTGTATCAGCGATGTTTTTTTTTTTTTTTTGCTGAGAATGCACACTAGTCCACGCTTGTGCATTAAGCCATCTTAAAAAAAACACATTTTATTTTCAGACAATTAAGATGATAAGTGTACATATGGCACATGCTTGGAATAAAAAAAATCCACTTGTGTGTGTTTCCAGGAGTGGTGTGTCTTGCTAAAAGTTTAAAACTGTGGTAAAAGTTAGAAAAATGAGAACATGGTGGGTGAGATATGTATTTGTCTAGACCATTTGACTGTTTTGGACTATAATAAGAGGAATTATGCTTGGGTATTCTATATTATAATAAGATGCCATTTCAGATGGATCAGCAGACCACACAGAAAAGTCTGTAGAACCGAACTGTGTCCGCATGCAGAGACCAATGGTTTTGACCTCATTCTCACCTACTTTCTTTCTATGGCCAGTGGCTGCAGACTGAAGCACGTTGTTATATTGCTACATATAAATATAGTAATAAAAAGAACTGTGTAATAAACTATTGAGCAGAGTATTAATTGTTTGGGCAATTATTTTATTGTTTTTTATTTACACTTATGTTAATTTAACTGACAATTTCATAATGTTCACTGTAAATATTGACAGTGAATTGTGTAGACACTCCTTTTCCAACAATTTTTTGCAGCGTAGCTATATCTGTACTGTGTGATTAATACATGCAAAGGCATGTCAGAGAGGGAATGAGGGTTTGTGAGAAAGGTGATATTAACACACAAGGCTTTTTGGCAGAAGTTTTTGGCCAGGTCCAGAATGTCATGACAGGGAAATGGTTCTTGTGGTCTGGAAACCCGATGAGCAACGCCCTGATCTTTGGCATTTATGCACAAGATGTTCTCCTCCACCTCTCTAAAAGGTGGTACCAGAACAATGTGCTTACTTACGTCAACCACAGATGGTAACGGGTCAGGACTCGCATTCAGAGGGCAGGCATCAGGAGAAGATACAGCCACAGGCAAAGAGACATCCGCTCCAGGAGCTGCAGACAATGCAATCTTCTTTGCCTCAAATTCAAGCTTCTCTACCTCCATTTTGTGTAGGGCCATGCTCATGCTCCTATTTCATTACTTAACTGGAGCTGAAACCTGGATTGAACTGCGATAATCTGTACCACCTCATCCACCACCTTAGTGAGAGTAGAAGTTACGGGCTGTGCTGCACCAGTAACTGTGAAACTGGCGACCTGGTCACCACTCAGCAAGACCTGCTCCACTAAGGACACAGATCTCGTTTAACCATGGTGCAAGGCACAGCAATGTCAAAATGAGCAGCAACTGCAAATAAGTAGTCCTTCCAACAACAGTTCAGTGTCTCCACGCTAGGAGCGGAAAGAAACATCTGTGCCAGAACCAAAGACGTGGTCATCGCACCAAAACGTTGGGTAAAACAAACACACAGTAACACAAACCAATGGTCACCAACAAACCCTCTACAATCTGCACAAAACCACACTGTTATGCAGAACAACTGCATATAAAACATCTGATGCATAGCCAAATAAAATACCCCAATTGTTACAAACTCTAGGTCTAGGGTCAGGAGGGAACAAGGGAGTAATCAAGGTCCAAATTGTACAAAAATAGAGACAAGATTATTTATATATACTATATATAAATTTATAGACCATTTACATACACAGGTGAAACCGTAGTGGCAAGGAATGTGGATGGCGCTAAAGCAAAGAACTAGTCCTACAAAACCTCTAGGCTAACTGTTAGTAAGACACTCACTGACTACCTGACCCTCTAAAACGTACAAGGTTGGCGAAATTCCGCTACTCCTTGTGTGCCTAAACAGAAACTTACCTATGGGTGATATATGGGTAGTGGTTGCCTAGTGGGTAAGGAAGGGCACTTGTAATCTGAAGGTTGCGGGCTCAAATCCCAAGCCAGCAAGTTGCCACTGAGAAAGGAACATCCCTGCACACGAGGTTCACAGTGGAAGTGGAAGAGGTGGGAGTGGAAATTTGGGCCGTGTACACACTACACACACCAGGAAAGTCTAACAATGCAGGCCTCACTAATAATAACAATGACAACACTATTAGGGAATATACGAATACGCACACAATACTACACGATCTCTGAAAAACACACAGCTAAATCACTAGGCAAAGACAAATCATTTCCATACCCAGGTCGACCACATAAATGGCAGTCGACAGCATTCCTCCAGTTTCAGAGGAATAACAAACACGAAGCTCCACCCTACTCTGCCCTGCTCCGCCTGCAGACCATCTCCTGATGAGGTGTTGCCAGGTGTAATCAGCCTGGGGTGGGTGGAGGAGGAGAATAAAGCAAATCACAGACCACTATGCGCCCAAGATACGGCATGTAACTCTGCACTTTAAATATTCTCATACAGATCTACAATAAGTAGGTTAATGTTGAATGAAATGTTAAAAAATGTTATTTTTGCTTTATTGGCTGAAGCAGTCTGGGCAGTGGTGCCTGCCTCTGAGCACAGTACTGTCCCCACACTCTGCTCCCTTGGTGTCTTTCATTGCAGCCCACTACTCAATAAGGGTGCTGGTTTAAATGCAGAGGGCACAATGACAATCACTTTACTTTACTTTAAATGTCATGGGTGCATTTTTATTTTCTATTTTGTGCTAAATGTCAGGCTCTTGCCGGTAATCTAACATGTAATAGCATGTACTATACTGGAACTGTGATAGCTAAGGATAATGCATTCACTGTTTTCAAGCGAGAGCCCAAAGAACAGAGAGTTTGGAATAAGTTTAAGGATTGGGACTAGAGCCCTTGTGTGCCACACAGCTCATATTGGCGGTTACATAATAACAATTTAATAACTATGTAGATTCAATGATGACTATAGTGCTGGACAAAAACAATCCAAAGACGATTTCAGTATTTATTGTATCATATAACATCATCGCTGCTTGGCAAAAAATGCCTTCAGAAACTCAATTTTAAGGGCACAACACAGACTTGCATGCCTTGATGCATTGATACTTGCCAGATAATTGATGATGTATCATAAGAGGTAGCATATTATTGGTAAATACCTCATTGGTGGACAACACACACATACCCCTTTTCACAGTGCACTCAAGTGTGCAGGAACAGATTGCTCCTGACACAGCAAATATTGTGAACCACACACAAAGCTGATGCATATGCTCTATTAACATCTAATTTCTTTGGCAACTTCTTCAGTGACAATGCCACACAAATGCAACACAAATGCGACGGGAGCTGCACACAATAAAATCTTCATTGCCTCAGCTTTAAGCTCTCTGAGATGCACTTCCTTCTCTACCTCCATTTGGTGCAGGGCCAGAGCATGCTCATGCTCCCGCTTCAAAAATGCAACTTTAATGGAACTCCAAATTTAGAAATTTCTTTGATAACAGTGTGTGTATTATGTGTATTAAATGAAAGTTACATTACAGATCCCATGGTCGCATCTGACACTGAATGTATATGAGGTGTTCTATACACAGCAAGGCAGATTTAAATCAGCCTTCAGTTCAGCTTGTGGCCACTGAGAGGCAGCAGAGTCCTGAAAACTAAATCAGAATCAGAAACCTTTATTTATCCCAATGGAAATTGCTTATGCCACTACTGCACAGAGGGAAAGACATACAGTGTACATACAATGTATGTACAAGACATACAACAAGTGCACAGAGAGACAGACATACATTTATGAGTATAAACAAAAATTGAGTAAAAGTAAGCGCACAGCTTTTACGCTTGTGAGGGATGAGTGGCATGTGTGCTGGATGTGGATGGTTAGAAAAAAAATTTGGACAGTTTATCTTGTTTGTTTTATTTGACTTTCTGTCTCTTTGAGCTGATACCCTTTTCTATTCCTCACCCTCTTTTTGCCCTTTTTTCAGGATGCTCCTGCATTTAGGAGCAGTGAAAGGGGGTTTGGGTGCCCTTATGTTGCGGAGGGTGTGTCTTCTCTCGCGCCATGCCCATTCATACTCCCAGAGCGTAGAGCACCAACCAATCAAGAAGGTCATGGTGGCCAACAGAGGTATGAGCTGTCTCCTCTGCGTATGACTTCTCACATTCTTTCTTCTCCTTATTCTGTGGGGACTGCCTCAATACTGGATTTGTACCTGTGAATTGAAAGAATCCGAGTGAAATCTCCATGAGTTATCTTTAATGGCTGCACTCCAAGCACCAGTCTCAGTTGACACTGACGTGGTGTGAATGTGAACAATGGGAAAACCTCCATCTTATCTGTCTCTTCTTGTCTTCTCTTGACACACATACACACATGAAAAAAAGGTGTATATGTGTCTGGGGGGGTGTTAAACTATCTAGTCGACTATTCAGTCTGGTCAGTAAGGGACACAATTTTGGCGGCATTTTTTGATACTTCAAAACAAATTTTACATAAAGCACTCCGGATAAAAACAGATGGTTGTAACTAAGTCTTGGCTGTTTAGTTTCAAAAGCTGGAAGGGGAATTAGTATTGGGCAAAATGGACAGTTGTGCTGCTTTCCTAAACATCCCATATGTCCCACATTCCAAGATCAGTAAAAGTCCTCTGAGGTGGCCAAGCAAAACTGGTCCATACATTTTAAAGAGTTTGATGTATACTAGTTTGGTTTAAACTCAACTCTAAAGCAGACTTTGCTGTAGATCAAGTATTTAATCAAGGTTGTTCTTTTGCGTACATCCACCAGGTGAGATTGCCATCCGTGTTTTCCGGGCCTGTACTGAACTTGGTATCCGCACCGTGGCAGTGTACTCGGAGCAGGACACTGGCCAGATGCACAGACAAAAGGCTGATGAGGCTTACCTCATTGGCAAGGGCCTGCCACCGGTCTCTGCCTACCTCCACATCCCTGACATCATCAGAGTGGCTAAGGTTTGTCAAGTCCAAGCATCTATCCATCCATCAATTTACAATGTGCTAGTATTACATGGCCACGCTCTCTGTTACATTTGTTAGTCTGGTGCTAAAAGGCTCATTTAATACACTGACAGTTGAGTTGTATCAGCTCATGTTAACAGCTAGCAGGGCTTAAGGATCAAGAGCTACATTCGTTATTCATTCATTGTTTAAATATTAACTGAAAACCCCAGATTCTACATAAGCTTAAAAGTCCAGAACCTCATATGTTACTCTAAATCAACATACTTTCAGTGAGTGTGCTAGTAACAAGGTTCTTCACAGATTCTTTTCTGCGAAACATAGAGTTAGGTGACAATGAAACATTTTATAATGTAATATTTAATATTGTCATCACTTAGAATAATATGAGTATTGTGATGTGTGCTAAAATCTGTAAGAAAAAGCATAAGAGCAACATTTTCCACATCAAAGCATGTTGGCATAATTTGTCACTACAACAGCCACATTCTCCAAAGCTATTAGTAAATAAAATTAATTAGGATTATATTGATGAACTCAAAAACAATTTTCTACTTGTAATATGAATACATATGCTCTACAAATTGTTTATATATTCAAGAAAATATCGTTTTGTACAAGGCCCCCTGTGGTAAGTAAGTAACTGTAATGGTCTGGTGCCACCGGGCCTAGCCTGCTGACTCTGGTTCAATCTGTGATTATTGGGACCTGGTCACTCTCAGCTGCCACTCATTAGGCTGGAGGGATCGGGACTCTTTAACAGTGCGCCTGCAGGACACATAGGTTGTCCTGCATTGTTGTTTGATTTCACTGCATGCTACAGGTTCTGTTCATGGCCATCGTGCCTTTTTTCTTTTTATGTATGAAAAGATTTGAATGAAACAATGTCAATGTCCACATTCTTTTTCCGCCATGGCATAACCATAACAAGACTAAGTAGTGAAGAATAGGGAGTGAGGGAGTGAGTTTTTATAAAAGTTGGTGTTCTTGTTCTTTGACACATTGTGAAAATGCCTGTGAATAAAAACCATCCCCTGTGTTCCATTTTTACACACTCTGTACACTAGGCCTAATTGGTCTTTTAGGTTTGGAGAACAGATTTTGAAAATATGAATTTCAAGATAGATTTTTTTAAAGGTTATTTTAAAAACTGGATTAAATGAGGATTAAGAAGTCTTTACTTTCACTTTTGGATGTTGTCTTTCCTGAGTCCTAAAATTATGAGAAGCCCAGTGATTGGGTCTGGGCTATCTCCTCTCAATATGGGCCACTTCACATCAGAATCCATTGGTGTTTTTTTTGGAAAAGCAATTTCTATGGCAGCAATGGCACGTCCTGTTAGGATGGGGCTCTTCTCTCCTTTCACTGTAGACAGATGCTCAGTCAGTCTGGGAAGTGAGCCACCAGTGTAACAATTAGAGCTCTCACCCTAGTACACACACACACACACACACACACACACACACACACACAATCAGTAATTCGTACACATACACGCATTAATGGTGATCATTTCCAAATAAATTGAAAGATGGGCATTCACACTCATGAACAGACTCATGGAGACTCACACAGTCTCTATGGTCTCTCTCTGGTTAACACACAAAATAATGACCAGGCAGCCAACACCCTATTCCCATAACAGCACCACATCCCAAAATAATCAGGCGTTCTCCGGTGGCTGCCAAATCGATCAGGTTTTCAATTACCAGAAGATTGTAATTTTATAAAATTAGTAGTCTCTCATGGTGTCTCGTGGCTAATCGGAGATGATGTTTGCACAATTTGCTCTTTTTTTCTTGCTTTCTTATATCTGCTTTCTTTTTCATTCAGGAGAATAATGTAGATGCCATCCATCCTGGATATGGTTTCCTGTCAGAGAGGTCAGACTTTGCGCAGGCTTGTGCCGACGCAGGGGTCCGCTTCATTGGCCCATCCCCAGAGGTGGTGCGCAAGATGGGGGACAAAGTGGAGGCCCGAGCTCTGGCCATTCAAGCTGGTATACTTATTCTTATAAGATATATGTTGACTTTTATATACTATGTTCACTTTTCTATACAAAGTGTACTTGTATTCTCATAAGTTCAAAATGTAATTATGTTGCATTTATAAGTGCTTTAATTCAGCATGTTCAGAAAGACTTTGTTTAAATATTATGCCCTAAAAACTGTCAAAAAATTATGTCAAACTGTCAGAAACACAAGTCATACTATAAACTTAATTTTATATACAGGTGTACCTGTTGTCCCAGGGACTGATGGTCCCATTACATCGTTGAAAGAGGCTGAGGACTTTGCGAAAACCTATGACTTCCCAATAATCTTTAAAGCTGCCTATGGAGGAGGGGGCCGTGGAATGAGGGTGGTCAGAAATTATGAGGTGTGTTTGGATGTCTTTTATGTATATGTGTACTGCATTTGTTGTACAAGAAACTTCAGTTCTGTGGGTTTTGATATGTAAGTATAGGGTGGCAGTAATCTAATGGGTAACACACTCACATAACAGCCTAACAGTTACTGTCCCTGTAACTACTGATTGTAAGTCCCTCTGGATAAGGGCATCTGATAAATGTCATAAATGTGAACGTAAGCATACTGGTCACTGAAATATCAAAACACAATATACAGACATTTACTGGGCTCATTGCGCATGTGCATGTTCTCATTACTGTAAATGCTACTAAAGTCATATTGAGCTTGGATTTCCTGTGGCATTCTACCTTAAGGACTCCAATCTTAGGAATGAAACTATATAAATCCTGTTCCGTTGCAATTAGACACCACAAATTTGACAATGCTACTGAAAATTCAAATCTAACTGAAAAGAGCTTGATTGTGTAGGTGATTTAGGCCATTATTTTCACTGTATGTGCAGCGTAAGGTGTAAGGGTGCAAGGTTTCGCTAAGCGCAAACGCAAGGCTCAACATGGGCGGCGAAAGCGAGGTTCATTTAAATTAAATTAAATTAAATTAGCACTAATCTGTCATTTCTGTCATGTCAATATTAGCACTTAAGTCCTATGCAAATATATAGTTACAAATGTTAATCACAAGATGGCGCCACAACCTGTGCTTCACTGTGGCACAAATTATCTTAAAATACAATTACATTTATGGCATTTATCAGACACACTTATCCAGAGTGACATACAATCAGTAGTTACGGGGACTGTCCCCTACTCAGGGTTAAGAGTCTTGCTCAGGGACATAATAGTAGTAAGTAGGGATTTGAGCCTGTGGTCTTCTGGTTCTTAAGCAAGTGTGTTACCCAATATGCTACTACCAGAAAGCGTGCACTTAGCTATAAATAGATATAGAATTACTATAATTTATTAATGTAACTATAAAAATAGATTCAACGATTCCACATCCCACAAAAAAAACCCTAAAAACAAACCAACAAATAAACAAACAAACAAAAACAAAAAAAGGAGCAAACATCAGGTGACAGTGTAACATAAGAGTAATACCGGCATACAATACAGGTATAGGGAACCTAATTGGTGTATAACCTGCATAGGTTTTTGGAATTATCTGTCAATCAACCAACATCAAAGACTTAATAATTAATAATTGACTTTTCCTGTCTGGTAGAGAGGTCCTCCTGATCAGCTTTTCATCAGATTCCCTACCCCTACTTTAAGAGGACCCTCTTACTCTTGTCTGCTGTGCACATGAGTCAAATGTTCTCATTCACTCTGTGGCGCTTCCTTAGTGTCTGATTAGATCTGATTGTTGTTGTGGTCGATTAGAGGGTTGGATGCTGCTGTTTTCTAATTAATACACAGCCTTCCAATGATAAAGAGCTTATGGATGCACATGTAAGCCCCTGGAGGATGAGATGTGGTTTCATGCATTATTGAAGAAAAGAATTGACTATTGTTTTTTGTATTTAACACATAAAACTAAACCCTGTTAGTTTGTGTAAATGCATGGGTAATATTTACAAACATTTAATAGCATTACACAATGTAAATATCTGTTTTTCTTTTACTCAAATGAACAGTAGAAGGCATATCTTGTGTGTGGTTATGCTGGTTTATTGACAATTAGTAAAGCCTTTGAAAAAGGCAATGGAATTTCAGAAAAATTGTCAAAAAAGATTGATTGCATTGATTAGGCTTTGAATTTTGATGTTTCTTTAGAGTTTATTTGTTGCTGGTATATTTTATTTGGGAGAAAAGTGATGTAAAGTAGAGCTTTTATTTTCCCTGCTGTGTGCCAATTTAAAACAATTAGGACCTGATTAGTTGTGGTCACCTTGAAATTGCATCCCAGAGTGGATAAGTAACAGATTGGCAAAAAACACAGTGATGCACTAAATGCTGGAATGACATTGATCTATGCCCCAGTTGATTGTTACTTCCCTTTAGTTAAACAATTTGATTCAAAATAATTTTTCTATATATGGTGTATTGTTTAACGTCATCAGTTTATCCATCTTTGTTGGTAGGAGCTGGAGGAGAACTACAATCGGGCATACTCTGAGGCTCTGGCAGCATTTGGAAATGGAGCTCTGTTTGTGGAGAAGTTTATTGATAAACCCAGACACATTGAAGTTCAGATTCTAGGTAAGTGTGATGGAGTGTTTTTTCCCCATTTCGCATGAGCAATTGTCTGAATTCATATTCTGCAGTGAGAGTGTTTTACATTCCTGGCACACAAATTTGACCACCATTGCTGTGTGTCGGAGTAACAATACGTGTGTGTGTATGTGTGTGTGTGTGTGTGTGTTTCGCTCCCTATAAGTTATTAGCCTCTCTCAGTCATTGTTCGGTCTCTCATTATGTATGATTTGCACCTCAGGATTTCAGAACTTAGTCTGCAATGCTCAGATGGATTGTATGCTGTCCTATTACACTGCAATGCAGCCTGGCTCTCTGAACGTCTGCAGCCTCAACATGGACTGTCTGCTGAGGCCTCAGGACATGCGGCTCTTATTTTAAAGATTTCAGCGGAGCGCCTTCAATTTCTGTCTCAACCTCTCACACGCTGCCGCACACTTTCAAATTAATAATGCCTTTTAGCGGGGGCCCTCAAACGGTGGTTCTGAAGAGCTTCAGCATAGTTTAGTGTTTTTCCTTCTACACCAATACAGTTTTTTATATGGTTATAAAAGCCTTTCAATGAAACAATAAGGGGTTGAGAATGAGAGTGACTGACTGTTTTCTAATCTCTTCCTGGAGGCCCCTTTCCTTATTTTTTGGTACTTTTTCACTCCAAACAGGTTTTGTATTTGGCCTTGAACAAGTGTAACAAGGAGCATGCAGATAGTTGATTTGCATAAACATTCACGTTAAAGCAGTTCTCAGAAAACAATGAAAGGTTTAGATTTTGATTCTTTCATTCAGATAATTTGATAGTTTGACAAAGTTTAGGGCAAGAGAGTCCCAGTTGAAAGGCGCTGCCCTTGAGGACATTGACCCAAAGAATGTAGATGTGTCATCTTTAAGAATTTCTTGTTTTTCACTTGGAGTACTTCTGCATCTTAGCCCATATGCTTCGTGTGTTCTAATGTTTCTGTGGGAATTGTTTGGTTTCTATGGTTTTCTGCCATAGTCCCACCACCATATGTCAGAAATACTGAATAATAATAATAATAATAACTTGATTAAACAAGAGGAAATAAAGTCTCATCACAACATTTTCAATCTAGTTTTTATCTTGTAAACCCCATTTAGTCTTGTTTTTATTCGTCAACAACATTATATTATATATTTCGTTATAGTTTGCATCACATGACCGGAATTTACATTGTAAATTGTCTCATCCCATTTTCATTACGTCATAGAGGTTTGTTGAACAAGATATTTAGTCAAAAAATAAGTTGACAAAAAAACACTAGTTTAAGGTTAGTTTTCTTTTAATATTTCAACTAATAACAGATTTCACACAATGCTACAGTCCTTTCTCAGTCTGTGTCTCATTCCCTCTCTCCTCTTGCAT
Organism: Denticeps clupeoides; assembly: GCF_900700375.1. Taxonomy (NCBI): domain Eukaryota; kingdom Metazoa; phylum Chordata; class Actinopteri; order Clupeiformes; family Denticipitidae; genus Denticeps; species Denticeps clupeoides. The sequence goes on from NC_041707.1 coordinate 22,197,616, forward strand.
ATTGTTACTGATTGCTTTAATGTTCTATGACTTTATTGTTACATTTTCTGCTGTGTGCCTGCTGAATGATTGGAAAGCCTTTGCTCTTTGGGCACTGCCCTTATAGATATAAGTTAGGAAAAACAACTGTGTTCTGTCTTTTTGTTTTTGTCTAGGTGATAAATATGGTAATGTAATTCACTTGTATGAGAGGGACTGCTCCATCCAGAGAAGGCACCAGAAGGTGGTGGAGATAGCACCCGCTGCTCACCTGGATCCCCACCTCAGAGACAGGTTAACCAAGGACTCAGTCAACCTGGCCAAGCAGGTACACACACACACACACACACACACACACACACACACACACACACACACACACACACACACACAGTACATGCAGATGTTTCCCCCAACAGTGCGTGAATAAGACAACAGATTCATGCCTGGCTTTATTTATAGACTTCACCACAGCACATAGAGTTTAAAGGAACAAAGAAAGAATTGAGTAATGACTGTAGCGCCTCATAAGCTGCGGTCACCAGTCGACAGTTTTTTTCTTTTAAATCTCCTAATCATTTCTCCATTTCTTTCTTCTAAACAAGGAGGTGGGTGTGAGTGAGTGCTTCTGTTTCCGTGTTTGGCCTATTTCCTTCACAATTTCTCCTTCCTACATGAGTGCACAGTTTAACGGGAAATGCTAAATCTTGTCTTGTTGCGGGGCAAGCGCGGCTGTTATCCCTCTACGTGGATTACAGTAGATTCTTGGAATTCCTCACAAGGTGACCTTTGCTGAACCATAAACCAGCCTCATCTGCCCCAGTGGCACAGATTATTACTTATGCGATGTACAGTATGTAATTCGGAATAGGGCCTGTGGCAGGCATTCACTGTACAGTTATTTAACCTTCTTTCTCCATGTTTGTATTGCCAGATCATCAGGGGTTTCAAGTTCCCTTAAGATCAATTCAGTTGAGCCAGTGTGCAGCAAAGGTTATTGATTTCTTACGATATTGTGATGCACATTAGCTAAATTGAAACTGAGCCTTTCTTTCTTGGCAAGACAGTGTGGTCAAACCTGGAGGCCAAGGATGCAAGCACGAGACTAGCTGATGTGTACTGGCTGATGACCTTTTATGCTGTTTGGAATCCTTCCAGATGTTCTGTTCAATCAATTTTACCACTGATTTTGTTCACCTAAGGTGTCACCGGTGTGTACAAAGATCCTAAAATGATTGTGTTTGTTTTTCCCTGCATGTCCTACGAGATAAGATAACATCTCCCTATTTCATCCACACACACACACACACACACACACACACACACTGTAATCACTGTCCATTGTGAAAATCAATAATCCTGGTGTCTCTATAATCCACTGTCTTAAATACTGCTCTGATTCCGGATCAGTTCCTGCTCTGTCTTGAAGATATGGCACCACGCAGAAAGGTGTGTGCAGAGGTGCTGGAAAAACAGAAAAAGCAAAAGCCATGCTTCTCGCAAGCCCTAGCTGGTGAAATGTGCTGTGAAGATCATTTCTAACAGGAATTATTAATGAAATGCAACATGTTCTATTTTATATGTTATTCATTCATATTTTAGTTGTTTGTGTGATTGTGAGTGTTTGTATGTGTGTGTGTGTGTGTGTGTGGGAGAGGAAATGCTAGAGGGAAGAAGAGAAAGTGTATTGAATAAAAATACTGGCACATGACCATGCCTATCACTTGACAAACTGCATCCGTCACATCTGATCTGTGTGTCTCTCCTATCTGTATATGAATCAGTACGTGCTTTCCTTTAAAATGACATTAGTGATGCTGAGGGGCCCAGGGACAAACAGAGACACTGCAGGGAAGAGACAAAGATGGAAGGGTGGAGATACTTCACTTGAGATAAGGTTGTGTTTTTGCAGATGTGCCATAGATCCAACATGTGAATTATTCTTCAAGGTGTTGCATAACAGAGCTAACACCAGGTGCCAACAGTGGCTTCAGACATGTGATCGTCATTGTCATCGTCACCTGAAATTTACTTCCTTGAAAAGTTTCAGATGCAATGCTGTTGTCTTTCCATTCTGTGTGAATAAACACTCATAGACTTCTAAGTGAAAGATATACAATCTGAAGAGGAGCATTACATATGCAACGAAACAATGATGGCCATCAACACAACATTGATTAACACTGTAATTGCCCATGCCATTTAGAAACTTATGTGCAATCAAGTCTTTATTGTTTTCCCCTTTGGACATGACCATCAGATCCCGATTCCATTTGAGCGCAATCAGTTCATCCGCAAACACGTTTGAAACTGTCATTACGTGCTTCATCAAGCTTTCACTGCCCACGTCCGTCAAAAGCATCTGAACACTAATGGAAAATTATCTCGGCTGTCAATCCTGCGCTCAAAGCAGAGCTGATAAATGACAGGTTAGTATCGGAGTTCTGTCATAAACAGACGCGTCATTAATGCACTCTTTAGTCCTCCACTCGAAACAAAGTGGCCACTGCTATTTCTGTGTGTGAACAATGATGCACCTGCATTTCTCTTTCTTCAAGCTATTATTTGTTCATTACTCAGAAGTGTGAATGTGTGAGCTGGAAAATGCCCACACTTTTCTTCAGGTTTTCACGTTTAAATTGTGCATTTTGTTCTTCAGGTCTGAGATGAGACAAAAAAAAATGTGTGCTGATGGGCTGGAGTTGTTAGCAGCATGAGGGCCCTCGCATTAAAGCTTTTAGAGCCACCCCCTCGCTTTCTGTGTGTGTGTGTGCATGTGTGTGTGTGTTGATGGTGACCTTGCCACATCTTGGTCACATCACCATGTGCTGATTTTAACACAGCACACAGCTCAACTCTGTAATGGCTGCAGAGCTATAAAACAGGACAGGAGGGGTGGAGATGGACAGTGATGGATGGGAGGGAGGGTGTGAGCGAGTGATGTTCTTCGTGGTTTGCTAAATTCCGTAAATGACCTTGTTTGTTTCACTTCTTTCATTCTCTCTCCCGTCTGTGTCTGCGGTCCTGTGCTCCATCCATCTCTACACACTTCTGTCTCACCGTGTTTCTCTAAATTCTGATTCTTTTTTTTGTGTTCATTTGACCTTTTATGACCTTTCAGCATCCCGTACCATGACTTGGGATCATATCCGTCCGCACCCTCTCGGTATTTTTCTCGTCCGTTAGGCTGTTTTTATAAAGCTTGCAGTCAATCTCCCTTTCTCTCTGTCTGATCTACAGAATGCTACGTTTTTTTTTGCACTGTTGTTTATCTGTCTCATGCTGCTATATTGATCGGGCGATGATTGATTAGGTGCTGGTTTGTGAGTGTGTGTGCCTGCATTGTTTAGTTGATTCATGAACATGCTAGAGATGGGCTGTGGCTGTGCCTGCCTCATAGATGGAGCTGTGTGTGGTTGATGTGTAGCAGCAGGACAGGTGGGGGTTTAAGCAGATTACAGAGAGATGGGGAGCGACTCAGGCGGGTTAGCGAATGGAAATGGTGCTGTTGGTTAGAGACTAATTTTCTCCTCCTAGAGTTGGTGAGGTCAGGAGGGAACGATTGCCTGAGATGAGAGGAAATGTGCTCTCTCTTGCTGTTCATCAGTGCATAGAGAATAAAAGAAAAAGAGCAAGAGATTGAAGTTTAGAAAAAGGGGTGGGGTGAATTGCTGAGGGGATGAAAGAAGAGATGCACGGAAGGAGTAACTAGAGTCAGATGCCTCTGTGGATGGAGGGAGGGAAGCCAGAATGGAGCAAAGGGAAATTGTAGGACACCGAAGGACATTCAGGGCTGGTCATACTGATGTGATGATAAATCTTCAAAGAAGACAGCAACTTAACGCAAATGTCTTGGACCTATTATTATTATAATGCATTTAAGCCTAATCAGTCAACATTGCCTAAATGTGTGAAATTAGTGTAAATGAGTGTAGCTCATCACTCTTCAGTACTCCTGAATTGTCCCCATTGCTTATAATTGCCACAACATGCAATTAACTTCAGGCATTGTGACTGTAGATAATTAACAGCAATTGACATATTTAGTGCAGGAAAGTGAAGAGCTGTCCTCTGGTAATTGACTGTGACCTGGCACATAAGAGGGAAAAGGGATCAACCATTTCTTCACATCGTTGCTGGCGAGTACAATTAAAATCTCCACCCTCATCTATATCCATAGCATCACATAATATGAGCTTTTGCAAAATAACAGTTCTTCTTCAGCTTGCTTACATTCATATAATTGAATTTGGTTAACTGTATTCTGGGGTGTGGAACTGTGTGTTCAGAAAGTCACCTTGGTGGATTTGGCACTTCTTTAATAAAATGGCACACTTTAGAAAAGAGCTGATGGTTGACACTGAAAGCTTGTTGTAAGGCCTGCTTCTTAAGGAGGTTCTGTAATCAGTTGCTAAAATTATGATGGCACAGATGCAGCATTTGGGGTGATGAAGGTGCAGCAACACGACCTGATTTGTCTGTATTGTTTATTGGAATGATGAAAAAAAATTATGTAGAAATTAAAAGTAAAAGTTTACTGCCTCATTGTTCTCTACACAAAGCCTAGCATTTGATATAAATGCACTGACCTTCAAATGCCACAAAAATTTGAAAGCAACATTAAACAAAATGTTCACAAACTTTATCCTTGCAAAACTTCAAAGAAGATCAAAGTATTGTTTATTTATGGTTTACAATGTGGTTCATTATAACCCAGTTCTGCAACAGAGTTCAATGTTATTTTTACACAGTATAATGCTTCATACTAAAATGATTGCCCACAGTGGTGCATTGTGTGGCTTGTATGTTACACACATAATCAGATTTATGTTCAATATGTGCATTCCCACAACAGTTTTCAAAGGATCTCATCTGATCAGATGCCCAGAAGTGTGTCTGTTGTGCATGACTGTGCTATCTTACGGGAACATTGCAAGTCACCCTGAAACCATTATGGCGAGCACAGAAGCATTGCATGTCCAGTTTCCCCCAGCAGATCCCACAGCTGGGGGCCTTCATGCACTCGACTCGATGTCTGGTAATGTCTGACAGTGATGAACATTGATGTGCTGTAGAGAGTAGCATCACAAGCGCTTTCGACTCTCACGCACATAAAATACATACAGACTGGCATAGACGCAGCATTTTTCCTAGTGAGGACCCGAAGACTGTCCCGTTTTATGAAATGAGCATTTGACCCCCCATAAAATAATATTTTAATACTAATACAAGCTCTGTCAGTATTGCTATTTCTGCTGAAACATTCGTAATTGAAATAATGCCTTGCAGACTGCAGAGTTTGAAACTCTCTGGCTATTTTTAGAATGAGAGAGAGCGAGACTTGTCTCAGGTCAGGGGTATACCTCAGTTGATCTTCTCTTCCTTTTCTTTTGGTTCCCCCCTTTACCTCATTCTGTCTTCTGTGCCCCTTCCATGCTCTTTCTATCTTTCACCCCATTCATTTTTCTGTCTTCATATTAAGCTAAATGCACTTAACCTCTAAAAGAAGTTGCATATGAACTGAGATAAGAGGAGCATTTTTAAAATTAATACTTTTTCTGAAAAGGGCACATTCACACACACACACACACACACACACACACACACACCCCAGCTTTTTAATTAAACATCTTGTCTGTGTGTGTGTGTTCCTGTCTGTAATGTCATTTATTTGTGCCAGTATGAGTAAAAGTGGGCATGTGTGCATGAATGCATATATGTGTGTGTGTGTTGTGTGTGCCCGTCTGTGTTTTTGTGTGTGTGCACTCTTCCAGTTTTTAAACCGCACCCCATCTGATTATTAATGTGCCAGAAGTCCTGTTCTCACTGATTCTCTGTAAATGTGATCATGCACACGTTCCCTGCTGACACCTTTCCCTCACGCTTCTCTCCTCATTCTCTCACTCGCCACTCTCTCTCTCTCCCTCTCACTCAGCCTCTCAATCTGGAATTTGAATTTCAAATAGCTCTTTTTGGAATAACAATGACTGTGTTGCTAAAGCAATTAGTTGGAAGGTGATTGGTCGTAACAAAAACATGGGGAATTAATCTCATAAAATTGGGTGGATAACATCTCTGCTTCTTTAACCCGCTGATATAATAAAAAATATGATCAACTCTGTGCTGCAAAATGCCCTTCATCCCAATTTCTGACAGTCCTGTTGATCTATAATCTATATTCCCTCCTTCTACTTTGCCATCATCTCCAGCTCCTTCTCAGTGTTTCTTTCCCTTGTTCCCTTAGGCACTGTTGAATGCTGCAGTGTGGGTGTTGCACAAATGGCTGCCAAATATCACACAAACAGACAAGCCCTTTGTGAAACTCAAACTTGGGCTTCGCAGGGATTTGAATACACATGCATGCACTGTCCTGAAGGTGACAAATGACTTAAAATGACAGGCCTGCTGACCCACTCCGTAAAGCATTTCAGTTGTCACTCACACGAGTACGGCATGTGCATGCTGACAGCCCCTTCACTCTGCAGACTCAGCATGCAACGTACATTTGTGCATCCCTCTCCCACTGACTGAGTGAGACAGACGTTGTAGACTGTGGCGGGCTGTCGTGGAGAGGCTTCTTGAGAGCTCAGGAATATCTTGAGGTATTGTGTGCCCTTCAGTGCCGAACACGCTGGCAGACCTGGCTGCCTTTCAGAAGAGAGTCTGTGCAACCACTGCAGTATAGGAACAGCTAAAATTAGACATGTCCGATATTCGATGCCAGTTGCACATGGTCTTCCCACAAAGAGATAATGAGAGAAAAAAGAGGATTGAACTGCAGCTATCACAGAAAGTGGATAAAGGCACACAAAACACACACTTTTGTACAAACAAACATAACATTTCACGTCGGTTTTATGTGTATGGGCTCATGGCAGCATACTAATCAGTTATTATAACACTTTGTGATTGAAGGAAGGGAGGTTTACTAAGTAAAGAAGAGGATATGAGAAAGGGTACAGTTGAAAAATAAAATTCCAACCGAGTCACTATCTCTTTTGCATTGACAAGAAAGAATAGGGAGGCAGCAAAAGACAAAATTAGTTTTTTTTTTTTTGTATTTAAGACGGTGCTTGCTGCAGCCTGTGGGGTGTGGGATTCAAATATGGGGCAATGTGATTAAAAAGCAAATGCAAGCTGCGCAGAATAATGTTAAATAAATTCTCCAGTTCGGAGACAATATTTGTATTTTAAACCAGCTGTTTCCATAGTGACAGCTACTTTGCCCTGACATTCTTAAAGACAGGTTTCAGGATTATTTCTCATTCTTACCCAACCCCTGCTTAGTCTTGTTATCTTTTGGATCTCCGTGTTCTCACCATCTTCTCACCTGGTTTGTACCTTTTCTTCTCTTTTTTAACGCCTCTGCCTCAACTTCTCCACCTGTGTCCTTTCTCCTTGTCATCACTTTTGTTTCTTATCAGGCCCTTTCTCTCTCCTGCTCTGTTTGTCTCTTGCTCCCACATGCTGTCAATTTAAAAATTTAAATTTCTGGGAGTTTATTGCCTTGACATTTTTGTGACAAAATTGGCCCAGCAGTCAGATGGCAGCCAGTGTGAAAAAAAAAAAAAAAACAGCAACGCAATTGCACCAATGGCAGCAAAACATAGTAAGCATGTGGAGAACACCAGTACTCTAAGGAAGCAAGCTGCAGCTGACGCTTCAGGTTCAGGCGCCATCGGATAACATTGCCACTTGACAAGGTTGTGTGAAGGTTATTTTACCATGTCATTTATATGAATCGATATCAGTAATCATATTGACTCTTAATGTGAGACATTGATCAAATATATAGTGTATGTAGCATATGTAGTAAGGGGCAGTGGTGGCCTAGCAGTTAAGGAAGCGCCCCCATAATCAGAAGGTTGTCGGTTCGAATCCGATCCCCCAAGGTGCCACTGAGCAATGCACCGTCCCCACACACTGCTCCCTGAGCACCTGTCATGGCTGCCCACTGCTCACTCAAGGTGATGGGTTAAATGCAGAGGACAAATTTCACTGTGTGCACCGTGTGCTGTGCTGACAATCTCTTCATGTAGCATGCTGTAGCATACATTATACTGTATAGTTTAAAACAGTAATTTATACTTTACATATTTTTTACCTGTCTAGTTATATTGTAAATGTTATTATCCTTTATTGTAAAATGGAAGTATAATTCTTGCTCTTTCATGTTCATGAGTCCTTCACACTCACATACAGGGTGATGTTTGTAGGTGTGCATTTGTCATTGCAGCCTGTTGCAGTTGGAACACAGTCTGTCATCAGGCATATAACTGATAAACAAAAATAAAAAAACAAACAGTGGCAACAATCCACATTAAAATTATTTTATTTCTCACTTTTACATGCCACTCTGTTCCTCTCTTCACTCTGGCATCTGCTGTCCTTTCTTTCTGTCTCCTGTCTTTTTTGTACTTCTTCTAAGGTCTAAAATCATCAACCACTTTCTCTCCATTTTCTTTCGCTTTCCCTCGCTCTCCCTTTGACCTCCCTTCATCTTTCAAACCATCTGTCTCCTCCCATCGTCTTGTCTCTCATCCCTTTTGTCTCTAACCTTCTTTAGTAACTACATCTACCCTTGTATGTTCCTTGTGTGATTTATGTTGACGTCAGTCTGAGACCTACAGGGCTGATCACCTCTGTCCTGTGAACAGGGGATTAACAGCTGTCTGTCTCGGGATCAAGGAAACGGAGCCCCTGAATGAATGAGGCTGGGGGAAGGGAGGGAGTTGACCGGGAAGTAAAAGTTTCCATGGTCTAATGCCATGTGTGAATATTCATTTAACGTTTCTTGTGAAATATTCACGAATCTACGTGTTAATCAGTGTTTGGAGAAGCGACTGTTGGCCGGCCCGCCTGGAGATGGGATTAGGAGGCAGCGATGAATTGTGGAGAAAAATTGGATCAGATTACAGTGAATTTTGGCATGGGATTATCCCCAATCCCCACAGGGCTGTTGAAGAGAAAGCATGACAGGATGGAGCGGGTGGGGGATAGAGAGAGTGAAGTGGGGGAGGGTCAGGGTGGTCGCTAGGTTTGAAGGGTACTGTATTCCTAATAGTCCTGCCAGCCTTTGCCTGGACGGAGGTCAGGTCAGGTCAGGACCTCCCTGGATATCCGTGCTATACATAATTACATGGCGTTACCACGGTGATAGCTTTGAACCTCGCTCCAGCCAACCGATGAGCCAAATCCTCTTTTTTTTTTTTTTTTTTTTTGCAAAGGTGGTGCCAATCCTCCCTACTCTGCTTATCTCTATGCTTTCATATCCTTTCTACTCTCTCTCACCCTTCCTCTCTTCCTTTGGCACTGCCATTTTTATTCATGCAGTCTGTGCCCAGCCCTAAGCAGACAGATTCAGACCATTTTTATTCTTCCATGGCCATGGAGGATTCTGTGTCATGCTGCTGGGTGAATCTGCCAGCATCTTCAGTTGAGCTGGTTTGAATGCCATTAGGTCACAAGACTCAAGGGGTCTTAACGAGGGCCCAGTGACTGCGGTTCGGGTGGCAGGGCTGACATTTCACATGTCTTACCAATGAATCATGACTTCAGCACTGTCCTGGGGTAGAACAGCTCTCCTTCTCAGAACCTTTGTCAGAATTGATAACTGTGCAGCTGATGTGCTATTTCATGTCCATAGAATCTCAGGAAACAGTTGAAAGCAGAATTCATGCTTTCACCAGGCCACACCTAAAGAAGATGGGAACATAAGGGAAGATGGGAACATGATTAAATCTACGAGATGATTATGGGATATTTTATATTTCATTTAATTATTTTACTGGTTTGTGAAATGGCCCCATATTCCTCAGTGTCTCTCAATAAATCAGGTCTTTCATGCGGCCTGTCTTCCACACAAACTAGCCATGTTAAAGGCTTGTTAGTGACTAGTCTACATCCCCAAACACTGAATCATACTCATGGCTAGCTAGTCACTGTATGATTAATGTCTTGTGTTTTAAGGGCTTTTTGTTGTCATATCTACAGCAAACTTTCTGTGTGTGTTGTCACAGTATGTTTGACCATAGAAATAATAAAGGAGTGTGTGACTTCATATAGTATTGCATCTGTGTGCCTTATGGTGTTGATGGCAATCCAGCATGTCTGATTGATAAACTACCCTATAGGCCAATGGGACTGTTATTTCCTAGCCTCACCGTGGTAGCTTTAGTGCCTTTTCCTCTTCTAAAAAAGTCTCTGATGTGGTGGTTGCCTGTGAGCCACACTTTCTAATGTGTTTGTGTCAAGAGATTATGTTTTCCTAGAGTATTTGAATGACTAATGGTCTCCATTTTCTACAAACTACAGTTACATGATACATAAGAATGAATGACTGGAATAGTCATATCACAGTTGTGTCTCTTTCTTTAAAATCAAGCGTTGTTCATGTCTTATATAACTGTGAAGAGTTTAATGCCTTTTTTAAATATATGGGTGGTTTGTCTCAGTCAGGGTCATAATTGCACTGTTTCTTTATACTTTTGATATGATGTTGTGCTATCGTGCCACACAGTCATGCCTCTTTTTGTTCTTGTGTAGGTGGGATATGAAAATGCTGGTACTGTGGAGTTCCTGGTGGACAAAAATGGGAAGCACTACTTCATAGAGGTCAACTCCCGCCTACAAGTTGAGCACACTGTTACTGAGGAGATAACAGAGTAAGTGGCTAATGCTGCACTATGTCTCAATTTATTAGTTGCTTCATGAGCATGCTTTCTGTTTGAACCCTTTATCACTTTGGATAAAAAAAGGGAAAATCGTATTCAAAATGTAACTTTTATTTAAAGTATGTGAGAAGATGTAATATTACATAGATATGATTATATACATTGGCTTGTTTTTAATGCATGTATGTTAAGTTACTTTAATTACTTGGCAAATTTATCTCTATTCTTCTCTTAACTGCTTTTGGTATGTCAGCCTTTATCAGCACCATGAAAATTACAACTTTTTGTGTTCTGACTGTTCCGTGGTTGTCATGGAAATGGGTATATGATTGAAATGTACCATATTTTGCTGCTCAGTTTGTGTAATATATTTTTTTGCTCTGCTCAGTAGGACATTCAGGTGTCCTTCGATTCAATGTCTTTAGGATTGGCAAATCCTTTCCTCTTTGTTCACATTTCGGCCTTACAATATCCTACCTGCATAACTGTGTTTTTGTTGCCCCTCACCTCTCCCTGCTCAACATTATTTCTGTGTGTTTGTGTATATTTTTGAGATAGTTGATTCATGAGGATAGAATGTAGCCTGGTGTGTGTGTGTGTGTGTGTGTGTGTGTGTGTGTGTGCATTTGGGCACTCAGGTGCATCTTCAGTAGGATAAATGTAACCCTGTCACCCCCCACCTTGAGAAGTTGGTCAAGGGAAGAGAGGGAGAGGGAGAGAGGGGATTGAATAGAAGAGGAGGGAAAATAGATAGGGACACTGACTTTAAAAATAGGATTCTCCTTCTTGTGATGCTATGAGCTGCTGCGTAATGATACATTGATGAGGTGCATGTGCCGAAATGCTTAAAACACACACACACAGACGTACATACATACATTTCTCTCAATCCCCTAGTGTAAATTTGTCAGAACTGTTTTTTCTCAGGGGGAATTGGATCCCATATATTATAGATTTCAGACCTGTCACCTGTGATTGTCAGTGTCAGACTGCATTGCCTCTAACTGGTACCTCTGTCAGCTCAGTGAGAGCAGGCCTGTGACTTCCCCATATATATTATTTCTTTCTGAGACACATACTGCAACTGCATGGAAATACATTGGTTCCATGCTTTCCTTTCCTCAAAATGACTTGCATACCACTACCAGGGCCAACTGAGGGTGCCCTTTGATGAACAACCTATCAGATTTAAATGTTCTGAGTTGTTTGTAAACAGAGGAATTGGATCTGGGGGCCTAGGTGAAGTTTTGAGAATATCTAGAAAGAAAGTCCATTAAAACAGCATACCAACACAGTTCATAGCGAGTTGGAAGGCAATCTGTAGACCAGTTTAATTATTGAGGTGCATTTAGTGTGCATGCATTGTGATCATATAACTTTTAAATTGGTGTTTTATATGTAAACATGCAAATGTATCACCTTGATGTAATTTTATAACACTAGCCTGCTTAGTGTGTGTTAACTGTTGTCACATCCCCATCAAAACGTGAACAATTTAGGACTGGTGAAATGTAGGCTAGGGGAGACAAAAGGGCCAAAGCAAAGTGTAATATTAGTGTAGTGTACTTCTCAGGTACTGAGTAACTTACATTTACAGCATTTATCAGACGCCCTTATCCAGAGCGACTTACAATCAGTAGTTACAGGGACAGTCCCCCTGGAGCAGTTTAGGGTTAAGTGTCTTGCTCAGGGACACAATGGTATTAAGCGGGATTTTGAACCTGGGTCTTCTGGTTCATAGCCAAGTGTGTTACCCACTAGGCTACTACCACCCTTAACTGATTAATTGTAATATCTCTTTTTTTTAGATGAATGAACTTAATCTGACCATACAAACTATCTTATGATAATGTGCTAATGATATGTGTAGGCCTTGATATATTAAATTACATGGCTAAACAATAATGTGAATTCCTTCCTCTATAGAAAATATACAGTGTTCTACTTAGCTCATGGCACCATTTTAGACAGAGTTTTGTGCCGCTATGCTGCCCCAAGTTTGTGTGCGGCCATGCGACTGCATCTGATTGGTCAAATGGAGTCATGTGACTAATGCTGCTATGTCTGAAAACATAGTCTTGTGAGGCAGCTGGTCAGAATGCTTTCAATGGTCCCTCTATAGAAGGTGGTGAAGATGGGCTTTCTTCACCATCCGCAGAAAGTACAGACGCTGCTGGGCTTTCTTGGCTGTTGAGCTGGTGTTAAGATTCCAGGAGAGGTTCTCCTCTAATTGAATACTGAGGAGCTTTGTGTTCTTGTGTTTCTCCATTGTCTTCTGAAGTCAACAATCATCTCCTTCATCTGCCAAATGCCTTAAATGTAAATTTTGTCCACATTCAGAAATAGATTGTTGACTTTACACCAGTCCATCAGTCGTTGCACCTCCTCTCTGTACACTGACTCATCGTTCTTGGTGATGAGACCCACCACGTTCGTGTCATTGGCGAACTTGATGACGTGATTGGAGCTGTGCTACACTGTTTTGGGTCAGCAGGGTGAACAGCATTGGACTGAGCACACAGCCCTGAGGAGCTCCAGTGCTCAGTGTGGTGGTGCTGGAGATGCTTTTCCCGATCCTGACAGACTGATGTTTCTCGGTCAGGAAGCCCAAGATCCAGATACAGAGGGAGGTGTTCAGGCCCAGCAGGCTCAGCTTCTTGGCCAGGTGCTGAGGAATGATTGAATTATGTTGAATGTACTTAAGTCAATTAACAGCAGTTGTGCGTATATGTCCTTACTGTTCTGGTGGGTGAGGGTCAGATGCAGGGAGGTGGCTTCTGGCATCGTCCGTGGAGCAGTTCAGACTTTTGCAGTGGGTCTAGGGTGGAGGGCAGCAAGGTCTTCATATTGTGATGAGTCATCACCGCAAGTCTTGTCCATAATGAAGGTTTCAGCAAATCTTAGCGCAAAAAAACAATACCGACTCCTCAGGCTACAGATAACAGGGAGGCGGCCCTTCTTCTCCTCTGACTCTGTAAATCTACTCCCCGGTTCACTGCTTCCCCCTTGCACATGCTACATGAAATCCCCAGAACTCACACATCCCAAACCGACACAATGTCCACACACTAGACAACAGCCGACGGGGAGGTCTGTGTGACCGCCGTGGCCGAGTCACACTTAGGTCCTGTTGCGAGGCCTCGCCCCAGTTCTCCATGCACAAGGTGACGTCAGGAGATGGAGTGTTCTCAGTCTGTTCTCCATGAGGGTGGTAAGGGGCCAGTCGGTCGCGATGTAGGACCACAGTAGGTACACAACCTCTGAGATTTTCTGCAACATCTGTCCTGGCCCCCGCCAGTGACTGGCCGATTTTGGTGTCTGCCCCTTTTTCTGGGAGGGGCAGTAAACCCACACCTGGTTGACAAGTCCATGCCGCAGCTCTGCGAGTCATGTGCTGGTTTTTGCTCCAATGTGGCTGCCCCCTGGTGCTGTCGCATCATCTCATGCGTCATCATCCACTGTCGCAGCTGTGACAGGTACTCAGACCCTGACCAACCTCAGGCTCCTGTGCCGACCGAAGATTAGGTCTACTGGAGTTCTAAGTTCCCGCCCAAACATCAGCATGGCCTTTTGCTTGGCGGACCTGTCCATGGGCTTGCCTGCGAGGTAGGGCTGCATAGGGGCGCGTGAGCCTCCACTTGGTCCCTTTTTCGCAATACAGGCATCACATGTGTGTACAAATAGTACAGTGTCCCGCCGGCAGCCCGGCTAATAAAAACAGTCCCGTAGCCACCTCACCGTCAAAATGCCCAGCCCCAGTGTCCCAGCGACTCCCAGAGCGCTTGCTCACATTCCCCGTTCCAGTGAAACTTGCGCCCGGTCTCTGTCAGCCCGGTTGTAGCCTGTAATATGATGGCGCTCCAATGCGTTGAGCAGGCCGGAGTAGTCGCGCTGTGCCTGCTCCGATAGGTGGAGCAGAACCTTGAGGGCCTCCCCCTCAAGAGCGAGCTCGACGTGGACCGCCGTCTGGAAGCTTCACCGTGGAGGGCGCTGCTGCTGGCGGCCATGAAGAGTCGTTCCGCTGGAGTCACTCGGCCGCCACTAGGCCACTCCTCTGCCACTCGCTCGCTCCATTGGGCCGACCAGGTAGGGCATAAAGCTTAGCATCCCGGTCTAACCTGATTCTTACTTCTTCCGTTTCCTTTCGGGGCGTGGCTGGCAATCCCACTTCTAACACCAATGTGAAGTCTTGTCCATTATGAAGGTTTCAGTAAATCACTTTTTATTGAACACAAGCCAGTAGGCGGCACCAACAACCAATACCGACTCCTCAGGCTACATATAACAGGGAGGCGGCCCTTCTTCTCCTCTGACCCTGTACATCTACTCCTTTTGTTCTGCTTCCACCCTTGCACATGCTACATGAAATCCCCAGAACTGACACATACTGAACCCCAACAGAACACATTTACACTAGAGGTGGGCATAGATTAATTTTCTTAATCTAGATTAATCTCACTGTAATCTTGGAATTAATCTAGAGTAAACAAAATTAATTTACATTAATCTAGATTAATCTAGATTAAAATGGCTCATTTGAATTCTGCCGAAGGCATTCAGAATATGTGTGCTACCCAAATAATGACAAAGTAAGCCTTTGAGAACGGGTTTCTCAAGCCAGGTGGCGCATTAGACCAGGGGCTAATCTCCTGTTTCCAAAATGCACCACAAACTGCTTGAGAAAGCTGTTCTACTATGATAAATGGTGATGAACATAAATTATGTTCAATAAGATGTACTTGTGTTTACCAACTGTTTATTCAGTTAAATAGCTGCATCCATGTTACCACGTGTCACGACTACGGACTTACGGGGGAAGGAAGCGCAGAGGTCTGACATGTTGGGAAGGGGTTTTATTCATAAACAAACAAACAAATACAAATAAACAATGGCGCGGTGGCCAAAAACGGGAAATAAAAGGGAAAAAACACAAACTAACCCGTAGGCGTGTGGCGATTGCCAGAACTCAAAACGCATGAAACAAAACTAGGTCAAGTTCGTGCAGCGAGTTCACGAAAATGCCAGCGACCCCGAACGGGCGGAACCTTCCGGCATTTATGGGGCGTCAGGATTAAAGTCAGGTGTGGAGGCCAGCTGCAGGCAATCCTGACAGAGCCCCCCCTCCAAGGGCTACGTCCTCGGAGCCCCAACAGTACCATCAGTGGAGGCGGCGGGGCGGACGGCGGCAACCACAGGGCTCCTGCCCTGCTGTATCCTCCCCTTGGAGGACCCGGTCCCTCGGGCTGGCTCCCCGCGTGGTCAGGCGTGGCGGCCCCGGTCCCTCGGGCTGGCTCCCCGGCGTGGTCAGGCGTGGCGGCCCCGGTCCCTCGGGCTGGCTCCCCGGCGTGGTCAGGCGTGGCGGCCCCGGTCCCCTCGGGCTGGCTCCCCGGCGTGGTCAGGCGTGGCGGCCCCGGTCCCTCGGGCTTGCTCCCCGGCGTGGTCAGGCGTGGCGGCCCCGGACCCTCGGCCTGGCTCCCCGGCGTGGTCCCGCTTGGCGGCCCCGGACCCTCGGCCTGGCTCCCCGGCGTGGTCCCGCTTGGCGGCCCCGGACCCTCGGCCTGTCTCCCCGGCGTGATCCCGCTTGGCGGGCCCCGGACCCTCGTCCTGGCTCTCCGGCGTGGTCCCGCTTGGCGGCCCCGGACCCTCGGCCTGGCTCCCCGGCGTGGTCCCGCTTGGCGGCCCCGGACCCTCGGCCTGGCTCCCCGCGTGGTCCCGCTTGGCGGCCCCGGACCCTCGGCCTGGCTCCCCGGCGTGGTCCCGCATGGCGGCCCCGGACCCTCGGCCTGGCTCCCCGGCGTGGGTCCCGCATGGCGGCCCCGGACCCTCGGCCTGGCTCCCCGGCGTGGTCCCGCATGACGGCCCCGGACTCCCGTACCTGCACACAATAATCAGGGCCGATCCATCTGGGTACGTGTGGGCCCTGTCTCCACATGTCCCCTCTGACACATCTTGTGTCACCCCCTGCACCGCGCAGGGAGATTGTCCCAGAGCCTCCGGCGACTGTTCCAGGCACCCCAGGCTGGTGCCTTCTGGGACTATGCAGCCCCTCTCGCTGCCCGGCCCTGGTGCCAAGGGGGGGGCATTGCCAGACCATCCGGCTAGCCCCTTCTGCGTCCGTTGGGACAAGCAGGCCCTCTTCCTGCCTGTCCCAGCTGGGTCCTCATGCCTACCCGGGGGCTCTATGGCGCTCCACCCCTCTGGAGGCAGACGCAGGCCCATGCCTGCCCCGCCCTCCTCACTGGCTACCGGAGGACCCAGCTCCATCGCTTCCCCACCTCCCCTCCCCTCAGGAGGAGTCCCCAACCCGAACTGCACCCCCCCAAAAAATTCTTTGGGGGAGCACCCCCCCCGGCTGGACTTAGGGGTACCTTGGGGCTTGTCCACCTCGCCTTGGACCAGCACATTCGGGTCAGGAACCTCCTCCCTGGGGTTGACTGGAGCAGGAATGGAGGATTCCCTGCGAGGCAGTCCCGGCAGCGCAGTTGCTGGCTGGCGACCTCCCGTCGCCCTCTTCCACCAGCTTTCCTCACACTGCTGGGAGGGACGTGGGTCTCCACGGACCTCGTGACGCTCCTGGATGGGCGCGATGGGCGGAGCCATCCCGGCACCGACTGCCCAAACGGCGTCATCCTGGTCGTCGTCCGTGTCAACCTCGTACCCCCGGAAGTCACATGGGTCATCACGGACGCCGCGATGATCTCGGACGCGCACGCTGGGCGGAGCCATCCCGGCACCGACCGCCCACCGAAAATCCACGTCATCATCGCTTTCGTCATCCGTGTCCTCCCACCGGTGACTCCAAGGGTCGTCCACCCTGCGGACATCCTGGACCCATGGCGCGATAAGCTCCCATGGGCAGTACTCTGGCCATTCGGGCTGGAGGCTGCCCACCTCCTCGCTGGAGGAACGCCGCCATTGTTGTTGCCGCTTCTCACCCCCCTGGAAGTGACGTGGGTCCCCACGGACCTTGCGACGATCGCAGACTGGCGCGATGGGCGGAGCCCAACTCTCGTCTCCCGTGCTCTCGTCGTCGTCCGTGTCGTCCCAGTCCACGGGGAGCCTTGCCAGCAGAGCGCAGAGTTCTTGGCTCGACATGCCGAAGATCGTGGGGGTCGCATCTTCTGCGCTCGCTGCCCACGTCACTTCCTCGCTGCTGCCGACGCCAACGTCCTCGCTCCGCCCACTCACCCGCCGACGTTGTCGCTTCCGGGTTTCGCGGAGTTTCCCGGGGGTGACGTCATCACGCGGCGCCGCGTACCACGGCTTCTCGGGGAGAAAACGCTCCACCAGAACGGGCGGCGCGTCTCTCCCCTGGTGTCCGCGTTCGCCGCGCCGGGCTGCGTCCTTCGCGGCGTTTCTTCTCCTCTGTTTTCCACCTCTGCGCTTTTGGGTGGGTCGCTGGCATTCTGTCACGACTACGGACTTACGGGGGAAGGAAGCGCAGAGGTCTGACATGTTGGGAAGGGGTTTTATTCATAAACAAACAAACAAATACAAATAAACAATGGCGCGGTGGCCAAAAACGGGAAATAAAAGGGAAAAAACACAAACTAACCCGTAGGCGTGTGGCGATTGCCAGAACTCAAAACGCATGAAACAAAACTAGGTCAAGTTCGTGCAGCGAGTTCACGAAAATGCCAGCGACCCCGAACGGGCGGAACCTTCCGGCATTTATGGGGCGTCAGGATTAAAGTCAGGTGTGGAGGCCAGCTGCAGGCAATCCTGACACCACGTCACGTTTGATGTTGTAATTTCACAGTTCGAAGACTCGTTCTCGCCCCCTACAGTGCAATTCGGCTGGGTATACATCCGCGCTAAAATATCAAGGTGAAAGTCATCAGTGTAGTGTTTCTTCTTCTGCGTTGTGTAACTTTTTGATTTCATTTCTTGAACCACAAATGATGAGCTGACACCCAAGAGATTTTCTGTGCAAAGTGTTTTCTGTACAAAAAGCAAGGTCACATCAGAACATCGCGTCTTTCTGCACCTCTCTACTCACGCCATGTGTCCAAGAGAACTGAACATTAACATAAAGCATTCACAATTTACAATACTGCATACCTGTACAGAAAGTCAGAACATCGCGTCACCCATCGCGTCTTTCTGCACCTCTCTCTACAATATACAGTATTAAAAAAATACACAAAATAACACACATGCAAAATATTCCTAATATATACATAAATTAAAATGAAAGAAATAACTTTTTGCACACAAACCCCACGCACCTCTCACAGCTCACGCCATGTGTCCAAGAGACCTGAACCGGGTCTCAAAAACAAAATAAAAGTCTTTAGAAAATAAGAAAATAAAAGACACAAGAAAGAAGAAATATACTTATAAATCTAGTGTAACCATTTAACTCCGGCACAATATCTTGCGTAGTATAGACCCAGCTCCCAACCCAACTTCGTGAATAGATTAACGACGATATTTTTTTTAGCGCCCGATAAGAGTCTCACGTTAACGCAGCACGTTAACGGCGATAACGGCCCACCACTAATTTACACATAACGTGGATAATTATTTACAGTACCCGTGTGTGCCTGTCCTGTTGGTACGTATCTCACCCGCAAGGCATGATGGTCCCAACTCATGGCTGGCCTTTGCCTCCACAATATGTTTCATGACCAGCCTCTCGAAGCACTTCATCATGATGGGTATAAGTGCAACGGGACAATACACAACACTGAAGACGTCTTTGGCATGGGTACAATGGTGGTGGCCTTGTAGGAATAATGGCGGTGCTCAATGAGCTGTTGAAGATGTCTGTGGGAACATCTGTCAGCTGGTCTGCACATCCTCTGAGTGCTCTTCTAGGGATGTTGTCCTGTCCAGCAGCCTTTCGTGAGTTTTCCTCACGTCCACCGTGGTTAGACACAGCACCTGATCACTGGAAGAAGGGTTGAATTTCCTCGCAGTCACATCGTTCTGTTTAACGAATCTTGCGTAGAAGTCATTCAGCACTTCTGGTAGGAAGGGGTCACTGTCACATGTAGATATTTTAGTCCCGGAGTTTGTGATGGCCCTGCCACATGCCCCATGTGTCACTGTTGTCCCAGAA
Organism: Denticeps clupeoides; assembly: GCF_900700375.1. Taxonomy (NCBI): domain Eukaryota; kingdom Metazoa; phylum Chordata; class Actinopteri; order Clupeiformes; family Denticipitidae; genus Denticeps; species Denticeps clupeoides. The sequence goes on from NC_041707.1 coordinate 22,217,332, forward strand.
GTGGCTGTGGATTTTCTGCCCTTGTTCAAGCCTTGTTGCTCTAAAGGCTCAAGACATTTTGTCCCTCACTGATCTCAGGGCCACCTTGTCACTCTTCCTGAAGGCAGAGTCTCGAGCTTTGAGCAGCTCAGGTACTTATGCTGTCATCCACAGCTTCTGATTTGGTCTTGTTGTAATGGACATGGAGACTGTGACGTCATCAGTGCATTTGCTGATGAAGCTGTTCACTGATGTCGTGTACTCCTCCAAGTTGATGGTGTTGTCGCCATTGGTTGCAGCCTCCCTAAACATTTGCCAGGTCAGTGCACTCAAAACTGTCTTGAAGAGCAGAAATGTCTCCTGCTGTCCAGGTTCTCACCTGTTTCAGAACTGTTTTTGTGCGCCTGATGAGGGGTCTGTGTGCTGGAATTAGCGTAACAGTGATGTGGTCAGATTGGCCGATATGGGGGAGGGAATTTAGGGAGGATTTGCATGGTTGAATTCTCCGGCGATAATGGACAGTTCGTCAGGGTGTACATTCTGCAGATCGCTAACAGCTCCGTACAGCACGCAGAGCGCTTCCTTCACATTATCATTGGGTGACATTCCAATAATAAAAACTGAGGTGATTTCTCATGGTAAATAAAAAGGTCTGCATCTCACAGTCACAAACTCCACGAGCGATGATCAGTAGCTAGAGACTAGCACAGAGTTCTGGCACCATTCGGTGTTGATGTAAATACACAAGCTGCTGCTTACCAGGCAGGATTAGCATTTAGCCTAGCTAAATGTTTCCCGCACTTCCGGTTTTTCGCGCACCACTTGCCACAGCGTTTTGCCTCGGCCTGGAGGCCTGCGTGCGCAGTTGTTCTCGTAAATCATCCTGTATGATGAATGATGAAGCTGGAAGATTTTTTCCGAAAAGAAGAGTCAACTCAGCATACAGCTTACACTGGTTTCAGCAAATTCTTAAGCTACCGACTTAAGTTCCAAAGATTATTTTGGCAGAAGGTCACCTCTGACAGTGTGTTCCTTAGCCTGTCAGTGTGTTCCTGAACCAGAATAATCCAAGACACTTGAAAACAAACAATGACCTGACAATTCTTTAGTCTTTCGTATCTTTCCATGACAGAAACAATATCCTGCTTAAACCCACAGAAATATACTTGCTGTGAGCTACGTATTCGTACACAGTTGCAATATTTGTGCTGATATTCTTGCGTCCATACTGTGCTTCAAAATCTGTAGTGTGTACTCCTTACCAGCAGGGGTCAGTGTCAAGGCGGCAATACATATAAATTAATTAATATCTGCATGTTAAAATTATCATCTGTTGAGTGCAACAGATTGTGCAACACTGCCCCTATAAGCTTATGCAGATATTCCATTTGTATCCCTTCTGTTAAATTTTGAGTATGTGCGCAAAAACTTCCACACAATAAGGACAGCAAGTCTTATGAATGATCTATTCTCACCTAAAATGCTGTCTGCTGGGTCGATTTGCCTTAACCTGTAATAGAACAAAAAAATACACAAAATGCTCAAGATTCTTTTCGATCAATTCCATCTATTAGGTAGAGCAGGTAAGATTTATTAATATTTAGTGACAGTGTGATATAACACACTGACTTTCTGTCTTTGAGGTCTGTAACAATTTCATTATCACTGCATTTAACAAAAGGTCACTGCGACCTCCTTCTCCTCAGTTACTTTACAACTGCATCTAATGGAAAAGCCTGATGTTTATCCCCATCTATCTCAGCCTCATACTCTCCCCATTAGCCTGTTTATATCCTGTGATTGTGCTGATTCTTTCTCTCTCACTCATTGCAGAATGAGACCTGTTTCTGTAATAGAGAAGGTGCTTGGGAAAATGGAGTCATTAAATCGATGTAGACATCATGCAAATCTCCCACTGTTACTGTGCAACTTCAACTGTTAATACGCCAGAGAAAAATGTATTTGGCCACCTGACCCTGGTTCATGTGATTGGTACAACATTAATGATACAAACAATAAGAGGAATAAACATGAAGAGATCTTAGAAGGAAGCACTCAAAAACAGTAATGGCTCAAATAAATGATGGATACCTGAACTGATACATATTTTTTTTTGCTTTTGTGTTGCAGTGACCTGTTTTTGTTCTTTTGGTCAGGTCTTTACACAGCCATAGTCGACTTCTTCATGTTTACAGTGTTGGGTGCCATTTGCCAACTTTTAAATCTCCTAAGCCGTGCTCTCTATAGGGACAGCGCTCAACGTGAAGTGTGTCAGTGACCCTGCAGGCATCAGCAGAAGAAATTTGAGAGGCTCTGATCTCCAACGTTATTGCTTGCAGATAGAGCTGGCATGGAGTGATAACGCTGAGATATAAAATAAAGACTGATGGCTTCCACTTCCTGATTTCTTTTGCAACCCCCTCCTCCCAGTTCTATTCTGCTTTGTTGCTTTCTTCTATCTGCATCCTTTCACTGTTACAGTTTTAGGCTCTTATGGTGACATTGTTCATTTCACCTTGTTCTCTTTAATCACTCTTTCATGCCTGCTACGTTCTTTTCTTCAGATTTTTTTCTTTTTTCTCTGTCTCTTTTTCTTCTCTCTATTAATCAATATCTACACATACATTCAATGACAGGACTATATGTGAGAGGTTTCCAGTCGTGCTCTTATCTGTTCAGCCCTCCCAGTTACACACTTCTTCTTCATTTACACTCTCCACCTTCTCTCATATGTGAGATGTGTAGCTCCCAGTAGTCATTAATAATTTTCTTGTTATGTTCGTTTCATCCTTGCATGCCCCCACATGCACACATACACACAATCCACACAAATTTAAATTGAAGGTCTGTGCGCACATTGTGTCACTAACAGTAGCCATTGTATTTTTTTGCTTCTCTTAACATCTCTTCTCCTCCTCCCTCCCTCCTAGGCTTCTCTGTGGAAGTGTTAGTGTGTTTGTGGATAACACATAGGCTGTTACTGAAGAGGTAGCACAGAGTCTGCTGTAGTGCCATCGTACGCACACTGGTGCACATATACATTAGATCATGTAAACATGTAAAGAATTGTGTAGAAATGTGTTTTGTCACTTTGATTGTGAGAAGGTATGTGTCTCACTAAGTTAGTGATACAAAGGACACACAGAGCTGTACATAGGCCTAGCAAGAGAGCAAATGAGTGACAGAAGAACGTAATTGACAGGCAGACAGATATATCATGTGAATTGCATTCCTTGCATTTCTCTTTGGAAACCCTGGCCTGGGTTACATACATTTCACAAGGCAGATGGAGGTGCAGACACAATGCCTGCATTCTTGTTCCCTGACTGTTGATAGCCAACGCACCAAGGAATAGTTTGCCCAGCAGAGTCACGATTCAGGAAGATGACTGGAGTAAGCAGCCAGATTCGGATGAGGCAGGAACCTCTGCACCGACAATTAACATTTTGTGGGGCACCCTTTCAGGGCAGAGTGAGCCTGCAGTTGGTGTCAGTGCAGAGTTGGTAATGATTTGTCCAAGAAACAAAAATGTCCATTATAAGGCGACTGGTCTATTTGAAGGTCCCTGAAGCTGTAGTCGATATGGTGTTGGTGGCTATGGTGACCCTTTGTTACATTTTATGCTGGGTCGTCTTGTCAGCTCATTACCAGGAACAAGGATCTGGAGCAACTCAGAAAGAAATAATTATTCTTGGGTGGATTGGACTGAGTGGTTAAGGTGTACATGTTGTACAGGTGGCCTGTGTACATGTTGAGTGCAACGATGGCCCGGGATGACCATCTAGGACAGCCTAGGTGAGATGAGCATCATAGTATTTGTTGGTTTTAACTGTTAATTAATGCTTGGCTAAAATTATGCGTCTTTAGGTTGAACTTAAAAATTGACACTGTAACTGAGATGCAAACTCAGAAAACAGGGGAGCTCTGTAGCAGCAAACTCGTCAACCTGAGAATTTGTTAATTCAACCAGTAAGAGTCTAGGCTCTTGTGAGCAGAATTCTCATGTAGGGCAGTATTCTGGTAACAAGTCACTCAGGTAATCAGGTTACCAGTCTATGTTGAACTTTGTATGCTAATGATAGAATTTTATAGACAATATCAATTCTATAGTCTTATAGGATTTTATAGTCTGTGTTGAGTGTTGAGTATTTTTGCTGCGAGAAAGAAAGTAAGGTTGTGCATGTTGTAGGTCATACATGGTCTTTTGTGACCATGTTATTATTATGGAACCAGCTGGGTCCGTTTTTCACTGGTGTGGCACAACTTAAAAATGCATTAGATTATGGTACACTGTACTTAAAGGAAGTTTTTTTTTACTTTTTAACTGTATAATAACTTAATAAATTCTGTGAAAGCAAATCCACTTGATGCATGAAATTAATTAACACCATTTTGTGTTTGCCAGTTTCAAATGTAAACTTGCAAGTAGAATATTTTTGCAAATATAACATTATTGTGCTGTCATAATAGAGGAAACTGATCATTACATAGAGAAGAAACGTTGATACAACAATAAAACTCAGGTCTGAGTATTTTCTCAGTATGAGGGGAAAGGTGTCACGTCCATGCGGGAATGACGCGGCGGGTGAACGTAGAGGAGGACGAGGAGTGACGAGGAACGAAGAATGAAGGACGCTTTCACCTGACATCACGGAACAGGGGTTTAATTGGTGAATCACAGGACAGGGGAGACATCCGAGACGAAGACACTGGTGAACATAGAACATAACTTCAAAGACCTGACCGCGGACAGAAACGAACAGGGCAGCTTTATACAATTAACACAGGTGAAAACGATTAGGGAACATTACACAGGACAACAATGAAACTCTGGTCCGGATCCTGAACCTGATCCGGACCTGAGTAACCCCCCTTTCGGACCGGATCGTGACAAAAGGCAGGGGTCTGGACCCCTGTGAGTGTGAGTGTCTTCCTAGGTTGGCCTGATTAAAATATTGTGTCTGTGTAAACATATCGGTAATGTTACATAGAAAAAGTTTGCCCAACCAAATCCTGATTCATGAGATATTTATAATGGCTTTTGGCAACAGAGGTTAGTTTAGGGTAATTAGATGCATTTATATTGCTTTTGGGGTTATAACAATGGATCCTCACAAAGAGAGTAATACAAATAGGTGTGTGTGTATTTGTGACTGACAGCCTAGACAAAGTGATCCTTTGTTGCTTTGAGAATGTTTGTGTGTGTGGGTCCTCACTCACGGTGACTAATGATGGAGAGTTATTGCTGCTAAATTGCCTTCGTAGATCTTTATTTGTGCAACCAGTCAGAGCAAGAGGGGAGCAAATGATAAGGCAGAAATGTGAGAAGACGAGAATGAATGCGGAGAAGAAAATGAGAGATTGTTTGAGAGGAATGAAAGGCAGAGAGGTGATCACAGAGGAGGACAGAAAAAGAACAATGGCTCACCAGAGACAAATGGGGGGCGTAGGGAAAATGAGGGAATGGATGAGCTCTGTGGATTGTGTCGTGCGAAAAGCCATTTCACCTCTGTGCTCACACAAATAAACTTATTCCTCCCCATCACAGAGGCCACAGCCTGTGCCCTTGTCCACTCACACTGTTTCATTCGCCTCCTCTTACTCCCCTTCAGAACCTCCCTGCAACCTTTGACACACACTCCCTCTCTCTTTCAATTATTCTCTGGTGAGTCTTCTCTGCGTTCCACTTCCCTGTCAATCCTTCCACCTGTGTCCAGTTTTCTCTCTCTCACCCACTCAACAACCTTCTGACAAAAGACAACCCTACAGCTCTTCTGTTATTCATTGTCTTCGTCTTTTCGATTGTGATCCCTATATCCTGATCCATGCCCTTTTGCCCTCTGGTCCCACACCATGGCTGCTTAACAGAGAGCTGGCATCATCATCATAAAACACACACAGAAACAATGGGCTGCCGCTGAGGCACGTATTTCTGCCTGTCGTGTTCATTACTGTTGTAATGGTTCCTGAGCCGTTCGAATTTCCTGAGAGGTGAGAATTTATTGAGACAATTAAGTGGCTGTTATTGGTGCAGAGCTGAAAGGGTTCCAGTAAGAGCATGCCTTTTATTTACCATCAATAAAACCAACAGGAATCCAAGAGGGTGTCCATTTTACTCCAGTTCAAAGGTACCAATGAATGTGCACTTAAATGGTTATGCTGGTCTGAATGGCAGCAGCAAAAATGACACCGATTTGTGGAGGGTGTGGCCCAGAGCAGCGCTGCATGCTGGGGATCTCCATGTCTGTTGTTAAAGTGTGATCGGGCTCAGTAGTAGAGGGCTGTCCTAAACCCTGAGAACAGTTGATGGAGCAGCGGTAATGGGCCTAGGGGCGCAGCTCCATCCTGGGCCTCACTCTGTGTGATAAGAGTGAAGGGGTGTAGATGGTGGAGGCAACATGCTGACTTCAGATGAAGCTCCTCCAGGCCCTTTTAATCACGGTTTCCTCTCTTACCCTGCCCTACCCCTTTGTCCATGCTTTCCACGCTACTTCCACACTACTTCTCAACATTATATCCATCTAATTCAGAATGTTTGAACAAGTCCTCACACACACACACACACACACAAATTTCTAGCGCTGCCCTAAAGGCCTAATCTCTTGTGTCCTCTCTTGACCTGATAATCCACGTGTAGCACCACAGGCAGTTGGCATCAAACTCACTGTGTCTGAAGAAAGTCTTCTAAATACATTAACAAATAAGCAGAACAGATAAACAATGTCTGGACAGACTACACTGATTACGTAACACGTCCCATACGCTCATAATTTTTTTCCCCTTGAATTCTTCCTGTATTTTTATTCATTTTTTTATTCCTTTAAACCATGCTCCTTCTCTGAAAGACAGAGGCATTTAACACCCTATTACAGCAAAGGGGGAGAAGTCAAGTGTTGCTGTGCATATTCATGAGTAATATGGAAATTTGGCCGGGGTGTCGGATCCACTCTCTGGCCATAATGAAAAAAGAAAAAGGGAAACGCTGCAGTGTTTCCCTTGTATTACAGCATTTTTATTTGTTTGTGTGTGAATGCTGCTACTGGCCTGATTTACCTGTTCATTTATTTTATTATTTTCAGTGCTGTGCCACAGCCTTTCCACGATTGTTCCTTTTCTCCGGTTTCCCCTTTCCAGATGCTTCATTTGCTGAAGCGTATATGGGGAAATGACTGCAAGCGCCAGTGTTTGTTTTGCACTCCAGTACTTTAATGAGGTGCCTGTCAATCACCGTGAGTGGCGGCTGTTGCAGTGCGGCGCACAGTGGCCCACGAGTCCCTCTGTTGAATCAGAGGGGCAGGTTTATTGCATGGTGCCATGGGATGGAGTGTATGGGAGGGTGCTGTAACACCAAGGCTATTACCAGGCTGCTCCGTCTGCTCTTTTACCGGGACGATTTGTCTTTTTCATGCGATGCTGTCTTACAATCACCACATCTGTTTAAATCACAGGGCCCGGTCATGTCTAAACCGGGTGCATTTCTGTGTGTAAAATGGACCAGGGTCATTAACAATTCAATTCCTTTGGCTTAATTGCTTTCGTCTGCCCGTGCCACTTTGTGCGTATTTGTGTGCATTGTGTGAGAAGCGGACCCCAGAGTGCCGTTTGTTCTACTGAAAGGTCAGCTCTTGCCGCAGACCAGGTTAGAGGGTCACTGCCAGTATCTCCTGCAGACATGAGCAGCCACAAGGTGGGAGAGTTGCCCAAAGCAGCTGCTGTGTTGTTCTCGCCCTTTTGTTGCTTTTGAGAGCAGCACCATCCAACAGCAGCGTTTTGGGCAGGTAATGAGATACGTACAGAGCGTTATCAGTTCCTGGAAACTTATTTTGCAGTGAGGGCTTTTTACCAACTGTCACAGAGAAATAATGGCAAAAATGAAGAAACAAAATACCACACACACACACACACACGGTCACACAATACAACCCATGTATTCTTCTGCATCACTGCAGGTCTGCTATCTTTCCCTCTCACTCTGTTTCTCTGTTGAATGCTCTCCCTCCCTTTCTCTCATTGTTTTTGTGTCTGTTTGTCTCTCCCTGGCTCCAGCAGACATTTTCTATTCCACCCCTTTTCTCTTCTTCACTCCCCTTCTCACTCCTCTTTCTCCCATTCCCCCTCTAAACAACTGAGGCAGAATTTAATTAAGAATTTGCTATTTCCGAATAGAAAATTGATGCCAAGCAGAGGAGGGAGGGCAGGAGGGAACGAAAGCACGCTGTGTGTGTGTGTGAATCTGCACCATTTTTTAAATGAAAATAAGTACAACACCATTGTATGAGTATGTGGCTCGTGTTGCAGTGAAGGCATGCACCCCACCTACCCCACATGCATAAATTTGTCAGAGCTTGAGAGCTTATGGATATGTCACAGTGTCAGGTCTCTGCAGGCTGCATACTAACGCAATTACAGAATGGGCCAGCCCAGACATATAACACACAGCAAGCATGTGAATGTGCTTAACACTTTATAGCCACTCACTCTGTCCGATGTATTATTGTCTAAACCTCCCTTCCCCCACACACATCTTTCTCTCTCCCCTTCCTCTCTCCTGTCTCACTGTTGGCAAATATCAACTTTTTGTGCAGCACGTTTCTTTCAAAGTGGCTGTGTTAAAAGATCAACTCATCAAAAATTCATTTTACACTTTAATCTGGGTTCATTTTGCCCCTGTAGAAGTGAAATTCACACAAACACACACACACTCACAAAATCCCATGAGGCTACACATGCTCATACAAACTACCTGTTGTGCTAAAATAGATTTCAAAACACAGACAAATATTGTTTTGTGTAGCTTATCGCAATTCCGTGAAGATCAAAAGGGGGAGGTTGTGGGAGACAGGCCACAATGCACCAAAAAATACACCCTCTACACACAGTGTATAATGTTTCCTTTCAAAATGGCTTCCTTTCAGAGATAAATCCAGGCTCTTCCATTTTCCCTGTGGATTGTCATAGCAGACAACTGAAAGCACAAATCCAACTGAAAGTAATACTTTAATTACATTTTAATGTATTTAGTGTAAGTATGTGTGTTTTGTTAAAAGATGGGAAAAGGAAGCTTCTGAACTCTGAATAATCATTAGTGGTCCTCCCAGAGGGTTCAGATGTGTAACATCAGCAACTTGAGCTGCATGCAGAAGAACTGCCAAACCTGCCCGATCTTCCTAAAAGCCTTCATGTCAGACAGTTTGTGTAATCTTGGTGATTTCACAGACTCTGGTTACTTTCTAGGGAAGTCGTTATATTTGGCCTTTATAGATTTTGCAGTAGGCTGTCATTGAAATTCAACAGTAGCTTCTGTTTCTTTGTGCGTTTCTTTTTATTCCCAGTTGAAACCCTATTTGTCTGTATTTTTAGGAACTGGGTCTGGAGGCAACCTGAGTGGCACTGCTTAATAGCCTAATCACGTTTGCGTCAAAGGGAGTCTTCCAAGAACACTGGTCCAAGTTTCTTTTCCCAGATAATGTTAAAGCATATGGTCAGTCTGTGTGTGTTTGTGTGTGTGCAGGTCTTTCTGAGAGCCTGTGTCCAGCAGGTATTGCACAGTATCCCTCGTTCATCCTTTGATCCAGGTTGCCGAGTCATTGCATCACATTACTCTCTAATCATTTCTTTGTCTGTCTGTATCAGGTACTGTTTTTGGGCCATCAAGCCATAACAGTAACTGGCAGATAGATCTATAGTAATACCATTAAAGAGTTAAAAAATTGAGTTTTACACTGAGAATCATGGTAAAATGGACAGCAGGTGATATACAGCAGACAAAATTTAAGGCATTTTTACTTTTTCGCAAATTGACATTTTTTGCACTGGGAGCAGTGGTGGCCTAGCGGTTTAGGAAGTGGCCCCATAATCAGAAGGTTTCCAGTTCGAATCCCGATCTGCCAAGGTGCCACTGAGGTGCCATCGATCAAAGCATTGTCCCCCCACACTGCTCCCTGAGTCATGGCTGCCCACTGCTCACCAGAGTGATGGTTCAAAGCAGAGGACACATTTCGTTGTGTCACCGTGTGCTGTGCTGCATATCACAATGACAATCACTTCAGTTTCATGTGTCTTGGGCTTACAATTATTTTTCTTTTGGAAAATTCTCTGTATCCTTCTTCTCTAAACATATTCTGCCACACCTTATTTAACACTGACTCTCCGGCTGATTTGGAGTGACAGCCTTGTAATACTGTATTCCGCCTGCAAGGTAGATTTTGCCCCCGGTGGTGTCCAGTCTGGCGCTGCCGCGCAGCTCGCGATTTCTCTAGTAGGTCCCTCATCTCGTTAAGACAGCAAGCTCATTAGTGGCATCAGGTGTTGTGATATCCTCAATGGATGCCGTTGGCTTACTCGACTGCTGCCATATACTGTACATTGTATCAGGGCTTGCCCAGAGGTAGCTCAGCTTCTGCGAGGGCTGGCTTTTGTGGTGGCCTGGACCACAGCCAGTGAGGGACAGCTGTGTTGGGTCATTGCTGGCAGGTGTGTCCTTCCTACTTGTTTCTTTTTTTTTTTTTTTAACAAAGGGTGTACCTTCAATCTGCCATCTGTCATGCTGCATAACTTTGGTGTATTTTTCACATCCAGAGGTCTACTGCGACATGCACCTAGACTGTTCTGTGTTGCGGAAGACTGCGGGACAAATTTCCCCTAGATTTCTGAACAGCTGAGTCGCTGACTCAACCAAGGACCTACATCTTCCAGATGTGCTTGGATTATTAAAGTATTAATAAATACTTTATTGTCAATTTGATAATAACTGATGGTACATGCAAATCTGGGCCTAATAAACCAGTGCCTGAACCTATTCACTTGATAGAAGATCATGTATGTAAATAAGTTATTATCTACTAGGCATTATTACATGCCCCAAACTATTTATTGTTTAACAGTTTTATCAAACTTCTTCCAGTATGTAGGTTTTTATAATTATCCTTCGGTACATGGAGCACAAATTATATCAGTGTTCAGACATTTTGGGAAGTAGACTTGTGACTTGAGGATTACACTGGACTTACTACTAAAGCAGATCAGCACAATGGAGAGCAGCAACCTGCCACACCGAACACTGAGCTGATGGTTTGTGGACAGAGGTGGTCTTCAGGTGTGCTGGGAGTTTGGGTAGAACAAAACTGAGCATTATTTTTCTCCCCCAGGTACTCAGGATAGGAGCCTGTGCTACAGGGGGATTTCTGGCACTTACATTGACTTGCTGATTATGAGTTTCTAAAAATGGCTTTATGGCAGAAAACCAAAGGTAGGCACTGAAGTTGCCATATGTAGTCGCATAAAGACAGCAACCCATAAATCATTCCACTGGCGTTGATTTCAAATGGTGTCATTTGTCTGACACTGGTCATCCCAGCAGACCCAGCCACACAATTTCATGCTAAAATGAACAAAATGTAAAACCGTTACAGGATCTGTAGATAACTCTCGCATCTGTTGTTTACTGTGAAAAATGCCTGCAATCAGAGAGATAGGCTGTGTGCTCCGTACAGACAAATCAATCATAAAAGTAGTAGAATATAGTATGGTACAGTATGTTATAATATAGTTTTCAAGAGAAGAACCTCATACAACATGGAAATTGTGGGGCTGGAAATGTTTTGTGTTTGCTTTGCCTCCGGGACTCAACATCTTACAGACATTGATTTAACCATCATGTCAGAAGTAAATGTGCGGCCATCTGCCTAAAAGCTGAAGTTGAACCAAAGGTGAAATGTTCAGAAGGGTAACAATACAAAGCACACTACCAAATCCACAAAGGAATGGCTCAAAAATGAAGTGCCCTGGAGTAGACCAAGTCCAGATTTGAACCGTATTTCAATGTTGTGTGGGGATTTGAAACAGTGAGTACCGGGGAAAAAATATGATGCAGCTGAAAGAATTTTCCATTGAAGAGTGGTTAAAAACCAATGCTGGAGACTGGTGGACTGCATCTGCAGTGCTAGCTTCTGATGCCACAGAAAACATATTCATATAAGTGGCTGAAAAATGCTTTATGTATTTCTCCTTGTTTGCTTGTTTAGCAGTTTCTGTGTACCTATGTTTGTAGTCGACTGTACATTATGGTGAATTATATTGGCAGCCTACATACAAATTCACCTGCTGTCTGTTTCTCATCCTGCTTGTAAGCATGTTTTCCCTTCTTTTCGCCCACCTTTGCCTTCCTCTGTCTCACTTTCTTTTCCTTTATTAACCAATAAACTTCATGGCCATCAGACTGTATTGCCAAAGCGTTTAACAATCAAAAATCTAATTAGTTTAGTTCTTTCTCATCTAAGTTCTTTAGGCTCCTTCAGAGACTGGCTTGGCAGGTGATGTGTCTTTTGTAATGTCTTGTTTCATTTATACCTGGTTTATTTCTTCTTACTTTGTGCTGAATGGATTTTAAATGGTTTCTCTGTCAATATCCTTTTCTTTCCTTCTATTACATTTCCCCAAACCTCCCTTTCTAACACACACACACACACACACACACATACATACATATACACTGTCTATTTATTGTGAATGTTTGTCGCTTCTGGGCATGCTGAATGTCAATGCTCCCTCACTCAATTGAATTTGCTTCAATAAAATCAAGCTTTATGAGCACAACAGTTTAATTAACATTAATGCACCATCCCCAGCACTGAAACCCATGGAACAATTCAATCAGGGTCTAACTGATAGCAATTACACATTAAAATATGAAACAAAACATAACAGGAATAACACTCTCCTGTGTTTCCGTTTGAACTAGATTCTTCTTCAGTTTCAGGATTTTGCAAGGTTAGCATAGGCTTGAGGGACCATGTTTTGAAATGAACTGATTCTTACTGTCATCATCCAGCCATTCATCCATCCATCAAACCTTTGCAATATATATCACCCATTGCTTTTCATGTCAGATGATCTGATCAGTGATCAACCTGCTCAATGCGAAACAGTGCGAAAGTCTGGAATACTAAGATAAAGAAGATTTCACATGTGGGTGACAACTGTTGACATTCTCAAAACTACAGAGACTGCTACTGCGTGGATTTTAATCTCTCAGCACCATTACTACTGTGCATTACAGTGTAGAGCAGTTCTCTTTATTAGTCTCTATTAAAATAATGTAGCGGCACAAACTGAGCAGGACACAGTCAGTGCTTGCTGATGGCACCTGAGAGACCATTATTGATAGACAGACAAAGTGCAATAAGTCTGGGTGTGATGAGCCATTGAGGCAAAAAATATATCTTAAGGGTAGACTGATGTGCAATCCTCTGTCTGGGACGAGGTGAATAGATGTAAATGGCTGCTGTGTAGCTGCTGTGTCATGTGCCTCAGTTCTCATCATCTGGCAGCATCTGTGTCTACAGAGGGAACATCATTTCTTGTGGCTTTTCCACATTACTGCCAACCTCCTGTAATTCTCTGTACGCTGTTTTTGTCTCCACGTATTCTCCATGTATTCTTGTTGTTGGTCCAAGACACTGGTAGAATGACGGGTAGACAGAGCAGCTGCAGTACACTGCCGGCCTAAAGTGTCAGTGAGACAAACACCTGCAGCGGGAATAAAAGGACAAATGAAGTTTTGGGAGCTTATTGCAAACCTACCTTAACTTTCTTTACTTTCATGAAAGTAAAAATCTTCATCTATATTCTGTTCTGCATTACCAGGTTTCTTTGTCAACTCATATCTTCAGCCTGGAGCTTGAACTAATAAGAGAAATAAGCTAGCTTAGTGCAACAAAAACACAGTTGGGCTTTCACTTGTACTTTGGATCACCTCTGAATAATGAACTTTGCCCCTGCTGTTAGTTATAATAGAGTTAATAATTATAATGGAGTTTGGAATCAATTGTACCCTTGGCCTTTAACACTCAGTAGAAGGTCCTTTTTTCAGAGGGGTCTTCAGAGAGATTAGATTTAAAGTTACCTATCTACTGAATGCACTGACATTTGAACAAAGCGAAAGCCAGAATTATAGAAAATGAGGACAAAATTGATTAATAGGCTACAAAGAAATCTTGTATAGGGAAAGACGACTGATCTAAGATAATAAGATAACACCGGTTTCTATATACATCTTAATGTCTGTGCTGTATGTGGCAAAATTACAGACACAGGGGGGGAAAGTCCCTGTGGCATCTGTGTTGCATTTAGAACCAGGAACATAATTTTTAGACTTTACCTGAGCCACAACACACTCTCTTTTTAACAAATTGATAGGCCACGTTCCTTCAGGTGATATTCATACTCGACCAGATGTTTTCCCAGGTGGGATGGAAGCCCAGCCTGGCTAATTTTCTTCTTCATCTAGCCGATATGAAGACTGGATTGTAGAACTGGCCTAAAAAAAAAATTATAAATGTGAGTCACCATTTGCTGATTAATTATTCCTGAGCTCGGACTGCATATGGCTGAAAGGTACTCTGTCACTGGGGACTCCAAAAGCTGAGGCAGCCGACCTGCTGTCCTTAATACAGGATGGATGAAGCGCTAGGGTATTAATATGTGCATCTCCCAGAAGGAGAGGTCTTTTTGTGGATGCTGCAGATGAGTTCAAACTGTGGAATAAGTCTGCCCTTTCCTTCTACACACGCTCTGCTGTATTTCCTCAGACTTAAATTGTTTTGTCTTAGGAAAAAAAGATTTACATTCCTTTGAGCAACCCCAGCATGAAGGAGATACTGAAGTCTGTATCACTAAAACAATACTACAGTGGAGGTCATCCATTACATTAAATGGGTCAAATAAGAGCTGAACATTTTTATTAGATTTAAAAACAGTTGCATGTAGGCCCAGTAGATTACTCCCACAGTCTATACACAATGGTTAGATACATTTAGTAAGCCTAAATTGGTAAATTGTAGGAAGGAATTTCTAAAGCTCCTACTAAGGAGAATGTGTGTTAAAATGTGATCAGGTCCATCCTCTTGCTACAACTGCAGACAGGAATTGATTGTTCATTATGGAAACAAATGTTTTCACTGTGGTCCCTTTAATTGGACTCAGCTCTGCGTGTAGATGTTACTGCATTTCAAGGACTTTCAAAGTCAGGGATCCTTTTAGCATGCCTTCACCCTTTTAAATAGACCTTGTGCAGGCTTGCATCCTCATTTATAGCACCAGAGTAAGCTGTCCCATTTCCTGTAGGATAATAAAAAATAATGCTGTACTCCAAATACCACCTCAAGCTCAGTTTTTAATATGGTGACTTATTTACATTTTTGCTGATGGATAATTGTTCCTCTTGTGATGTCTTAATGTTACTCTCCAGTTTCATAATGGAGTTCTGCTTTGATGAGAATGCAGTGCCCATACCTCTTGGGAAGCATTTAGTGGTTTACCGTAATTTTTCAGGGATTTCCACATTGCCATGCATGTAAATTATGAATACATCTCATAGAATTGTTTGAAGTCTGAGTTTGGTAGCCTGCCAGTGAAATGGTGAATTAAAACAACTAAAATAACTTTTAGCTATCAGTGGACAGCAAAATGTCATTGGTCATGTGTTAAATGTGACATTACAGGGAGTGCAGAATTATTAGGCAAATGAGTATTTTGTCCACATCATCCGCATGTTGTCTTACTCCAAGCTGTATAGGCTCGAAAGCCTACTACCAATTAAGCATATTAGGTGATGTGCATCTCTGTAATGAGAAGGGGTGTGGTCTAATGACATCAACACCCTATATCAGGTGTGCATAATTGTTAGGCAACTTCCTTTCCTTTGGCAAAATGGGTCAAAAGAAGGACTTAACAGGCTCAGAAAAGTCAAAAATAGTGAGATATCTTGCAGAGGGATTGCAAAGCTTCTGAAGCGTGATCATCGAACAATCAAGCGTTTCATTCAAAATAGTCAACAGGGTCGCAAGAAGCGTGTGGAAAAACCAAGGCGCAAAATAACTGCCCATGAACTGAGAAAAGTCAAGCGTGCAGCTGCCAAGATGCCACTTGCCACCAGTTTGGCCATATTTTAGAGCTGCAACATCACTGGAGTGCCCAAAAGCACAAGGTGTGCAATACTCAGAGACATGGCCAAGGTAAGAAAGGCTGAAAGACGACCACCACTTAACAAGACACACAAGCTGAAACGTCAAGCCTGGGCCAATATCTCAAGACTGATTTTTCTAAGGTTTTATGGACTGATGAAATGAGAGTGAGTCTTGATGGGCCAGATGGATGGGCCCGTGGCTGGATTGGTAAAGGGCAGAGAGCTCCAGTCCGACTCAGACGCCAGCAAGGTGGAGGTGGAGTACTGGTTTGGGCTGGTATCATCAAAGATGAGCTTGTGGGGCCTTTTCGGGTTGAGGATGGAGTCAAGCTCAACTCCCAGTCCTACTGCCAGTTTCTGGTACAGGAAGAAGTCTGCATCCTTCAAGAAAAACATGATTTTCATGCAGGACAATGCTCCATCACACGCGTCCAAGTACTCCACAGTGTGGCTGGCAAGAAAGGGTATAAAAGTAGATAACATTACATGGCCTCCTTGTTCACCTGATCTGAACCCCATTGAGAACCTGTGGTCCATCATCAAATGTGAGATTTACAAGGAGGGAAAACAGTACACCTCTCTGAACAGTGTCTGGGAGGCTGTGGTTGCTGCTGCACGCAATGTTGATGGTGAACAGATCAAAACACTGACAGAATCCATGGATGGCAGGTTTTTGAGTGTCCTTGCAAAGAAAGGTGGCTATATTGGTCGCTGATTTGTTTTTGTTTTGTTTTTGAATGTCAGAAATGTATATTTGTGAATGTGGAGATGTTATATTGGTTTCACTGGTAAAAATAAATAATTGAAATGGGTATATATTTGTTTTTTGTTAAGTTGCCTAATAATTATGCACAGTAATAGTCACCTGCACACACAGATATCCCCCTAAAATAGCTAAAAATAAAAACAAACTAAAAACTACTTCCAAAAACATTCAGCTTTGATATTAATGAGTTTTTTTGGGTTCATTGAGAACATGGTTGTTGTTCAATAATAAAATTATTCCTCAAAAATACAACTTGCCTAATAAGTCTGCACTCCCTGTATTTACATGTTGCTGAAAGCAGAAGTCAGTTCAGAAAAAAAAGAACAATAGTGATGGATTTTGACATGGAAGTGTATTGTTTTCACCATTGAAATTTATGACAAGATATCTTTCGCCAACGAACCTTTTTGTTGTGTCAAAACGAGTCGAGACAGAACGTAAATGCTGGTCATGTGAGGATAACTATAATGAAATAATCACACCAGTGGCAGGAACAGGACAGAGCAGGAAGGACAGGTTTGCATGACTTTGAATGGACAGGGGATCTAGTCCAGGCCTTGTCAGAAATATATCTTGTAATATTGTTGACAAATTAAAAACAAGATTAAATATGGCTTATACAATAATAACTATACTAAAATGCCCTTTATTACCAGTCGTTATTTCCTCACGTTTGATTGTGTTATTATTTTTATGCAGTGTATCTGTTTCCTGTATCTCCCATCCAGTCGCACAGATTACGTCACTTCCTCAGTATGCATTTGGGACATTAATTCAATTTCAGGATTCTTTTGATGGATGAGCAGGCGGCTGGGAGAAAATTACAAAGCGATCTTTGAACGCACTTTACTTACAATCAAATAGAAAAGAAAACAATCTGTGGTTGAAAAACATGGAACAAATCTACTGTGTCTGGAATGGATGTAGTGTTCTTTAATCTTTAAGGTAACAATAATATAATAATAAAATAATGTTGTTTCAATCATGGGAAAATGGGTTTGGCTGAAAGGAAATGTTGTTTTATTGCCTAAAACTAGACTAAAGTAATTCTGACTTTAATATGACAAAAATGCACAGTCTTATAGTAGAAAGGAACATGACTACAGTAGAGCAAAATCAGTATGGACACGACTAAGACTAATAAAGACTAAAAGGACAGCTTGACACAAAGACTTTTAAATCTAAAAGAGAGGGCACCAAAAACAGCTGGATTTGTTTACAGACGATATAGTTTTTACTGAGAGCAGCAGTAGTCCACAGTCCATGGTTCAGCTGCTAGTGAACATGGCCATGAAGCCATCCAAGCAAAAACACAGAGCGGCTCACTAATTTACATAATTATTATTATTTATTTTTTTAATGAGGCCTGAAATATTATATAATACGAATTAGGTTTGTTGATGAGGGGGTGACTAGCCTAGTGGGTAACACGCTTGCCTATGAACCAGAAGACCCAGGTTCAAATCCCACTTACTACCATTGTGTCCCTGAGCAAGACACTTAACCCTAAGTTGCTCCAGGGGGACTGTCCCTGTAACTACTGATTGTAAGTCACTCAGGATAAGGGCGTCTGATAAATGCCTTAAATGTAAATGTAAATGTATGTGCTTTTGTGGGTTTGAATAGTTTCGTCTTGAAGTCTAAATGCAGGTTAGGTGAAATATTCAGGCTAAATTGTAAACCTTGTGAGTGTTCACCCTGCAACCTTGTTCCCACATTCCACCTCAAGTCTGCACTACCCTTGCAGATAAGTTGTTTTTGATGGTAAATTGTCAACAAAATGTGTTCTGCGATAGCCAGTCTTTTCAGGAGCACTAGTTATATGAAGCTGTGTTTGGGAATATTGTGTATCCCTGTGTGCTCAGAATAGTGTTATTGGCTGTGAATTCTCTGCCAATCATAGCTGGGAGCAGTTGTTAGAACGGGCAGGTGAAAAGGCGTGGGAAGAGTGTCAACAGAGACAGACACCTGAGGCAAAACTATAATCGAACTAAATTGCCCTGCTGAAATGAATGAATTCAGACCCAAGACTCTAGGAGGAGGTTTTGGGGTTGGGGTGCATACAGATCGCCGGACATTAAGCCGTTTGTTTGTGGACTACACACGGTCGGTTTCAAAGGGTGCAGATGAGTTTGTTTAAATAAATTTTCATTGTTTCATAATTTTTTTCATTGTTACAGGTGAAAGGAGCAATTCTTCTCAAATCAAAATTGGTCCTGGGGTCTGCTTTTTTGATACTGTTATCTATTCAGCTTTGTCTTTCATAGGCTAATCAATCACTGAAGGTCTAAGGCCTTGTTAGTGGGTCTCATATCCAATGTTGATGCCTCATTTCAGTGCTCAAGCCTGAATTGGCTCAAGTTCATGGGCGTATTTACTGTTTTCCCAGTTTGAGGACTCTCCAAAGACTGCTGAGATGCACAGCAAATAAATAACCAAGGCTCTATCTATACATTAAAGTAACATTGCCCCAGAATTTCTATGACAGTTATGGATGGTCTTACAGCCAGTTTTGTTAAAAATGCTTTCCCCTTTCGGCATTTGCTCAGCATCCAGCATTTATGGTTGTGGGACTATATAGACAGCAATGCAGGATTGATGTGTATATGAAAAAGATATTAAACTCTTAATTTTTTAATCTCTCAGTGTGGACCTGGTTCACGCTCAGCTTCGTATATGTGAGGGCCGCAGCCTGCCAGAGCTGGGACTGAAGCAAGACAAGATCCGCATCAATGGTAGTGCCATCCAGTGCCGTGTCACCACAGAGGACCCTGCCCGAGGCTTCCAGCCTGACACCGGACGCCTGGAGGTACTCTTCCCTACCTCAAGAAAAGTAGATCTGCTGTAACAGTATATCAGGGGCTCCCTTCACTCTGAGCATGGCAGTACCAACTCATTCTCCATTCAGCAGACTTCAATTTCACTCCCTCTTTCCCTTTCCCTTTCCCTCCACCTCAACTTCTGTTTCTCTTAATCCCAAGTTTAAGGCAAAATCACTTTGTGGAAATGAATCATTGAACACGCATATCGATAGACATAGAATTTGGGGCGAGTGTTGGTGTTAGATGGTAGGACAGGCTGCAAAACTGCACAGATAAGTAGGGAAAAATCTTGTCCTTAACCTGCAGGGTCAAACCTGATGTTTTTCTTATGATATTCATCAATTTATTTTGGATTATCAGTGTTTGTCAAGAGGCCATGTCACTTTCACTTTCATGTCACTTATAGCGGTTTGGTTCCTTATGGCTGGTGTAGATATGGAAGTAGGATTTTTTTGGTGGTTGGCAGGTTAATTGAACCCTGACAGATTTGATGCACAAGAAAGTCATCATTTTTGTGTCCCGTGATGCAAAATAACCTCATTTTTTGGTTGTTGTAGTCTACCCTTCAGCTACAGCAGCAGTTGATCCAGGAGTATCTAGTCCCAGGAAGGGTCCCTCAGGACTCTCTAATTTCCCCACAGATGGGAGGGTGGTGGCAAAGTAGTCTTATATTACCCCGAGACTGCAATATTCTTTTAGATCCTGTTTTTGAGCTCTAGGTCACTCTATAACCACTTATAGATGTAAACACTATATATTTGTAAAATGTACAATGTAGTTTGTAGTATATACAGTACCAAAGTAAATCCATCATCCTTAAAGCTGCTGCACCCAGATATTTGTTTTAATGCATTACTAATGGAAGGTAATTAGGTACTGCATAAAATAAAGCTCATTATGCAATAATGTGGAATGTTGTTTTTAATAGTCACAAATATGTTCTTCTCTGACTTCCTGAGGCACTGTATAATATATGGACATGTGGGTCTGTGTCCCAATAAAGAGGTGCCCATCTGTTCATACCAAAATAATGATTTCGTTCCGCCACTTCATCTTGACCTTCACCGTTTGCTGTCTTCATCTTCGGCAGCATTTTCTTCAGTTCCACTCCTGATTAACATCCGTCTAATTCTCTCTCTGTATTATGCATTCATTTTCTGTTCCTGTTTTTGTCCTCATGAGGAGCTTTATTGGTGTTTTGAGCGGGAGGTATCCCGCCTCTGAACAAGTGAGCATCTTTGAGAAAAAAAAGAAATCGAAAATAAAAAAAGCACTGTTAAAAAATACACGGCCAAACAGAATCAGCCAAGGGTTGGATGAATAAGTTATAGCTGAAGTGCTCCAGGGAGGTCAATGTAGTTTGTGTGTGTGTGTGAGAGAGGAAGAGAGAGGAGAAGAGAGAGAGAGAGAAGGGCTCATTTTTCAATTTTGCTCTCTGTGTCTCCTCCATTAAAAAGCTCTTTAAAATGCAAGCGCCACCCCTCTCTCTCCACAGATTACAGCATTTCTGTGTTAGAGGACAGAGAGAGGGAGAGAGAGATAAAGAGGCAGTGGTGAAATGTTGGTAGAGGCCTGCTGTCTTTACTAAATGGAGTCTGGGACACATGTGGCGTAGACGTATCGACTGTAGATCGTTCTCTGTCACTGAGAGAGAAAGAGAGAGAGAGGGAGAGAGAGATGAGGAAGAGGTTGAGGGAAAAGAGGGAAACACAGTGATGGAGAGAGAGATGTTCCATTTTCCTATCCATCTACAGTAGTGTGCAGTTGAGGGAAGTTGAGAGAAGGGATGCTTAAGGATAAATGGAGATGGATGGATGGAGGAGGGGAGGAGCGACAGAACTGTTCTATGTTATAGGGGTTTTGATCTATTGAAAGAGATAAAGAAAAGAGATAGAAAAATATACCCCCCACCATATCAACCAGCATCACATGGAAACATGTGCTTTATTCATATACACACTCAAAGGGGAGATGGGAGCAAAAACTGCAGGTAGAATTTTTAGCAAAGCTAAAAGCTTAAAGTATAGGAAAAAAAAACATTCTAAAATAATCTCTAATGTACACATGCAAGGATAATAATGTATTTACCCGAACACACTGTCCCAGGGTGAAGGTTTAAAATGGGTGTTTGTCAGTATTTGTCACGGTAGGTGGTCATTTGGGACAGTAGCTTCTCTGGCAGGGTTCATACATGAATAATACAGTTTCCACATGCACTCTCACACACAGATCATATAACTGAAGACCACAGGCGGTAGCCAGTGCAAATAAACACACATGTGCTCTGTCATTTGAATAGCCTTTACTCATTATGTGCCTCTTCCATCTCTGTTGTTCAGGATTAGAGGATGGAGGCCAGTAGACGAGAGGGCACGTCTCTTAGTGAGGGCTGCTCCTTTAATTCACTGTTTCACCCCATGTCTCCTGTGCCCTCAATCAGCCAGCTACACTTTATACCCCCACCCCCCATATTCACCCCCTGCGGAGCGTCTCTCCTTTGCACTGCATTCTATTCCAGACCCCGCCTTCACCCTTTTCCCCTGCTTTAGTTAATCAGTGCTGATAGCATTACTAGGAAATACCAGGTCTCTGTCTCTCTTTTTGTCTCTGCATCCCCCTATATGTTTCTTGAACTCTTGAATTTCATTATTCCTCTCATATTTTTCTAACCCATTTTAGCATCCCATTGCTTTCTTGCCTTCAAAAGGTGTGCAATAAAGAGTAGAGCGTAAAAAGGAGAAGGTCATTAAAGGAAGTGCTGCTAGGGGGAAACATGGATTCAGGGTGTGTTTGTATGTGTGAGGGTGTTGATGTGTTTATAGTTCATGCACCACTAAAATGCTGCTGGTTTTTGATGATTAATGCCGCTCACCATTGCAGTGATACTGAATGGGGAATGGGAAGAAACAGACAGAATTGCATGCAGGGAGAAAGAGAGCCTTTCTAGGAAAAAACAAATTAAAGGAAGAAGTAGGGCCTTTTGGTTGAGAAATCTGTGTGCGTGCATTTAAACTACAACCATTCCCCCTTTTCTCCTCTCCCGTGACTCCATACTGTATTCTGAGGTAATTATCTGTACAAAATGAGCCCAGTGCACAGGTTCATCCCCTAGCTTTTCCTATTTAAAACACATCAGCAGCTCCCTCTCAGAAGTCTCTCATTTCTTTGATTGTCTTACATTTTCACCCTGTGAGCTTTGGGTTTGATACATATGCCTGGACCTTTTCTATTTAAATAGAGATGTGTGTTTGTGTGTGTTTTTGTGTGCGCGCGACATGTCTTTCCTTGCATAGCGAGCAGGGAATGTTCGTTGGAGTGACATGCTCCGAATGTCATGTCATGTCTTCAGGTAACAGTCTAACTGCAGCCTCTCTTTCACTCTCTCACTGTGTTTTTCTGTCTTTCACTGACACACTACCAACCAACCCACCTTGACACAAACTCCCCTTCTGCTAATTTCTACTGATGCGGATTCTGCTTTACATTTTCACCCTCGTGTTCATTCTCAATTTTTAAAAAGATGTTCTGCGCTTATGAAATGATTTAAACACTTAATTTTCTTTTACAGTTCAAGCTACATTTCCTCCTTCATCATAGTCATTAACAGTCTACATTTCCTCACCATGTTCTGTCCTATTTTCTTTCCCTTTCTTAACCCTCTTCCCATTTTTCCATATCATCTCCTGGCATCTACCCATTTATACTCCTGTTTTCATCCTTCTCTCTTTTCTCTCCATCCATGACTTCCTATTTTTTAGTTTTGGGAGCTCTCGTTTTCAATCTTGCCTTTTCCTAAAATAATTCCTTATCTCATTTTTTCTTGGGGTTTCTCCTTTATACTGCCTATATGTCAGTGTTCATTTCCACCTCGCTCTGTCCCTCTCCTTTGACTCCCTAACATATTTATTTCTAACAGGAATCTCAGTCCCTCTACTCTACTTTTTCCATTCTGTTAGTTTACTATATTTCCCACTCCTTCTTTCTCTTTCTCTGGTTTCTTTTGCTATCTCAATCTTTCATGCAATCACTCTTACTAGACTTTTCATTTACATTTATGGCATCTATCAGATAGTCTTATCCCTTTACAAATAACAATCAGTAGTTACAGGGAAAGTCCCCCTAGAGAAACTCAGGGTAAAGGGTCTTGTTCAGTCTTACCGGTCTGACAAACCCTAACCTCAAGCATGAGCAAAGCTGGGGTGCAGTACTCCTTCACTGTGTTCCACTTCGCTCTTCTTCTTTCCCCATAAAACCATCATCATTCATGAGGTCAACGTTGGACCTGTATGGGTCACAGAGAGTGGAAGTTGTTAGGAGGGATCCAATTACACCTTGCGATGTGGGGCTTGGAATTGATCCTCCTAGTCCCTCCCGATACAGAGAAGGGTTCCAATCAACTGTTTCATGTGTTTTTTTCTCATTACAGTAGTTAAAAATGATAAGTTTGCTCTTTTAAACTAGGCATTTTTTTTCTCTTGTTGGACTCTTTTTGGTTTGTTTGTTTGTTTGTTTGTTTGTTTAATTGTTTGTTTAATTGTTTAATTTTCTTTCCTTGCAAATTTTTTTCCCTGTCGGAATTTCCTATGCCTCTGCTGCCCCTCACTCTTTCTGGTCTATTTAATGTTCAGAGCCCACTCCTCTAAACTTTATTCTCTCCCTCTCTCCTCTCGTTTTTAGCTGAGACTGTGTCTGAGGCAATATTATTCAATTCAAGCTAACATATTTAGAGAGACCCCTTTCTCCTGACTCAGGACTATTACAGTACACCATAGAATTCCCCAGTTTCAGCCTTGAGTTACTAATGTTTGTGTATGTGTGTGTGTAACTAATACACACATGACGAGCAGAGTTGTATGTATTGCCTTTTGCCTGCTTTTGTGTATGTGTTTTTCTTCATTGTGGTACCTCTCCCCAGTAATATATTCATAAATTCCCTTTTAATAAACCCACCCAGGCTGAAGAAAGACTAATTCTATTGCCCAGTCAGTTCCCTCCAAAGGCCTGACCTCGTCTCTCTCCCTTTCTTTCTCTCTTTTCAAATCAGTTCTTTTGCTTCCTGAGGGTCCCCTCTTTTACTTCTTCCTGTTTGCCCTCTGATCCTCTGCCTCCTCACCTCCCTCTCTCCTGCCCTCTGCACGTGTTGGTGCTGCCAGAGAGGAAGTCAAGTGTTTCCTCAGTGAACAGGAGGAGGATCGGTGATAGAGAGAGAGAGAGAGAGAGAGAGAGAGAGAGAGAGAGAGAGCGAGAGAGAAAGATACGGAGAAAGAGAGAGGGCGGTTATCAGCTCAGACAGATGGGCAGCCTGTGCATTCGTTCCAAAAGAAATGGAGACCTCTGTGCAGAGGAGGGGGATGATGAACTAGAGAGGGAGATAAAAATGGAGGGTGAAGAAGAGATAGAGCAAGTGTGTGTTGTGCCTCTACACACAGTGAGTGTGTGGTTTGCGTGTATCTGTGCCAGTTCTCTTTATCTCTGCAAGCATTGTGTCTGCATGCCTGTGTCATCTGTGTGTGTGTGTGTGTGTGTGTGTGCTGCGTTTGAGGGAGGGTTGTGGTGCTCTGAAGATGTGTTGTATAGTGGGAATGGAACTCAGTGGAAGGTGTAAACATCAGTTCGAAATAAAAGAATGCACATAATGGAAGTAATCGCAAAAAAATCTAGATTTTTTTTTCTCAGCAGCTATAAGGAGCAACTACTTGGTGACATGGTGCTTGTTGTCACCACATTTTTGTCATGTAGGATTTATAGAAACATACCAAAAATATTCATGTTTAAAAATTATCTCTATCTCTAAGTTACTAAATACCCTAAAAGTCCAGAACTCCTTGTTAGTATAGTGGGGAGTATCCCCACCTGTCATATGGGAGACTGGGGTTTGATCCCCTGATGGGGAGGCAATGCCTGGGTGTTTTGGGGCAGTGGTGGCCTAGAGGGTAAGGAAATAGACCCGTAATCAGAAGGCTGCAAAGCACCGTCCCCACACACTGCTTCCCGGGAGCCTATCATAGATGCCCACTGCTTACCAAGGGTGATGGTTAAAAGCAGAGGACACATTTCATTGTGCACTATTTCACAAAGACTTTCACCTTTTTTGAATCCCAATAGTTTAATGGTATTTTTAAAATGGAGAGGAACACATAGGGATAATTGATAGCTCTCACGTACCCTGCTTCCTCATTCAGGATGATTTAAACATGCCCATTTCAATATATCACACACCCAGGTATCATCAGTATCATCCATTTGTCCTCGTTTATGCTCCTTTTCATACACATGTACACATAATACATGTAATACACTTTTCTACTGGGTATGTCACCACAACTTCAATGAAACCAAACATGCAGACATATTAACTGTACTTTAATTCAAGCATTCTGAATGGTGATGTAGTGAATAGAACATTAGCAAACAATCCCTAATATTATGTCTCATAAAGTGCCAGAACAAATATGTTAGTATGTATACAGTTATCAACATTCAGGTATAATGCAAATAGAAATACCAAAATTGTGTCCTTCTCAATGCTTAAACCATGTTACATATATAAGCTTTCTACACAACATGTTCACTCATATCACGGTAAATGAAAACCAAAGGTTTTGTTGCTTGCATGGCAACTCAGTAGCAGGTTTCCTATGAAGGTGACTGGACCCCTGTTCAGTTTCTAAAGACTCCCAACCTGCTTGTTACTCTTGTAAATCAAGTATACTTCAGTTAATCTAACTACAAATCTTTTGGTACATAATCATTTGTCAGTAGTTTTTTTTCTGGTCACTTGACTGATAAAACCTGACTGGGTGTCTTACAGGTCTGTGCACAGAACCATGAACTTCTTTGATTTTACTGAAAGACATGCTGAACATTGTTTTACATCTACTTCCATAATGGAAGTGCAGAAACACAATAGAGACTAACCACAGCTCAAGGTCAGAGCCCATATTAATTCCATGACTCAAAAGGAGTTGGCTGTTACTATAGCAACTTCTGGCAACTTCTTGCGTCAAGCCAAAGAAGTCACACCAACCACATCCTTATCCCTGAATGCCTTTTTATCCTGCAAAGAAAATCATTGATGAGATTATAAAACAAACTGCAGATGGGTCCCGGAACAGTGCAGATTGACAGGACTGAGCTTTTTCTACTGGTTTTGGAGCCCAAAGAGGGAGAGACACACTAAATCCTGTGAAGTTCTGAATATGGCCCAGCTGCTTTGTTTGCCTGAGTTCGGTAAGTCAAAAGGCCAATGTAGACATCAGTGCAAGACTTTTTTTTTAGCACAAACGCTGCACCCCCAGTCAATAAATAAAGCGTGCATGTCCTTGAAAGTGACCTTATTTTTAACAGGGATAAAGGAATAACTCAAAAAGAAGCTTCAGCTGCTGGAGTTAAGGTCAACAGAAACCACTCTTTTGACTCTTTGACTCTCAGTGCAACCACTGTTCTTCACTAAATTAAGTCTGGGACAAAGCAGATTTTATTTTTCATCCTAATATGTGCTACAGTGAATATGTGTTCGACCAAGTGAAGCTCTTCTGAAATGTATTGACTGAATGATTTGTCAGTTTCAGAATTCACACCACCTGCTTTTAACCCAGATTTACTGCAAACATCATAAAGAGAGTGGCTGTGAAGAGAATAAAATGCCACTAGAAACTGAACAAGGCACTTAGCTTGTAGGAGCCTGAAAAGGACAGCCCCCTTGTTTGGCCCATTGCCCTGAGGACCTTACTACTTCACTTAAACAAAAAAGAAGAGTTGTAGATGCAGTTCAGATATAACAGCATGAAGCATCTGGCCTAAGAAATAACAGAAGTTCAACAGAGGTGAGCAAAGAACAGGAAAAGACCTGTTGTATCCCAAGAATCAGTGGACAATAATGACGCAAACACATGGTTAATTAAATTAATTACTTACCAAGATTATGTATTAACAAATGAACATCCAAACTGATATGTAGTAGAATAAAACAGATTTTGAATCTGAAAGTAGTTCTGCCCGAATTGAACCAACACCGCTACCTTTACTTAAACAGTTATCACAATGCACAGTGCAATTTTCACAATCATATCCCACAAACAATGATTAATGTGGCCTATTATAGGACCATTGATGTGTTATTGGTGAACAAATTCTCTGCCTTGATACTAATGAATTCATTGCATCGTTACATCATGCTTTGCTGTTTATTTTGAGAAACACATTTTGTAGCTGAATAGAGACATTAGAGGTCTGATTATGGTGACAGCATCACCATAACATCATTGATGGTGTGTGGAAGAATTACTGATTGACTAGATTCATTATGTTGATGTGAATGTGGTGTTGGCACATTTGCAGTCGCGTTCGCTCTAAATTGTTGGTAATGAGAGCTGATTAAAATGGCAGCTAATAACAAGTCATTAAGGAAGCTCGTTGTAATGCAGTTTTCTGACTGATATGCACATATGGGTGGGCTTGTTTGGGTGCATGGATGGAGTTGGTCCATGTTCCCAGATGCCTTCAGTTGATAATGGCATTTTAACCTTATAATGCGATAACGCAACAAAAATTTTGCAGCTTGCAGATTATATTATATTTTTGCAAGAGAACTACTGTCCAAATAAATTGAAACTAACCACCAAATAATCTGCGAAACATTGCAGGGACTATGTTAGTGTGTTGTTAAAAGGTTTTCGTCATTGTATTTCTTCTGTGTGTGCATGCACAGGCAGGCATTGGTCTGGTTTTGGGTTGAAATGTGAGTCTCATTAAACATTAAAAAGCTTGTAATGATATTTGTGATTATGCTATTTGAAATTCGTTGGCATCCCATGAGCTTGTAGTGCATAGAGGAGAGTGGGTGCATTTCTGAAGGTGAACAGGAGTCCATGTGAGTGTGTGCTGGCCTTACTGCTGCGCCAGTCTGCCGAACCTGTTCCGCCACACACATAAATCCAAGAAGCTGAGGTAAACAAACTCAATGAGCTCCAGAGAGAGAGAGGAAGCAAGAAAGAGGAAGAGGCCACATATCCTTCTTCACTGTCGTCCCTTGTATGCCTGATGCAATTCATCATCCTGCTCAAGACATAATGAGCCAATCGTGACACGCAACTCCTGTTCGTTCGCTTCTATTTTCCTTCTCATCATCATCTGGTTAATCCCCCTAGTAACGCAACGGCGCAAAGATGTTAATTACACCATTGTGGCAGCAAGCACTGGCTCTTGTCACTAAGCCACACAAGCAACGTTGGGGGTGAATGGGTCCTGAGTGTAAAGAAACTCGTAATCTTTCAGCAGAGATTGAATGATGATAGAGACTGAAGAGATGAGAGCAGGCTCTCCCTGCCAAAAACAGCAGTGGAAACATTGCAGAAAAAGTAAAAAAAAAAAAAAAAAATGTGAATTGAGATGAGGCAGAAATTGAGATGTGCAAGAATGCAGATTAAAGCGAGTGGAAGTGTGCAGGGAAAAGGGAGATCTTTGAGGGCGTGAGCAGCAGATAATTGAAGCAGGATATAAAGAGAAGAGTGGGTGCGGGAGAATGGAGGGATGGAGGAAGAGTGGAGCGAAGAGAGGTGTGGTGACGATGGCAGTGAAACACAGCCCTGTGCTGACTGATCAGTAGCCGAGGTTTGATCAAAAAGTTTGCTCCTCTCGGTAAACCGCTGCGTCTGATGAAAAGCGTGTCAATTATTCAGCTGAGTGCAAGTGCCTGTGCGTAAATGTCACAGACTTGCACTCATGTTCAGATGTAGAGGGCGATTTGTGGATTGTAATGAGGTGTCACACTCTGTAAACATTAACGTGTAGACAAATGGAGAAATGTTCAAAGTGCAACAGACGGAAATCCTGCATGTCATGTCTTTGCTCTTCATTTTTCATTCCACCAGCCACAACTTCAGACCCTCGTCTCAGGCACCAGATTCCAATGGGTCTGGACTCATATGAGCTCTACCTTTTCTCTTTGCCTGGCTGGATAATTAGAAAAGAAAAATACAGAATTTTGTTTTAATGTTATGCATATCTTACTAGCAGCAGATAATTGAGTGGGGGTGGATTGTCTTTTTAAGCTTGCCTTGCATTTCCCATATTATATGTCTTGCTTAAACACGGTGAGAAATTTGTCAAGAAAATCTATGTTTTTGTTTATTGTTTGATTTATTGATATGTCCATTTGGGGTATTGTTGCTCAAACGATCCTTAAGCCTGAATCTTGGATTTAGTACATTTGGTCTTGGGAGGTAGTGTAAGCTTGCCTTGCTGTGTTTTCATTTATAGTCATCATTAATATTAATGCTAAAATGCTAAAATTTGGCACCTTTGGCCTTTCACCACGTATCCATGACCACAGCTCCATTATCACAGGTACAGAACAACCTCAAGTGTATTCCTGCTCTTAATTATCACTTCAGGGCACTTCATTCTTATGCCCTAGGATGGTATTTTTACCAACACTTACTGTATCCCAGGATGGAATACAATGAAGTGACGGAGAGAGACAGCGATAAAAGAATGAAGTGAGTGAAAAGAAAAGAGAGGAATGTTCGGAAAATGAGAGGGCGCGTGTCAGGGGTTGGAGAGGTTGAAAATGAATGATGAAGCAGAGCAATGAAAACCAGAGAGTGTGCGGCACATGTGTGTGAAAGCTGCAGACAGACAGAGAGAGAAATATATCTTGTTTAGAATAGGGTCATGGGTAGGTGAAATCTACCTGTGAAAGTGGTGGCCTAGCGGTTAAGGAAGCGGCCCCGTAATCTGAAGGTTGCCGGTTCGAATGGGTTAAATGCAGAGGACACATTTAGCTGTGTGCACCGTGTGCTGTGCTGCAATGTTTCACAATGACGCTTCACTTTCACTTTCAATTCTGAAATAACATTTGCTAACAGACTGTTAGTGCATGTTACTCTTCATTTTTGCACTGCCTTGGCTGATCTTCTGACAGGGCATTTTCCTGCATTGTTCTTCTAAAATATTATCCACTGAAGGAGTATGAGGTTCTTCAAGCTGGGTGAAAAATGGAAGAAGAAAAGAGACACTTTCACAGGCAGATGTTTAGCAGGTTGAAAAGCAGGTTAAATCGTTCAACAACATGTTACATTTACAGCATTTAACAGCGTTTTGCTTTGTTCAGTACTGATTCTTCTTCTGCTGCTTCCGGTGTGTTCCGGTGTGTTCTTCTGCTTTCGGGTTCTTCTTCTTCTGCTTCCGGTGTGTTCATATTACTTGTGTAGTCTCATCTTACTGGTGACTGGTGAGATAATTAATGACTAAAAAAATAAAAATGTCAGTGGTGGACTAGTCCATTGTTCTTCTCAGTCTCAGTCTCGCGGAGACATTCTCGATCCAACAAGTAACACTGTCAGCATGTCTGTTGGACTGGACACAGTCAACTCTTTTATTAGTTTTGTTAATATTGACAATTGTTAGTTACTGTTGACTTTTTTATATATATTTATATATTTAAGGTAAATGTTATGTTTTTAGTTATAATCTGATGAGGAATATTTTATTTTATGTTTTAGTTTACCCCTGAGGGATTGCCGTTTTATTGTGCATGTATGACCATAATAAATAAGTGGCACTGTTTTCAGATAGGGTAAGGTCAAAAGCAGACATCTTTGTCTTCAGTCATTTTGTTGGTGTGTAATTATTTCTGGCATCCAAGCTAAATAAGAATGAACTCTAATCCAGGATGGTAATTCAGCAGCCCAGGCACTGGCCAGTCCCTGGCCTCGCTCAGATTAACCCCTATATACAGAAAAAAGAGAAGGATATATTTCGAAGACTCCATTGCAGAATGTGCAGTATGGAAGGAGCGCAGGGATGGAGGGCTCAGGCGGAGGTGCGCTGACCCAAATTGGGAACCGGAATGAGGTGTGTAATGGGGAACATGAGAAGAGGAAGTGCTGAGAGGAGAGAGCAGGAGAATGGGGCCGAGTTGGCAGGCAGCCACGTTGGATTGTCTGGTTGCTGTGGCAACGGAAAAGGAGGGAGGCCGGGAAAGATTTGGGTGTGAAGCTGGACACTGTTTGATCAAGACGATCGCATGTAACCTGTACAACACTAATACACACACACACACACAATGCATATGTACACGTTGTGAGAGCTATCAGATCAACCTGTCACAAGAATTTTCATCGGAGCGTTTCACTACCTCCAATCACGGTCCCCAGGTGGCTGTTTCACATTTCCTGGCTGTTTCCCAACCCTCTGTGCAGTTATAAAAGGAGCTCTGAGTCGAGCAGTGTGTGTGGCGCATCTTTACATGTGGGCGTGTTTCATTTTTCTGTGTGCCAGTGTGGGCGGGCAATATGAGCTGAAGAATTGGAAGAAATGAGATGAGATTGAGTTGGTCTAACCCCTTGACCCCCTCCCTCCTCCCCCGGGGGCGAACGCGCCGCTCACGGTGCTGCGCACACATTACCAGGACCTGGGTGGCCGGCGTGGCACTGCTGCTGGAGTGCTGCACACCTGTTAATGTTCCCCTGACCACACACACACACACACACCTGCACACATACACACACATTTTTACACTATGTTCTGAATTGCTCTATTCTAATGAAAGTGAAAGCATCTTTTAAACGTAAAAAATGCTGAAATCTTTAATAGTCGGAAGCATACAGTATTCAGCCATACTCCAGATGCAGTAGACACACATGCGCACACTTTGTGGCAGAATAAAGGGGGGAGGCGTTTGACTTTTAAAAGCTTTCTATTCAACCACTCATGCCACTGGCAATGTTTAAAAAGGTTAAATCTGACAACCCTGTTCAGCCGGCATCAGCAAACAAATATCATCTCCATACCTGCACAGCAGTGCTCGCGGCCCTTTCAGAAGGCCATTACATTATTAGCCGCTGTATATATTCCACCTAGCCCGAAAAACCCATATCCGTCTTCCCCCTTCTGCAGCGCTAAGATCGCCGGCCTTGTCTCCAAGGACAACACGCCAGCGACACATGCATTTCCGAAGCTTGACGTGACGTATAGCACTGATTTAAGGTTAACAGGAGCGTGTTACAATGCTAATGAAGAAGAAGGCTAAGGTGATGGGGTAACTGTGGAATTTATACTTCTCTCTGTTCAGCCTTGGAGACAAATACATTTAGTACCTGGTGGAGGAATAAATCCATTTTCTCCTTCAGAGATTCCAGCTTAATTGGAAGACGTGAAAAGAGTGTATTAGGTGTGTTCCGAAAATCAGCTTCTGCGGAATATAATCATTATGAGGGAGTTAGATTCTCATTCCTGCTGCCTTTTCGAATGTAGCGCTGGATTCAGTTGGGTATCTATCAGCCAGATAATATGGTGCTTCATGGGCTGGTTAAAATGAGCCTTCAGCTTTAACCTTGTGCCTTTCTGAATTCTGATGTTGCTCTTCTCTAGAAAAAAAAAACAGTCCAATAAGAGCCGACAGTCAGGGGAAGTCAGTCGGCATTATTTTATTTATATAATTTATACTGCACATTTCAGACTATTTATGGCTTTCTAAACATTTAATTTACAGAGGCTTTGGCAATTGTCAAAAAGTAATTTTAAAGTGCAACTTGATAGAGCTTGAAATGGAAGGCAAAGCCAATGGCAGAATTGCTAAGCACATCTTTCCCCCCTAATATGCTAAGCTGAACATTTATCAGAAAATGTCTAATTTAATTTCTGTTAGATGGGGTGAGCGAGTGACATTTGATTTCTGCTAGTGGGTGTGAAACAGTTGCATTTGAAAATGTTTTGAGGGTCTCGTCATGTGTTTAATGGCTGATCAAGTCTGGCTTACTGAGAGCTGTATGTCCATTCAGTTATTGTTCAGGCAACAGACTTGCTTCACGGCTCTTTTTCTGGATGTTTTTTTCTCTACTTTTTCTGAGACTTGACAAACAACACAGCACACATCTCTATTCCTAGATCAACACTGGAACTAAACCAATAAAACTGGGTGATGAATGGGACCTCTCCCTCTTGCGCCTGTCTCTCTCTGAATGTCTGTTTCATGGGCTGCCCATGGCCCAGTTCTCTGTGATCCTGTAATTGACATTAAATCCGCAGCAACATCAGAAGTCTGTCTGGACCCTTTAACTGACACTTGAGACAGAATTGGAAGGAAACAGTTGCATGACATAACTTGCCAGTAAAAATGGAGATAGAAGAAGAGAAAAAAGGCTTGAGTGAGAGTTGGGTGAATTAAAGAAATAATGAATATAATTGGCATCAATTGTCCTCAATTATTTCCTAAAAACATGTCTGTTAGTCCAAAGTATGTACTGAAAATGTTTGAGATGGGAACCTTTTGTGAATCAATTATTCGCACAATTATTTGTCATTTTACAATTTTCTATTGTAAAAAAGACAACAGCATTTTTTACATCACTTTTTCATAAAACACACTTCATAAGTAGCAAACTGACATTCCATACCGCAACCCCCCATCACCCCCGTCTCACATGAAGAATCTTTGCTCCCTACATGAACTGTTCAACTGTATCATTACAATTGGCTATTAATTAGATGAGAGGCCATGGAACACTGGAACATAATGTAAAAGTGATGTTTCTGCTTTGAATGAACTACAATTTAAAGCATTTATTTTTTAATCCCTAATGTAAAATTACAGGTGAGATTTTTATAATAGAGTGTAGATTTGGTTAATTTGCTGGGGGAGTGACTCTGGATAATTGGATCAGTGAGAAGCAGTGGCATCTGCAGAAGGAGCTGAGATCTCATCATCTTGGTTTGTCTCTCTCTATCTTTCTCTTTCTCTTTTCCCTCTCCCCTCATTGATTCTGTTTTCAGAAAAGTATCCTTTAAAACCAGGGAAGGTCAAAGCCTGAAAGAGAGAAGGCGACGAATAAGAGAGCGTCCAGAAGATAGCAGCAGAGATAGAACGATATAGAAGTCGAGGAGTAGCATTGAACAGTGAGAGGACA
The DNA here is from genome assembly GCF_900700375.1 of Denticeps clupeoides. NCBI lineage: Eukaryota > Metazoa > Chordata > Actinopteri > Clupeiformes > Denticipitidae > Denticeps > Denticeps clupeoides. The sequence goes on from NC_041707.1 coordinate 22,251,772, forward strand.
GACCTGGCGCTTTTTTAATTACCTTGGCACTTGTGCCCTCCTTCTCCTTTTTAATCAGCTTGTGCCTCATACACCGGGGATTCTGTAGAAGTGTTCTGTGTCCGTGACCCCTCTTCATTCCCCCTCTCCTGGGTTCTCACAGTGTCCTTGAACGTGTCACTCACCCACATTCTGCCCTGTGTACTCACACCTGGAGTACTCTGTTTGAGGGATTGTGGCTGTGATAGAACTAAGCAGGAGAAGACTGTTTTAATTATAAAGATTGTTAGAGTGTTTAGTCATTTCGATTTTTGCTACTGATTTTTAACTGACAGCTCTCTCTCTCTCTTCTCTCTGGTTTGCTCTCTCTCTCTTCCCTTGCCCAGGTGTTCAGGAGTGGAGAGGGTATGGGTATCCGTCTGGACAGTGCCTCGGCCTTCCAGGGCGCGCTCATCTCTCCGCACTATGACTCACTCTTGGTCAAGGTCATCTCCAGTGGCAAGGACCTGCCCACCGCTGCCACCAAAATGAACCGCGCCCTCGCAGAGTTCCGCATCCGAGGAGTGAAGGTAGGCCTCGGCCTGAGCCATGCACCAAACCTCCAAAAGAATGAGCTTTTGTTCATCTGTTTGATCCTTTACGTCTGTTGTTTTCTAAATGTGTCCTAGAGTGTGTTCTTTCCTGATTAAATGCCTCCCGCTCTAAATAAGTGTCAAATGAGCTGGCTTCTTTTTATCTTTGTAAATGAAGGTAGCATGCTCCTTGTTTTTTTTTTGTTTTTTTTTTCATCAATATTTAATTTGCACTGTTTTTTTTAGTACTTAACGGACGCGCCTGACATGATTCAGCTTTCAAGTGCTCTGGCTTTGGAGAGGACAGGAAAAATATGAAATGCAGGCAGTCTGACTTAGAACAGGCTAGAGAAATTGTGGATCACAACACAAGATGCAACCAAACCTTCAAATTAAACCCTCTTTAGTTTAAGTTGCCCATCACTATGCCACATCAAGTTTTTGATGTCTTTGCCTAAAAGGAAATAGTTTTTATCTGTTCCGCTATGTTCCTTGTTCTTTCATTCTATAGTGTGCTTGTTTGTAAGTATGATGTAATAATGCCTAGAACTTATTGGCACGGGTACTTAATTTTGTGGGTGATTTATATGGAAGTCTTGTCCTTTAAACAAAAATTGTTCTCAAATACAGCTTGTTTACTTCCTGTGTTGGTCAGACGGCTGGTCAAGATGCAGCACCGGGGTGCGGCCCCGCCCCTTCCAATTATCCAAATGAGAAATACTACCTGATATGTACTGTATAATAATTGTGTAAACAAAGTACATTTGTTTACACACACTTCTTCACCCTGTAGCCATCCAATTACCTTCGAGTGTGTTTAAACTGTATTTATTGAAATTCATGCTCCATGTCTACTTCCGACAGCTGGGGTGCTGAGAGTCTCAAACTTTTGCTGACCAGGTGACCTGAGGCGGTGATTTAATTGGCAGGTTCTAAATTTTGTCTTCTTTGCTTTTTAAGTTTTGTTTTACTTGATTGGATCATTTTCGACTGCTGTTCCTTTTTCTACATGTTAGTTACTGCAGTTTAAGTGGACCTTTGGAAAATCCTTTTGTTTCTTTAAAGAAAAATAATTTAATGCGACGTACAATGGAATTAAAAATTATGATAAAGAATGGAAGCAGTATGTAGCTGATGGAGGCTTCTCCAGCTCTTGCTTGGAGAAACTGAGAGAGTGTTAATGAGAAGTTGATTGAAGGGATCAAGCAGATTTTTTGCCACATATTTTTTTCCCTGTACACACAGGTCACTTAAATGTAAATTGATAGCAAATGCATGACAAAAAGAGTCAGTGATTGTCTCAGCATATGAGATGAAGAATTTGCACCAATTAGCCAGTCCATGTCTCCATGACTCTTTGGCACTCAGCATCACTGCTATGTCCGCCCACTCTTCCATCATGCTCATTAGAATCAATGCAAAGACAGGCTACTGGAACCTGAAAAATGTCAGTGCCATGGCGTAACAGCATGGGTGCAGGATACCCAGACAAGATGTGGTAGGAGAGGTGAAGTGTCAGGTACAGTTTGCTGATACATAGAGGGTGGTACGCTGGAACATTAGTTGTCCCTCAGGAATTTATCTTTGTAAGCTATTTATTTAATAAAACCATTTAGATGAATCAGTTTTAAAAGTATTATGTCTCCATCAATACCAGACATTTTTAGAGATAAATTATTGTCAGACTGCCAGTCCAGACAATAGACTTGAAGCTAGTGTAAATAGATTATAACATTTTAAATGACAAGAATGCTTGAAATCACATAACACACAACAACAACAACAACATTTATTTCTTATATAGCCCAAAATCACTTACAGTATGTCTCAATGGGCTTTGACAGGCCCTACAGTTGACACCCCCCACACTTGACCCTTCTGCACACAACACATCCATAAAGTATTAACACATGGTCAATTAGCAATAAGATATTTTCAGCCAAATTACAGGATAGAACTCAAAATTTATTTGCCAGTACGAATGCCTTTATAACGGCAAATAGTCCCCTGTGTTTAAGAGCAGCTCCCACTGTCCATACAGCACAGTCACTGTGTCTCACCTCATCGCTGTAGAAGAGCCATAGTCTGCACTGCTTACTGTGGTCAAAGAATCTAGAAAAAGCAATAGGCTCCAACCGCACTGTGGTCATCTAAGTAGTATGTCATCACACAATAAAAATGTATTGTTTATTTCTGGATTAAACCGTGAACACCACATGTTATGTTAAGTAAACATATCATGCCAGTTTTTATGGCAATGAGTAGTTACAGGGACAGTCCATCTGGAGCATGGGGGGACCTATGGTCCTATGGACCTACAGTCTGTTCATCTGGTTCATAGGTGATGCAGTTTACTTACTAGGCTACTACCACCCATGAAGTCACATACTTGTGCATTTTAGCAGAAATAATCCTCAATATTCTAATATTGAATCTAAGGCTAATATGATCTAAAAACCCTCAGTCATTTGGCAACAACTAAGTGTCATTTAATAGACAAACTGGAGTAAATTTGATTATTTTTGAATTAGGGTATTATTTTTGGTCCGGTCATTTGCAAACATTTAAAAACATGTATATATTTTGTATGCTGAGCATTTGGTCATTTGCTTTTTATACCTTTTTGATGGAAGAGACCCATGCAGAGCACAACTCCACAGATACAACTTTGGGGGTGTGATCACAGCACCACCATGTATCCCAATTCTATTTAATGCATAATTAATTTAGAATTTTAGGTGGTCATCATAGTGAAAGTTTTTTCCATGCTTAATTTCAACAGATGAGTGTGATATTTTATAACATATAAACCATATACTTTTAGATTGATAGATCATTTTGTTCAGTATGCTGTTTCCTTGCAAATACTGATTTGAGTCAGATGTTCACTGGAAGTTTTGTACACATAAGATGGCATAATAGCCTGTTTGGTTTTCTCTTTTACAGTTTTAAATGCAATTTCCTGGCTGTGCTGTGTCAGTAAACCTGTGGTAATGGTTTCTTGGTTCACTACATTGAACTTCTCTGAAATGTTTTATGCTTAGCCAGGTTATGCTTTAGCACTTTAGTTGTGCAAGGCTGTAATTTGAGCAAAAACCGGAACTCTACTACATGAACTAGATTAGACACTTTCATGGTTTTGTTCATTTGTCTCATTTTGAGGAAAATTTATGAATAAATACTGAAGCTTTAATGTACTTTTACCTTACTTGCTCTAACCCTCATTGAATGCTGCTCTGTGAAAATGTTATTTATTTTACAGTTTGTGTATATTTAATCAGACCACAGCATTTCCCACTGAAAATTAGTATTGAGTCTTAAATGCTGGCTTTCTTGCCAAAGAGAAAAGAACATTTTATGATTCCAAATTGTTTTTTTTTTTTTTGTTATCTCAAACTCGTTCATTATTAGATTGTTTCTTTTGTTCATGAGTGCATCCCTGCCTGGCTTGACCTCCTCTTCTCTTTATCCTCTCAGCTCTTTTTTTCCATCAAGGATTTTCTCACATTGATCTTCATCTATTTCACTCTCTCTCCTCTTGCTCTCTCTCTCTCTCTGCTCTCTTTCCTCCTACACTGCACGCCTTTTTATGGTGGTCTTTGCCAATCTTCCTTTCATTCTGTGAATTTGTCCCCCTCCAGAAGTCTCGCCAAAAACCTAATGAATACTGTTCATTCTTGTGCGCTTCTCCTCATCTCTCATTCCTGCACAAGGCGGCAATGTTCTGGTTGAAGGGAAATTTATATACATTGCACATTAATGTACAGTGCCCACAACAGTTCTCTAAAATGATTTTTAAAAATCCACTTTTCCTGAAGTAATAAAAAGCACCATTATTGACAACTATAGTGAAAACGAGGTAACTAAAGACCTTAAAGTGTAACATTTAATGCATGCATTTACATTTAAAGCATCTCATGCTGTAATTCATGACTTCAACAGCTGGGATACATATTTGAATTTTGACCTTCATAAGACAGGAAATGGTCAAAAATACTGTAAAAATGTATCTAAGAGGACCCACATTTGATTTGTTGCCATGTGTAACGAGTATGACCGTAATAGAAATCTCCAGGAATCACTGTAAGTGTACTGGAAAAAAAGGAAAAATGTTGGAGTTCCATGTTTTCACTTTTTTTCCATTAGAAAAAAGTCTCAGTAAACCATAAGCACCTAGTATTTCACTGATCTAAACCACATAAAAACCTTTAATTACAGTGCAGAAGAGAGTGTCTAGGACCCTGGATAATCTTGAAAGGGTCTGTAAAGAAACATGGTCTCAGATGCCCATCTTTGTAATCTTTCCTTTCAAAATATTAAAGCAGATGACTGGCTGTCTGGGTGCCAGCAATTGTGGCACATGCATTTTGTTGAAAAGGTCTTGATTTTCGTTTGAATCTGAATAAATTTTTTTGTTTTTTTCTATTTTTTTAAAGAGCTACTTTACCTTTTTTTCATCTTTGCAGGGGGTGAAGGGCACGACACATCCCATTCTACACATCATTTGATAAAGCCTAAGCTTTGAAGCTCTTCTTCAACTGGAAGTGTGGGTTAAAGTTGCGTTTAGTGGCTGCGCTGGGTTTTGAATTGTTTGTTTAAAAATTCACATTCCTTATGGCTTCTGATCTTACACTCATAACTTTCCACACAATTTAATTCAAGCCATATACACATTGCCATTTAAATCATTTACCATTATAATTTATTCATCCACTGCTCACATTATACATTTCTCCACATTTCTTAATTTTTAAATAGCTAAAGTCCAGAAAGTCCCTCAAATTTATTTAACGACTTCAGTGGCTGCCATTATGGATTTTTGTCTAGTGTTATATTATAATAACGGCCCATTAGCTGTAAGCTATGTGTTCCTTACAAAATAGCACAGGGATATATTAAGCAGGTGCTGTAGCAGAGAAATAAGAATCGTGAGAGCTAAAATGGATTGGAAATTGGCAGAGGCAAGGACGGAATGGGGGGATTCTAGGATGTATCAGTGACAGGGAGCACATTAGTGATGGCCTTACACCCTGACTTATCACAGGCTGTCTGTTAGACTGTCAAGACATGAAATGGAATAAAAGAACCTGTTAGCCAGCAACAAACAAACCATCTCCATTCTCCATCTCCAAAAATCGTGCTGATTCATGGCTGAGTCTCATTCAGGTGATCTTCAAAGATGAAAGGAATGTTTACAGGGATCCATTAATACACCACCCTGAAATAGATTAATTCATGGGACCTTATATTCATTCATGCTGGGAGAAAAAGGCCTTGGGCTGAAATTAAGTCAGAAACTTAGACATGCTAATCTTTTATTATAACCCTGACACTATTAGCAACTTTTCCCTGTTAACTGTAGGTTAGTGTACGTGAGCGTGTAGAGTGTGAGTGGGCAGATTGGGCCTGACTCTATTAGCAAGATTCAGGGTGAATACCTCACGTTAGATTGTCTTTTATTTGAACCCATAAACAAACAAATTCATAAGACACACATTCTGAGGGTGCATGGGGGGTGTTTGGGTCTGAAGGAGTTGGTGGAGACTTTGAAGCACTAATCAGGATTATGTGGTGGGAAATCAGTGTGACTGGCTTTCAAGGGAGCGTAAAAGAGCATGCAACAGAATGGTACGGGATGAAGATGTGACGAAGTGAGAAAGATAGGGGGACGTAGAAGGAAGAGGAGGAGGGAGGAAATGAGTGGGCCAAAGGATAAGGATGAATAGAGCTAGGAACAGAGGAACAGGAAAAAATAGATTTGATTTGATTTTTCCTCCTCTCAGATATGCTTTGTGTGATGATCTGAGGAAAAGGGGTTTAGTATAATGTCTGCCAGGGAGTATCACAGCCCTGATCTGGGGCCTGTGTGTGCATTTAAACCCACTCAACATCAAAGAACCACACACTTTTCTTCTGTGCAGCTTCCCCCTCATCTCCCTCTCCCTTTTTGTGTGCAGTATCTCTCCAGTGCAGAACTGCTTGCATTAGGACTTAAACACCACTAGATCCTTCTCCTGTTCTTCGGTGAAAAAGGACAATCAATGTTCAATGTATTGCACGTCTACACTCGAAAATAGTACAGTTACTGTATGTATATCTTCTCACTAGAGAGCTGTATTGCCTACAAGAGTGAGCTGCTTTTGTGTGGGCTTTTTCTACAGGGACTTTCATACTGAATCACCAAAAAAGTCATTTTTCTTTTGAAAATGAGCTGTATTTTCTCTGAGGTTTAAAAAAAAGGTAGTGTCAATGAGCTGATATTACAATAATAATGTTTATTTGAATGACATCAGTCTTTCAAACCAACATGGATTAAAATGGCAATGTGAAAAGCCTTTAAGTAATGAGATTTGGGATGGGATTGTACTCTTGCTGAAATACAAAAACTCTTCTTTTATCTGATTGTGCTGGTTCCATTCGTCCACTGACGAATGGAACTAACCTGATACTCTCTCCGCGCCATGCATAATGAAGCACTCAGCAGCACTCTCCTCTCCTCATGTCTACCTGCATATTACTTCATCTGCTGCCATACAAGCCACTCGGAGCTACTTTACGTGCAGTTCCTTTCATTTTTCTAGCTGTTTTGTACATGGACTTGTATATCAAAACACTGTAGTCCACTGCACTCCAGTTGACACTCTTTATTCACGTATGAGAGTTGGTGTGAGTTTAGAAATACACAGAAAGATCCCTGTAGAGACTGTGTGTGAGCAGTACTGACAGCAAAAGTTTTTTTTCCGTTCGCATGTTGTAAATTTACACTATTTGGGTGTTTAATGTGCTTGCAATCCAGAGTTTTGCATTTTCACACCTTCCTGATGCTCAGACTCAGTGGAGTATCTGTTTAAACTTGGTTTTGAGGTTTTGAGGTGTACCAGTGAAAAGTGTACCAATTTTTTTTGTAAATGTAAAAATCACAATTGCTTTGGGAAACCTGGACAGTGTGTATGTTGGTCAAAAGCACAAAGTCATTTAGGAGCCTTAAAATAGCAACAAGCTGACATGTTGCTCCAAGGATTGTCTTTGTATTAGCTGAGAGTGAAAGAATTTGGCAGATTGTCTTTATTTGTCATGTGCAAAACATGGAGAACATGCTGCTGTAGGGGAAGGAAAACAGTCTTTCTTTATTATCTTCCCATTGTCTGTGTGGCTTTGTTTTGTCTACCACATCGGCCAGACTTCAAACACCCGCGTCTGTGTACGCTCCTCTTTCTCGTCATAGTGGTGCCACTCTCCTTCTTCTCAACACAGTATTTCATCATTCACTCACTGTCCTCCTTTTCTTTTTCTCTCTCCTTCCAACCCCCCCCCCCCCCCCCCACCACCACACAAACACACGCACTCACTTACACACCACGCACACCACACAAACACTTCTCACTTTTCTCTTTTCTGCCTTGACTTCTTTGATCAGAGGGTGACCCGTGTTCAGAGATCGATTTCCTCTGGATGGAATACATGTGGTTTTTTTTTTGAGGGGCTGCATGGAGTGGTAACCACCCATCTCTCCATGGTGCTATTAGCGTTTCAAAATTACAGCGAGATCTGGACCAGCTGAAAGCCAGCACAAACAGGCCATTAGTGAAAAAAAATACTGCCTTTCAGGCCTGTGGTTAAAATGCTAAATAGATGTTAACTGAGGCCTTGGTTGTCATGCTTTTTAGCAGCTCCACTTCACTGCTGAGTATGCCTGTGACGAGCAAAAAATGTTATTTGGTGATTATTGTTATAAAGAAATGAATGCAGACATGTTATTGCAAGTGCAAAAAAATGGTTTTGTATGTGACTCATTTTTGTTAGTGTTCTGAGCTTCCGGAGGAATCCCATGTTAACACAGGCAACATAGGAGAGCATCAAAGTGACTAATAGTTTTCAGTGAGAGAAGTTCTTGCATTGATATCTATGTGAAATTGTGTGGAGGTACTGAGATAGCTTTGTTGCCCTTATTGCACTTATTCTGCATTAGCCAGTATTGAATGGATGCAGCATTATGCAAGCCTTATAAGAGGTAAAGGGGAGAGCAAATAAATGCAGCTTATGAAACAAGCAGAATCATAAATAATTAGATTCTCAATAGCCCTGTATATAATCATGGACAGTTTGTGCTCTTTGATCAGTTTGCAGTGTATTGACCTTCTTGTTAGAAATTTTAATGGTTTGACAACCTGCACCAACAGTCAGAACTAAATTAATCCAACAAATTCAGACTGCTTGAACAAATTGATAGAAACATATCTATTGTGAAACATTAAATGCAGATTTGACGAGACACTATTAGATGAATATGGTGATTTATTGCCATTTAGCAAATGAAGCAGTTAAAAGAACCAGTGTGATGAAAATGCCATACGTCCACACACAGTTACATGTAATCATAAATAGAAATCATTTGAGAAATTTGGTTGTGAAAGAATGTTGGTCTGTAGCCCTGGGTGGATTTTTTTTCAGAGCAGTTTGAATGTTCTTCTAATGCTTTTGCTCTATACTATGTTATATGCTCTATACTCTACTGTAAAGAAAGGTTTACTTTGTTAGTGTTTGAGACTGGCAGCAGAAATTCCCTGTGATATGCAGAACAGGTGTAACAAACTTTTTTTTTAGTCTGATATGCCAAGCAGCATGGGGTGCTATAAAGACCCTGCACTAACAGGGCTGCTGTACCACCTCAGCCCATAGTGCGAGCACCCTTTCATTTTCTCTGGCAGCAGTTTTCACAGGGGCAGTAGGGCCGTGCTGTGAGGTCACTGTGCTGGCATTAACATGCATGCCGTGTGGCTCTTCGGAAGGTCTCCCGTGGTAACAGCATCTCCCAGGCTGAGAGGCCACACAGTAGGGGTCTGACAGCACTCTGTCGAATCAGCCTCAAGCCTTTTGGACCCCTGCTAACCAAGAAAGGAGGAGGAGAGATATGGAGGGAACAGGAGAACAAAGAAGAATAGCATTTGGTCGTATCAATTATTTTCATAAAGAGTGTAAGTGTGTGTGTGTGTGTGTGTGTGTGTGTGTGTGTGTGTGTGTGTGTGTGTGTGTGTGTGTGTGCTTTCACTGTCTTCTTAGTCACAGATTCATGAGAACAAGAAAGAAACTGAAAAAAAGTTCTTGAGCTCAGGTGTCAAAACATTAGTTTAACAGCTTGATCACTCGCTCACTGGCAGAAAGGGATGTGACAGGAGGGAGGAAAAGTGGTGTGTGAGGCCTGTTAGAATCACTGACAGATCATAGATTCACCTGGGCTTGTCAGTGTCTATAGGGAGAGGGGATACAGAGGGAATACAGAAACTACAAGGACAACAATAATGATAATTCTCTAAATCAGTAGGAAGAGCGGCTCGCTTGTTTATCCTGTAAAAGTTATGACCAGAAATTATGTATTTATGCATGGTTAAAATTAGCCATGCCACTGTAACCATAACCAACATAGTTTAGGAACCTAGATGATAAAGATATATTTAACAGATTTTGTCATTTTTATCTCCTTTTAGTGTTCCTTTAGTCATTGACATGCGGTTCACAGCACACCCCATTTATCCAAATTTCAGAAACATTACCATGCATCCAAAGGTTTTTGGAAAAACCATAATCTTAATCAGCCATAACACCTGTGCATGATGGAGCTTCATGATGTCTTTGAGATGTGTGTGCATAGACACCCAAGCTGCTGATTTCTTGTATTTTAACTCAGTTAACTATTCCTCCATTTATTTCTACTCATTACCTTTGAGTGAACTTTTGTGTGAGAACACGCAATAATCCGATGGCACTTAGTCTAGCAGTGATGCAGCGGCACTATACACTAATTAACTGGCAATCTCATTTTGAGGCGTACCAGTCTGTATTCAGAGAACACATATTACTGAGTGCTCAAGTGGCATCAAACACAAATTAATGAGGCGGGAATGGCAGTACAATAATGATTCTCTCTTTACTATTAGTGATTCTAATAGGACAAAAGTTTCAGTTTGAATAGTTTATGGGGTTTGGCGGATGGTTCAAAGAAGGCTCATTTAAGGAATGGAAAGCTGAGAGGTTAGTTATTTAGTGTTCAAGGAGGAATAAGAGTAAGTCAGGACTTGAAGTCTTGTGAATGAACAGTTTTGGAATGTGTAATGCATGATTAATGCATATTGGTCTGTGTTGTTTGTGTATGCATACACTGGTGCCAATCAAGGCATAATTAGACAAAGACAAAATGGGCCAGAATTTTGCCCACAGCATAGTATAAAAGGGAGATATTTATCTTTTGCTGGACCTTAGTGAATGTGTAAGTAGGCAATAGAAAAAAAAAAAAAAAAAACACACACTCACTGTAGGAAGGTCATCTAGAGGGCTTCAGTAGCATCTGATCTGTTCAAATGATATGAGCATCTTTTATCAAATTATACACCTCTCACTGATGGTTTCTTTGGACCAGAGGAGGCTTATTTGTACTCTGAATGTTGGTAGTAGCCTTCATTAATTATGCATTTATTTAACGCGACAAATATTCAATAGTGTGTTCATCGTGAGGGTTTAGTTTGACATGTTTCTAACTTTGATGTGTCTGTGCAAATTGCCAGACACACGGGCTTAGCAGAATTCTTTAATATTAGGCACCTATTTAGTGCCTTATTATACATATGCTCATACACGCAAGCTGCATCACCGTGCTTACATGTTGGTATTTGACCAATTCATTTTAAAAAACCACCAGTAAGGAACAAATACTGCTGGTGTACACATTTCAGACCCAGATTCCATCTATCTCTGTATTTTGAGTTCTCTCAGTTCTTTCAATCTTCTTCTTATGCACTCACTTCTTTCTTTTGTTTCAACACAAACGAATTTCTATAACTGGCCAATTCCAAACAGGGACAGAGGCATGCTGTCAGGGCTTTTAGGGGCATATTTAAATCTGAACACAGAGAAGAGCAACTGATACTGTGAAATAAGGACAACCACACATGCAACAAACAAATACAAACTTGCATTTTAAGTTTGAAGGTCAGTATTAAAATTAAGTGCACCCAGGTATTTATTTAAGAGCACTTTACAGTTAGATTCTAATTGTGAGGGTTGTATTATATTTTAAGCAAATAAGCCTCTAACAAAGACTGAAAAAGCCTTTTCAAGTTCATTGTTTTCACAGTTTAATTTTATTATTTCATATCAAGTCAAGGTAATATTTACTTTGGCAAAATAAAATTCAACACAAATGTGATTATTAGGAGAGTTATAACCATTATTCATTACTGACCTCCTCTTTTCTTTCCCAGCTGTCAGATAACTGGTCAAAAACAGCAGTAATAATCCTAATATTACGTAAAGATGAAAGACGTTTTCAACAAAATTGCACTTTTAGAAGTCAAATTTCATTCATAAAAACAATAAGAAACTATTTGATTTTTTTTATTTTGATGAGTCAGAAGTCATCAACTCTCCTGGGTCTTGAAACATTTTCTTGGAGTCACGTCCAAATGAAATGTTCTCCTTTTAGTTTCTTTGACACAATGTTTTAAATCAAACAATGGCATCACTGTCCATCATAAATCGATGTGAACACCACACACACACACACTCACATACACACAACTGATATTTCCAGTCCCACTGTCTGCATTTTTATGTTGTGTGTCAGTCTTGAGGCACAATTTGCCCTGGTGTAGTACATTTCATAGTCACTGTTACAGCCGCAGTGTAAATGTACCCATTGCTGCTGTACGATTAGGCCTCCAGTGCCATGGTCCCAGCTTTTATCGACAGATCATGCCAGATTGATTGTTCATGCCTTGGCATTTCTGCTTTGTGGCTCTGTGATTGTAATCTCTGTGACAGGATGGCTAATTGATCACTGGCCAAATGGCATAACGTTTTGTGTTGCCATTTACTCTCTACAGCACATGTGCTCCTGCATCTGCTCCATTTAGAGCAGATCCCAGGTGGCCCTTGGAGTGAGGCCTGTGTGTTTTATTGTGCATGTTCACATGTATACTTTTTTACAGCTTTCCATTAGTGTCCCACTACAGTAAATTGAAAAATGTTTGTTTATATTAATCCAAGTCTGCATCTGAAATCATTCTATCAGAAACTAGAATATTCTCTAGCCTTTACACCACACTCTCCTCCAGATCATCCTTCTGTTTTTCCTTCTTTTCTTTTGGGGTAGAGGGCTGACTTCCAGTGGAATTGGAGGTTGTGGTGTTGTAGTTGTGGAGATATCCTGCTGTTTGCCGTGCCTTGAAATCACTGCTGCTGCCACCACTGCTGGTCATTGACGTGCTGGCTGCCGAGGCGCACTGGACCAGCATACCATGCAGTGACTGGCTCCGTCGGTTCCAAATGACACTGAGACGCTTTGCGTAGCTGTAGCATGTGGTTGCTGTGGCACCAATCTCACCAATGTCAAAAGAAGAGCTGCGCGTGCGCAGGGCGAGATGTGTGGGGCTTCTGGAAGAGCAAGTGGAAGAGGAAGAGGCAGGGCTGTGAGACATTAGCATCCCAAGGGCGGGGCTCTGGTAGGCCTGGGAAGAATTCCAGTGACCACTTCCATTTTTTAGAATCACGTCCCCTCCTCCTACACTTGCCCTCCACTCAGTAAGCTCTCTCGCATCATAGTGTAGCGGCATGGCTAAGCTAAAACTGGCTCGTTTGGCCAAGGGACCTCTGTCCCTTGCTCCATAGGGAGCTGAAGGGCGGAGTCTGGGCTGAGTAGATGTCGACCCAGAGCTGGCCCTACATGACTGGCGAGGCAGTGTGGAAGGGTTTTTGGGTGTGTAGAAGAGTGGAAGTCTCTCATTTTCTGGTGTGTATGGAGGGAGCAGCTGTTTCTCTGACAGAGCGCCTCTATCCATCAGTCTTGCTGTCCGATAGGGGTCCAGGTTGACTTTGGGCTTTGGCAGGGTCTTAGGTTTAGGTTTTTTGGGTGGCTTTGGGGGTGATTCACCCTTCTGTTCCTCACAACCCTGGTTATCTCCTGACTTGCCCCCTCCTGATTGCTTCTGGTAGAGCCCTTCAGGCAGCACAACCATCATGACTCCACCATTGCCATTTGTTTGTGAGAAAACGCTAGCCCCTTTGGAGGGCAGTCTCGGGGACAAGGAGCCTGAGCACCCAACCTCGTCACCAATGTCCCCATGGCAGTGGCCACCTTCATGGTTACTACAGACGCGGTGGCGTACCATCAGAGCCACTGTGAAAACCAGTAGAGTCACCACCACTATGCCACCCACCAGGATGGTCAGGGTACCTCCAAGGAAGTGAGCTTGTAAGGAGTTGCATTCTAGGTAGTTGTCCTTTGTGCTGAACTGTGTGCAGCCGAGGACCTTGGTTGCAGCCAGTGAAGTGATGGTGTCATCAAAGATGGCCAGGACACACAGGTTGTAGTCAGCGCCAGAGACCAGGTTCTTTAGCAGGAAGCTGTCACTGGTAGAGGGCAGGATTCTGTCAGATAGAAAGAGTGAGAAAATGAGTGTATGAAATTGATCTAAAGGGAAAACAGGACGGTCAGATTTAGCGAGGGCCAGCTTGATGACAGCTCACAACAAATAAATCTAATCAAGTTCAAGATTTTAAATGGAATTAATGGAATGGAATTAAGAAACGATGCCTTTAATGTCTAATCACTTAGGAGCTATCAGCCACTAAGAATGGGGGAATTGGTCTGTTTAACAAAACCCCATTAGACAGTGAGATTAAATGAGTAACTCGCAATTGGAAGAGTGTCTCATTCTTTGTGTGCAAGTGATTTGGATTTTGTTTTGATGTGTGAGAGGGAGTGCAACATGATCAAACGGATCTGGAGAATGTGCAGTGAAACACGTATACACATACACACAGATCAAAGACATGATACACACCCACACACACACATTCTCACTCCCATCATGTTTGTGTGCTCTGGCCGGGTAAATGTTCTGACTGAACCATTTCTGTTCTGTTGCTATATTAAGTGCTCAGAGCCACTCCCACTCTCTGCCTGTAAGCGCACATGGATCAAAATTAAAACATATGAGCTGGATGCAGACAAGATATCACACACTTTAAGTTAACATCTTCTGTCCCCTTCCCAGCCTCCCTCAATTTTAATCTAAATAAAAACCCTTTTGTTCTTCCTTATTTGATAAATGTCTCTATTCTCGTCATCTCATACCATTGTGTTTTGAACCACTTATCCATTTCTTCAGAACACACATGCACACACACCTCCACTGTGTAGTCTGGATTGTAGCTATTTTTTTATATTGTCCTCATCCACTGCAGTAACAGTTTCTCACTCAGATGTATTTGGCTCTAGATTCTAGAAAATATGAATTTTAAATATTTGTGTCATTACTATCATAATTATTACACATTATTTTGTTTATGTTGCTAATTACTGAACTCTAAAGGAATGATAGTGTTAAATTCTTTATGGCTCGATTTCTCTCGGTTGCTTCTCCTCTCCCTCCGTCCATTTTACCCTCACCCTTTCTTTCAGCCTGAATAATTCTGCCACTGGCGTTGGATGCTATTAACAGTGAGTGGTTGTAAATTATGAGTTATTGACCAAGGTCACCCTTACTGTACTACTATTTTTTCATATTTATAGATTCTCTGTCGTACTTGTTTGCTTATTGAGGAATGGAGAAAAAGAGAGGTTTGGTATTTACAACTATATATATTTTTATCCAGAGTTAACAAACCTATTTGTGAAAGGACAAAACTGAATGGTTTTTAATGTATGTCTGGTAGATATTCAATGAAACACATCATGGAAAACTGTCCTTCATCAGAAACCTTGTTTGATTTCATTCTGAATAGGAATTACTCTGCTGCAGTGATGTACCACAGTAGCAGATGTAGTACCAAATTTATCATATCAGATCATTTTGTCTGCATATGAATATCTGTCTCTTTATGCTGTCATCGACAAATGCAAGCTTTTTAGTGAGCAGAGTATATGACAAGGGAATTCTCCAGTTAAGTAAAAATGCTCAACTTTACTTGCTGGCCTATATTTTTGGCTTATATGACAAGTAGTAAAATATTTATAACCCAATATTTAAGTTTAAAAATGTATAAACATAAGTATTGCAAAATAGTAATGGCTACAAAATAAAATTAAGAATCAATATATTATTTGACAAGTTGATAACATACATGCTTCATAATTTGTTGTTAGTCATATTATAGAAATTATTATATAACATCAAAACAACTTTTTATTTAACTCATCTTGTGGTAGGCTATGTTTTTGAGTTTCAGATCATCAAAATGTCAGCCATTTTGCTAAATAATAATGCATGTTTTAATGCATATTTTTAATATGCATATTTTATGGCTTTAGAAAACAATTATTCTCAAGTCATTCTTTTCACAGACCTGTTTGTATCCGAGCATGATCCGTTGCATTAGTTTGAGAGACATGAGGCCTCATAGGTTGGCTGAAGTCCAGCTGTATGGATTTAATCTTTTCAAGAACAGGGCCACTTTACTTGTGTCCTTCACTGGCTTAACCTTCTACCTCATCCTGAGATTAAAGCCAAACACTGCCAGACCCATAATTTGTGAGGCATTTTCTCTGCTCTGGCCATCCCCTTCTCTCAGACATAATATTTTAATGGAGATGCCCTGTGTTTTTCATTTCCATTGCACTGCAATGTCTAGTGTTTCAAAAAGGGTTCCTGACAAGTCTTTACAGTTTACTGCACAAAATTATAAAATACTTTCTTACAACTTTTTATAGTTATATACAGTCAGGAATTATTTGAACCTCTGCTGATTTGTAAAATTGCTTGCTGACAAAGAAAAGATCAGTCTATAATATTTGAACAGTGAGAGTCAGGACATTATCAAAAAATCCCATATCAATTAGAGATTTTATGGCTCCAAGTTGTATTTTATACATACCTGTATAAAATACAACTTGGAGCCAGAAATCTTTCTGACATTGCTGACATTGGTAGGTTCTCAACTTGTTCCTTGTATAAAAAATATGTGAATAGAAGCAATTGATCTATCCAGATTCTAAACTCTGAACCATGACCAAGACCAAATAGATTCCAAGAATGTCAGGGACTGGACTGTGGACCCGGAGTGGGCTACAAGATCATCGCCAAGCAGCTGATCTCAAAGAAGCTCAGACCAGAGTCACCAAAAAAAAGTTAACAGTTAATTGTGAATGACTGAAGGTCCCACAAGGTCCAAGATTCATCACTGAACATCTAAAAATTTCAGGGGAGAACTGGGTGTAATTGTTGTGGTCAGATGAGACCAAAGGCGTGTTTGGAGGAAGAGAATGCAGCCTATGACTCCAAGAACAGTGTCCCCACCATTAAACATGGAGGTGGAAACATTATGCCTTGGGGAAGTTTTTCTGTCATGGGTGCAAGACAACTGCACCGCATGGATGGGACTATGTACCGTCAAATCTTGGGTGTGAACCTCCTCACCTAAAATGGGCCAATGCAAAACACACGGCCAATGCAACTAAAGATTGTCTCAAGAAAAAGAATATTAAGATTTTGGAGTAAGCCACCGGAACTTAATCCCATATAAAATCTGTAGAGGGATCTGAAGGATCGAGTTGCCAAACATCAGGATCTTCAAAGAAGAGCGGCAAAAAATTCTCCTTAGATATGTGCAGGCCTTGTAGCCAGCTACAAGAGACGTCTGACCTCTGTGAATGCCATAAAAGGTGATGAAATATTGAAATGTGAATTAATTTATGAAATTTTTTAAGAAAGTTTTTTTCCTGTTATTGTTGTGTCTCTGTGTCTCTCAATCTCAAATGAACTGACCATTCTAGATTTATAATTTCTTTGTTAGTAGTAAAAAAAAACGGGTTCAAATAATTATTTCCCTGTCTGTAAAGGTTATGATATAATATACAGCCAGGGGGGTGGGTCAAAATGAAACCCTTACTTGGGTCATGTTGAATTGGCTTATGAGGGATGAATACAAATGCACAAGATGCATAGATAGACAGCTATAAAATGTTAAGTTAATGTTATTCTGTATTAGATTTTTTTTCACCCTTAACTGCACAGCTTTTAAAACATGTTTGCCATTAACCATTGAGAATACCAATGACCATTGTCATTGTAGAACTATTTTGTTATAGAGTTTGGTGTTGCTTATACACAGAAACCCATACCTTGACCCATGGGTCAAGTTTATTTAAAACTATTGTGGATGTTGCTAGATGGTTCCATAGAATATACATTTTTATCCATTAATTGTTGCTGATTGAGTTTTTGTTGAACGTAAGACTAATCACCAAGCCAACTAGCTCTTTGATCTGAAACACTGTACAAAAGAGAGGTGACCTTTTTCTGAATACCTTTTGAGTGTGTGTGTGTGTGTTCATGCGTCCATGCACCATACAATAAAAAGAGCACGCACAATTTTTGTTTCTCCTGCAGACCCAGGAGAGACAGTAGTGTTTTTCAAGGCTGGTGACACAGAAGCAAGTCATTATATGAACCCCAGAGAGGATACAGTGCACAGATAGAGTAATTTACAGAGGGGACAACAAGTCAGGATTTTTTTCTTTACCTCCTCCATCCCAATTTCTTTAATTTTTTTCTTTTTGGAAACATCTCTCTTGTACATTTCTCTTGCACTGTTCCACTCATCTTTAACCCTCTGTCCCAGTCCCTTAGTGTCATTTCAAATATCTGTAGCATGGCGTTTCCATAATTTCTCTCAGAATAACTGTATCTGTCTACTCTCCTCATTCTCCAACTGACTTTTGGACATAATCTTCTGTCTCTGTGAAATGCTAATAGGGATGCAGACAGGGTGAGGGTGTCTGTCAGTAACCATAGCTGACATCCCATGGGAGCTGGAGAGAGGCTGTTGAACATGGCCTTCACATGGCTGGGTGTTTGACTTTAAATGGAGCAGATCTGTTAACAGGACCTGACTGGAAATCAAACGACGTACAGGCAAAACATGTATGCTTGAATGTCTTTCTGAGAAGTGTGAGCAGGCCATATTCTAAGTGACAGGAAATGATTACGGCATGTCTGGTGGGGAGTGTCCTTCTTGTTTCAAAAGTTAGTGTTATAAAATGTATAGTTCAAACATTTTAGTTAATATAGTAACATACCTGTACACCAGGGTCTCATCTGCGGTGCAATTGTACTGAATCTGGTACATCCACACCAAGTATGTCCCCGATGCCTGGCCTAGGTCCCATCGCACCTGTGCAGAGGTGGAGGTCACTCTGTGCACCCCTACCATTTTGTCCTCTTCACCATCTCCTCCCTCACTTCCTTCATCTTCCACTTTCTTCTTTGCCTCCTTTTCCCCACCTTCCTTGGGGTCCTGGGAACTTGGATCAACGTTTGCTCCATTGTTTCCTCCATTAGTCTTGCCTGTGGTTATATCAGACGAGCCTGGATCACGTGTCATTGGCACAGTCCCGTTACCACGGTGAGGGAGCGGAATGACTTTAAGGTCAATGGTGGCTGTAGCTTCCCCCGCTGCATTGATTGCAATACAAGTATATGTACCATCATCTCGAGCGACAGTCACCAGAATGTCCAGAGTTCCATTACGAAAAGACACCACACGGCTGGTGTTTGCTACAATCCGGTCATCTGGGGATACCCAGTGCACTACTGGTTCTGGATCACCAATGGCTCGACATTTTAACATGGCCTTTTGTCCATCCAGAACCCAAAGCTTGTGTGTGTGTCGCGTGATGAGAGGAGGCTCACAAATAAACTCCTCTTCAGGAATAGACCAAAAATAGCGACCAGCCAAGTGCAATGGTGTAGCACATGTCTCCATGTCATCGCTCCGTATGAGACGCCTAAGCCACAGAAGCTCACAGTTGCAGTGCAGTGGGTTCCCACCAAAATTTAAGTTCACTACTGAGTTGTAAGGAGTAGGACTAATCACACCCATCTGTGATCGAGCAAAGAGAGGGTCTGGGGGCAGAGTCTGTAGCCGATTAGAGGTCATGTCCAAACGAGCTAGTTTGTAGAGCTCACTAAAGGAACCTTCTGCTATTTGATCTATTAGGTTGTGGTCAAGATGTAGCGTGTGAAGGCTGGCCATGCTCTGTATGGCATCCCAGGGTGCCTTGCGTAGGTTGTTGTAGGACAAGTCCAGGTCCTCTAGTGTGAAAAGGAAGTCATCAAAGACATCAGAGGAGATGTTGATGAGCTGGTTGTTGTTGAGGATGAGGTGTTGGAGATTCAGGAGCCCTGAAAGATCTCGTGGTCCAAGTGTTGTCAGACGATTGGAGTCTAGGTGGAGTGAACGCAGGCTCTCAAGATCAGCAAATGCTAGAGGTCGGATGTAGTTGATGGTGTTGCGTGAGAGTGTTAAGTCCACCAATCCCGTCATGTTGGCAAAGTCAGCACCACCCACCTCCCGGATGAAATTGTCAGCAAGTCGCAGCTCAACAGTCCGTCTGTCGATGTGAGGTGGCACAAACAGTAGACCCTTGTTGGCACAGAGCGTGCTCAGTGATTCTGAGAGGTTCCGGCAGACACAGTGAAAAGGACAGGTCGATACCACCCCCCACGTTTCCCCTGCCCATGTGCCAGGCAGGCGTCCTATCAGGCAGGCACACACCACCAGTGTCAGCCAATGAAAGGAGAGCGGTGGTGGGATTGCAGGTGATGGGGGTGGAGTTGTGCAGGCACAGGGATATTTATGCCACAGCGGAGAGGGGGACGGACTTTTAAGGGTTGTGCCAGGAGGGAGAGATGAGGGATTGGAAGAAAAAGAGGAACAGGAAGAGTATGAGCCAGTGAGAAGGAGGCGTTGATTGAGGGACGGCCGGGATTTTTGGGATGGGTGTAAGGGTGGGGAGTGTGGCATGGTAGAAGGGAGGTTATCCACAGACCTGAGGAATACAAGAATGAAGAGAAAAACCTGATTAGACAAATTTCAGGAGATTGAAAGTAAAAAAATGCATTTACATCTAGAGCTCTGCAAGTCACGTTTACTCTGTAAGACCTCACCTTTACAGAGCATATAATTTCTGTTAAAGAAGTGCTATAGAGAGAAATGGTGGGAAGGAACGTGGTTAGCTCAGACAAGTAAGAGTAGTGACTTCCATGCATAACATTCAGCTCCTCTACGCCCCACCCTCTGATAAAGACACAGATGCATGGTGGTGCATTTGAAAGCCCCTGACACAGCTGCAGCAAGAACCATGTTCTCTCCTGAAGGCAAAGGAGACAAGGGGAGAGGCGAACAAAGGAGAGAGAGGGTGAAGGGACAGATAAGCAGATAGAGATCCATGAGTCTGTGTGTGGGGTCTTGTCTCCAAACAAGCTCTTAGCCAGTCCTATGATACCTTAGTGCATCTCAGAGAAGCACTGCAATATCACGCTGATCACCTGATTAATAGAGGTAATGACTGGGAAGGGAGGAGGGGCGGCTAAAGATGGAACAATGGAAAAGTGAGAGCGAGACTTTGATGATGTGAGGAACGGAAATAAAAACAAGCAGTGAATTGAATAGGTGTGATAGACTATGGCCAATAATGACAAAAACGAAGGGAGAAAGAGGAAGAATAGTTTAGGACATGATAAAGCAGAAAGAAACAGACAAGTAGAGAGAGATCAATGTTTTGTTGTATTTTACATTTTTTATTTTTATGGTTGTTTCATACTAGTTTTAATTATTTGGGTTTTGACTATGACAGTGATTAAATTAAAGTCCTGGATACTCTTCTTATTCTTCTCTGGGTATAAAGGACAGGGTTCAGGCAGTCTGGTTGAGTCTGGGTTTGACCAATTAACACAGCAACGTGTGATTCATCTGAGAACCTCATTAGACTCGTATAACACAATCTCCCTCTAAAAGAAACATTGCTGTTCTGATTTTAGAAAGTGTGAAGTAAATTTAAGACTAGAGAGATGAGAGGGCACTGTCTGATTTTACTTTACAACATGTTTTGCTACAGTGTTTGCACAAAAAACTAACCATACCTCTGATGTTGAAGTAGACTGGGGGAGGGAGTTGAATGGGTAACAACACATAAAATCACATTGAGTTCCTATATTGTTTTTAAGGTCTGGTCAGCTGCTTTGTGAAGTGTTGTCCCGGGGAGATCTTATGCATGGTTTTGGAGCAGAAGCTAATCTTAAATTCATACATATTGTGTTTTTTAGATTTTTTTTTCTAAAACCTACATGTATTGGGTGTAAAAATTCTTTTAAATTATATTTCTCTTTTCCCCTTTTCCCTCGAAACCCCCCCCCCCTATTCTCTGTTCCCATCTTCTCTGTTTGCATGGTGTTTTCTTTTCACCCTCTTGTTGTTGCCTGTGCCTGTCCGTGCGTCCTTGAAGGAAACAACCTGAGAAGATGCAGCATCACACACAGCTGGTCTCCTCCCCATCCTTCGCTTTGTGTTTTTTTTCCATCTTCTGCTTTTCTCTCTATACACCCCCACCCTTGTGTATTGTGAATGTATGCAAGCTGTCTCTTTTTTATTGACTCTTACTGCCTAGAGAGAACATGTTCAGGTTCATTAAATGCATGGTGCAGTACATGAGACTTATTATTACTGATACATTACCAAATTTCCAATACCAAATTGCTCTTTTTTTATCCTGTCTGCTACGTCATGTCAAGTGTGTGTGTTCTTCCTACAAAAGAAACAACTACATTTTGCCATCTGTATGAAATTACAGTACAGAGGGGTTTTGGTGGAAAAAGGGTGGCCATTTTGTCAATTGTGTTTGTGGATGTTCTCATCAGGACCCAGTGTCATGCAAACAGACCTTGCTGCATAGAGATTGGTGTTTGTGTGCATTTGAATAAATGTTGTTGCTTGGGGTGTGTGTGCTTGAGAGCGCCTCTAGTGCGTCATTCAGAATTTACTGAGCAATATGTGTCTACTTATTTGTGCATAATTGGGAGAGAATGTTTGTTTCTGTGTTTACTACACACCCGTCTCTCACAACCCCTCATGCTCATTTTTGCCTGCAGCCGGTGTCCATCTGTTTTGATGGTGAGTATGCTATTGTATTAAATATTAGATATTACCATTACCAAACACGTTTACACACCCACACACCTATCAGAAAGTTGCACTCAATGCTTTTTTGTTAGTCATGCTGGAAATGAACTTTCACCCCATGTCTGAGGTTCTCCTCTGTCCTCTGAGGACCTCTGGAGCTCTGCTTGGCCACCTCCCTGACTAAGGCCCTTCTCCCCTGATCACTCAGATTAGGTGGCTGGCCAGATCTATGGATGATGGAGGCCACTGTTCACCTTCAGTGCATCAGAAATGTTTCTGTAACCTTCCCCAGATTACCTCAAGATAATCCTGTCTCGGAGGTCTACAGAAAATTCCTTTGACTTTATGCTTGCTTTTAATGTGGGACCTTACATAGACAGATGAGTGTCTTTCCAAATCATGTCCAATCAAATGTTTTTTCCACTGGTGGACACCATCTAAGCTGCAGAAACATGTCAAGGATGATCTGGGTAAACAGGTTGCACCTGAGACTGATTTTTTTTTTTTAATACATTTGCCAAAACTTCAAATAATAATTTTTAACTTTGTTATTATGGGGTGTTTTGTGTGGAATTATAAGGGAAAAAATATTTCATTAAGGCTGTAGCATAAAAGAAGTGGAATAATGCTGCATTTTGTGGAACAGAATGTCGAAAAATGTGAAAAAAAAAGGAAAAAGTGATGCACTGTGACTACTTTCAGGAGGCACTGTATCTGTGGGAATAAACAAGTGACAGCTAACCATTCATCACCATTTTTTGTCTAGGCATGCAGGGACACAAAGGGGCAGACAGTGGCATAAAACAGATGTGTGTCTGAGTCTGAGACAATGAGAGGAAATCCTGAAGATCAACTTTATATGTGCAACCATGGAGACCATAGCCCAGCTGTTGCTGTATTCCATTTCAATTCATCCTCCAAGTCCTTAATTGTCAGTCAACCTAACCAGCAGTGTCACTGATAGGTGTAAATATCAATACTATACTTGGTACCAGTGCAGTAAAGCATCCTTCTGCCATATCAGAATCACTGTCAAGTTGAGCTTGTCCCCATGTCATAATCAATTCTGATCGGTTGTTACTGATGCTTAGGTCAAAAACTGTCAAGTGATGTACAGCAGCTTGCTTATCAAATAAAAATAAAGTGAAGTGATTGTCACATGTGATACACAGCAGCACAGCACACGGTGCACACAGTGAAATTTGTCCTCTGCATTTAACCCATCACCCTGAGTGAGCAGTAGGCAGCCATGACAGGCGCCCGTGGAGCAGTGTGTGGGGACGGTGCTTTGCTCAGTGGCACCTCAGTGGCACCTTGGCAGATCGTGATTCGAACCGGCAACCTTCTGATTACGGGGCCGCTTCCTTAACCGCTAGGCCACCACTGCCCCCATCTTCTTTAAAGAGTTTGAAAATGAAAGTCAGATGTATATAGATGTGTGATGATATGCTTATATGAAGTGCATTGGAAAGGTGTGTGTGCAATTAAGAGTACACACACAAAACTAACTGCTAACCATACCAGCTCAAGAGATTACCCTCATCACTCATTCCTGCCCCTTCAGCGCAGGCGACAACAGTGTTAAACAGCCCCCATGCCACACTGGGGGGCCAGCATGTTCTGCTCACTACGTTTGATTGGACAAATAGACTTCACCCCAGGAGGCCCACAATGGCCCAGCATGGGCACCAGAGTCTCTGTGTGATTGGCTCATTGAGGAGAGCAATAGGCCAATCAGTGCCAAGTGTCTCATTCCTAAGGCCAATTGGCTCGCAGCTTTCGTGAGTGTGCTGTAAGCAAGAACCAGTGAAGGATTAAATGTATGAATTTAAGGATGGATGAATCTGTGGGATGTCTGTTTTGAGTACACACCCAAATGTGTACACTGATTCACTTACACTGAAACACCAGCATGCACACACAAATACACAATCACCAGAGAAAAGCAGATGGATAAATAATCTTCCTTTTCAAGAGTTAGCAGAGCTGAACACTCTGTCCTGGACAGCATGGTTGGGGGGCTGCCAGTAGTTGCTGCCAGTAAGTGAATGACACTGAGTCTGCTTTCTGGTTGCTGTAAACATTAATATGTATATCCTGGTATCGCCAGTTAAGAGCAAAGTTTTAGTCACACACACACACACACACACACACACACACACACACACACACACACACACACACAAACAGCAGGTCATGACTTCAGCAGAGCATATCATGTGACCTCAGTGGGGGTAAACCAAAAATACAACCAATTCATCACCACCTTCTTTTAGGTCTGTTTTACCCAATTTTTCCCTAGTCACATTACACAGTTCTAAACCTACTACACAGATTATTTCCTCTCCATGCCAGCAATTGTTCATGACCTCGGTAATACACATTGTGGGACCTCTTAGGCGGATGAAGTGATGGTAGATGTTTGATAACAGCAGAGGCTGGCTGGAGAGGCTGAACACTCCCTCATCAGAACCCGCTGTTTCCTCCACTGCTGCATGATAGCAGTTAATTTGCCACCCACTTCATTTCCATATGACTGAAGGAGGGATGGAGACAAAAATGACACGGAGGAGGAGGCATGAGGTGGCTGGCTGAGTAGGTGACAGAACAAAATGTTGACAGGGTGGGGAGGGGGGTCGTCAAAAATAAAGAAATATTTGTAGAGTAGTGCTGGGCATGACGTTGGCATGGCAACTCTGAGCTGTACATGATTCTGAATGAGTGCCATGGTCTATCTATTTCTAGACTTAAAGACAAGCAGCAGAGTGCAAGACTAAGTAGGGAATGCTTTCACACGCTGAAATTGTGCATTTTCACACATGTGGAACATTTTCTTTATAATAAAGGCAGAAATATGAAATTAGTCTGTGGCCCACTCATTAATATTCTGTCTTTTTTTTTTTTTTTAAAGGAAAAAAATATATATATACATATTCCATTAATGTTTGCCAGGCACAGCTTAGTCATCTTTTAGCAGAGTTTCCCCTCTAACTGTGTGTGTGTGTGTGTGAGAGAGAGAGAGAAAGAGAAAATCTGCATCCATATAACTCTTAAGGACTAGGAATACTCTATAAATAACCATGGTTGGTGTGGCTGCACATCTGTGCTTATTTACATCTAGGTGTCTATCTGCTCACTGAATCCTTACTGCATGGCTGCCCCTTACTGGAAAAAAAAAACTCAGCATCTGCATCTGTACACATGTGCATTTACACCAGATTTGCTATAAACCCTGTTTTGTATTTCCTTTCACAGATGTACAAGCGTGACACACTTTACCTTTGATGTCTGTGTCTGTCCAGGGTCAGAATCAGCTCCGCATGTCAGCCAGTGTGCGTGACCGTGTGTGTGCGTGGGTGAAGAGGTGCGTGTGACCGTGAGGCACCGGTGTGTAATTTTTGCCTCCACGTGTAAATCCTGGCTCAGCTGTGTGTCCTCTTGGTGAGACGAGGCAAGGCTGGAGTCCAGCGCTGGTACATGGAAGTGTGTGTATTCCAACTCTCGACCATCAAGTCTAGATTTGGGTTGATCAAAGCGAGATGAAGACGAGATGGAAAATTCCAGTGCATGTGTGTGCACTTAGTTTCAGAACAGTGTTTTTTTTTTTTCTATGCTTCACTCTCCCTGTCCCTCTGTCCCACTTGTTTTCTCGCTGGAATCCTGCTGTCGTCCGCCCTGTTGTCTTCCTTTGCTCCCTCTCTCCCTCGTTCTCCACCTCCCGTGCGTGCTCATCTGTTCCGTGGCACACTTGCTTATTCCATCAACGCCTCCTCATTCCTCTTCTCTCACTCCTCCTCCTCTGCTGTTCATCCCTGCTTTTTTCTGTGAGGGATTTTCTGTAGTTGCCTTAACATCTTTCTAAGCGTCCCAGTGTCATGCATGCTCCATGTTATTCCAGTTTCCTTTCTCTTTTCCTGCAAAATAATCCTCAGTAGTTGGTATGCAGCGTGGTTTAGGGCTGGTGCCAACCACCACGAGCGATGGAAATCAAATCATGGAGAGGGGGAGAGCGCGAGACGATGCTGGACGAATCGTGCGCGTGTGAGCGAGAGAGAGAGAAGAACAGGAGGAGCAGGCTTCCTCAGCAGTCCTGGAGGAGAGAGGGACGGGACGAATTGGGGGGCGGGGGAAGTAGTTCATGAGATTTCCAACTGTGATAGATAACATGCATTCAGACGTCAGTGGGGAATTTATAAATATAGACACTTTCATCAGCCATTATCACCTCGCTGCTCCACCCCCCCCCCCCCCCCCCCCCCACACACACACACACACACACTGCCCCACACTCTCTTTCTCTCTCTTTATTCATTTAACAACAGGAACATTGATCCTTCTCTCTTAAATGTCAGCAGACTTATTTCTTATGCCAGTCTGTCAGTCGCCTATTGAACAAATAAGAGATGCAGAAATGGGACATTTCATGTATCTTAATATACCTAGTTAGGGGAATGAAGAAATATTATTCATATCTTCTCATATATATCATTTGTATTCATTCCAGAGGTGTATTTAACACCTTGCCATGCCATTGTCTTCCTGGGTTCTAACATTCTCACGTCTCATTGTAATGATGTCAAAAAGGAGTCATACTCACAAACAGAAACACTAACCTGATTGTCCTGCTTTGGTCCGCTCTGAGACTTGAGTGGAAGATTCCTTTAGCAGAATAAACAAAAACAATTGCTACATACACACAAAACAAAACATCCTTCTTCCCTCTTCTTTCGTTTGCTCTCTTTTCCACCTCTCTCTCTCTCTCTCTCTGTTACTGCCCCAATCTCTCTCTTTCAAGCTCTGACCAGCTGTATGGCGCTGAATCTCTTCAGAGGACAAACCCCTCTTTTTTCATCCCTCCTTCTCACTCCCTCCCTCCGCTGATTGAATTTTAAGTCATTTTAATCCCACAGAACAGGTATTCAGAGCGCTTAAGAGGGAGAGAAACGCATCGCTAAAGAGATGTGAGAAAAGAAGCGACGAGAACGATGTTGGTTATTTTTAGTAATTCCCTCTTCTCGCCTCTCGTCCATCCAGCTTTCGCTCGTGCCGCTGCTTCTTCTGTTTTTCTGTTTAAGCCGGTCTGTGTGTTTTGAGCCTGGCTGAGTGTGTGAAAGACTGACTGTGTGGCGTGTGTCCACTACACACATAGCGAGTGAGAGAGAGGGAGAGAGACAGGGAGAGAGAGATGCAAGCAGCTCTGCAACTATATAAGGTCAAAATGGGCAATCAAATGGAGAAACTGAGAAAGGAAGAATCACAGATGTAGACAGCAATAGAGAGAGAGAAGATTAGCAAAGAAGGACATAGCAATAAAAGTGGGAATTCTTCACTCCTCAATCAGAAAATTTCTTATTACAAATTGTTTGATGACATACTTACATTTTACAAATTTTATAACAGTGGGCTTCAAATGGAAATGTTATTTCAAGGTTGTGCTAACATTTTATCAGCAGCCAGGCAAGGTACTGCTCAGTGTCTGTTGTCAGGGTGCCTGTATCTGTCCTCTCTCATTAGCAGTGGATTGGTACAGATGGGTGGCGAGCAGCCCTCGAATTTACACTGTCACACCAAACAGCCAAACACATCAAGAGTAATGAGATTAATATACGGTGTGTGTGTGTGTGTGTTTGTGTATGTGATGCTGCATAAATTGACTCAGTCTTTATCATTCTATATTTAGTTACACTGGCTGGTCGAGTCACAATGAGTCATTCTGCCCCATCCGAAATTGCTCTCTGAAATGATAGATGAATACACAGATGATCAGAGATCGTGAAATGGATACACTGAGAGAATCCAGATGATTCTCCTTCCTCTGATTGGCTCTATGTTCACATCAGCACCATGGACAACACCCATTTCAGCCATGGTGCTACAGGAGCGGTCTCCATTCCAGTGCCATGGACAGCTCTAGTACACGCCATCGCCCATGTTTCGCACTGCCACTGATTCTAGAACAGCCACTCTGATATGAATCCAGCATCAGCTGACTGTCTGTCTGCATTATTTACACCACTCATCAAATCCCCATTCACCTCCATTTGCAGTCCCATTCTGTGCCCATGCGGGTGGGTTATTTGTCTTTATCTGCGAGGGCTGGGCTCCGGCTGGGAGGTTAAGTGACTGCGAATTGAAACACAAGGTCTGGACTTGTTGGCCCCTGTCTGCATATTTGTGCTTAAATTTGTTTCTGTGTTTAAAATGTGTGTGGGTTTTAAGTACATTTAAGTGGCCAGGTCCACATTTGCATGCTGCAGCTGTTTAGGCAGGCTTCATATGGCATAGTGACCTCTCACACAAATCAATCAACGTGCGCCAGCAAAGTAATTACACTGCGCCCTGAAACATCCAAACCAATCTCTTGCACCAGCAGGTGACTACATCTCTATGGTGAGTGCTTTAAGATAAGGCTGTATGCTTGTTCCTACACGTTTCAACAATCATTTTCTGTGTGCATACAGTCACTAGACAAAAAGCATGTGTTTACTGACCAGTAGTCCAGCACTGACCAGGTATGGTTTAGCTGAGGGACCATTGTCATCTCAGGAATGGTGGTGGGATGTCAGTGTTGTGTTTTGTGGAGTATGCTGTGTATCATTCACAGCAATGCTGATAGGCTTTTAACACACATCAGCCAGCACATCAAGTTAGCAACCATCCTGTGGTCAGAAACCGACCATTGATGTAAGATTAAATGATTCCCAACACCAGCTCAACAGCAGATAGTTTCATGTGGTGGCATGGTGGCCTAGCGGGCAAGGAAGCGGACACATAACTGTAGGGTTGCGGGTTTATATCCTGAACCACCAAGGTTCCACTGGGATCCCATTGACAGTTCCCCAGGCGCCTTTCACTGCTGCCCACTGCTCTCTAAGGTTGATGGGTTAAATGTAGAGGAAACATTTTGCTGTGTGCACCGTGGTGTTCTGCAGTGTTTCACAATGACAAAAACAATCACTGTTCCAGGCCAAGCAGCCTCTTCCCATCCACACTTCCTGGTTCTGTTGTATCTGTTTTGTGAACTGTGAATACATTGATCAGAAATAGAAAAAATCTAGTGGAGTGTGCAGGTGTATGTTTTCCTGCAGCAATAAAAAATAACGGAATAACACGTATATTATTTACTATTTAGATATAATTCCCTTCAGGGTGGAATGTGGTATGAATTAAAACATCTATCTGCTTGCAACATTCCTTTGCCTTGTAAAACTGTGTAATGTGTGTGTAGCTGTGTGTTTATTTAGTGAATACAGTTGTGTTTGTGCTTTTGCGCAAACCCCAGGCTTCAGCTTTGATTGGGAGTGTGAAGCGATTGAAAAGAAAATATCAAACACAAAGCTAATTTTGAGGATGTATTGTTTGCATGTCTGTGTATGTGTTTTTGTGTGGCAGAGGGACCACTGTGTGCATAAAATTGGCAACTTCCTATTTAATCATAATTTCTAAAAAAACGGGGATTGAGAACGAAAGGAAGGGGGAGTGGTGTGGACAGAGGGTGAAAAAGAGCAAAATAGACGAACGGAAGGTCACAGCAGAGGACTGAAAGGATCTGAGAGCGGAGAAGAAAAGGCGAAAAGCACGGCGGGGTGGAGAGGGGTAGAGAGGGATGAGAGCAGATGGGAGCTTTTTGGGCTTGGTGGACGTATTGAACAGTAGGACATGTAGCAGAGCTGGCCTGATAAAGTATTGAGTTTTCCTCAGGGCCAAGTGCCATTAGTCATCACACGCTACAGTATGCACGTTGCACACAGAACGTTCCGTGAATGTAAGCACAGTGTTCACCACAGAGCCGGGGGCACTGTTGTGTTTGTTCTTGTTTCCACAGTACAGTTTTACTCACTTCTCTTCCATATTTGCTTGTTTGTTCTCAGCCCTTCCAGCTACTTTTCCCCAATCTATGGTTTTTCAAGTACCTGTCAAGTACCTTTATTACCTAGTAAAAAAAAATTCTATCATTCACTGTGTCAGACTAAATGGAAATAGAGAATTCTTAATATCTGCATAATCTATTTTCCCAATTGTCAGGGAGGGTATTACAAATGGTTTTTCCCTGACTTCCCTCTTAACCTCCAGCCCTTTGCTAAACCACACCTCACTGGCCTGCTTGCTGTTACCACCACCGGGGTAAATGTGTGGGAGGATAAATGTGTGTTTACACATGTGATAGTGGTAAGACAAATCTGTTGAGTTTATATATCGAACCAGTGAGCAATGATGGCATTGATTGGTGCAGGGCTAGGGAAAGGGTCATGCAGGAGATGAGAGAGACGAATAGAGCATTTTTAATGTTATGTTATCTAATGTTTAATATTTCTGTTAAATATAATGATGCTAATCACACTGACAGATGCCCTAAAAAAATTAAACATTCAGACTGGACCTTACTCTCCACATAATGGGATTTTTTTTTTCTTTCTTCATGCCAGTACTCAGTTATATTAATTCTCTTCTGCACACTCAGGTATGCTGTGCTCTGAGGCCACAATATTATAACTCCTAATATTGACTGAGGCAGTTGTATGGAAGTGTCATTACAGCAGAAGTGAGCTGGTAAACTGTGCTACTCTGCTGCAGTGCAGGCTGTGTTATCCATGTAATTTTATGGAATACAGAATGTGGAATTTTAATGCTAAAGGTGGATGGTCATACAATGGTCATGTTTATTATTATTATTATTATTACTGCGAGGGATCCTTGAGAAAGAAACTGCAGCATTGATTACAATATGTGGACATTGTGTACACTTGTGTCTATCTACATGTGTTGTGTGTCCTAAAGTTGTATTTTCATTATTGTGAGTAGGTATGTTTTGTGTGTTTTTGTAAATATGTGTACATTTGTCTAGAGACTACTATTCTGTTCAGCAGGGATTAGTTCAGTAAGGCAGAAAACCTCAAGGGAGCTTTATGACCTGAAAGCTCAATCCACACACATTTGTTCTCATTCTCATTTCTTCCTTTTTTTGCAGACAAACATTCCATTCCTGCAGAATGTTCTCAGCAACCATCAGTTCCTCTATGGAACAGTGGACACCCAGTTTATCGATGAGAATGCTGACCTCTTCCACTTGAAGCCTGTCCAGAACAGAGCTCAGAAACTCCTACACTACCTAGGTGTGTATACTTGTGTGTAAATACCAATACAGAAAACCACTGATATGTCCCATAAGACAAAGTGTGTTTACTAAGGGTGCATGTAAAACTGTGCATGTGTGCTTGGGTTAAATCTGTCCTTGTCTGATGTCCACAGGTCATTTGATGGTGAATGGACCAGCAACTCCAATTCCAGTCAAAGCCAAACCCTCTGACACTGATCCAGTCATCCCTACAGTGCCTATAGGTGACTCACACAAGCACTCACACAAGACAATACACACATGTATAAATCTATGCAATGCGTTGTGTGTGTGGGTATGTGTGAAATTTAATATATAAATACATTCCTGGGGTGATGGATGGCCCATTTTTGTCTTGAGCTACATTTGTTGTTTGTTCCTGTCAGATTTTGCTTCAGGACGTATAAACAATTTTGCTGGGCAAAGCTTTAGCGATTGCTTCCTGCTCTGTTATCCTGACCCCCCTGACCCATATGAAGTGAACACGCACATGCACACAAAAAGAGCACATTTGAGCAGACCCTCCACCCAGAAGCATGTATAGCATGAACACACACACAGATATACTGTTTATATATATAGCATAGAAAAGTGAACACACTCATACAGAAAAATACTCCTTGAATGCCCTGGAGTTTCTCCTCCCTCATTCCTACTCCCCGTCCAGGCAAGTCACAGTGTGATAATACATCCCTAATCCCTCTCTTCTCTTCATCATCGGCTAAATGAAAAAAGGGATCTAACCACATTAGAAATCTCATTACACGGGTTTAGGTGGGTGTGCTGTGCATACCAGCATCTCCCAGCTGATTGTTTGCCGTGTGTTTGAATGTGTTTGTTTTAGATATGTGAGCGTGTGTGTGTGTGTGTGAGTATGTGTTTGTGGTTAATTGTGTGTTTGTCTTTGAGCCCACTGGGGAGCATTTTTTGTATAAGTGGGTCGCCTTTTTCAGTAGGTGTATCCCCTACGCTCCCTGTGGGCTCTCCCTGCCTGTGTCATTGTGTGTGAGCGAAAAAAGCCTCCTGCTTAAAACTCAAGCACTTACCACCCACCTCATATCCGTTCTACCCTAACATGCTTATGTGGAAATTACTGTGTGTCTGTGTGTGTATACATATGCTGTAAAGAACCTTCATATATGGACAGTCTTTGTTTATTTTTAAAAAAGTTCTTTCTTGTATTTTGTTAAAATACAAAATTCCCGATTTTTCCCTTTTCAAGGGTTTAGCTGTTGAGAGTTTGTGAAAATAACACATTTCTAAACCAGAAGTGGTTTGTGTAGGTGTGCATGAGAGAGATTTACAAAACCTGTTTCCAGTACCAGAAAAACTGTGAATGTTCTGAACTTGTATTCTGCCCCCCCTCAGGCGAGCCCCCTCTAGGTTTCCGAGATGTCCTTCTGAAAGAGGGTCCTGAGGGTTTTGCTCGGGCTGTGCGGCAACACAAGGGCTTGCTGCTCATGGACACGACCTTCAGGGACGCCCACCAATCACTCCTGGCCACACGGGTCCGCACCCACGACCTGAAGAAGATCGCCCCATTTGTGGCTCACAACTTCAACAACCTCTTCAGCCTGGAGAACTGGGGAGGTGAGTGTCTATGGGCTCTACTTATGCTGCACAAGCACAAAGCTAAATACAACCGGGCAACCATTTTTAAAAACTTTTATTCATTCACATTAATGGAGCACAATGAACTTGCAAAGTTCAACAATCGAATTTCACAACAACTACAAAAACATATGCAATAGAGCTAGTGGCATGATTCAAAATAGGTGAAACAAATAGTGAAACACCCTTGCGCTGTGTTCTGTGCCTAGCACAAGGGTGAAAATAGAGCCCTGTATGAGTGTGTGTGTGTGTGTGTGTGTGTGTTGAAGGGGTGCAGCTTACATAAATAGAAACTGCTGAAGGATTGTGTAATGTCTTTTTTGGCAGTGAAATGTGCATGAGTCTTGCCATTTAAAATTAATATCGCACAGCAGTGTCTAATAAAATATGTTTAGATTCTTCAATAAATAAACAGTGACTGCATTAGTCAGAGGGTTTGCGGTCTTATAAATATATAGAATATAATCATAACTGTAAACAGCTCATTTACCCACATTAAAATAAGACCAGTTTGCTCTTCGCACTACAGCAGATGTATTTTTTTAATACCATTAGAAAAATGTCTTCTTACTGATGCATTCTGTGATGCTTTTTAAAAAAATTTATGTGCAAGTAAAAATACTTGTGAGAAAGAAGAGGGGGCATATCATGAAGAAAATGCAGAGCAGTTGAATTACTGTACATTTAATAATGACATACACACCAAAAAAAGGTTACACCATAAACAATGTATAGCAAACAAGCACACCGTTCACTTAAATTTACATATAGGGCTGGAGGTTAAGAGGGGAGTCAGGGGAAAAGGTGAATGAACTGGGCCTTTCATCTCAAATAAGGGAAGACAAATATGGAAGTGTAAGAGCTGACCTACGTTCTAAGGCCCTGCCTTAGAGAATAATCACATCCAATGTGTTGGGTTGTAATCAAACAGCACTAGAAAACACACACACACACACACACACACACACACACACCACAGATTAAAGGAGAACAAGAGACATTAACTAGCCTCAGACCCTGACAACTTTGTGTCCCCTTTTTCTACATGTCTCTCAAGGTCTTTTTCTGTGTGTGTGTGAGCGTGTGTGTGCAAAAAACATGCAAAAAAGCAAAGCCAAATATAGCTTCAGACACATGAGCATTAAGGTCAACCCAAACACCTTATCTTCTCGTCCTGTGCAGGCGCTACGTTTGATGTGGCGATGCGTTTCTTGTGGGAGTGCCCATGGCGTCGGCTGCAGGAACTCAGGGCTCTGATGCCTAATGTGCCCTTCCAGATGCTGCTGAGGGGGGCCAATGCCGTGGGCTATACCAACTATCCTGACAATGCTGTCTTCAAGTAAGCACTTACACATACATACAACCATACATAAACACACACACCACCACCAAACATGGCACCATCTACCCCATTCTAAACCTAATCACTCCATCTCCATGCATAACCTGATCAATTTTATATATATATATATATATACACATACACACACACACACACACACACACACACACACACATGTTAGATGCATTTTGTTGGCTTTGTAATATTCTGCATAATTGCCACAGCCTCACTGAGATAGTTTTACTATCTTGCACATTTTAAAAACCATGTGATGCCAGATGCAGCTGTACTGTTCCACTTGAAGTCCTTTCCAAATTTGTGCTGTTCGCCTGTGACTGAAGGCTGATTAGCAGAAATCAGTAGCCTTAATAAAATGATTTTTTTCTTCTGCTTATTGCTAGAATTAATGATATTCTCCACCCGAGGATATGGCAGAAATGTGTAAAAATACACGTTAAAATACCAAACTCTGTCTTTACTCCCATCATTCTATCAGATAGCTTTTTTCTTTTTCATCCTTTTTGTCTCATGTTCTCTTGAATGCACATAACACATGTGGGCACATATTTTGCCAGGATACATACTTGGCAAAATAAAGCTATTTAGATTTCCCAAACCCTAGTTTCAGAACACAGAAATGTAGCTTATGATAAGAAAAGGACGCCAACACTGAAAACCAAGGAAGGGAAGAGAGCATGTCCCACAAGAGGAAACTATTTTATACTTGGCATTTGATTCCCAAAAAAGTTGCCACAGACAAATAAGGATTGTCCTTTGATGTCTCTGCCTTGTCCAAACAGGTCCAGGAAGACAGTGATCATCCTCCCCCGACAAGACTTTCTCGGAGTGACAGCTCAAGCCATTTGCTGGCTTTTGACACTTCTTGTTTGGGGGAGGACGCTGTTTAATAAAGATACAAGCGTTGATAACAGCATAAACCTGGACCTGGAATTTCCCATCTTTCTCTACAACATTGCAATTATAGTTTTCCTCACAAAATATGCCAGTTAATCTCTTCCTCTCATCTTTTAATCCTTTGCCCTGTCATAAAAATGGGTCTATACTAAAACAGGGGGCAGTGGTGGCCTAGTGGGTAAGGAAACTGCTCCGTAATCAGAAGGTTGCCGGCTCGAATCCCGAACCAGCAAGGTGCCACTAAGTTGCCACTGAGCAAAGTACCGTCCCCACACACTGGTGCACCATGTGCTGTGCTACAGTGATTCACGATGACAATCACTTCACTTTCACTTTTTGCTGTATTAAATATGTCAATAACATATTTTAATGATAATAGCCAGTTAACTCATTTCAAATTCTATGACACTTTTAGCAGTCTTTTATGGACTATAGCGTCTAAAAATAGATATACTTTTTGGTTTTGCAACAAATGCAGGGTCTGGATTTCTACACCTTAAAGTCAATTTCTGGTGGTAATGTGTTCATAAAATCTTATGGGTATTTCTGTATAACTATTTTGAATAATCATAGCCAGAATTCGCTAGTTCTTTCAGGATTTTTTTATCTGTTTTTCAGGAATACATTTAGGTGATGTTACCCATGTTAGAATTAATTATCAATACTGTGAAATTACACACCAATAATATTGATAACTCTTGCCTACAGATTTTGCGAGGTGGCCAAGGAGAACGGCATGGACGTCTTTAGAGTCTTCGACTCCCTTAATTATCTTCCCAACATGCTTTTGGGCATGGAGGCAGCGGGTTCTGCGGGCGGTGTGGTGGAGGCTGCCATCTCTTACACAGGCGACGTTTCTGACCCCATGAGACAGAAATATTCACTGGAATACTACACTCAGCTGGCTGAGGAGCTGGTCAAGGCTGGCACACACATACTGGCGATTAAGGTGCTTGTCTGGTTTTTAAAAATATGAAATATACATGTGTTTTTTTACTTGTATATAACCAGTATATTGTCTAGTCAGCAAAAAAGTTATTTTTCCTTCTGCCCAGTTCAGTACTTGAACAATTTTTTTATGAAGATTTGCAAGATATTTGCAGTCTCTGGCCTTTTAGAGTCTATTGCGTGTGCAGGATAACCAATAAATAATGATCTACAGCTTTTGTCACTTTAATTATGGAAAAACTATTCTGTACAACCTCTTAGGTTATATCTTTTTGGTTCTTCACCTCTTTCTCTGGCCCTCATTTATCTTCCTTTCTCCACAGGACATGGCAGGGCTTCTGAAACCCGAGGCCAGCAAAATTCTCATTGGCACACTGCGTGACCGCTTCCCAGAGGTTCCCATTCATGTGCACACCCACGACACGGCCGGGGCAGGAGTCGCTGCCATGCTGGCATGTGCTGAGGCTGGAGCCGACATCATTGATGTTGCTGTGGATTCAATGGCTGGCATGACCTCACAACCGAGTATGGGTGCTGTGGTGGCGTGTACCAAAGGCACTGAACTTGACACAGGTAAGTGTCCTCCAGGCTACTAGCCAGACAAGGGGATGAGAACAACTAATGAGGGCAAAGCTTCTTTATTTATATGAGTCAGCTAGTTATAAGCCTGATCTCACACATCTTCTGTTTGTCTTTTTGTGCTGAGTGAGAAACAGGTTATGTTTTTATTATTTGCCGGTGTGTGTGTGTGTGTGTGTGTGTGTGTGTGTGTGTGTGTGTGTGTGTGTGGATGGATGAGGGTGAAATTGTATATACATACATTTTGGGAGATATTAATGTGCTAATTCTTAGCACATTAGAAAAGGGGACAGGGGAAGGGGGGTGTCACAGGGTTATTATGTGTTAAAAGATTTGTATTACATAAAGGTTTGATACTCTTTTACTACCTCCTTCCTTAATGACAGATTGCTATTCTATCTAGTTAACTCGATAGTCTGGAAGCTGTCATTTCTTTCACAGTCCCCTCCCCCATTCATCTTTCTACTCTTCCTCTTTGTATTTATCATCTAGTTATTCCCGCACACCCTTCTACACACTGTCTGTGGTTGCCTACGCAACAGGGAGGAATTGCTGTGATTTGTTAGCCTTTCACTCAAACTAGCTGATAGATCAGAAGAGAAATTTGAAAAAAAGGCAATTCCCTCAACTTAAAGTCACAATGTATTTTACTGAATAAGAACAATAGGAAATTATGTGCTTCTTTAAAGGTTCCCCATGTAAATTTCACTTTTAGAGATAATTTAACATTAATATGAGTTTCTCTAGCTTGTCTATGGTCCTGGAGTTGTTACAAAAGGGTGCTTTTCTGCTCCGTCGTTCAAAGAGTGGCAGCTCAGGCAGTTGAATTTGGAATTACTCCCCTTATGTCATCATAAGGGGAAAGGTTACCTCCCATTTTTCATGCTTTGTCTGGCAAGAGAATTTCCTGCCCCTCCCCTAAAAAGTAACTCCACCGACTGTCATGGCTTCCAAATGAGCAAAGCATTTTAATTGCTCGGTGATTGGATGCGACAATAAGACTGGATAACCAGTTTCTTGCCTTCTCACTATCATTTAAAGTGACACACCGAAACAGCACGTCCTGGGGATATCTCATTGTGTAACTCGCTAAAAGGTGCTATAATTCTACACCATGGCTGAATTTTGGAAAGACAGTTCAGATATACTATTAAGGGACCACTAAGAAATAATAAATTCTAATAAATGCATATATTCCTCCCTAAATTGACAAGAATGAGACTTATATAATTATCTTTATTTTCAATAAATATTTGAACTTTGTATTTCTGAGCCCCTGTATGTATTGCTTTTAAGTTACTTAACTTAATAGTAATTAAGATCTTCAGATTCTCAGTTGCTATATCAGTATCTGCTACACCAGTATTTGCATACAATGTTTTGCAAGCTGTGTTAATGTTGAAATACCCTGATGCTTGTGATATGTGTCTCTACCATTATCACCTATGTTTTAGCCCTCACTTTGCCTTTGATTTAATGGAACCCTCATATTCAATGCTTTGAAAACGAAGTTCCCATTTGTTTGTCCCTTTGTCCTGCTCTCCACTCATTCATCCTTACCCTTGGTTCTGACAAGCCATTTGTTAGTTTATTAGAAAGAGACTTCTTAAACAGCAAAAAAGTGTCTTCTTGTGCTTAGACAGGACAACATGAAATCCACTGGGAGCTTGAGTAAGAAAAAAATTTAGCGTTCTGTGTACAGGGCTGAGAAATGTGATGATTTGGCAGCCTTTTTATGCAGCTTTTAGAACACCTGGGCATGTGCAGTTGACAGACTGCACATATGTGCTGCTCTAGTTGTTAATGCTAATGCTGCAGCTACGTCCTTCTATTTTATCATCAGTAGTGAGAGCTGCTGGACCACTCTGGGATGAGAAAACTAGTGGATAAACTAGTTTCATGCTTTGATTAAATCATTGAGGCCGGCAATAATTAGCCAAGTGAAAGGATGCTTAAGATCTTCAGCTTTATTCCTTTGTAAATTAATTAGGGAGTTGGTGTAAAAGCCATATATCTAAGCCTAATATGGATTAAGTGACCCAGCCTTCTTCTAAAAGGTCTTGTGTAGTGTCCTACATAAGAAGGTTTATTCTGTCTGAGCAGTTTTTATTTTTATATCTGTGTCTGAAACTCACTGCCGTGAAGTTACATTTTCCCTTCTGTATATGTGTCTGCATGTGTGCACATCAGGCATGTCAGAGAAGCATCATAATGGGACTTGAACACAGCGACCGTGACAGCGCTGAGCAGATGCTGTGCTGTGATCATATTAGGGTTTTTGTTTGCAGAACTGTGAGTGTAGGCAAACAAGCATGGGTGGTGTGTGTGTGTGTGTGTCTGCCCCACTTCATCATTCCAGATAACCTTTTTGAAATGTACTAATAAATCGTGCATGTGTATGTAAGAGTACTTTTCTAGATAACACTAATATACACTTATCTCAAAACAAGAGAAAATTGTCCACTACTTTATAAAAGTGACCAGAAGTTTAACTGTATGTGTTTTTGAAACAGTCCTGCACACCATAGTACATCCATATCAGGCAATTAACTTAATGAAGTCAGAATTGATCACCACACCCCAGCATTAACATATATTGATCAGTTGGTTTGGTTTTCACAGAGGAATCAAAGGAAGGTGTGTTAGGAATCTGTGTCCTGCATCCCAAAGTGTGTTTTGGGACCATGGATTATGTTTGTGTCTTATGTACTTAATGTGTCAATAATATCCCTCTGTTTTTCCATCCCATCTTTATATTATAATGCTTTTTTGGCTGTTGTTTTGCTGAGTACCATCTGCCAGTCTCTCAGTTACCTTTTCCTCTCTGTCTGGATGTCATATATTAGTCTTTCTTTGTTTTCCTGCCTTCATTCATTTTCCTCAAAAATTTAGATCAAATCCCGTTCTGTTTCAATGTTTCCTGTCATGTTTTCACCTTTGTCTCTATTTTTGCATGCTTCAGTTTACACATTACTTAGACACCTTGGCAAATTTGAAATGGCAGGTTGCTTTATTCCGTTTTCCTCTCACAGCCCTGACTTTTTGCCATTGTTTGTTCCACAGGTATTTCTCTGGAGAAAGTATTTGACTACAGTGAGTATTGGGAGGTGGCTCGTGGCCTCTATGCACCATTTGACTGTACTGCCACCATGAAATCTGGTAATGCAGACGTTTATGAGAATGAGATTCCTGGCGGCCAGTACACCAATCTGCACTTCCAAGCTCACAGTATGGGCCTGGGAAACAAGTTTAAGGAAGTCAAGAAGGCCTATGCTGAAGCCAATAAAATTCTCGGTGACCTAATCAAGGTGAGTCTGATCTTAACTTTGCTAGCTCAAGCTGGATTTCTACCTGGCTTTATCTTGAACTCTTTTCTTGTCTTATATGGCCTATTTATGCCTTTGATCTCTTCATCTTTAAAATATTTAAGTATCTCTGTCCATCGGGGCTAGCTTGTGATTGCTAATTTAATCACATGGAATCGCTACGGTGTTAGATTAACCTGAATTTGTCTATTTGTCCATTGTTTAGCCTTCCTTTTGCTCTCCTCAGCCTATGTGCTGGAGTGAAAGCTGATATACAGCTAAGCAGTCCTTACTTTGCTATTTTTTAATGCTTTGAGGTATGGAGTGACTGTGCAAGACTACATACTATCGCCCCAAGAACAAAGTCTAAAATAGTGCTGTTTTAAGATTTGTTCTGTCATAGTGAAAGTGAAGGTGCAGTGGTAGTGGGTAAGGAAGCAGATCCGTAAACAGAAAGTTATAGGTTCAGCAAAGGACCGTCCCCACACACTTCTCCCTGGGTGCCTTTCATGGCTGCCCACTGCTCATTAATGGTGATGGGTTAAGGGTGAAACATTGTGACACATGTCTGCAGTGTTTCACAATGACAGTCACTTCACTTTTACTCTCATTGTTATTGTGAGTGGCACCACAACCTTCCGATTATGAGACCGCTTCCTTACCTGCTAAGCCACCACTGTCCCTGATCTTCAACACCACTAGTCTGATCTTCAACAAATAAATGTATTTAATAGTTTAAACACTATTAGCCACTAATCTGTGAACAAAAAAATTAATAAAAAATAGTTCTGTAGTTTTGCCAGCCAATAGAAAGTCTATGCAGGGGCTCAAACTTTAGGAGAGCAGGTGTGTCAGAAACACAAGGCAGGAAAAGGATGCAAATGAACGACTCACAAACACAGGGATTTAATAATATATAAACTGGGCTTGGGGGCCCCAACACAGACAAAAACACAGTACACGTGAAACAGGGTAACAGATGACATACCAAACAAAGAAAATGACACGCAAAGGATACATTTATACATTTATACAACACATGCACACAATCAGGAACTCAGGAACACAAGACAAGGCAAAAAACGGTTTGGAGTACTGGGAAATGTTCGGATTGTGATATGGTGGCTGTGTTTAAAATAGAAA
Organism: Denticeps clupeoides; assembly: GCF_900700375.1. Lineage (NCBI taxonomy): Eukaryota > Metazoa > Chordata > Actinopteri > Clupeiformes > Denticipitidae > Denticeps > Denticeps clupeoides. The sequence continues at coordinate 22,293,232 of NC_041707.1, forward strand.
CTTAAAACTTTTGTACAGAGCTCAAACAACTGGTTCCCAGACATGCCCTCTTTTCTTAGCAGTCAATTGTTTGTTAAAGAAAATTCAGGCCCTTAAACACCTTTCTGTATTAGACAGCTGTTTGAAGCTACAGGATTGGCATTAGATATATGAATATCGTCATGCCTACTTAGTCTATATTTTCAACACCATCCAATTTTTCAGTATGCTGCTGTAAGGATAGTAAATTGTTTGGCAAGGTAAGGATAAATGGTGAAACATATATATATTTAATTGTGAATTTTGTAAAATATGTCCTACATAGCACAAGAAAAAACATATTTTTAGCTATGCTTTAAGCCAGAACCCTTTTTATTTAATTCAACCTTCAACCATTAAAGCACCATTCGATCCTCATAAATTCTATCAAGTACGAATTAGCATGGGTCATATTCTTCTGAGAAGTAATTAGTAATTTCGTTAGTAATTATTTTACCGAATGGCTGCCTCAGTTCTACTCTTAAGACAGCGAAGCTGCAATGGACTGCCAGCCTGGTATTGACATTGGTGAATGCGTGGTACTTAAGCTGTTATAATTTCATCCGCCAAAGACTGACGTCTTTATGACTGAGCTAAAACTTCTGTATCTTTCCACTCTTGAGAGGTTCCTTATTATGGCATCCTTCAGCTAAGAGCCTCCAAGTGGTTCAGGGAAGGCTTATCACCTCTCCCAGCCTTGAGACTCATCTTTGCAAATCAATGACACCTGCCAGTGTTTGCTTCAGTCTGGCTGGTCCCACCGGCTTGATGATCACCAATCAATTCCAATGAATCTTCTTCTGATCTGGCTGCTTACACCACTCCGGTTCCTGGCTGCTGATTATTGCTTTAGCATTCGTTGTCTGTCTCTAATTCACACACAGGATTCGTATGCAGTGCCACAAGGTCCCTAAAACTTGGGTTCCTCCTGCATTCACTTTTTTCCCCATCCTCAATTCGAATATGTCAGTGTGGCGGTGAATGCTATAATTCTGTCACTGAGAAAAGTTCCCAGTTTCATCTCATTCCAAGCTCTTGGCTATTTCCTGATCTCACACTCACTAACACACAAACTCACACGCATTCACACACACACTCACACAGCCTTCAGTTCAAAGCTCCTTGCTACCGTGCCTTTGGCTAAACAGATGTAGCCTGTCAGCCATTAGTAGATTCAGCACACAGTAAGCGACACTGGCAAGATCCTCTCAGACCACAACAACCTGCCAAGTGGTGTACTTGTGTGTATGTGTGTGTGTGTGTGTGTGTGTGTCTGTGTGAAGCACATCTCTGCTGTTGAAAGTATTAAATAACCTCGCATGTTTATTGCTCTAGGTTTTGTCTACTGGATGTGTGAACTAATGTGTGTCTTTTTAGATCAGTTGCAGTTGTCTGTTAATAGACTGTTTTTTCTTCTTCACTATATCCTTTCCTCCCATCCAACTGCATTTTTTCTTGACAGCTTCCGTAACTTCAGGCTTAAGCCTGGCTGGCATTGCTGTCAGAGAACTGTGATAAAGCACTTACCGCAGGCACGGCTACAATTAACACAGTATAGATTTTAGCAAGAGATTTAAATCAGAGCCCAAACAATCAGATTTCATTGGCCTGGGTCTTTTTTTCCTCCACCACCATAATCATCACAGTGCGTCCACCATCTTATCTACAGAGCAAAATGACAGCTTTGCAGATTAGTGTGAAATTGCAGCTCGGTACTGCAGCTGCTGTGTGTCATTCTAGATGCGCCACCTCTGTGTGGGTCTCATCTGTATTCACGGGCAGAGGAAGACATTTTATCACAGTGCGTAAACAGATTATTGAATCCATCGCAACTGTAAATGGTTACATAGGATTTGAACAGACATTTCTCTGGTCACAACTCCATTACCTCAGCCAGCGGTGGGTAACAGGAGCCATTACGTTAATAGGACGTATTGATAACGTTTAGTCTGCAGCCTCATTGCTCCTGCGGTTAAAGATAATGGGCTCTGGCTACATTGCAGGAAGTACCGATATCATCTGATGTAACGAGACGAGTGCAGGATGCACAACCTAATAATCCCTGCGTTGTTCATCTGGGAAGAACATTCACGCTACGTCAAGCCCTATTATTAACCCCTAGATGTAATAGTGACCCCCTAACTTCTCACTGTAGCAAATCAGGTTATCGTTTATACTGTTTAAAAGTTTAGAGTCATTTAGAAATGCCTCATGTTTTGATAGGGAAATAGGGAATTAGAAAATGATTTTCAATAATTTTAGTGTAGTTAGGTAAAATTATTGATAATGTGCAGAGGATTTGGGCAGTTCAGCATTGTCCTGCGGTCTCTGATCTTATATGGAGCAGCTCTATATATTACATAGAGATGAATTACTAAGTTGAACAGTAAAACTGAGTTTGAATTCTGGTTCACAAGACAGGGTGTTCATGTTGTTTCTTGCAACTGTAACATTTGGCGTCTTCACACTGGTGCTAATGAGCAGACTGAGATTAGACTGTGAAGCACAGAGTGAAACACTTTCTAGCAGAACAACATGCTCTACAATACTATCAGTGCAATCAAAGCTTGGCTGGGTCATAAATAACACAGCAAAATAAATCTTATACAAATCTGCACTACAGAATCCCTCTCTCCTGTGAGTATTGCCCCTGCACATGACTGTGATATCCTGCTCTTTAATATCAACCAACCCGACACACCAATGTCAGGAATGAGGTGTCGAAGCCCCGCTTGACTTTAAAACAGTGCAGGATTTTTGAAATAAAGGGTAAAGGATAGAGCACAGATTCTCATTCCCAAGAGGCCGCTTGCTGTCTGTCTCCAGCTCCCAGATTGGGGATGGGCTCCATAGGGAGAAGCTCGGGTTCATCCAGCTCATCCTCAAGTTAAAAAATTCTTTCTTTGAACAAGGGAAGAATTTGGTTTTATATGTTGTGTTGTTGTATCATGTGTGCTTCCACAGAAGACAGCTTTCATTTAGATTTGCTGGAGTACCATTAAATTTATCCCAGTGGTATTGGCAGGATATTTACATTTGTTCTAGGAGTATTAATTATTCCTGTGTATATGAAGAGTGCATATAATGGAGTGTTATACCTCTCATTTATAGTTTATCGTTTAATTCCAGGTAAATGAATTGAAAGCCAAGTTCTAGCATGTTTATTACATTAGTAATATTCCTTTTGTTCATTGTTTTCTACTCTTGTCATTCTCATCTGTGTCTTCCTATGCATCATTACTCTCATTCCTCTTTCCATCTGTTACTCTATATCTGACTCTCTATTGACTCTCTTATCTTCCCATTCACATTTTTCATCCTGTTATTTTCCCAATTATGTCTAATGTATTTATTCAACACAATTCTACTGTAATTAAAGACAGAAACAAGATAATACCGGGAGCTGGGATCTCTTCCGGAGTTAACTAACCCGTCCTTTCCCTCGCTGTTATTATGTCTCCCCTCAGGTGACTCCTTCCTCCAAGATTGTGGGAGACCTGGCACAGTTTATGGTGCAGAACTCACTCACACGAGAGAAAGTGGAGGAACGGGCGGATGAACTGTCCTTCCCCCTCTCCGTGGTGGAGTTCCTACAAGGTCACATTGGCATCCCCCACGGAGGCTTCCCTGAGGCCTTCAGGTCAAAGGTCAGTGTTTATATAGCATTAACCAATCCTTCAACATAACAGCACCGTTGTTTATATGGTTTGCAAGTCATAAGGTCATAATGAGGAACAGTTAATACATAAACCAATTAAAGTTTATTAATTGAGTTTGATCAGGATTAGGATCAGATTTAATTAGTTATAGATTTTCTTTTTTTTTCTTAGTATGACACCTTTATCTGCAGATTTCCATTTAATATTTACAGGCTAATTACCCTGGGAGTAACACAAGATTTAATGTGTTTCTGAGGGTGTAGTGTTGCAGGGAGGGCTTGTATATATTAGTGTCACGGGTGGGCTGGACATGGGTGAAGGAGGACGCATTCGCACGAGTTCACAAGACAGGGGTTTAATACAATCTACACGAGACAAGGAAACATAAACACGCAATGACCCGAAGGGACACGATCGGGGAACATTACACGAGACCAACATGAAACTCCAGTCCGAACTCCGGATCCGGAGTCACCCCTGCCGGTCCGGATCATGACAACTAGGTTACAGTGTATGAATTTGAGGATCAGCTGGTTTGGTGACCGTTTGGAAGCTCCCACCCTGTTGTCACTTTTTACATTGCCGTTACAGGATCTGAAAATAATCAGCAGGTTTTTTTATTGTGTTCCTCACTTTTGTTGTACATTGATGTGCGTTAAGTCTTGTCTGAGTAAAGTCTCTCTGAACCTCAGATAAACTTCTGTCCTTCACATAATTTCCGCCACAATTCGAAAGAAAGCTGTAGTAACTCTGCCATTATGTAGCACTTCTACGCAGTGCACCGACGCTGTGCTTGTCTGCCTCAACATGGCGGACTAGGTTCACAGTTCCTGTTTCTGTATGTGCGGAGCCCTTATTCTGGATACTGCATTTAAAGCAGCATTCAGCCCAAATTCAGGCAGCAGCTCACTGACAGCCAGACTGAGCCCCACCTGCCTTTCCTCTGTCATTATCATACTGTGTGTGAAAACCAGTCTGCTGATTGTGAGATGGTCTGTGTTGGGGGCTCTGGCTCACACAGCCAGAGTGACAGGACTTGTTTCTTTTCATCTATTATTATTAATCATTTCAACACAGTGAATTTATTTTTGCAAGGGAAATTGGATTTTTTTTTTCTCCCTCACCCTCTGTCTCCATTACAGTCTGCCTATTTTTCTCTCTATCTCTACAAAAAGGGTCAAAGGTATTGTTTCTCGGTCACATGCTTGTGAAGAATTGATGTGTGCATGTGCTGGTATACAAGTTTGAGTTTGTATTTCTGTGTGTATTTGTTTATGTGCACGGTTGCTAGACTTGTTTTTCTGGTAAATCTCCTGAGGAGCAGACAGCTCACACACCCCGACAGACGTGCCACTCCACTAATGCAACAGAACTGCTGCTCCAGACTCACAAACGCTCTCAGATAAACGGATCCTGGGCCAATACTGATTACTGACACCAAAACAATGTGTCCTTCGTGCCGTGCTCTCTCTCTTTCTCCTCTTCTTCCCTTACTCTGTCTGTTTTTCTGTCTGCACTCAGAACCTAGATCATATATTCTATATATTTTACTATAGTATAAAAGTAACATCACTATGAGATTGTGATTTATGTAAAGGTTAAAAATTATAGCTATTAATCTTTAGTAATTATTTTTTAGTCGACCATTCCCTTTTTTTCAGTGTTTCTCTTTGATCTAGGTCTTTTTCATATATTCCCTCTAGAGTAAGGAGTCCCGAAGTGCAAAAATAAAAGATCAAATGCCTGTAGTCGGTGGCAGGGCATTTCCCTGCTCTTAACTGCGGGGGATGTTTAACGTTCTCCCATCCAATGACACGCATTTTACCCAGCCGAGGAACAGACAGGGAGATGACAGCAGAGTGACACATGAAGGAGAGCGCAAGGGGAGGCCGGGGGAGAGAGGGGATGGAGAGAAAAATGAGATGAAGAGCTTTTTAATGGCCCAACACATCCAGCCTGAATCCTATGCACTCCTCACCTAAATTAGGAGTTAGGAATGCCATGGCCAGCGGGGGGCCAAAACTACACAGACTAGTAATAAAGTCAGAGATAACCACAAGATTTGTTGTTGCCTATTGTTGCAGCAGAAAAAATATAATGTCTCAACTGAAGATCTAAAGAGTTAATCTAATATTCTGAGTACAGCATACTTCCTGTTTGTGACTTAAATCCATTGCACTATGCTTGTGTGCATGCTTTCCAGCAGAACTAGCCAATATTCTCAGAAAGTTTCAGGCAGATGCATGACCAGGTCAGTATATATGAGCAATTCCAGTTCCACGCTTCAGTGTAACATTCAAAATGGAAAAATATATACACTTTCGAACGAGTGATGTTGGGAGTCAAAGTATAAAATACTTTATTCAGTCCTCCCTATTTGCCATGTTATTCGCAAGTTTTATTTATCCCATCAGAAATTAAAAGGAACTAAAACCCATTTCACTTGTCACTTCACTTGTCACACCACAGGCTCTACTGCCAAGAGAATGAAAGCAAAACAATAATTTTTTACACTGTGTTGTTCTGTCTTCTCCACAGAAGGCCATTAATTCTTTATTGAGCAGGTTAATGTATTTACTGTACTCAAACCTGGATTTAGATCAAGGCTTATTCTTTCAAACTGCTCATCCAGGTGACTTGAAAAAAATTATGCTCTGCTTACAGCGGCACCTAGCAACTGATTGTATAAAATCACCAGTACATTGAGATTTTGTCCTTAAAGTTCATGCACTGGAGGCAGAGTAACTGGGGTTAAGGATTTGAATAAGCAAGGCCAAACTGTGATGGTTAGACGTCTGGGTCATAACTTATCCAAAACTACAGTTCTTGAGGGATGCTCACAATCTGCCATGGACAGGACTGAACCACACAAACAGTCACATTATATAATTTCAGTGCAAAAATCTTCATGTGAAGGTTAGATTGCTATTTTGCAGCATGGCAATCACTAGTTGATTAGACTAAACACAGTAATGTCCTCTAGCTTGGTTTGATCTTGGTGCAGCAAGAGTGAGTAGAGCTCGCAATGTTGTGCTTCACAGAGCGTACCCTCTGAGCATGGATGGAGGAGACAGGGAGGAGAAGACAGCAGAGGAAGCCTTGCAGGGATATCATTTTGATAAGCGAGCCAGTGGAACTGAGAGTGATTGGAACTGAAAAACGGAAAGAGTTGAGAAGAAAAGAGAAACAGGAAGCATTTCTTGGGTCAGGAATGGGATGAGAGAATCGCGTTTTCCGGTTCGGTCACACCATACTGCCTTGAAGTCAACTTCACAGCGAGTGTAGCCTGAGAGTTTGTCTTTGCAAGTTGAACTTGGACTCACCTCTCGAATGCAGCCACTTATCTCCTAATTAAGTCTGCAGAAAAATGTTTTATTAATGACTGACTCTTGACATGGAGCTCCCAACAGGGTAATCGCTGAGCTTGCAAACGCTGTCTACCCACCCAGGATTTGTATCAACATATTCAGAGGCCTGCGCCTTTACTTTTCAATGTAGTTCAAGCATGCAAGTCAAGTTTCTGCAGCTGTTGTAATGAGTTTCAAAACAGGATTTTTGTCTTGTGATATCTGAGCTAAGCATGAATAGCGGTAAGAAACGTCGGACGTAAAATTGCCCATATGTCCATTCTGGTGCGCCACCATGCCCCAAGGACCTTTATTCTTCTGGCAGCAAATTGTGCAGCCTTCATAGACTGTGTATTGTAAAAGTACCATTTGTTCATTGGTTATTTTCTAAAATTATTACAACAAGTACACTAGCCACACACTCACACACAGTTCACACATTCTACTTATGAGCAGCAATGTTAACACAGTATTACATTCTATGAGACTTCGTAGAATTAATGTAATTAATGTAATTAGTATAATTAGTAGAATACATTTTTTTTTGGTTTTAGACTCATGGCCAAATAAAAAATGCTTTAGCAGCTCAAACCACAAGATAAAGAGGTTTAACACAAAGAGGCGACACTTCAATTAAACAAATCTTTCGCCACAGAGGAGAGGTTAAACAACTGCTACTGAATCTAGAGGTTCACACACAAAACTGCACACAGACATTTACACACATAGACACATGAAAATGCACTTGCAAACATAAAAACATTCATCACTCCATTTACACATTTAAAAATATGCCTGTGCTACTGCTGTATGCAGGCACAATAATGAACATGTGCACACATGCATTCATGCATGCAGGCATGCAAGAATGTAGGAATGAATGTTTGTATAAAAAATTTGAATGCAGTAAAATTAATGAAGAAGGGCTCCAGAATGTGAGAGACATCTTTAAACTGCATCCGGTGTGACTAATGGCATTGCGGCAGGTTCTTTTGTGCTTTATCCCTCCATGGAGAACATGCCCCTTAAACCTCTTTCATGCTCTCTCTCTCATATCGCTCTATGTTTCTCCCTCTGCGCCCTCTGCAGAAGAGCTAGGCACTAATTAACATATTTTATGTGTAATTTCAAGCACATTAGTCTGACTGAGCATGTTAAGAACCACTGCACTCCTGTATAACCAAACAGCAGTGTGTGGGGATGAGTTGGGGACTTATTATGTATGCTTTGTATATTGCTCATTCTTGAGAATAGGAGCAGAATTTTCAATTATGCTAAGAAAATACAATTAATTAAAACCAAATTTTGATTTTTAAAAATGTATTTATTTAACCTCAGTCAGCATAGATGATCTTGCATAGTTTATATATTTTTTCCTTTTTCAGCATAGAGTGAAAGTGACTAATCATTTTATTTTGTGTTTTTATTAGTTATTGTGTGCTATAAGGCTTATTTGTTTTGTTATAGAAGTCTATGGAGTTTACGTGAGCTCTTGACAAATTTATTAAACTATAAAGTTTGTGAAATTCACATTTTCATTTATCATATATTTATTTATATATTTTATTTATTTATTAAAAAGAGTTAACCCAAGCACTTTTCATGCTTGATTATTAGTGTAAGGTAAGCCATTCTAAGGATTTACATAAATTAAAAGAACCAATTTTTTTTCTTTAACCCTAAACAAAAAAATTATTTTTAATTATGAGTTTAAAATGGGAGCGGATCAAGGATAAATTATTTATATAAGCCAGTGACCATCAATACCTCACATGCAAAAAAATAATTAAAGATCATGTTTCTTTCTTGTTTTATCTGTTTATTAATGTAAATCCTGTGGAAAACTGCAGCTTAGGGCCAATTTGAAAGTGCTTCTCCATATTGTTGTCCCTACAAACCCGTCTAAAAGCACTCATATCATTGTGCACGTGGACTGCATCAAATTATCTTGGAAAGTCTGATAAAACAAATGCCCCATAGAGAACCCTCTAGCAAGGGCAGTATTGATTTTTAAATCCTCTTGGATGCTCTTTTCTTATCTTTTAGTGAGGGCCATGCCATTCCCCCTCATTTGCCCTCACATTTTACTTTGCGTATGTACCAGTCTGCCTGTAGCATGACAACCTGCTGTTTATTAGCATGGCCAAATCAAAACGTCAGTTTGCACCGAAGAACTAGGCAAACAAACCACTCAGGGAAGAGAGAGGCTGCAGGGAAGCCAGTGAGAACACAACTACTGGAGCCTCATTCTTGTTCACTCAGCAAGAAAAGAATGGCCAGGTATCTAATCTCATGTCCCAAGAGACGTTCAGAGTAATTTATGAGTTGGTTGAGATGCTTATCCTGGGATTGTGAGAATGAAGGTCATGTTTGATACACTTTTTTGTGTTTTTAACGGATTTGGCCAGATGGCGGTCTTTTGAATCCACATGACAACACTGAAGGCACATTTGTTCTGGCTTTCAATCACTCTCAAAGAGAGTCAGAGCTCTCTTTCAATATATATATATATATTTTGGGGGAGATATATATATATATATATATATATATATATATATATATATATATATATATATATATACACACACACACGCACACACACACACACACACATTTGAGAGTTTTGATTACATTTCTGTACATTTTAAAAGCATTAAATGTTTACATTTAATGTTTACACTTGAAATAGGTTATGAAACCCACCCCACTCTTCCTATGGTAACCGCCGCTGGAGGACTCTGGCAGTCTACCTTTTGTGGGGTTTTCCAGTTTTTCCATGCCTGCAGGTTTGTTTTTGTTTTTCCATTGCTTCCCCTGTTTTTGGCCCTTGTGCCATTTTCTTTGAGTTCTTTAAGAAATCCCCTTTTGTATCGAAATGTCCTTCGCCTGCGGCTGTCAAGTCGGCGAGTTGACAAGGGAAAAGTAAAGTGAAGTGATCGTCACCTGTGATATACAGCAGCACAGCATACAGTGCACACAGTGAGATTTGTCCTCTGCATTTAACCCATCACCCTGAGTGAGCAGTGGGCAGCCATGAGCAGTGCATGGGGGTGGTGCTTTGCTCAGTGGCACCTCCGTGGCACCTTGGCAGATCGGGATTCGAACCGACAACCTTCTGATTACGGGCCCGCTTCCTTAACCGCTAGGCCACCACTGCCCCAAAGGAGGCACAAAGGCTCAAAGGCCGGACATACTGGGAATAATGATTTATTAAACAGGCTCGATGGCCAAAAACGGGAAATAATGGGGAGAACTTAAACTAGCCCGCAGGCGTGTGGTGATTGCCCAAACTCAAAACTACACACGGAAGTTGCAGGGTCCACCAAAAAAATCCGTTCACAAAAAATGTCGCAGCTGCTGATGGGCGGCTCAGCAGCACCTTTTAACTGCAGATAATGTCTCCAGCTGCAGCCAATCCTGACTCTCAGCCATTTTCATAAGCATTATTCCCAAACTGTGCAGCAGTGGCTATCTCAATTAATCAGTAACTGCTTTCTGAATTAACATCGATTGTTTCTTTGCTGTATAAATGTCTTACACTCCCTCTGTTATACACTGATCATGCAAGGTCTGCATCTGATCTTTATTTGAACCTAATTTTGTAATGTTAATTCTGTACATGAGCAGTTCAAAGCTGATGAAGCAAACATCTGCTGAGCATATTGAATTGGAGTAATTAATTTGTCTTGCATTTTCCCCCTGACAAGATATCCTACATTATAGTGGACAGTCTGGCCATTTATTCCCAGCATTTTTAAGGCTATGTTAATACATTATAAATGAACTTCACTTTTTCACTTGCTCCTTCAATTTTAACATCTAACATTTATGGCCTTTTGAGACAGTGTCTTAATATTTGCCCAGGGTGATAAACCTTGATGAATCATTCATTGGTGTTTAGTAATGCTGAAACAAGCACAGTGTACATAGTTTAAAATTCACTAAGGATATAAATGGGGATTCCAGTAACTGTTAATTTGAAAGGGATTTTCCTTTATACAGACATGCTGGTACATCCTTACAGCCCTGTCATTTGTGGGAAAGTAACCTGGAACATTGGCAGTCATTTGCAATTCATAGTTAGTTGTCCAGAAGAGGCAAGGAATTGACTGGCCAATCATTGAAATTCTTATGTCAGTGTTAGTGATGTGGTTCCCCAAATTACTGTATGTGTATGTGATATTTCATTATAATATTATATGTATGTTTATATTTAAATGGACCTCTTCCCAACTTCTGTAGCTGTCATGCGTACGTTTTGGTAGTTCCTGGTGTATAGGCTAGTAAGCAGACAAGTTAACACTGTAAAACTGTGAGATCAGTGCCATTGACTGCCTTCCTCATGCCTTCATCAGCAATGATCTTTGAGATACGTGACCCCATGAGCCCAATTTCTGGCACTATGAGAGATGCATTGCCCGGACTAATGTGACCTTGAGTATGCATTCAGGATTGATAGAAATAAACAAGTAGAAACAAGAAAGGGCTGTTTGCTATTATATTAGAAAGGAGGAAATAACTATTCAACCAGCATTATTATTCTCTGTTTTCTATACCTGTTCATAGTGATGTCAGCAGTTATCACAAATGCCATCTGTGTTATAGTTATGTCTGCCACCAAACCAAAGATGGGGATATAGAGTCCTCTAGTTATGATATATAGTATATATAGTTTATATGATATATAGTTTTATCTAGTTAGTCACCTTTGAACAAAGTGGAGTTGTCTATGTTGTTGATTCATTCAAATATGTTTGATTTTAAATATTTATAGTCACTAGGTGTATGCAAACAGTATACACTTGTTAACTTTGCTTATATTAGCACATTTTTTCAGCAATATAGACTTATTTATGTTTTTTGTTATTAACAATGCTATTATGTGTCTGAATGTTAGAACTGAAACCCTCTCTGATGTTCGGTGTTCGTTTGTAATAGGTACTGAAGTCTTTACCGCGGATTGAAGGACGTCCTGGTGCATCCTTGCCACCTATGGACTTTCAGGCTCTTGAGTCTGGCCTGAAGGCAGCGCATGGGAGTGACATCACCACAGAGGATGTAATGTCAGCGGCCATGTATCCGAAGGTCTTTCAGGAATTCAAGGAGTTCACAGCCACTTTTGGCCCTGTGGACTGTCTCAACACTCGCCTCTTCCTGGAAGGACCTAAAATTGCTGAGGAGTTTCAGGTGACATATATTTGTACTATTTAGTTTCTTGTTCTCTATTTTTATCCTATTTTCTTGTTTACTCTTTACTCCAGTCTAGTAGTTAAGTGTATGCTAAATGTGCATTTTGCAACAGCTTGAGATTTGACCCTGCAGTGTTTTGGCTGGAGCCCCCTTTTTCCCCCTCTTAACTCTCAGTTGCAGTGTCACTGCCTGGAGCACATGTGAATTAGCTGAGCATGGCCTAAGCTGCCACCCCGTCTCACTGAATCTCCATAAGCTTTGCTGTAGCGTAGTACAGGCCACTGTAGAGTAGTGACATGCTGCTCAATTAGACAAAACCTTGGCTGAAATGATTGTTGTTGTGCATCACAATGTGCTGACCCTGCAGACAATATAGTGTGCTATAGGGATCAGCAAAGCAGAGAAGAGTATCCCTGAACAGGTATTTGCAAAGGTGATAACAACATACAGTAGACAGAAAGAGAGATAAACACTAGCCAGGGCAGTGACTAAACTAAAAGTCCATTGGCTCCCAACTGGCCTACAAAGATCGATTCAAGTTATTAAACTTTTGAATCTACTGAAGTCAGAGTTAGTGCAAAGTGTTGTTCTTGGCAGAAATGGAGCAGAATTGGATGAATGAGGTGCCAGCCTCTGCAGATTAGCAGGCCTATAAAAAGATCCTCGCTGACAATATTATCAAAGTTGAATGAGTGCAGTTTACCAGTTTGCCTATTAAATGTCCGCCGGCTCAGGTTTACATTTACCTAAGGGGCCTAACATGCTGAGTCATTAATTTTGTTTCATCCCCTGCCTATGCAGCCTATCTATTTTTAAATGTATTTCATTCCTGGTAGGAGTCTGTTTTTTTAGTTATACATTTTTCAAATAGCTGTTCACACTTTTATCAGCAGCACTCTCTCTCTCTCTCTCTCTCTCATTCTCTCCCCCTCATACTTTCTCTGTCACTCAGGTGGAACTGGAAAAAGGAAAAACCCTGCATATCAAAGCCCTCGCTCTGGGTGACCTAAACAAGGCTGGCCAGAGAGAGGTCTTCTTTGAGCTCAATGGTCAGCTGCGATCCGTCCTGGTCAAGGACACCCAAGCCATGAAGGTAACTCAGCAGTAATGCCCAAACGAACCCCCTCATGACATAAAATTTTCTGAATCTGGGCACTGCAATCACAATATATTCCACAAGATGAAGCCATTTATCACACCTCTGTTTCTGTTAAATTTAAGGGTGCTTTTCTCTATCCTATAAGGTATTTAGCGTATGCGTTTTCCACTTCTCATGTATACAGTGCATCCGGAAAGTATGCACAGAGCATCACTTTTTCCACATTTTATGTTACAACCTCATTCCACTTATTCCTTATTTACTTGAGGTAAAAAAGTGAGAAATCTCCAGTGCCTCCTGTTTCTGCAGATTAATAGTCCACCTGTGAAAAAACTGTTGATTGGACATGATTTGGAAAGGAACATACCTGTCTATATAAGGTCCAACAGTTGACAGTTCACATCAGAGCACACTAGCACTGTGTAGTAGGGGGCAATATCACTGTGCCCCTAACTATTTCACCTCAAGCCACGTGTAGCGTATGGTGGATAGCTGAAAGAATCTAAATGGAGTAAGGTATTTCAGGCTATACTGGACAAGGCCTATGTCGCCTATACCCCTATGTCGCCTGCTACCCCTCCAACCACAGTCGGTGCCCCAGAGAGTCACTTAATTCTCAAGCACATAGAAAGTAAATGATACAACAAGGTAATCAGTTAAAGAAAATCAACTTGGCTCTTTTTTTTGAACTCCCAAGGCAGCCGTGCCATCCTTCTCCATTAGGGTTTTTTTTTTCTTTTTTTAGAACCCTGTCTCCCCATCCAGTCCCCACAGAACATTCACCAGAAACATGTACCCAGCATATGCTACTCCACAAATTAGAGCTCAACCTAAGCACAAAAGTGGAAGTCTAGGTTTTCCACTAAACTAAAATAAAAATGCACACCCGGTGCGCTCAAAATAATATTCAGACTTCTTATGATGAATGCTCTGTCCTCCTGTCACACAAGCATGAAGACAGAAGAAATTGTCGGTAAAGCTCCAAGACAGGATTGTCTTGAGGCACAAATCTGGGGAAGGATACAGAATTTTTTTTTTGATGTTTGGAAGGTCCCAATGAGCATCGTCCATACATGGACAGAGTTCTAAACCACCAGGACTCTTGCTGAGTCTAAACTCAGCAATTGAGGAAGAAGGGCCTGAGGGAGGTGACCAAGACCTCGATGGTAACTCTGTCCGAGATCCAGCGGTCCTCTGTGGACAGAGGAGAACCTTCTAAAAGAACAACCATTTCAGGAGCAATCCACCAATCAGTCCTGTATGGTAGAGTGGCCAGACGGAAGCCACTCCTTAGTAAAAGGCACATTGCAGCCTGCCTGGAGTTTGCCAAATGGCACCTGAAAGACTCTCAGACCATGAGAAACCAAATTCTATGGTCTGATGAGAAAAAGGTTTAACTCTTTGGTTTTAATGCCAGGCATCATGTTTGGAGGAAACCAAGCACCACTCATCAGCAGGCCAATACCAGCCTTTGTGCCTCCTTTGGGGCAGTGGTGGCCTAGCGGTTAAGGAAGCGGCCCTGTAATCAGAAGGTTGCCGGTTCGAATCCCGATCCGCCAAGGTGCCACTGAGGTGCCGCTGAGCAAAGCACCGTCCCCACACACTTCCCTGCTCACTCAGGGTGATGGGTTAAATGCAGAGGACAAATTTCACTGTGTGCATCGTGTGCTGTGCTGCTGTGTATCACATGTGACAATCACTTCACTTAACTTAACTACAGTGAAGCATGGTGGTGGCAGCATCATGCTGTGGAGATGTTTTTCAGCTGCAGGAACTGGGAGACTAGTCAGGATAGAGGGAAAGATGGCTGCAGCAATGTACAGAGACGTCCTGGATGAAAACCTGCTCCAGAGCTCTTGAACTCAGACTGGGTCGACGGTTCATCTTTCAGCAGGACAGCGACCCTAAGAACACAGATATCAAAGCTTCAGGACAACTCTTGAGTGAATGCTCTTGAGTGGCCCAGCCAGAGACCAGATTTGAATCCAATTGATAATCTCTGGAGAGATCTTAAAATGGCTGTGCACTGATGCTTCCCATCCAACATGAAACAAAGAAGAATAGTTGAAACTGACCACACTTGTGGCATCATAAGACTTGAGGCTGTAATTGCTGCCAAAGTATTGAGCAAAGACTGTAAATACTTATTTAGTGGAATGTTAATTAGTGGAATCAGGAATTGTTGTTTGCCGTAATGTGAAACAGTTCTGTAAAAATGTGCCTGAGACCATCAGTACACCCTTCTGAGACACAAAGGCCTGTTATGCATAAAAGCCTTAAGACAGCTATTAATTCTATTAACACAAATTGGTGGTTCTTCCTAAACATTAACTGAACTAATCAAGGAATGGGTGGAGACTTTTTTGTCTGAATATTATGATGAAGTTCTATAGTAAAGTATCAAAAAAAGGCCACTGATCTTTGTAGCAATTTTTTGTAAGGTTCTTTGAGAGCAATACTCAAAATAGTTTGGGTGAAGGAGGTTTACACTTACATTATAAAATGTAAGTGTAAAGTATCGATATCATATTTCATATCATATTTATAATGAAATATTACTGGGGCAGAGAAGATTAGCAGAAGCAAGGCTGTGACACACATATCTCAGCAGCTGATCAAGGAGTTTTTAAATGCAGGATTTTTCATGAGGATGTTTTGATGCACAATTGCATCACTGTGGACAAGCGTAATAAATCAACACTCAGCTGTTCTTTGGCCAAAAGGAATGAATGTTGCACATGAATAATAAGAATACATTCTTGGATAAAGGTGCAGAGAATAGCTAGTGGGGCAGTTTAGTGTGTACTGTACTAAGGTCACACACTGTGAAAGGATATAGAGACGTACAGCAAAATAAACAAAAGCATAAAGTTTTCCCCATGAGTCTTGCAACAAGTCTCTAACACGTAGGTGAAATATCACCCATGATTGAAAAATAATAAAAAATTCTGCTGTAAACTGAAGCAATAAGTGTTTGGCTGCAGTCCAGCAGTCTGTAGGGAGCGACTGTGACTCAAACACAGATCATTTGGGAAAAGGGCTCCATGGCACCTCCAATCACAAACATTAGAGATGGAAGAGAACAGGAACACTGCTAGCAAAGGACATTTATTACTGCTCGGAATTTACCTAAAAATGCAGAACTTCATGCATTTACAAAAGCCCATTCTTCCCTTCTTTACTGAACTGATGCAACCATATAAAGCAGGACTCCAAAATGAGATCGGATCCTTTTATTGACCACAACATAAACAGCAGTATATGTTGTTGTCCTACTAATCAGAAAAAACAGTTTGTATTACATACAGGAAGGTGTCAAAGGGGGGTGGTTCTGGGAAGTAATCATAGCCAAATTACAATATAACTCTAATTACATACATATACAATATAGCTCAATATAACTCTAATTACATCCAATTATGTATAACATCCTTGTTCACATTCCTTACATTGACGCTAATGGCCTCATTATTGATTGGCTGAAATGGGTGTTCAATCAAATTAAAATGTATGTCAGCTATAATGCTGTCCAATCCACCATGTGTTGAAGAGTCCAATACTAATACTGGGACAGCAGCCAAGTCAAGTCAAGTCAAACGATAATATAACTCAACTAAACTGTACATAGAAACATAGTGATTGATTCTGTAGACATATTCCCAGTAGGCAAATTCTAATTATACATTCTTCTTCACTCTCCAGGAGATGCACTTCCACCCAAAAGCCCTGAAGGATGTGATTGGACAAGTTGGTGCCCCCATGCCTGGAAAGGTAGTTGAGGTGAAAGTGAAGCAGGGCCAGAAGGTGGAGAAGGGACAACCACTCTGTGTTCTCAGTGCCATGAAGATGGAGACAGTGGTCAATTCTCCCATGGACGGCATTATTGTAAAACTCCATGTGAACCCTGACAGCACCCTGGAGGGTGACGACCTGATCATGGAGATTACTGCTGAGCAGTAGGAGAGCAATTCAATGAAGAAAGAACCATTTCATCCTTTCTACACTGAAATTTTGAAAAAAAAATTTCATTGACTCATTCAAAGCATTGATGAATGTTAAACATTCATCTGAGTTTGTTGCATGATTCACTTCTAGTTGGCTTAAGGTTCTTTTTATTAATTTTTTTTTATCTGAGGGTTATTTGATGGTAAGACTTATATTTCTCACATAATTCTAAAATATACTGATAATTGCAATTCACTAGATTTGGTAATCAAGGAAATTCATGTGAATTTATATTTTATGTTCGTAATGGTCCTCATTTTGGTGTGACATCATTTTGTTGGTCACCAGTCAAATTGCAGTGTCACTTTAAAACGTATTTTAAAGGAGCAATGTTAATGTTGGGTTATTTTGTGAATGCTGCACCAAATGATGTAGCGTTAGTGTGATTAGTGTTATCATGGCTCCTTTGTAGCTAACGTTCAACTGACTGTGTTACTGGTATAAAAGCCTTGTCATATCGCCGACTTGCTAAGAAAAGGTTTTCCAATGTCCTGACATGGTAAAAAATATATCAGAGTACCAATGTACCAAATTCTTATTTCTACTTCTTTTCAATATATTTTGCAGTGCATTATGTTCATTCCTCACAATTTTTTTTTTTGTACTTCTAACGTTATTTCATTGCCATGCACAGTGCACACTGTCAGCTTAACTACCAAAGTCATCTTTAGTTCCACTTAACGATGGGTAAAAGCTTAATGAAACAAAACCTAATGCTGCCCTCTCTCATTCTCAATGCACAGTGCTGTTCCACTGCATATTTGTATTGACATCATTTCAGCTTTTAAGTTTCCCTTTGTAAACCTACTCAAGAACACTTAGTGAAAGAAAAGCATGAAAAGGGCTGAGGCAAGATTTTGTTATTTCTGCTTGTGCACTGAGGAGTTGACCCTGGAAGGGAGGGGTCAGTGTTCTGGTGCAGGCCCAGGAGGCATGCCTGGGGTGTAGCATGCACATGACTTTATTGTTGTTTTTTTAAACCCTGATTTTTTTTGTTTCAGAATTTTATTTTGCATTGTTTCAGCTCTGTTTCCTTGATTGAATTAAATCTCCCCAACATCAAGCCTCAGGAATCTGATTAAATCTTCGTGACTGTGAATGTGTTGCTGTGTGGTGACTGGAGGCTGACGTGCCATGTGTGAAGGCTCTTAGGTTCAAAAGAGTTGAATAAGATTTTAAGTGGAGATTTCCAAAAATGCATACAATGCTCAGATTGAATCTTTTGTGTAGCCCAGCATATCTTTGCTTTCTTCTCAGAACCCTGCAGTTTCATCAAGAGGGTTTCATTTGGCATAAAATAAGCCCATTCTCATTGCTGTGCCTGGGTTAGTGCTGGGTAGAAAGTTTGTGCAATGGATGTATGTTAAAGTTAATGTCAGATGTCACCAATGTGAGCTTTAGTTTACTCATCATTGTGTGTTTGTGAGTGTGTGTTTGTGTGACAGCTTAAAGATGCTCTACATTTTCTATCCATCCCATTTGTAGACATTCACTGTTTCCTTGGCAACTGGAGGCAAAGGATCAATGCCATAAACGACAGACTTTGAAGTGCTGAACTTAAAAACAGACACTGTTGTTTTTGAGCTTATGGGTGAAGAAAAAAACATGTGTGTGTGTGTGTGTGTGTGTGTGTGTGTGTGTGTGTGTGTGTGTGTGTGTGAGTGTGTGTGTGTGTATGCACCACTGAGCCTTGGATGTATTGTGAATGAGCAGAAGATTCTCCCGGATGCTTTGAGCTTTGAAACACATTTCTCCTAATAGGCCCTCTTGTAGCTTTGAAGTAGAGGGGAACAGACAAACTGAAAATTGACTGCACATTTGTGGAAAGAACCAGGTAATTATGTAATCATGGAGGAATTCTTTTTGATTAGCACACCCAGGGCACCGATAATGCCTTCTGCGTCCTCTTAGTAAGCGTTTAGTAATTAGCAAGTAAAAAATATCTCAGTGTAACGATGGTTGAAAAGTTTCAGCACAGTTTTCACAGGGTGCATTTAAATCATCAGAATGAGCATGAAGCTACCATTCTTTCCCAAATTTAGCTCCTACAATGGAGCTATTAGCTTAGGCATGGATGAAGTCTGTGAAGCCGATCAAGTGTGATGTTCAAGAGCACCAAGTCGTCATTTGATTAATATGATCAGGTATTTCAGGGCAAGACAGATTATGAGGGTGTAGTGAATTGCTGTTGGGATGAAACTCAAACCAATTATATCATAATTATCACTGAAGTGAATGTAAATGTCCTTGTCTGAATTAATGTTTTCAGCCCAACAAGCCATCTGTTTTCCCAACTTGTTTTGTGAATATTTAAATAAAAATACAAAAAAACTGTTGTGTTATACCTGTTGCATTTGTGGTCTGTGAGTTTAAACAGTCATCCACTTATTTAACACGCTCAACATGTAGCACTGAGTTTATCATCATAAACCAGGCAATTGACGATAAACCTGTGAATTCAGGGTGAATTCTGCTGTATTAGAGGGGACAACCTCATAAAGAATATTAATAGCACTTGTGTGTTTATTGTGTTAACTAATTTGTTACTTTATTACAGTTATTAGTGAAATGAGAAATTATTTTAAAATATAATATTTGTTTTCATTTATTAAAACATAACAAATGTCATCATACTGATTTAAGTTGAGTAAAACAAGTCATTAGAAATTAGTCAAGAATTATGATTGGTCATTTGAATTATTAGCTATTGTGAAGTGCATAATACTGACAGAATTTCTTGTTTTATTTTAAGCATAAAATCATCCTAGGGCAACAAGTTACATTTTAAAAATTGAAAATATTTAAAAGAAATCAGAAGCATTCACTTGCATCACGACGCAGCATATTTCACAACTTTTAATTTTTCATGATGATTAATCATTTAAACACTGAACTTGGTCATTGCCAGTCATTAAGAAAACATTAGTTGAGAACTGAGATAGTTTGGAAGCCATCTAAATGCTCTGAGTGTATTCAAAATTGAGCACATCTCACCATCTATTTTCATTCTAGAGACCTATTCCTTTGACTCTCTGGTCATTGCTGTGCTCAACTCTCTTGTTCCGAGGACACATGCTATCAAAGAGCTCTGGTGCAGAGATTTTCAGCTCTGCTACAAAAGCTGTTGCTTTGTCTAGCCCAACACTCTCACAGACTGTCTTCATGAAAGGCATCGAGAGCCAGCTTGTATCAAGGGTTCTTGTTCTTTTCACTTGAGGAAAGACATTTAACATATTTGTGTTTTCCAATATGTTATAATCACTGTTCGCTCTAATCTGCATGTACAAAAGAATATCCAAACATGTAAACACTTCTACCTGTGCTATTTTGCAATGTAAGTCAATGAGTGACCAGTGACTGGCTGCTCCAGCCAATGATGCGATTCACATACGTATTTACGCAGCTATGTATTACAAATCACATGCGCGTCATTTACGCATCATTGACGGGTTATGACAGTGTCCTTATGTGCTGCCACTGGTGCTTTAACTAGCAAAGTGGTGTGGAAGATGCTAAGTGCTTTTTGTGCTGACCCTTTATAATAATGGCTAAACGAACAGGCAGTGGCACATCCCCTCACCATGGCAGAGTAAAAAATAAATGTGATTCTTTTACTTTACTTTACTTTACTTTACTTTACTTTAAGATTGAATGGCTGTCAGAGTATGTGCAAACAGAAGAAAAACAGTGAAACTGGTTGAGATATTTTCTTTTTTAAGTGAGAAATGTCTGCTCTGCAAAACATGTTGTAAAGCCAAAATAGCAAACGAGTTTTTGGAGGGAAAAGTGTGGACAGAATGAAAGCTGGACTACCTCAAGCATCACATTCAGAACAAATGCGATTTGAAAGCAGTAAGATGGGGATCGGTATTGTTGTGTGAGTGCGCCAAAGAAAAAAGCGAAAATGAAAAAGAGCGAAATGTAAGCAAAAAGTAAGGTTTTTGGAATTCCAGCCTCTTATTTTACATTTCAACATTGCGTTTTCATTTGATATTAGGAAAGTTTCAAAATTGACAGAGGGATGTTAAAGGGAAGTTAAGTGGAGTGACTGTGTCAAAGAGGCAATGAGGGACTCATTTGACAATAGCAAAAATTCCGGTGAGATTGCTTGTTTTATTCGTAAGATCTGTGATCACTTGGATGCACGTTTTTCAGAGGATGAATTTAGGAGTGTGTAACGAATTAGCTCAAGAGGAAATATCTAGAATTAATTATAACTGGTTATAATTAATAATAAACATTTAGACTAGATTTGGGGATAAACTGTAGCAGAATTAATGTTACAATTACTTGATCTGTCCGTCCATGGAGCAGATAATATAATTATCTATCAATTCTGGGAACAATTATTCCCCCCCCCTTTTGCCAGGAAAGGTAGCTTTCCCACTCTGCGTGCTAGCAGTAACTTAGCATGTAGCTTAAAAGGTCAACGTTCAGTGACTCAGCTGTGAGCAGCACACAGAAACAAACGATTGTGAGTTTAAAGATTTTAATAAACACGGCTATAGCTAACATACAACAATTAGACAAACATATACATACAGGGTAAAGGAAAGTGATGAAAAGAGAATGGCAGTATTACACATCAATTAACCACAGCCTAATGAGAATCGTCAGAGAATTCTTATGTTCACCTTAAAAAGGGGTTTAAACGTGCATAGTTACTTGCATTGGTCCTTATTTCATGCAAAGGAGTCCTGATGTGGTAGGGTCGCGATCCTCCTTGAAGGTAAATTTTGCCAAAGAGTCAAAGTGTTGAAAAGAAGGTGTCTCGGGAGGAAGAAGAGAAAATTCTGAGCATTCGTGCCTGTGTGAAGCTCTTTTTGAATGCTTTCTGGCACGCCCATCATGTGGCCTGAATAGCCAATCACAAGTGTGACATTTTGGCGGGAGAAGTTCCCTTTGTCTGGGTTTACGACTGACCGGAATTTTTATGGCTGGCCCAGAGAGAAACTGTAGTTCATTGCAGTTACAATTTCTACCTTATAGAAATTGTATGATGTATTTTGTGATCACATGGTATGCATCACTGTTTCAGTAGTAAGGAGAAGTTCCTTCTGACACCAAGAAAGGGACCTTTAGGAGGTAGGAAAGTAGAGATACACTTATACACTTAATTATAGGTAATTAAAGTTTACCTAATGCACAATAGAAAGTTGTAACTAGTATAATTCATACAAGGGAACGTACACACAACGCGTGCATATACGGGATCCACTTATAATCACATATTCCTAGCACAAGATACAGACAATCTGTTTAAGTGTGTGCGTGATTGTGTATTGCAAAGGTGGGGCCAGGCAGGAGGTCTTTATGGAATGCTTTGAAGCTTGGAACCCCCATGAGCAGTTTGCAGACCCAGTCTGTTTAACGCTACATTTGTGACAGTGGGGGAAGACGGGGCGATCAGGTTGAGGGTCCAGGTTTGTAATTGGTATGTAAATGTCAAAGGTTAAAAGGTTCTTTGAAGATCAACCATCTGTGATCCTACGCAGACGCTACAAGTGGTCTGCTTTTGACACTGAGGCATTCAGTTTTGAGTATGGAGCAGCAGCTATTGCCACGCTGGCAAAAAAGAGATCATCCAAGGCCCACATGTGGAGGTCATTAAATGTTAATAAGCTGAATTTAAGTACATAATACATTTACATTTACAGCATTTATCAGACGCCCTTATCCAGAGCAACTTACAACCAGTAGTTACAGGGGACAGTCCCCCCTGGAGCAACTTAGGGTTAAGTGTCTTGCTCAGGGACACAATGGTAGTAAGTGGGATTCGAACCTGGGTCTTCTGGTTCATAGGCGAGTGTGTTACCCACTAGGCTACTACCATCCCATAATAAATAAACACAGGTCAATCAGCACATTCTCAAGTATGGCAGCTACAACAATAAAATGTGAAGCGCTAAAACACATCTCACAGCTTGTGGAAATTTGTGCTACGTTTCAAGCATCCAGTGCAGATTATGAAAGACGATTTAGTTTGATGAATCATATAAAACAGCATCCAGAAATCATCTTGAAGTGGACCATTTGGACCAGCTGATGCCCAGCCAAAATTGCAAGCAGATGAGGCCATCAACCTGGCCAACATGTTCAACCATTGGAGACGTTGGAAGTCCTCAATCAGATGTATTCTCATCTAGTGTCATTTGTTTGCAATTTTCATTTATAGATACTGCTTATTAAATATTGTTTCTAGATTTGGAGCAGACAGGACTTTCTCCTAGACCACAGTAGGATCCTCTTACCCATTGCACAACAGGATTGTCACACACTGGGAGTAAGCGCTTAATAATAAATATAGTTTATAGTTTCCTTGTGTAGCCCTGCTGATATTTTATTCTGTTGATATTTATTTAATTTATTTTATAGAACTGATAAATGCCTGGATAAGGTGTTTATTTATTGTTTATTTATTGTATGGAGGAATAATTGTTGTATTTGCATTTAATTAACTTTTTGTATATGTAAAGTATTTCCTTTCGGTAATGTGTGTACTACCTGCCTACTGTGTGTGAGCGGGGGGTGATTGGTTGGAGAGACCGGAAGAGAAGGGAGAGGAGGAGGATGAAGGACGGACGCGAGGTGCAGTAAAGTTACCTGCGAGTCCGGTTGAAATATATACATAGCACATGTATTTATACCCTCCGGAACATATTGCGCTAGTGGGAAACGGATAGTGACTCATTACGATAGCGGATATTATAGACAGATTACGTGCGCGAAAACCGAGCGGTGAATCCGACGCGGTACGCGGGTCACGGAAGGGAAGACGCGGACGTCAGGTCGCCAACGCGGAGGCCCGGACCGAGCGAGGTCTGCTGGACACCAGGACCGATCCTGAGAAGGCTCCTTCATGCCGTTCAGCGGATGACGGAGTAAGGAGGTACCTGGTATATTTTTGGTTTATTGCTCTACGAGAGTGAAGCAGCCATTTTCTGTTTCGGCTACCACGCACCCGAGCAGCGACTCAGGCCTGAAACGAGTAGTGTGGGGTACCCGGGTTAGTTCAACTATTGACTTTTTGAGTTATTGAGTGTTCGAGGACTTTTACTTTTGAGTTGTTATATATGTGTTGAGTGAAATATTATTTTATCTAATTGTTCATGTTCTAATCATTAATGTAATATGTAAATCTATTTAGTAAATTATTTGTGTGTGTTCGAATACTTGTGGTGTGTTAATTGGAGTATTTAGTGGTTTTCCTTATTGGTAAGTGGTGGGAGAAATTTAGCATATCCAAAATTTAACCATAGTTTAACTAGTTAAATACTGAGGTTCAGAGGGAACCCAGGGAGCGTATCCCTGGCTGGGCTAGGGGCGCTACATAAAAATGGAGGCACCGCTGGGATTGGATTGCTAATTGTTCTAATATATATTTTTCCACATTTCTCTGAGGTTGAGGATTATTACTAATTTACTTTCTTTTACAGTTTTTTTGTGATACACGCTGTCACACATTTACACAGAGAACATTTAAGATGGCACACACAAGTCAGTTCAGAGAGGAATTTAGTGACTGGTGCATAGGTGAAGAACTCCCGGAAACACATGCCTTGATGTTAGTACTCTCTGATGACGTAAAAGTAATTGAAATAGAGGAGACTTTGCACACCATTAAATGTCTTGGAAGAGTAAGAGTACGAGGTAAGACTTTTAAAAGTAACCTCCAGCGTTTTTTTGTACTATGTGAATGCAAAGAATCTATCGATGCTAAGCTCGTGCCACCTCAGATCTGGCCACATCCAGATGCTGTCCCTTGGCTGGTAGTTACAGCATGTGATGATGCTCCAGACGCAGATGAGTTCTCTACCAAACTGAAACTATTACTCCAGTCTGAAGGTAAGACTATGTCTGATGTCCAAGCTATGTTCTCCACTGACTCTGAGAGTCCTGCTCCTACTTCTCTTCTCCGTGCTGTGGGAGATCTGCTGGATAGAATAGGGAAGACATCTTCAGATGGTGGAAGTTTTCGACGTTTGCGAATTTTTTCTGGGACTTTTCCTACACCTGTGGGTGAGGAATCTTTTGATCTTTGGAATGAACAGGCCTATCTGATGATATCCGAGTGTGACTGTTCAGACAAGGAAAAGAAACGTCGCATAATGGAAAGCATTCGAGGACCTGCTTTGGAAGTAATTAAAGCGGCTCGGGATGATACACCCGACCTCAGTTCTAGAGACTATGTGAAGGCTCTGGAACGTGCATTTGGAAGTGCGGAATCTGGTGAAGATCTATATTTCACTTTTAGACTCATGCAACAGTTGCCCCGTGAGAAACTCGCCGATTTTGTAAGGAGGCTTGAAAAACCTTTAAGCAAAGTACTACAGAAAGGAGAAATTTCACTCGCAGATAAGGACAGAGTCAGAGTGGAACAACTGCTACGAGGTGCTGATGCACGCGCTGATTTGAAGCTTCTGCAACTAAGACTAAGAGAGCGTTTAAGCAATCCGCCAAATTTTCTACAATTGCTTAGTGAAATACGCGCGGAGGAAGAATATGAAGATTCTCGGGCAAAGCTGAGCACGTCGGTGCATAACAAGCGTGTTAATGTACAGCCAGCTATACAGACAGACATTCAAGAACTAAAACGCCAGCTTCAGGATCTTAAGACACAATTAAGCTCCATAGTGAAGAACGACAGTACTGTTGGGGTCACTGACTTAAAGGCTCATTCTCCACCGGACACAGTGTGTTGATAGTTGTCCGAATGAGGAAATCACTGCTCTGAAGAAGCAGGTGAAGCGACTACAAAACAAAGTACACCATAGTGGTGGAGAGATCACTGAGGTCACAACTTTTGCTACAGGCATAAAGTCACCCCAGTTCACAAGATTTGTGCCAAAGGACCATCAGCAAAGTGATGGATATTTTTGTTACAGATGTGGGGGTGCAGGACACATTGCTAACAAATGTCACAATGAGGAAAACCAGCGTTTGGTCATTCAGAAGTTGATTAGATCCATAAAAGGCACAAAGAACAAGCTAAAATCTACTGTCCACGGTGATAACAGTAACCTTAACTGTTCAGTGAAGCGAAGTGCCGTTCATCAGAATAATGGCCTTTGTATTCCTGATGGACTTGTAGGACCTTCTACCATTGTACCACTGAAGGTCAATGGTCATGCTTGTGACGCCTTGCTTGACAGCGGGTCACAGGTCACTATAATCTTTGAGTCCTGGCATTGGGAACATCTCTCAGATGTTCCTATTCTCCCAGTGATTGGACTTGCTGTTTGGGGCTTAAGTGAGTCGAGCTACCCCTACAAGGGTTATATAGTGGTTACCATGGAATTCCCCCAAGTGCTACTGGGAGAACCAGAGACTCTGGCTGTTTTAGCGTTAGTATGTCCTGGTCCCAGGGGACCTGATCAAACTCCAGTGATCATTGGGACAAATGCTAGCCTGTTCCAACGGCTTGCTAAGTTGTGCGAAGGCACAGCAGGTGTTGATGTGATACGGAGCCTTGGAATTAATGCTCCAATAACTATGGAAGGCCATAGTAGACAAAACCACTTGAAAAGACAATGGAAGGACGACGAGGCTGAGGCCATCGGTAGTGTGAGCTGGTCAGGTCCTGGAACACTGGTTTTACCACCAGGAGGCAGCAGTCATGCTCACTGTAAAGTCGACTTCCTGACAAGTGTGCTCAAAGGGGATTTACTACTGGATGTGTCCACAGAGTTAAACATTCCTGCTGGTGTACTAGTTCAGTCATCGGTCACCAGGAGGAGTGAAATTGACGTGGATAGCTTCTCAGTAGTGGTTCAAAATGAGTCTTTGAAAGAGACTGTGATTCAAGAAGGAACGGTGCTGGCGCAGTTATATCCAGTGGATTCTGTCTTGCCTGGGTTAGTCTCCTCGGAGACAGAAGACAAACTGGATCCCACTTTATTCAAATTTGGAGATTCACCCATACCATCTGAATGCAATCAAAGATTAAGTCAACAACTCGCAAAGAGATCGAATGTCTTTTCTGTCCTGGAGTGGGACGTGGGTCTAGCTAAAGGGGTAGAACATACCATCCGATTGTCTGACCCAAAACCATTCAGGGAACGTTCACGTCGTATCGCGCCTGCTGATATAGAGGATGTGAGGGAACACCTCAGACATCTGCTTGCTGCAGGAGTTATCAAGGAGTCGCATAGTCCATATGCGTCACCCATAGTGATAGCAAGGAAGAAAAATGGAAGTGTAAGGATGTGTGTAGATTATCGTACGTTAAATACACGCACCACACCAGACCAATACACCACACCGCGCATTGATGATGCCCTCGACTGTCTGGCAGGGAGCAAATGGTTCACTGTTCTTGACTTGAGAAGTGGCTACTATCAAATTGCGATGGCTGAGGAGGACAAAGAAAAAACTGCTTTCATCTGTCCATTGGGATTCTACCAGTTTGAAAGAATGCCGCAAGGTATCTCAGGAGCACCGGCGACATTCCAACGACTTATGGAAAAAACAGTAGGAGATATGAATCTTCTACAGGTTTTAGTTTACCTCGATGACTTAATTGTCTTCGGAGATTCGTTGGAACAACATGAAGAACGCCTACTCAAGGTACTAGACCGATTGGAGAGTGCTAGGTTAAAAGTGTCCTTAGACAAGTGTGTGTTCTGTCAGACGGAAGTCAAATATGTGGGACACATTGTCTCGAAGGATGGCATTGCTACAGACCCAGACAAGGTAGCAGCAGTTGCTAATTGGCCACAACCCATTGATTTGAAGACACTCCGATCTTTCTTAGGTTATTACCGGAGATTTATCCAAAACTACTCCGCGATCACCAAGCCACTTACAGAACTCACAAAAGGATACCCTCCAATGCAAAAAGGAAAGACATCTCGCAAAGAAACCGCTGGGGAGTACTTCAAGCAGTCTGAACCGTTTGGGGACCAATGGACTGTGGAATGTACTCATTTGTTCAATCAGATCAAGTATGCACTTACCCATGCACCAGTACTGGCCTTTGCTGACCCAAGCAAACCATATGTACTACATGTGGATGCCAGCCTGCAGGGGTTAGGCGCAGTCTTAAATCAAGACCACCCAGAAGGTTTGAGACCTGTTGCATTCGCCAGTCGAAGATTGAATAGTGCTGAACAGAGATATCACATTCATCAGTTGGAATTTCTGGCACTAAAGTGGAGCGTGGTGGATAAGTTCCACGATTACCTTTATGGGGCTCGATTTACTGTGGAAACAGACAATAACCCA
Source organism: Denticeps clupeoides (assembly GCF_900700375.1). Classification (NCBI taxonomy): domain Eukaryota; kingdom Metazoa; phylum Chordata; class Actinopteri; order Clupeiformes; family Denticipitidae; genus Denticeps; species Denticeps clupeoides. The sequence goes on from NC_041707.1 coordinate 22,321,773, forward strand.
CTCACGTATGTTCTGAAGTCTGCGAAGCTTAACGCTACTGGGCATAGATGGCTAGCGGCATTGGCTACGTACGATTTTTGACGTGCGTTACAGACCTGGAAGAGAGAACATCAACGCTGATCTCCTCTCGAGGAAACATGAAGGGAGAGAAGAGATGCAAGAGTGGCAAGACATATCAAGGACTGGTGTCAAAGTCATTTGCAATAAGTCTCTTGTACGTCATGAACATGGATGCGAGGTTCCACTGATACAGCAACTAGGAGCAACTCCAGAATGCGTTCCGGAACTGTATGCTTTTCCTACCCGACTGGACCTGAATTCATTGGAGTTGATCAAGGCACAGAAACAAGATCCTGTAGTGGGGTTAGTCTTGAAGGCTAAACTACAAGGGACATGGCCAGTTGGTACTGGAATTGACCCAGAGATTGCATTATTCAAGCAAGAAGCTGACAAGTTGATTCTGAAAGATGAACTGCTCTTTCGTAAAGTGAATCGAGGAGGAGTGGAAAAAGTACAATTGGTACTACCACGTCGGTTTAGAGGCACAGTGTTGAAAGCATTACACGATGAGGCTGGACATCTTGGAACTGACAGAGTGGTTGATCAGCTGAAAGACCAAGGATGTTGAACAGTACATTAAGTCGTGTGGATACTGTGTGACACGGAAAAGTCCATGTGAAAGGGCTGCTCCCCTGAATCAAATTGTGAGCAGTGGACCCATGGATTTAGTATGTATGGATTTTTTGACCTTGGAACCTGACTCTAAGGGTCTGGGTAATATTTTAGTGATCACAGATCATTTTACTCGCTACGCACAGGCTTTTGCCACCCGTAATCAGAAAGCGGGCACGGTGGCCAGAGTGCTAGTGGACAAGTACTTTGTACATTACGGGCTTCCTGCTCGTATTCACTCCGATCAAGGACGAGACTTTGAGAGTCGCCTGATCCGAGAGTTGACAAGCATGATGGGTATAAAGAAATCAAGAACTACACCATATCATCCTCAAGGTGATCCACAGCCTGAGAGGTTCAACCGGACACTGCTGTCCATGTTAGGGACCTTGAGTGCTGACAAGAAGCAAAAGTGGAGTCAACACCTTGGGCATGTGGTGCATGCTTATAATAGCACCAGAAATGACGCAACAGGATTTTCCCCTTATCGTTTGATGTTTGGGAGGGAAGCAAGACTTCCTGTGGATATTTGTTTCGGTACTTCACCGGACAACCATGACATGGTTACTCATTCACAATACGTGAACAAGTTGAGGATGAGTTTGCAAGAAGCATTCCAGCTTGCTACAGCTGTGGCGAATAAAACTCACCAACGTAACAAGAGGTCATATGACAAAAGAGTGGTCGCTCAGTCTTTAGATCCTGGAGACCGAGTGCTATTGAAAAATCTTGGATTGCATGGGAAACACAAACTTCAATCCCGTTGGGGTTCTGCGCCATACCGTGTGAAGAGGAAATTGTCGAACTTACCTGTATATCAGGTTCAACCGGAAACAGGAACTGGTAAGATGAAAGTTCTACACCGTGATCATCTACTACCTATTGGAGAGGCAGTGAGACTTCCATCCGCAGTAGAGTTGACTGAAGCATCTCAGAACTCCGCCCATCGACAACGTCGACAGAAAAAACGATGTCCACATACTGAAATCCAGAATCAGGAAAGTGGAGTAGAATCGTCCGAAGAATCTGAGGGTGGACAGTCTTACATTGAATTTAGATCAATACCATTTGAGTTGCATTCTTTGCCTCAAGGAACAACAGAAACAGAACAGATCCATGGTGGTGAAGAATCACATGAAGTTCTGGATCAAGAAATGCAAAATGGACCTGAAATGGATTCATCTGGTCTGGAAGTGTCTGAAGAACTGGACATTCCAATAGAAGAGGAATCTGAAAAATCAGGAGAATCTGAGGACGAAGCTCAGAATATACCTCCATTAATCAGAGAAAGGCGAAAAACTAAACCAGTTGTTAGATTGACCTATGACAAACCCGGACAAAGTATTGATCAGCCGCTGACAATAGTACACCGGGGTGTAGTGATTCATATAGGATCAAGTCAGTAAGATACAGCTCAGGTTATACACACCTCATGCCATACTTGTAAGGTTATGGTATGTCTGATGAGGACATCTTGACAATTTGAGGGGGGAGAGTGTAGCCCTGCTGATATTTTATTCTGTTGATATTTATTTAATTTATTTTATAGAACTGATAAATGCCTGGATAAGGTGTTTATTTATTGTTTATTTATTGTATGGAGGAATAATTGTTGTATTTGCATTTAATTAACTTTTTGTATATGTAAAGTATTTCCTTTCGGTAATGTGTGTACTACCTGCCTACTGTGTGTGAGCGGGGGGTGATTGGTTGGAGAGACCGGAAGAGAAGGGAGAGGAGGAGGATGGAGGACGGACGCGAGGTGCAGTAAAGTTACCTGCGAGTCCGGTTGAAATATATACATAGCACATGTATTTATACCCTCCGGAACATATTGTGCTAGTGGGAAACGGATAGTGACCCATTACGATAGCGGATATTATAGACAGATTACGATCGCGAAAACCGAGCGGTGAATCCGACGCGGTACGCGGGTCACAGAAGGGAAGACGCGGACGTCAGGTCGCCAACGGGGAGGCCCGGACCGAGCGAGCTCTGCTGGACACCAGGGCCGATCCTGAGAAGGCTCCTTCATGCCGTTCAGCGGATGACGGAGTAAGGAGGTACCTGGTATATTTTTGGTTTATTGCTCTACGAGAGTGAAGCAGCCATTTTATGTTTCGGCTACCACGCACCCGAGCAGCGACTCAGGCCTGCAACGAGTAGTGTGGGGTACCCGGGTTAGTTTAACTATTGACTTTTTGAGTTATTGAGTGTTCGAGGACTTTTACTTTTGAGTTGTTATATATGTGTTGAGTGAAATATTATTTTATCTAATTGTTCATGTTCTAATCATTAATGTAATATGTAAATCTATTTAGTAAATTATTTGTGTGTGTTCGAATACTTGTGGTGTGTTAATTGGAGTATTTAGTGGTTTTCCTTATTGGTAAGTGGTGGGAGAAATTTAGCATATCCAAAATTTAACCATAGTTTAACTAGTTAAATACTGAGGTTCAGAGGGAACCCAGGGAGCGTATCCCTGGCTGGGCTAGGGGCGCTACACTTGGTTTGGTTGCCAGTTCATGTTTTGCTATAGTTATAATTAAATATTTATACTTCCAATAGCGTTAACATACTACACAGGTTATGAACAAGATTTTTGTAATTTTTAATGTAAGTGAGTTACAGCACTAAAAGAAGAGTATTGTAACAGAAATGTAAATGCTGAAATTTGATTCTTTTAATACACCATGTAACTTTGACAGTGCTCACATCTGATGTTGCTCATAGTGGTCCAAGGGACTGCTCAGACACATGAAAAAACTTGAAGGAAGATTGGTTATAATGCATTTCAAATGTAAGGGTATACTTTCTGTAATGCAGAGGGATACTATAAAATAAGACATTGATATGACCAGATTCAGGAACAATATGACATATAGGCTCAGGGACAACTCTCAGATGTTTAGTTGTGGGTACTTTCTTCTTCTTTTTAACTTCAGAAGAAGTTTCTCTTTTTCATCTATGAGCTGTAATTTCTGAAAATCGATGTCATGCCTTACTTGTTTAGCAGCACTCACTGGAGGGAGGAAGCAGGGCAATTTAATGATGTCACCCACCAATTTTATGATTTCACAAATGCATAAACAAATATTAAAACATAAATTCTTAAAATTTTAACGTGCATTAATCAAATATATTCTTTAGCCAGTCACCTTTGTCTAGTCATGACTACGGAAATAATTGAGATATTAATTGAGTTATTTTCTATGGATGTATTTATTTCTGATAATTGCATACAAACCTGGTAGAAGAAACTTTCTAAAGCATTTTAAAATTATTAATGAATGTTTTACTTAATGTCTCAACCTTTTTAGATTTATACTAAATTGCTTATTGTCTGCATTGCAAGAATCGTGGTACAGATTACCGAAGTAAAACATCACAAGTGATTATTACATTGTACATGGTGTGCAAGCATAAAAGCTAAATTTGATACCAGTGCAGCTAAGTTAAAAATAATTGAAACTCAAACTTACCTCCTTGCTGCATGCTGACAACACCATGAGTCAACAACTGTACTCTAAATGCAAATAAAAGGGTTTTCTAGAAGAGTTTTAGTAGTATGAAATCTAAGTTTAATAGTTTGGAGTGATTATGCAGAAAGTTTAACAATGTGTAATTGTTAGTACATATTAAAAATGCATAAATCCTTCGTAAATGTGTTTTGGTACACAAACTAGGGAAAAATGTGAAAAGTCTTTGAAAATTAATTAGCCGGAAAAAATGTTTTTGCATTTTTTTTATGTATTTTACATGTGTTAATATGCTTCTCTCTTTTTATTCTCTTAGTATAACAAAGGAATAGTTTGTGCATCATGGAAGAGATCCAAAAAATTGGAGTTTGGTATCAAAGAATGCCATCAGACTACAAGAAATTGGAAGAATTTTTAAGAATTCTGACAGATGAATGGAAAGAATACCAAAGAGCACAGAGAAAAGATGGTTATGATCTCCCCTGAGTACTAGGGTTTATATTTGTTTCTGCATGTCGTGTCATACGTGGCCACCAACTTTCTGGTAAGTCCCAATTCCACAGTGTGCGTTACCTGTCTGGGTTGTGGGTTCCTTATACCCTCCCATTGGCCCTGTAGCATGGATAGCAATTCTCACATCCACTCCTACTTAAGCCTGAGTGATCCGGAGTTCTACAGAGCAGTTCTCCAACACGAATACCGATGGAGTCTCCACGGTATTGTGCAATGTGTAAAGTCTGTCTATCTCTGTACCATACAGGATCGTGCTTAACTAGGGGATGGTTGTGTGTCTTGCTGTGCTCCAGTGAACTGTAACGTTCTCTTCAAGGCATATGACTTGAGAGCAAGGTGTGGTGGATTACTGGTTCTTATTGATTTTCTGTTGTCCCAAAATAAAGCATGTTCTTTCCCCGTCTGCACCCTATCTGTCATTCCTCCTCCTTCGGCCGTGACACTTATTTAAATGTAGAAATAAATTGTATTTATGAAATAATATATATAATTTCTTTTTAAAATAAATACCATTATGACATTTCATGACTCGTGTACTGATGAATAACTCAATATATTATTAATTTTACTTTTCATTTTACTGTTATTATGTTTCTTATGAAAATAAATAAATATAAATATAACGTTTTTATTATGTTATCATGATTGTTTATGACAATATTGCTACAATCTAATAAAACTTAACAAACTAAAGGATATCATCAGCTGATGATTGCTCTGTGAAGCATAATTTGTACCAAGTAATCATGTTTTAACTGAGTTACAATTATTTACAAGAGCTTTATGAGAAGAGTCTTCATAGAAAATGTTACCACTAGGGAAACCACTAGGTTACAGTATTTATTGTATATACAGTTAATACACTTGATAGCTTAAAAGTGATTTTGTTTATTAATGAATACAGTGTATTCAGGTCCATGTGTTTAAAGGACAACTATAATAACAAAAGTAAATCAATACTAAATATTTTAATGATCTGAAAAAATTTTTTTGGGCAAGAGAGTGCTTTGCCCTCACTCTTCCAACTACACACTACCACCTATAACAATAAGACCACTGCTTGAAATCCAACCACTATACAGTAATAAAGTGGCCAACTTGTGTAAGCACACCTCCACAGTATAAAAATGCAAAATGTATTGTCAATAGTGGCATTGGAAGCAGTGGGGGCCTAGCGGTAAATAAGCAGACTCGTAATCGGAAGGTTGCCGCTCCACCATTACCTATGTAGCCTGATATGGCATTAGTGCATGATCTCAAGTCAGATCTTCCTGTTTCACATCCTTCAGTTTATGGCTCTTGATCCCTAAAAGACCTCCTGCACCCTAGAACCATGGATCAGAATCCAGATGGCCTCTCTTCGATTTAGGAACAACATCCAAGGAGTCATGACTCTTCCTCCCAAAACCCAGAGCGACACTTCATCAAACAAAAGACAAACCACCATGTGGTCACAAGCCCATATGATAACTATGGAAAGACCAGCAGACCAGACCACACCACTTCCTTCTCGCTTCACCAACACCCTCTCCTCTTCACACCAACACCCTCTCCTCTAGTCCCATAGTCGCCATTTTGAGTCCACTTCCCTATTACAGCCCACCAATCATGATAGGAAGTGTGAATAGAGTCCAATCATGGGCTGATGAGGAGACACCCTGCAACATATAGAGAGAGCGAAAAAGAGAGAGAGTCACACAAACAGACATACACATTCTCCGCCATGGGACGTCACATGCGTCCCATGATTTAAACCCTGCCCCTAAACCTCTACCTATTGGGGATCAATACAGAGGATAAAAACGCTCACCCTGCAAGTTCTCTTTGTCTTTCTTTTGTTCTTCTCTTCTTCGGTTTTCAGTTGCTTGACCCGCCTCCGCTCTGACTTTGTAGACTATTGTGGACCATGGGGAGTGGTTAGCAACCATTGGTGAAAGACCCGAGCAGAAGAGAGAAACCGCTGCTGCGCAACAAAGGAACACTGCCAACCTACCTCGCAAAAGCCTGCCTAAGAGTTGGAACACCCTCACCCACACAACACCCAGCAATTGGTATATTGTTAATAGTGGGGTATTCACTATGGTACTCATTGCATCGCGCCTGTCATCTTAAATAAGGGTCTGCGTCAAAACACGCAAACTTATCTGTAACACCGTTCTACTTATACAAGTTTTAACATGATATCTAGTTAAATGAGGTCTACCATCTTATCATTATATTGAGATCATGATTAGGTGTGGATGAATGCTATTGCTATAAATATTTCTATACCACTATATTCTATGTGGTTCTTTGATTTGTTTGTTCAATAAAACCCACAAAAGATATTTCTGGTTTTCCTTTGTTAAAATATAAGGTCACTACACCTAAAGATCTTCTAGAGAGCACTTTATTAAGATCTTTTATTAGTAATCGTGAATATTTCTGGGGACGCCTTCTTTATTCGCACATTACTTAATTTTCCACGAGACTCTCTCAGTGGATGAGGTGTCAAATTTGCTTATGGCAAATTAATTCATAAGCATGTGATTACAGTAACTACAGAAAACCACACGTTTGGGCTCAATTTAGCCTCCAAGGTGACACTGAGGTGCCACTGAGCAAAGCACCGTCCCCACACACTGCTCCCCGGGCGCCTGTCATGGCTGCCCACTGCTCACTAAGGTGATGGGTTAAATGCAGAGACCTTATTTCCTTGTGTGCACCTGTGTTTGCTGTGTATCACAATGACAATCACTTTCACTACTGTTGTATTGTAGTTGTATTGATCCTGCTTATTCTGCCACCCAGTAGATTTTTCCTGCAATTCAGTCGTCATGCCAACCCTTATCAATCAGAGTCGATGTAATGTGGAAAGCCATGATTTTTTGTTATTATATTCTTTCATGAAACATCATTTAAATTAGATGTGGATAGACAGACAGTAATAGGTATGCAACAACCAATGTTTTTTTACTCTGTTAGTTCAACTTCCAAGATGATATCATGACCTCCAACTCAATTTTTCAAGCCTTTTAGTTAAACTGTTAAACTTTAGTAGGGCTGTTCCTTCCCTGTTTTTTTATTTGTTGAGCCCCGTGTTGCATTCATTAGCCAAATTAATTCAGAAGGAAATCCCTATGGGAATGTGACTCATAAGATTTGCTGCAGTGCTGATGACATTTTACATCACTCTTCTCTCTGTGACTATCAGTTCATTACTTTATAATAAATTAGTCTAAATCTGAGGTTCAGATTCTCAGATTTGTTTCATGAAACATCCAAAGGAGAGTTTTTTTTTTTTCATTTAACGGTGCTTGCTAGATTTACTCACCATGTCACAAAACATGTCACGACCATGGGCTGACAGGGGAAGGAAATCTTGGAAACAATTAATTATTTCCAAAAGGAAACAAACAGGCACGATGGCCAAAAAGGTAATAACAAAGAACTTAAGGCAACCCGCAGGCGTGTGGCAATTCCCAGAACTGAAAACAACTACACAGGTAAGTCGAATGGTCCATATTAATACAGCAGTGTCAGTCTGCTGCCCAACAGTTCCTTATAACCATGGACGACTAATCATCAGCACCATATAAATCATATTGTCAGGATTGACGGCAGCTCAATACCGGTGGCCAATCCTGACGGCGCATAAATGCCGGATATTTCCGCCCCTTCCAGGTCTCCGGCATTTTCGTGGACGTTAGTGCACGTATCGTATGTGAATGTGTATTTTCAGTTCTGGCAATCGCCACACGCCTATGGGTTAGTTTGTGTTCGTTATTTAAGTTAAATCGTTTTCGGCCACCGCGCCAGTCTTTATTTGTGTCAGACCTCTGCGCTTCCTTCCCCCGTAAGTCCTTAGTTGTGACACATATCATTTTTAAATTATTTATAACTTAAAATGATATGCATTTGATATAACTTAAAAATCTATAGCAGGCCCTCCCTCTTTAACACTGTGGTCACAATAAATAATTTAATTATTCTCGCCACCTTCGTTTCTCACCTCTTCAAAGCACATCTTAATCCAGATTGGACCAATGCAGGACAGCCTTTATCAGTATTAGACAAAACTAATTCCTTGTCTTTTTTTATACCAAACCCAGTGATATATTTGCTAAATATTTTCAAATGTTTCAGCTCTTCAGCTGACTTAAATCAGTCATCTCACATGGAGCTACAGTGTGTAACTATCTCCATGCACCATGGAAATCCATCCTGCTGTGATAGAACCATTTTTTCATTCTTTGATTCATATATGGTGACTGATTTGTGTAGGGTGAGTGAAGCCTGTGCTCAGCCCATAACATGGGAAAAACAACTACCAAATGGTAAAAGGAAAGCTTATATAGAATTATCATTGAGGAATGAAGCGTGCATGGTTATATATGATATATGCTGTTGGACCAAATTTATTTGGAAAAAATGTCATAGATTTATTATGCAAATGTTACACAGACATTACCTTAAATCATGAGAAATATATGAAAATAGATATATGTGCTACCACCTTCACTTTCTCACTTTTTTCCACACTACTTGCCTCACACTCCCACAGCTCACTATAGCTCCCTGCTCAAAATCTCTTAGATGCAAATCTTTCCATCTATCTCTGCCTTACAACCTTTTAAAAATTCTCTCCACCTCCATCTCAGGCCATCTCCTATTTTGATGCAGCAGAAATGGAACTTCTCTCTTGGAGAGCAGAAAATGAAGAGGAAAGAGCACAGGGCCTTCAGGCCCACCTCACAGCCTATGCCTCTTGATCATTCTGTGAAGCATGAGAGGAGGAATGTTTCTCTTTTTTCCCTCACAGTTTGGCCTTACCTCATCACCTTTGATCTGTCTGATCTGCTCACTACCAGCTCTCCCCTAGCACTTGCACTGAATTTTGTTAGAGACAAATTTATCTCTCACTAACCATGTGTCTAAGGTAGGGCTGTCATTTGAGGAAAAAAATGTATCACACATTTTGCAATTAAATTAATCTGTGCTAATTCTTAAGGCTAAAGCTTGCTATAATGCATATTTAAAACTGGGATAAAGGGAAGTGTGGAAAAGAGGGTCAGACGGGGAGTGATGGGGAGATGATCTGGTCATGTGTATCTCCATTATAACATAAAACAATGTGCATGCATTATCAGGCAAAACAATTTGTGTAGGCATTGTCTCTGGCTAGGCTGAATTTCAGAACCCACACAGGTAGACAGCAAACACAGATGCGTAAATTGCTTTTGAGATAAATAGAAAAAATAACGAAAAAATGTGTTAATTATTTATAAATTAATCACAGCAATTAATGTTATTTGGCAACTAAGTCCAATGGTTGTTTTTTAAATTGTGCAAACAAGTCTTCTCCATGGCAGCCATCCCAGCATTTCCCCATAACAATTAAATCAACACAGCTGACTGGGTGTAAATTGCCCAGTTGATATTTTTAATTAATCTTCACCTGAATAATCTGTTGTTAGGAGATGACATGCTCCTGTGCACTTTGCAGCAAGTGGTTCAAATACATGTATTGCCTTCATTAAAAAAATGGTCTCTCTGCCTTCCCCTGTATTTGTGTTGACAGATAGTTCAGAGGTAAAAAGGAACACTTCAACAATGCCATAATCTCAAATAATAGCTTTTAGTGATAAAGGTGTAATTCTCTAATCACATGGCAACAAGCGGGATTTTTATTTGTGTTTATTTTTCCGGCCACTGTTGTTGATTGAACTTCGTTAGCCGATGCAAATTCACAGAGTTATGAATTCCCTAATAAAGGTGTAATTTTCCAATCACATGGCAACAAGCGGGACTTTTTATTTGTATTTATTTTTCCGGCCACTGTTGTTGATTAGACACAGTCATGCACAATCTGTATGCAAACCTACAACCTTTTAAATTCATCACACTCCAGACAAAGAACCCAACCAAGTGTGAAAAGCCCTGGATCAAGTTGAATATTCTATGTATGCTGCTGTGTTTGATCTATGTCAAGAAGGCAGGTTTCCCTACAAGTGTGATCTCAGACGCCTGAAGATCGCAAAGGACACAGAACCACAACTATCGGCTACATTTGAATTCCCGACTGACCAGGAAGCAAGCAGATACACAACCATGACCCAATTGTGATCCCCATGGACCCTGAATACTCGAGTGCCCCAGGGGATCAACCGGCCGTCTGTAAGAATGGACATCACGGGAGCCTGCTTTTGCCTTGCATAACAGATGTCTGCAGGGGGAAGTGTGAAATTCCTGTGTCGATGGTTGTGCGTGAAGATTCGACACCTCTGTTTTACATGTCTTTTGTCTGACGGTTACGTGTGAAGTGTCAGCCATCAGGACCGCCCACCCTCTTTGTCTTCCCCGAAGGGGAGGCACCGGGGGCGTGACATCAGAAACAACAGGTTCTGATTGGTCAGTGACAACTTCCTGTAGGCCAGTGACAACTTCCTGTTGGCCAGGGGTATAAAAGTCTGCTCACATGTGGAAAAGGGACCTCTGAGCTTTCTTGCTCAGGGGGTTTTCCATCGGAAGCCGGAAGGCTTCTGAGCCGTTCTCTCCCCCTCTCTTTCTCTTCTCCCTCTTTACTCTTTCTTCTCATTTTTATTTTCTCTGTAACCTTGGTACCTTTTTACATACAATAATCACATGTAACTACAATAATTATTTACCGGTGTTAATAAATTAGAAACTGTTCATTTTTAACCTCTACTGTGCCATGCCTCTTTCTGCCAGGTAACATCAAATTGGAGTGGTTGAATACAGTGCTTTGTGTGGAGGGAGAAAGAGTTTTTTCTACCACTCTTATTCTCCTCTCCCACACCACATTGTTGTCATTGTTTGTACAATGGTTTTGATGTGCTTCACAATATTCGCCTCCTGAACGTAATATTTGCTTCAATGAACGGGAGGTCAAGAAGTAATTTAATCATTTTGAGAGGGTTGCCATTACATTAAAATTGCCATCTGGTGTCTGAAGTCTCTTGTGTGCTGTCCAGTAAAGCTCAAGAAGTTTATTCTGCTCTTACAGTTGAGGTCAAATTAAAGTACTGTTAAAACAGCGAGCTGGTGCCTGAAGCATACCAATAAAAATTCTGTTGACCTCGGGAAAAAAAATGAATTCACACATGAGAAGGAGAAGTTGTGTTGTGCCAGTTGTCCATTAAGCACGTTGTGTCTAGTACTTATCATCCACAGTCTCAAGGAGCATGGAAAGATCTTATCAGACGCTGAAGACCATGTCAAAGATGAATGGCCTATCTTGCGATCATGGGTTAGCCGTGCCCAGTTCTAGTGCCTGGAGCTAAACCAGATGGCACTCATCGGTTCTGCACTGACTATCGTAAAGTGAATGTCGTCACACAACCTGACTAATTTCCACTGCTTCATATGAAGGATTACGTTGACTGTGTGGGCTCAGATAGCTTAATCAGTAAGATGTAAAAACTTTTTTGATGTTGTGTTGCCTCTGACTAATCTGCTTAAAACCGCACAAACTCCGTAAAAACTTTGCTTTGTAACTCTCCAGTTCTTGCTGCTCCGAAGCGTCACCTTCCATTCATACTGGTGCGGTACTCATACAGGAAGATACTGATGGATTTGATTATCCCATTTGTAATTTTTCTGAGAAGCATCAACTCAATTACAGCAGCATTGAGAAGGAAGCCTTGGCTTTTTTTCCCTTTGTTACTTTTATTTTCCAAGTTTATGTTGGGTCAACTTCTGTTCCTATTGTTGTGTATACAGACAATAACCAGAATTAAAAACACCAATCAGTGTCCTTATATCTACAAGGGTTTAATCTGGAGATCAGGTACAAAAGGGGCTCGGATAATGTTCTGGCGGACGCCTTGTCACGATCCAACCAATGAATGTTTTTTGTGATCAACAGCGAATGGTGATTTTTGGTGGTGGGGGTGTTACGCCCTGGTTTTTTTGTTTGTGTGTGTTTGTGTTGTGTGTCAGGATGCCTGGTGATTGCAATTTGAACCCACCTGTTCCTGCTGTGGACAGCCAGAATAAAAGGGGCCTCGCTTTCCTTTTTGGGAGCTGCGCTTGCCATGCCATCCACCCCGCCTGCCTCCCTGGCATTTCCTGATTGCATCACTTCCGGTTTGCCCTGCACTTCCCCTAGGAGGCAAGGAAACTTGTTGTGTCTGCCTGCTTGTATGTGTTTGTTTTTCTCTTTTTTCCCATTTTTGTTTTACGTTATTTGTTGCAATTCATTTTGTATGTATTTCTTATTTACGTTCATAAATTACTTGTAAATTGCTCTTTCATCTTAGTGGGTTTTGGCTTTTCTTTTATTTTGTTATGGGCTATACCCATCATCTGTCACATAACAAGGGGGGTACCCAGGCCCAGATGGGATTCAAAACAGGAATCTGCTTAGGGAAAGGGGAAGTGGAAAAGGGGAAAGGAAAAACTCACACTCACAGGGGACACTCCACACATGACTACATCTGAAACACAAACACACCAAGACCGTTAATACAAAACCAAGACCCCGAGTTACCCCAACTCAGACATAAAACCCACAACTAGGAGTTGAACTGCTGGTGCAGACCAGGGCTTCCCTGTGAATTCCTGCCGTGAGGTCCTAGTCCCCGACACATGGTGACAGTGACAGTGAAACAAGACCGGACCCAGAACACTGATGCAAGCATTCTTTTAAAGGAAGGGGAAAAGGTGTGGGGAATCAGGCTAACCCAGGGCTCAGAGGTGATCGTGCAGGATGCCTGGGATAACAATCGCTACAGATTGTGAACCACTCCTGCCCCCCAGGTACCATTGGTATAATGAGCAGAGACAATGGCAGTAAATGGAGACGGGACCTTGTGTTACGATGTTTTGACAAAAGCAGTTTGTCCTCTGGGTTTCAGAAATAATGCATTTTAATTAGTTTCTGCTCTCCAAGACATCTAGCAAGTAGTTTTTTTCCTGTAAGGGTCTGTTTATTTCTGTAAATCCTGAAGACGTAGCTGATGTTGCTTTAAAGAACACATTCTACCTATTCTAAAGCCCTGTGAACATTGTAGTTGAATCATAAGATGCAAGATGAATGCATTTATAAAATAACCAGGGCATGAGGGCTGAACAAAACATGAAAAGAATTACTATATAACATGGGTTATCAGGCAAACTCCACCGAGAAAGTCACAGCCTGCAGACAAGGCAGGGCTGCAAATCAGGGATAACCAGGAACCCAATCCTGGCTATCCTGGCAAACTAGACATGGATATGGCACCTCCTGGTGGACCTGGATCACTGTGGTGTTAAAGAAGCCCCCCTCCACATCTCCTTAACACCAGGCAAGTGTCCAGGAGCAGGCAGCAGAAGCTGAAAATCACCCAGAATCACCTCTTCCACCAGCTGCAAGGAAACAGGCAGAACTGGCAGAATCTCCCCCTGCATGCCCATCAGTTGGATGTGGAAGCGAATATTTGGCTGGCCATTTCCCGCAAGCTCAGAAGCTCTCTCTTCTTGTGTCATTTCAGAAACTGCTACCCCAACCCTTTTGGCCATCTCTCCTTTGGTCTCATTTCATGAACATGAAGTGCTGGGGTTTCTAGCCCATATTATATCCCCTTTCTTGGCTGGGAAAGGGAGGGGTAGTCGTTGGCCAGCCATCTTGATTTTCATGAGCATTAGCTGCTGCATCGGGGCCTAGGGACCTGATCACCAGAGGCTTCCTTTCCTATGGGGAGACCAGATGGGGTTGGTATTGAAAGAGACATTAAAATATAGAGACACATAAATAGAAAGAGAGAAAATAGCGGCGCCTCCAGCTGTGAATTTAGCAACCCACACACTGGAAAAACGTCTGACAGCAAGGCCACTTGCTGGGAGGACGGAGCTGATGACATTGGCTCTGCTGCTGGAACCGGAAGACTGAAGTTCTTCAGTACCAGATGTCTTGGAACAGGTAAATGTGATGCATTCCTGCAGCGGTTGCTGGTAGTGGAATAAGAGAACCAACACAGATTGGAGACATGGTAGTGCTAAAAGGGCAGCAAATCATGGATAACCAAGAACGCATTAGGGTAATAATGCAAAATGGACAAAGATATGGTACCTCCTTTGGACAACCCATGTTGCACCGCTGTAATGAAGAAAATGAAGAAGGAACTGCAAAGAATCCTTATCTTTATGCCAGACATAAAACAATTCTCTTTTCTGACCTTCGAAAACTGCTGCCTGTAACCAATGTCCTTCTAACCTGTAAACGAAGAAGGTTGGCATGGAAGAAGGTCTCGGAAAAGGGAACTTGAACGCATCACTTACTTATGCAAACCCTTTTCCTTACTAAGCTTGGTCACATAGTTTAATTCTTCAGCATTATCCAGTGAACACAGGCAGCCGGGAGCCAGGACCCAGGCAGTTGCCATGGCTCCTGGTGATTAATTCTCAGTGTTTTGAGATGAAGCATGTTTCCTTTGTTTAGGTTTGTAGACACATGTTCTGATGAGTATGTACCTCCCTTCCCGAGTTCTGATCCTGTGTGTGAGTGTGTGGGCTCCGGACAGGTAAAAATGTAGTTAAACAGAGTCCAGATCTGACTGAACACAACTAACATGCTGTTAAGGACACCTCCACAACTTGCCATATTATTTCATATTCTGACCCAGTACACCAAGAAAAATGATACATTTGTACAAAAAATAGAAACAGAGAGATGTGCCACATAAGGGCAGGATGAGAGAAATCAAATAAAAGAGGGAATGCACATTATATCACGTTAAGGTCGTGATTAAAAGGGAAAAAAACAAAACAGTAGTTGCAAGAAATTACTGTGGAATGAGATTTAATGCAACCAATCACAATGGAGATAATACTAATTTGCAAATAATAATAATAATAACAACAATAATGTATAACTAAGAATACATGTAATTTGTATATACAGTATTTTACAGAAACCAGGAGGTAGAGAGAAGATAAAAGAATGATAACAGAAAAGAACATCTTCAGCAATTACATGCGGATTTGAGAAGGAATAACTTGAGGGGCTGTTTAAATGAGGTGAGACATGGGGGATTTCTAATGTCATTAGTGATGGAATGCTATAGGGAGGGGGCAGCTACAGAGAAGGTCCCTTCACCTCAGGTGCAGTACTTTGTTCTGCTTGGAGGGAAAGGGAGATTAGTATTAGCAGAGCAGGAGGTTCTGAGCTGGAGATAAGAAAGATGAGATAGAGCTAATACATGGAGGAACTCGTGCACAGAGAGTTTAACCTGGATATTATGTGGAACGAGAAGTTATTGAAAAGACACAAAAGACAAACAGCTACATTTCAATGCAGATCAATATAAATAAATCAAACAGCACTTTTGTAAATAAACTTTAGCACATCTTATGTCATATGACTTATGTCTCAAATTGTAATTTTTAGTGGAACATATTATTACATGGAAGCATTACATGGGTGCACATAGGAGATATAAAAGCTGCCATTGGTGTTCACACAAAGACACAGTTAAGCATGAAGCAACGCAAAGCACACACAAAACTGATACAATTCTGATACTGCAGCATTTGCCATTTCCCCAAATATTAAATTCAAAACCATTCAATCATGCAACTTCAGTGGAGGGGCACAAGAATGAGGAACAAAATAATATTTATTTATTCTTAATGCATGTGTTACTTTTTTCTCATAAATGATGTATATTATTAACTTTCCTAAAGATTTTGGCGGCATTCATGTACTGTCTTTGCATTTTCCAGACTGGGTGAGCTGCTTGATAGTGACTGTGCAGGTATGATGGTATTTTTAGATGAATTTTTCTATACTTGTTTGATCTAGTTTGAGATGATAATTGTATTTGTTTTTACTTCAGACACCTGGATGTGTGCGGGGACCTTAAATGTCAGACTCAGGTCAGAAGAGGCGACGGGCCCGCGGGATGCAGAATTATAGATAAGGCTCTTCTGTAGTAACACGCTTTACAGAGGAAAGAGGACATGGAAAGACTGACATTGACGGACAGCCTCATCTGTGAAGAAGCATCGAGGTGCAGGGGGACACAGATAGATGGATGATGGATGGAGTGATGAGGTGAATTAATTTGAAGAGGGAGGAGAGGGGAAGGGGGAGGCAGAAGGGCCTGTCCTCCATTTGTGTGTTCATGAATGCTTAAGAAGGAATGGAATGGTCCAGAGTTTTATAAAAAAACAACATTTAAAACATACATCTGAAGGTGTAAATATGCTTGAAAACTTGAATAGTTTTAAAACAGTATATTTTAAAATAGTAATATAAAAAAAAATATATGCCCCTGTGGTTATTAGTGAATTAACAATATCACGTAACTTGAATCCCAAGTTCAG
This sequence comes from Denticeps clupeoides, assembly GCF_900700375.1. Classification (NCBI taxonomy): domain Eukaryota; kingdom Metazoa; phylum Chordata; class Actinopteri; order Clupeiformes; family Denticipitidae; genus Denticeps; species Denticeps clupeoides. The sequence goes on from NC_041707.1 coordinate 22,338,743, forward strand.
CTCTTAGGCAGTTTTAGATGTGGACTTGCCAAGATTTCATGACTTTCCTCTCATCCTCTTCTGCCCCATGGAGCCTCTCTCCCTCTGTCCATCTCTCTGCTTGTCTCCCTGGTACAGGGATACAGGATCCCTGGGGCTTTGGTAACGACAGTGACAGGTGGCCTGGCTAGCACTGTGTGTGTCAGAGGGGCTGATGACAGGTGTGTCTGTGTCTGTGCATATATGTGTGTGTGTATGTGTGTTTGTGTGCGCAAGCCCACTGCCGACGGCAGGACCAGAGAATCTCTATGTGCCCTTTCATCTCCAGAGTGTTCCGTCACTCTATGTTTGTGTCCCAGTATTAAAATGCCACAGGAGAGAGAGGGAGAGAAGGAAGAAGGGAGATATGGGGACAAGACTTGAAGCATTGGACTGCAAGACAGAGAATTCGACCGACTGCCACCTTCTACACTACCTTTCAAATTCAATGTATAATGGATGGCTAAAGTCATTATTAACGAATAAGTATATAATATCTGGAAAGAACAAAGCAAATCATTATATTATTTTGAGTAGACTTAAAATGTGGTATCACGTGAATAACACGTGAATAACACGTGAAGAACATGTGTTACCTGGTTCAGAATTGTAATAAAGAAAAAGCATCCTGTAAAGGGTAATCACTTTGTCTCTCTATTTTATGAATAACAAATACATTAGAACACATCCCTATGTGAAAAATGAACCAGGGGGAAAATAATTATGAAAGCTGTTATACAATATGCAGTGTGTTTTTCACTTCTCACACTTTTTTAGGCTTCCGCAAAAAAAGTGTTCCCATTTCCTATCTCCTTAAATTTGGGGGTAAGGGCATTCGTTTTTGATCTGATTAATGTATTGGTTATCAGTTTATGACAATGGTGACCTAATCAATTAATGTGTCCCCACTAGTCTGAGGGTTGAAGCTTTCAGTCAAGTTTGAAAGAAAATTATAAAAAAATCCAAACAGAACACCTTACTGGTGAAGCTGACCAGACAATACTGGTTGGAACACAAGGCCGACACAGATGCATTACGCCACAGGGGCTGTAACAGAGCTGAGGCCTGTTACCAGCAATAGGTACTCTGAACAGCCATATAACAGTTGTATTGATGTATAGATAGTGTGCAGTGTTCCAATATAATAATAATAATAAATATTCGGTTAGTTTTGTAATTGGCATGGCATGAAGGAGGACGCATTCGCACGATTTCACGCAACAGGGGTTTAATACAAACTGCATGAGACAAGGGAGCATAAACACGCAAAATGACCCGACGGCAAACAGACACGAACAGGATAGTTTTGGCCTAGTGGTTAAGGAAGTGGCCCCGTAATCAGAAGGTTGCCAAATCCCGATCTGCCAAGATACCACTGAGGTGCCACTGAGCAAAGCACTGTCTCCACACACTGCTCCCCGGGCGCCTGTCATGGCTGCCCACTTCTCACTCAGGGTAATGGGTTAAATGCAGAGGACAAATTTCACTGTGTGCACTGTGTGCTGTGCTGCTGTGTATCACGTGTGACAATCACTTCACTTTCTTCCTTCACTTTCTTATACAATTATATAAATATACACCCGGTGAACACGATCAGGGAACATTACACGAGACAAACATGAAACTCCGGTCCGAACTCCAGATCCGGAGTCACCCCTGCCGGTCCGGATCATGACAACAAGCTAATGTTGTTAACTGACACAAAAGGACTGTGGGGAGTTTTAAGTTATTCGTAGGTACTGGGGAAGGGGCAGAGTTAAACGGAATGACATTACCAAAATGACATGGAGTCAGAGGGGGATGTACTGGTAGTTATTTAAAATGATTGAGACTATGATTGAGGTGAGACTATGTAAATTAAATATTTGTTAATGTAAATTAATGTATTAGTTGATGAATGTCAAATAGGATTATTGTGAACTGTTTCAATGTTTGTGTGAAGATATTTGATTAGTTGTCTGTCAGATAAATATTTTGGTCCAGGGTTATGAGAACCCAAAATCTGGGCCTGAAACGAAAAGTGAGGAAATACCGGTGTGATCACCTGATCTGCTTTAAGTGGTATTTATTGTAAATACTAGCAATATTCATGTTTAGTATGGTTTTGTGTCTCATTTAAAGTCTCGCTCAGGCAGATCTCAAAGCTAAATGTCACAATAGACTGTGTTTCTCAACACAATTACAGATTACAACAAATTACAGATCAATAAAATCACCATTCAAACAAATCTTTCCAGTATTTTATATTACATGAAATATAATATAAGATATATGAATACTTGTAATTGTATTGGATATATGCACCTCTCATACAGGAGAGTTGGTACATGTTTAAAGGACAGTATTTGTCCACTGCTTTCTTTATTGAGTGGTAATGAGTAATGAAGTGAGGTTGAGGAGTTCGTATTGGCAGATGTATGTATGTCAAATTGCCTTCATTTTTAAATAAAATCCAGAAGCTACTCTTCTCCATATCTCTCTGTCACTTCCCATTGTGAAAGAGCGCTGTCAGTCAGTCGCTTTCCCTTAGCGGACACTTCCTGTCTAGACCTGTCAAAGCTGTGTGTGTCTGCCTTACAGGCAAGAATGGCCTTTTGGCCCAGAAGTCAAACGATAAGTTAGACAAAAAGTTTCTTTTCTTCCTTTGTGTGTGTGTGTGTGTGTGTGTGTGTGTGTGTGTGAGAGAGAGAGAGAGAGAGAGAGAGAGAGATAGTATGTGTGTACCAGTCACACAACAAACACTTCTGCTCATGCAGGAGAAACACAGTCACCCACGCAGAATCTTTTTGGACTGAACTGCCAGCATGTTGAACACCTTCAGACTTTTACCTTCAGCTTAGTATCAGTTGAGACACCCACGCTTCTCTCCCACTCCCCTGCATACTGAGCTGGTTGATATTGCTGCAAAGTAATTTGGTGGCAGCTGCACGGGGTAGGCTTTGTCATTTGGAGGCCAGGGAATTGACTTCTCCATCAGGTGCTGCATGAAGAGCTTTCAGAGGTGAGCAGGAGGCCGGTGGCACAGCACTGTTTAAAAAGAATAGATTAAAGGCATTCTGGGCAGAAAAAACTCCAACCTGCTGCCTGAAATCAATAGCAGCCAGTCGATTGTTGCATATGCCACAATCGACTAAACAAATCAGCTAAACAAATCCAATACTATGCCCACCCAAAGTTTGTTTCTTGTCGGGAACTACCTTTTGGTTTAGAGGAATTTTGAGATATTTATCATCTGTATGTTGTGTATTAATTATCCTAGGCCCCAGGAAGGGTTTATTATAAAAAAATAAGGTGTGTGGGTGTGAAGTGTATAGGTTTTATTATGATTATTGTTTATAATGTTACCCAAAGACTTCTGGTGGAGTATGGCTGAACTAATGACCCAATCTATCACTTGTTCTTCCTCTAGATCTGATTTCACTCTAACTCCTTTGTTCTCATAGTCAAGATCTAATTAGGTCTGTGTGTGTATTAGGGCTGCACGATTATGGACAAAATGATAATTGACTGTAAGTGGTCATCACATATGTTCTTACAAAAGAGTTGTTCTTCCAATTCAAGCCATCGGGCAAATGGTCCAGATTTGACACTGACCGCCTCTTCACCATAGCTGACCGTGCATTTATATTGCGTTGGTGTGTGCGAAAGTCTCGCTTCAACCGGAAACACATGTAGTGGGCTGCAGTGGTCAGAAACACCAATTATACACAATTCTGTTTTTTATAGCAGGTTTCGTTTTATTTGTTGGATTCTGCGATTTGATTCACATTTTCCGCATCGTGGAAATCATAGGGTCCTAAATATATAGAGGTGTCAAAACAGAAGCTATGGGGTGGGGGTGGGAAGACAGATGCTCTGGTCTGTAACACGAATAACGTTATTTGTCAAACACAACATTTTGTAACATACAAGATGATAAAATAAAAATGCGTGATTGAATGAACCCCATCCAAATTGACATGTGCTGAGAGGTTAAATATTTTTGTTGTATATATCTATTAGGGTTTCCAAGTTTTTCAACCCCTAATGAGGGACGCTTTCTTGCACTTTGTCACAATTTGAGGTTGCCTCATGGGTTTTAAAAGCTAATGATTTTTGGCACACATACAGATATAAACACTCATATTGTGAGAATCAGCTCATTGGGCTGAATGTAATTTTACCACCACATTTATCAGCTTTCTGTCACCAACGTATAACAGAGGGAACAACAAAAGTATCAGATTCAATTCTAAATACAAACCACCCCCAAAACAGAACCTATAATAACCCATATAAGGCTCAGGTCAATATATCTCAGTGATTTGTACAATAAATGGGCTAATATGTTATTTATTGTTTTAGTAAATTCTGACTCAGCATCCTGACCACAGTTCTGTTCTGTTTCATTCCTTTTGCAAACCGCAGGCCATTAAAATTCCATCTCTTGGGTTCCATTTAAAACAAGAATCTGCCTATACCGTGCCCCCCTGCTTTCCACTGACTTCCACATTAATCATTGTTGGGAGGTTTTTTTAAGTACACCACATGAGGTGAAAATGAAATAAGATGGTGTTCCCAGTTTGTCCCCACACCAGAGGATGCAGTACAACACCTTCTGTGTTAAAGCATCTGAATGCTCCCAGTCGTTGTTGGATCGGGTCCCTGGTTCTACCTACACCACAGAATTCTGCCGCAGTAACAAAAAAAAAGGAATGGAGAAAAAGCAGCGCTGAATAAAACTACTACCCACATCCAAATGATGCAATATAAATGAAATATCAAATCAAGAGTAATATTACCAAATATAAATACTGTGCATTCACAGGCATTAAGAAAAATAGTTTGGATGTGACTGAAAATTAGGCTTGATCATATTATTCTCAAAAATATAAAACACTTACCTCTCACCACTGATTTCACCAGTGACCTCTTCAAAGGGCTTTAGTACATCACAGGCCTGTTTTATTTGCTCCCACTCATCTGGTGTGAAGACGGCCAGTCTTGGATAGGTCAAGGCCAGGTTTGTAATTATGGCATCTTTATTTTCTAGGAACCTCAACATTATGCAATATGTTGAGTTCCAATGTGTTGGACAGTCCTGCTTCAGGCGAGATTCTGCTAACCCAACTGCTTTTGTGTGGTCAGTTTCAGTTCAGTTTCTCAGTCTAATGTTACCTGGCATAAAAAAGGCATGGCACAATAGAGGTTACAACAATGAACAGTTTCTAATTTATTAACACCAGTAGATTAATATTGCAGTTACATGTACATATTGTATGTAGAAAAAAGGTACCAATGTTGCAATTTGAACTGCAATTTCTATCTATAATCATAAGCATGTTGATCATGCTGAACATGAACTGAAAGGATGTCACTTTAACTGTGCAATTTACAATTCCTGATCAGTTATTATCAAATTGTTCACTGTGGACAGCTTGCTGATACATTGGTCTTATTTGCTGTTGCTGTTTCTTTCAAAGCAAGATCATTTTTAGTTTACTTGGTTTATGATTTTCAATGTAGAACTGGTAATCTAAAATGACACAAATCCGGGTTTTATCAGTTACAGTACTGTGAGTTAATCAATTGTGCCAGCCATATATAAATGTAAGTGATACAGTCTTTAGCCCATGTTCATTAATTACCTTGTCGGAGTGAATCTTGATTAGGAAATGCCTCGGTTTCTACGGTCCCAGGCCTTTTAGGATATGTCGATCTTTTTTATTTAAATGAATGCATGGAGATTCTATTCCTCATTATGCAGTAAAATTCAGATTAAAATGCAGATCCGCAGGTATTTACAGATCCACATCTGTACAGGGCATCAGTTATTTATTTGTAAAAAATGTTTGGAATCGTGTATGATTTTCGTTCCACTTCTCAACTGTACACCACTTTGTATTGGTCTTTCACGTGGAATTCCAATAAAATAGATTAATGTTTGAGGCTGTAATGTGACAAAATGTGACAAAGTTCAAGGGGACCGAATACTTTTTCAACCCCCTGTATCATTCCTGTGAAGTAAAAACATTTGCACTTGATTCAGTTATTGTCTTTTTTTCTTTGGTTGCTAACATGGTGTGTTGCCAAAATCTGAAATGTGTAATAAGATGTCATTCATATTTTTATGCTGCAATTCTCATATTTTAATTCAAAGCTACTCATGATATTGACATTTGAACGATATTTGTTCTACCACTATTATTTCAGCCATTTTCAGCAAACACTCACTTATGTTTCATTCTATTGCCACTTGTTTAATACAGTAGGTCTACTTGTTACATGCCATTTTACATTTGTTTATCTAGGAACTAAATTTGTTAAAACATGGGCAGGTGTGTTTATGCTTATATGGCTTGACTTTCGCTCGCAGTGCATTGTTCAGTGAATGATCCATTCACTGAACAAGCACCGTTTCCTCGCAACTTGTCTCAATGAGTCAAGCGTTTTGTCAAACTGCATGTTTTATACACTACTTGTTATATGCTACTGTACTGCTACTTGCAGTGGCACTTTAATAATAATAATAATAATAAAGTGAAGTGATTGTCATGTGTGATGCACAGCAGCACAGCACACGGTGCACACAGTGAAATTTGTCCTCTGCATTTAACCCATCACCCTTAGTGAGCAGTGGGCAGCCATGACAGGCGCCCGGGGAGCAGTGTGTGGGGACGGTGCTTTGCTCAGTGGCACCTCAGTGGCACCTTGGCAGTCCGGGATTCGAACCGGCAACCTTCTGATTACAGGGCCGCTTCCTTAACTGCCAGGTCACCACTGCCCCTTAGCAGTTTTCTCTGAGGTACACTTGAACACAACACACACCTCTCTTCTTGCGTTGCTCCTGCTTAGTGTTGATGAGTCTCACTCTCTTCTCATTACTGCCAGTCCATTTTAAGTTTGGTTTCTGTTAAAACAACGGAAAACAATGGCTACCCTTCGAGAAAAATGATTCAGGAGAGTGCAGTTCACCAAGTAATTCGTTCATTCAGGCGGCGCAGTTCAACTGAACTGAGAAAAGAATAATCACTTGAGTAAGTGATTTGGTTCAGTACGTTCCCTTCAAAGATTTGTTCTTTCAAAAGAATGCTTCGCGAATGACACAACACTAAATGGTACCACTGACAACAAAACATCCCCAGGGCATGATGTTACTACCACCATATTTGACAGTTGGTACACTGTTCATGGGTTTGAAAGCCTCCCGTTTAATCTTCTAAACATACCCAATGTGGCCAAACAACACAATATATGAGCATAAAGCTTTCCTCCAGAAGGATAAGATATCCTTGTATAAAAATATCTAACCTAAAAGGGTCAATTTTGGATTATTTTTTCTTGGATGACACCCTCTCAGTCTATCGCGATGTAAAACTCTGGACAGTGACAGCAACTGTAGTGTTGCAGCAATTCAGTTTCAGGTGGTCCTGGGTTGCATATAGTTCTACGTCCCCACAGTGAAAACCTGTAACCACAGCATTTCAGTCACCTGGAGGGATATTTGAAGGAACTTCTCTTTGCTCTTGTACCCAGGCCTGAAGAGGAGAACCGCTGTTTTCTGGATACCTACAGGTTTTAAGGTGTCTTGTTCAATGCCAAAGAGCAAATGATAAATTAACTCAGTCAGCCACTTCTTTCTTTCTTTCTTTCTATACCAAGGAACATTTGAAGGGACATCCATCTTTGTAACACTCTGGAAGTATGATCCCCCCCTGTGCTGCGGCACCTATCAGATGTACCAAGGAGGAAGATAAATGGCACACACATATGATGTCATCTTAGATAATAGGATCACATTTATGGTCTAACCTTTCCTAGACCAGGCACAACTATCGGGTCAGAACATTAAAATTGCAATGTCAGCTTGCCCATGTAGAACAATTAATATAGGCATGGCTCTTTATCTAACCAGTAATACACAGGAGGGAACATTTTTCCCACTGCGCTGAATGTGCCGACTGTGCCGCCAGATTACGTGTTTTTACTTCTAGTATTCACATCCATAGGACATCTGTGTAAGGGCTCGTTTGAGTCCAAATGAGGACTTGTTGTGAATGTCTACATAAAATCTAAACTAATTTTAGATATAATTTTTTACAGGTCTACTTTTTTTACAAGTTCATTCTCCTACAGCTTAATTTGATTGTATAAGCAGCAGATTCGAACTCCAAATGCTTTACATCCTTGTATGCATTTGAATATGTATATGTAACAGTCACCTTCTGATAATACAGTTTTACATGTTACAGTTATACACATCATGCTTTACCAAACAGAAAACACCAGCTATATCCTATATACAATACAAAACAGCAGTTGAGAGATTCAGTTGTGAGAGACAGCTGTGTGTCCTCCTCCTTCTCATCTTTGTGGTGCATGCTTCAAATGGCTGTCCCATCAAATGTCATGACTTCATCGGCACAAGTAGAAAAAGACAAGTGATTAGAAATCTGCAATCTGCAGTCAAAGACCAAGTGTAAGCAAAAACAGGATGCATATGCATCCACTTACAATACTGGATTAATACAAAACCATCCCAGATCATACCATCCCTATGTGGAAATGAAATTAAAACACTTCAACTACACATTTAACTGCAAGTACCGTGACTTACCAGGCCAACTCTCCATGGGTGATGACTTCATCGGCTTGTCTATTTTGTCATTTACCTATTTTATCATTTCACCAGGAAGTACAGTTTAACTGGTTGTATATGCACGATATAAATCACCTGGTTACATAGAGGATGCTAAATCACAAATTATATGTATTCATATTCATTAATAATATTAACAATGTTGATATTTGTTATTAATTACAAAATAAATAAAAGTGTGTCACAGTCTGCACCTTTAGAAGATCAACAATGGATGTTCAAAAATGACCTGAAAAAGATGTTGCTTCAACATGCATGTGTAGTGGGAATGACCTAATTTATACTAGTCTTTGGCTGCATATTGATGTCCAAGTGGGGTCATAGACATCAAAATAGCGGACATAGTTTGCACATTGTGTAAAAGTCCAGAGTTGGTCTTGGGCTGATGGACGCAATGCAGAAATGATCTGTTTATATAATGTTTAGTGGGTACAGAGATGGAGAAGTTCCCTCTATTCCCATGGAAAATAAATGTGTGAAATTTAACAACACTCATAACCAAAATCTTTATCTCTCCTTATACTCTCCATAGATCTTTATTTGTAGTAATGTCAGGCCTGGAGCCTTCAAGATTATTACCCGTAACTGTCATGGACTGACTCCGGAGGGAGCGCTCCGGATTCGCCATTTCTCGACGGAGCTTGGTTGTGTTTCGTTCATTGTTATCCTGATTGTGTGGAGTGGTTGTGAGTGTTTAAATATTTGCTTTTTATATCGCTTCCTTGTCTAGTCCTGAATCTGTAAGTCCTGTTCTCAAGCGTGGTCCAGTTTTATGTAATAATTACATGATCCCAATTTTAGAATTCAGTCTACAAATTCATAATTAAAGAGAATCTCCCAATCAGAGAGGGCAGTTGGAGTGTTGTCACAGCCCATGTCCTGAGTGCTTGTTTTTGACAATAGGTAGAAACCTGACAGCATGATTTTCCACAAAATACTGAAAGGAAAGAATTAGAAAATGTGCCATAGAGCCCCATTTCCTGATCAACAAATTTATTTAACTGTTTCCAAAGATCAGTCTGACAAAACAAAGCATTAGTGTCAATCCCTTATTCTGATTCACTTCACCTATCTTCAAACTGTGATGGAGCAATTTGTCACGTCAATCCAGATTTTGCCATGTACTATTTAGACATATTTTGACATAATTAGTTCTAAACTATAAAAGCTCTCGCCACTCATGAGTAACTTTACACTTCCCGCTCGCAAAGGAAGCTGAAAAAAGGAAAAGCAGTCTTCCAGTTGTAGTTATTTCTTTGGAATATTTCAGAATATTTCACCACAATCAATGTGCATGAGTCACTGTGAGATTGTGTATCCTGATGCAACCAAAGTTATTTATTACATAGGATGCTCTCCAAGAAACCTGTTAAGAGAGGAACTCTGTATTTTCTGTCTGATCAAACAAAAATGCTGACATGAAAAGTATATTTAATTAGAATCAGCTTTTTAATTTTTGCTAATCATCAGCACTTTTCTATTAAAAAAAAAAAATCATGCAAGCCTATGAGCCATGCAAATATGTCATTCGCTTTATGTTGAGGGTGTTTTCTTGCGGATGATGCAATATGCAATATACTTTATTATAATTATGTAGTTTTGAAAGTATTTAATAATTGTGAGCCAGTTTGTATGTAAACTTATCCTTTATTTTACCTTAAATGATGCTAATTATTTTTTCATGGTAATGTATATAAAGTATAAATCAATAAAATGGCATAAATTTGGATAATTTTGCAGACAAAATGTATTTCCCCTCCCCTAAGATTTCCCATTCAATACATTACAAAAATGTGAAAGCAGTGTTGCCAGATACATGGTTGTTTCAGCCCTCGATCATTAAATAGTTCTATAAAACTGTAAATATTAACAGATAAATATTTAACTGTCACAACAAGGCAATATGCATAAAATGGGAGAGTTAAAAAAAACATAGATGCACTGCTCTGGTTGCTGCACAACCACTGGAATTGCATTGCACTCCAGGGCACTGAGGAATCCTCAGTCAGGTAGGGTGTTGATGGGGAGCTCAGGGAACAGATGATCTTAGCTCAGACTGTGTCTTATTCTAAATCTCCAGTTTGCTTTCATGTCAGTCAACATTTTGTCATGGGATTTTAGCGTGATTATAGCTTCCTGTCCTGTTTCAGTGCGTTCTGCTTTCCCTAACAGTAAGACGCCCGAGTGATTTCACATTCACATTTCTCATTTGTGTTTTTTTTTTGCAGGACCGCTTCCATTTCCTCTTGCACAGCAGCACTTCTCCAGTCAGTTTTGTTGCAGTTTCTCGGTTCTGGGCGTGAGGGAGATGAGGGCAGAATAAGGTGATTATGCTGCTGGCAACTTTGTAGGGCCTGTCTCTAAGCCCGGGGCTGGATTAAATTGCCGTGCCCAGCGGCTGGGGTGAAGTCTGCCCTCCCCACCTGTCATCCTCCAGGACTTCTGTACCTTGGGGTAAATGTGTGCCATGACTGTCAATAAGGGTGTTTAGCTGTAGAAGCGGTATCATTATTCTGCGGCTGCGTCGGGTCTTACCCTGCTGTGACAGAAGATCCAAATGCTTTTGGTGTGGACCTGTGTGGGCTAAAGAGCTTCCATATGGGCAATGATACACATGAAATGAAGAGGGGTAGAACAATAAAATGATATGACACAAGATCATCCAGGGTCCTTGGTGAGAGATTATGTAAAAAGGAATGCTGGTCTGCATTTGCCTACCATATCAAATATAATATATCACATATAAATTATTGAGGAAGACTTGCGAAGTGATCCACCCTGGGGACATTCATGGATGTCATGTTAACTCGTTTATTTTTATCATGGTCCTGAGAATAAGTGAGTAAGTGGTATTACATACTGATGGGAGTGTGCTTGAGAGCTGTCTCTTATCACCATGATCCTTTCTGAATTTGAAGTTAAAGTTAATCTTCTGGGTGACTCAAACAAAAAGGGCTGGGTGGGTAGTTATCTGGCAAGAAGTCCTTTTTTAAAAATCTTTTTATTTCTGTTAATCCTGAACACACACTTGATGTTAGTCAAAAGGCCCCATGTGCTGTGTCTGTTGTGCTGTATGTGTTAAATGAGGCAACAATAATTTTTTTTTATGAGATATTTTGTTTTTCTGAATACATTTATTCACCATAATGTAGATTTTTGGTGAAAAATTCCCCCCACACACAAGCATCCTCTCTCTCCCACACACACACACACACACACACACCTGGGCTCTTTATAATTAATGTTTGGGGAGCTGCTGTCTGTATCTGTGAGTCCACCATGCGATGTAACTCGTGTCTTTAGCACGCCATTATCAGCAGGTTGTCTCTCTTTTACTCCTCTGTGATTTCTCCCTTTCAGCCTTCACCCACACCAACCCCATCTCCCCCACACACACTTCCTCCAACCAAACGTCCCCGTTATTCGCAGCATCTTATATCGCCTGCATCGCTTATGTTTTCCCCTTTATCTTTCTCCGTTGTTTTCTATGCACATGCTGTCTGTTCTCCCCTCTCCCCTCTTCTTTCCTCCTCAACCATGTTCTCTGATTAAGAGAATGTTAAGGCTTGATTTTTCCCCTTCAGGTACTGCTCTGGCTCATTTAGTTAATTACTGTCATTTCTGCTTCGTTAGCCCTCATAGTACACACACACACACCCCATATACCCGATGTACACACACCGTATGTTAACACAACATATGCAGACACAGCCCATTGCCCGTTTTTGTTCATATCTTAATTGTGTACTGTATTCACATAATCACGAGTACAAATGCACATGTTAATCCAAATATAATGCAAAAAATAATACACGCATTTTTCTCACACCACCACTCCTGTGCATCCTCCCCCCTCCCTCTTCATCTCTCCATATCTCTGTCTCTCCCTCCCCTGCTGTCTGTCCACATGACTTGTCTGGGTTAAATCTTCATTTAAATAGATGGGGACCAGATCAGGCTGCTCTCTGAGCTCATGAGCCAAACTCCAGGTGTTCACATGCAGCTCTATTACCTGCCTGTGTGTGTGTGTGTGCAGGCACAGATGTGAGGTTGTGTAGCCATGATATATATAAGTGTCTGTGTGAGCAGACATGAACATCAGGGTGTGAAAAAAAGAGTGTGTATTTCTGAAATCAGATGAGAAAAAAGTGAGAATGTGTGCAAGCATGTGTACATGGATGTGAGAGACAGTGTGCGCGTGGGTGCAAATGTGAGTACTGAAAATTAAAACCTGTGAAGTGGTGTTGGAGGCATGATGTCAGAATGGTGCTTGAGACAAGGGGGCGGGGGGTGAGGCGAACAGCGAGAAGATGAAAGGGTGGTTGAAGAATAGTATCCTCCTGTCCAGGGCCTGTGGGGCAGGGGGCGTACTGAACATTTGAGACTTGCTGTTCTATATGACACCCCCCCTCCCAGCCCAAAAGGTTAATGCCCATCCAGCTCTTCCTCTAGGCTCTCTATTTTTAACTTTAACCCCCAGCCTCCCCCCTCAGCATCTGTCTCGTGTTGTTCAACACATTTTAATACCAGCTGGGTGATCATATCCCACATTATCATCTTCATCTCCTTCATCTCCAACTGCCTCCCTGAATGCTACTTCCAGCGCTCCCTACTGCCGCTCTCCCTCTCTCCGGCTGTAAAGACAGTTGTGATGTGTTGGTAATTCACCCACAGAGGAACAGAGAGGAGAGGCGCGGTCTCTGGAGGCATGATAGTCAGCGCAGGCCGAGGCGGGAGGAGAAGTCGGCTAACTGGGCCTGCTACAGTAGCCCAACCGTGAGGACCGATTATAACACATTTCTGGGAGACACATTTACATTGGATGGACAACAGAAAACCAGTGCACAAGTTAAAGTTTGGATTATTACAAACTCACGTCACACACATGAAAAAGGTATAAAGTGAAGATTCCAAGCTACATGAGGACATGTAAAAAACAGGACATGACTATAAAGCACAAATACGAGGGAGTTTTGCAATAGAGAGAGTGTGTGTATGTGTGTGTGTATTTGTTTTGTGTGAGGACTAACGGATAGTGACTTGGACTGGCTTGTGTTTTTTTTATGGAATGCAGTGTGTGTCCACCAGCGTCACTCGTGATTTGTTTTCACTCCGTCACGCTCTCTCTGGGCACACTCCTCCATGCGCTCTGGTGCTCCTATCTTTCACTCCTTCCTTCCAAATCACTACTACTCTCAGAGAAGAGCGGGTGTGACCGGAGCCAGACCAGACCAGAGCATCTCAAAGACACCCACACATACACACACACGTATCTATACTTAGGCCATCTCACTCTGCAGATGTAATGCAATAAGTGTGTCTGTGATTTTATTCATTTTTTTAATTGACGAATATGAATGGCATTGGACATGCGGGGTGTGCAAGGAGTTTACCTAAAGGGAGCAGCTACATCCCTACTGAATACCATAATGCTAACAACATAATTTAATCCCACAGGGGCCAAGTTTGAGCCACAAATAGCCGTTCCCCTGATTAAGAGAGAACACATACACATCCAGTTCTCAATTCATCAGGCGTTTCATTAAGCTCATTAAGCTTTGCAGCGCAATAAATTAACCAGATGAACGAACCTGCAGCAAGTTCAGAATTTTGAGTATTAATATTATGTACGGGGGGGGTGGGGGGCACAACATTCCTTAATTTACTTTCCTTTGGGAATCCAATGATTCAGGCGACCCCCCCCCCCACTTCTGGCTCAGCCCAGGTACTGCGCCTCACTTTCTACATGAAAAACTACCCCCCCTGCTGAATGATTGTAGACACTTCGGCTCTTCTCCAGCGCCACCATGCGGTGAGTGGGTCCTGTATCCAGATTCATCAGCTGTGTCAACTACACCCAGGCCAACACAGCACGCTCAATTCAGCAGCTTCATCATTACACATCAATGAAATAATCATATTTATGTGGTCAAATAAGAAAAATTCACAAAGGACTGTATTTTAATAACATTTCTGTTAGAAATACATGGTTATATTAAACATTTCTTAAATACCTCCCCTTGTTCCCAATCTGCATTTTTACAAACAAATATAAATTATTAGATTTATCACAACAAAATATCAAATTAAAGGAAAACTGAACCTCATTGTTTAAAAGCTATCATGATTTGATGTGAAGATATCTGTTAGTGAGCACTGCTGCATGTGGAGAATTGATTCATGTAGCTGGTGTCGCCACTAGTGTTTTTGGAACTTGGAGAGTAGACTTCCTGCTTGTGGTTTCAGGAGAAGCCAGATTTTCTCGTTTTTGGTCTCCATCCTCCATGTTTTGCATATGGATTACTCTGTCAAATGCACAACAGTTACTCAGCTGCTTGTTACTTAGTGTTACTGTGAGTTTCAAAATACAGTATCTCACAAAAGTTAGTACACCCCTCACATTTTTCCCAATATTTTATATATATCTTTCCTTGGGACAACAATGACACAGGATATGACACTTTGAAACAATGTATAGTAGACAGTGTACGGCATCTCATTGTGAATTTGCCGTCCCCTCAAAATAGCTAAACACACAGACATAAATGTCTAAACTCGGCAACAAATGTGAGTACACTTGCTCTACCTTAACATGGCATAGGCTATAAGAAGACTGCAGACACCCTAAAACTGAGCTGCAACATGGTGGCCACTATGATACAGCGTTTAACAGGATTCACCCAGAACAGGTCTTTCATCAGAAGAGCTTTCATCAAATTTAAGACCCTGCGTTGGGTTCATCAACTACAGACACTCTGAGGGACAATTAATATTGTATTTTCTAAAATATAATATTAATTGTATTGTATCTTAAGTAATATTTTACTAAATTAATTACTAAGTTTGTATAAGTTGTGAGTAATTTCCAAAGGCGATTTTTGATATGAGCAACATGAGCCATTGAGTGGACATGGCCAGTTCTGTGATGTTATCATGGAGGAGTGGAAGAAGATTGCAGTGGCAACCTGTGAAGGTCTAATGAACTCCATGCCCAAGAGAGTTAAGGCAGTGAAAGAAATAATGGTAGCCACAGAAAACATTGACACCAATGGCTTAGTTATTCTAATTGTGCAGCAAATTTACTGTAATACAAGCTGTACACTGACTACTTTATACAAGGTATCAAAGTATCATATCTTCAGTGTTGCCCCAAGGAAAGATATAATAAAATATTTACTAAATGTGAAGGATGTACTCACTTTTGTGAGATGGTGTATTTGTTCTGGGCTGCAGTTAATACAGTGGATGGTAGGCATCCGCCTCACTTGTCAAACTAGGGCACAGTCCAGTGTTTTCTTCTTACACACATACCATAAAACCTTGAATAATGGCATAATTTTGGTGGTTATCTGACTAAATGGGCAAAAATGTATATTTTATTTAGATTAATAAAATGCCTCAGAGCTAATGAAACAGTTACATCTTAGCACTAAAACGTTTAAATATGCCATTGCTGAAGTTGTACGGTAATGCAGCTCACAACTCATCAGTAAATTTTGTGACTTCAGAAGAGAATCATGAGTAAACGGTGCTATGCTCTAGGCCTGCTGCAGGAGAGCCCTGGAGTTCAGGCTCTGATGGTTCTTGTGCCATTTAGGCTTTCCGTATGCTGTACTTCCCCTTCTGAAGCTGCGAGATGTAGATTTTGGTTTTGCTGCCGTCTGTCCGCCTCAGCCAAACCTCCCCAGTGCTGACTGCTGTAATCACCGCTCTGAGGGAGACAAGGCGGGGGAAGAAGAGAAAGAGATGGGGGCAGGGAGAGGGCAGAGGCAAGAGAGAAATGACACAAAACCACCAGAAAGATACAAAATTCATGATTCAACGACAACTGTGGCAGGAGGCTCTTCTGCAAGCCCTCAGGGCCCTGGAATGAACAAGACTTAGAAACGAGAGAGAGAGAGAGAGAGAGAGAGAGAGCGATGGAGAGGGAGAAATAGAGTACTTACTCCACTGGGCTGTCATCGTTGACCTCCAGGAGGACGCTGGTGCCTTTGCAGAAATTCTCTCCGTCGTAGTACAAAGTGCCCCCTTCACAGCGCACTGAGGGTGGCTGTCTGTCTGGAAATGAGAGAGGGAGGGAGCGCGGAAGGGAGGGAAGAAGAGGGGGAGAGAGGATGAAACAGATGGACAGTGCCTTTCAGTTTGCACCTGGCCCATAATGAGCGAAATGTTTTGATGGACATTCGTTTCTGCAAGAAACTCATAGCAAGAGAGCTTGTGCACACTCATTTCATTAATCTTTCTTTAACATGAGCATACACCACACACACACACACACACACACACACACACACCCTATCTACTGTAATTGCTAGTACTAATGAGCGCTCTAAACAAAACACATCGATAGAGCTGGCTCTCTTCATACTCGGGCATTTGAGGTGTTCTGCAGAGACAATATTACAGACACTGACAAGTGAAGTGAATAACAGATTATCTGGATATAATGGCACCTGTCAAGTGGTCATTTTAAGGTGCAATTGAACAGTCAAGAGCAAAAGAACAAAAATCTGAGTGAAGTGCCAAATTGTAAAGGTACAATCTGGTTTCTCAATCCCATCAAGCATCTGAGGAGATGTGGTGGAAAACCGAGTTTGATCTTTGGAGCCTACCAAACAACTTACAGGACTGTGAGAACTGTAAGTTCCAGAATCTGCTATTAACATCCTGCTACAAGATTCCATTGGAGACCCTCCAGTGATCTTGGTGGAGCCCACATCTTTTTTTGGATGTACTTACGCAATTAAGTTTTAGGTCACTATTCCACTGGACTTGGTAACAGAAAGTGGCGAGATGTTGTTCAGAGGTGTGCTTTGAAAAATTAAGCATGGGAGCACCATAATATTGCATAAGTGAACCATATACAGTATGTATGTATTTAATGTAGTTTAGGGGATGAAATTAAACTGTGTAGAAATCAGTCAAGTATATTTTATCGGTATATTTTAAATTAATATTTTGAATAAAATACAAGTGCCAGACAGCACTTCAAGAATCCCTTCAATTTGCTGAATGCATCTGCCATGCTGTGGTACATAACAAGCGTTGTGCATTCACATTTCAAAAACGCACCACTTAAATGTTGTTTAATAGAACAACACTGGTTTTAGCCATGATATTTGGTCACACTATCAATGCAGCAAACACATTTTAAAAATGCACCATAGACTGACGAAATAAAGATGTAACTCTTATGTCCTCTAAACACCAAGAACGCACATATATATAAATTATTAGATGTATATACAGTATTTTTGGAACTCACCATCAGATTTTTTCTTGAGAGGCACCAGAGCTGCCTTAGCCTGCAGAAGAGACACAAGAGGAATACTGACGTGATGCAGGCACAGTAATGATCAGGTCTGTCTGGACCCCCTCTGATTAAACACTGATTCAGATAGTTACCTTTTTAATGGCTGTCCAGTCTTCCAGGATGTCAATGTCTCTCAGCATATAAACTATATAAGGTCCTGTGAGACATGGACAGATCGAGAAAAAGTAAGAAATAAGTAACATGGAGTAGTAGTACGCAAGATTCCCAGTTTACGAAAGCTGTGACAAACAAATGAGCTATGGACAAAGAAATCAAATAAACATTAATGGCTTAGGAAAGCATTCGTGAAAAAATGGTAGTTCTACGCAATAAATTGTAAGTATCCAGGGAATGTCCGTGTCTGTCTGGATTATTTTTTCCAGCCAAATCGGCCTGCAGTGTTGGGCATCTGGCTGACCAAATGGCGCTGTCATAAATCCTTTGGAACTGTGCCTCGTGTCTGATGGCTTTCAGAGCCTCAGCATTATTAACTTGCTGGACTGAATCATTGAGGCTGAAAGAGTGGCCTTGGAAGGCCTGGAACATGACTCGTTAAGACCACAAATGGCCCGAAAAAGTGAGCAGTCAATTGAAGTTGAAATCCTTCGGTTTCTGTTTGAGTGCAGCGCTCGCGGCTATCGACCCAGGCTCTGTAAATATCCAATCAGGAATAATGCCCAGTGCTTTCTGGCCCTTTGTGACGGGCATGCATGGCCTGACACTTAGGGCTGCAGTGGGTGGCACGTACCCTATTATTGCCAATTGGCATTTACAGGCGATGTCTGTAGTTTTGCACGCATTGTTTTCTGAAGGATTACTGTGAATCTCAGTCTATGTAACTGGAAGGTTAGGTCAGGGTCTGGCCTCAGTGTCTGGTGGATACAGCACAGGCAGGATTCAGTGAGCTGCAGTAAACTTAGAGGAGGGTGCCATTTTAAAAGTAGATTGTACAGAATTGATTTTGCTGGTGGAAATGATTAGTCAGTGACAAAAGGCTCCCCATACTGCGTACCTGACCTGCTCAAGCTTTGTGTAAACCTGTATTTGCCATAGAATGACTAATACTGCCCATAAATGGTGATTGTGCCAGTCAGGCAATTCACAAGGCTCTGTGCCTCTATTCTTCTGAATAGATTGGCAGGAACTGAAAAGCTGTAGTGCAGCAATTTCCTCATAGATAAAGGGTCTGGTTTATTGCAAGTTTCTTTAGCTGAAAGCTCTCCTGTGAAAGTGAAGTGACTGTCATTGTGAAGCACAGCAAGCACAGTACATGGTGCACAGAACAAAATGTGTCCTCTGCTTTTAACCATCACCCTTGGTGAGCAGTGGGCAGCCATGACAGGCGCCCGGGGAGCAGTGTGTGGGGACAGGGCTCTGGTCAGTGGCACCTCGGCGGCTCGGGATTCGAACAATTACAGGTCTGCTTCCTTACCCGCTATGCCAACCACTGCCCCTACAGGAACCGAAAAGCAATTTCCTCACAGAAAACACACAACCAATGCAAGTTTCCTTTGCTGAAAGCTCTCATCGGATTCCGCCTGTCTTCGAATTGACCAGTTTTGTCCCATATTGCTGTGCTCTTTTTTTCCGTGATTCCAAAATGCTGATGAGTAAAATGCACATATTGACTAAAGTTTCAGTGTTTTGTATATGTCAATGGTATTAATGAAAGAGACAACTGAGAGCAGAAAACAAGAAACAAATCAACAAAACCAAAAAAACAGCTTGACTGCCCCTCTCCCCCAGTTTGTAAAAAATTGTAATCTGTGCCCAAACATGTGGAGTTTGGGGAAGAGATTTTATTTGAGATATTTTCAAAAACACACCCCATGTCTTATGATGCATTGTGAAAGTATCTCCCCCAGTCTTGAAGGGAATCTGTCATTCCGAAATCAAACACATGCCTTCTTCTATCTGAGCGCACACAATTGCACGTGTAGGTGTCCTGAAAAATCATCCAGGGAGAACAAAAGAGGAGCTGAATGACCTTGACCTTGATGAAATGTTGTGTAGTGGTGTTGTGCAAACTCACCTGAAACCAGAGCTGCCTTCTTTTTATGCTCGGGCCGTAGCAGGTGACTCCTCTTTTTGCACTTTTTTGTTCTCACCTCATCACTCCACCACTCTGAGTGAAAGAGGGAGATGGAAAAAAGACAGTGAATGGGACCACAAGTATTAACTCCATTACTAATAAATGTTAGATTTCATTAAAATTTTAAATAAATATGAGGCTGGGTAAAAATAAAAAAAACCTGTATGTGTGTGTGTGTGTGTGTGTGTGTGTGTGTGTGTATTTTGTACCAGAGGAGAGGTCTACACTCTGCTCGTCTTCCTCCAGCCTGCGGATCTTTTCCAGCAGTTCAGTCTTCATGCAGTCATACAGTAAAGTTTTTTCACTCTGCAGAGACAATCACGAAATCAACCTTTAAAAAAATGAAGCATTGCAACGTTTGTTTAACTAAACCTGCTTTAATTATGCTACCGTTGATGAGTTTAGCGTCAATTGTTTTGTCCATTAAAAGGACATCAAATGGAAGAAAACTTTGTTTGACTCTGGAAGCTGTAAGTGGCTATTAATGATGGAATATCAGCATGCATGTACAGAGGAACATTATAAGCAGCAATTAGTCTTAAGCTTTCTATTCAAACCCATTTGGGCATTAATGAAGACAAATTCTTCCTCATTATATATTTTATTTACATTTATGGCATTTAGCAAACGCCCTTATACAGAGCGACTTACAATCAGTAGTTACAGGGACAGTCCCCCCTGGAGACACTCAGGGTTAAGTGTCTTGCTCAGAATTTGAACCTGGGTATTCTGGTTCATAGGTGAGTCTGTTACCCATTAGGCTACTACCACCACTACATAAACTGATATTTGGGGCACACAGCAAGGAAACGATGTCACATATGTACAATATATGAATAAATGCAAGAGTTATGAATTATTACAAACTGATTTAGAACAGAATTGATAGTGTGTGGAAGCTTGTGTCATGGCTAGCTGGGTTATGCATGTTACAGCTATGTTACCTCTAGGTGCTGTCGAGCTCCTTGGATCTCACATTCATGTCTATGCTTGATGACCTGAAGACACAGATGTCGGTATACACCTATAGGGCCAACAGAGAGGAAAATTCACCAAGCCTCACCAAAATACCTAAACAAATGTGGTACAACACACGGCAGTTCTTTTACCTGCCACTTCGGTGCGCAGTTGCATGTTGTGTTGCAATGTGGCCAGAGGCTCTCTGTACTCTCCAGCTTTCCCAGATATTACCTCTTCCAGTTTCACCTTCACCTGGTTCAGTCGCTCTTTAAACAGTCTGCATGGACAGGAGGAAAATGCCAAGATCAGCATCTCCAACTACTCCCCGGCCTAACGCTTCTGGCCTAACACGACACTACTACAGACCAGCGGTTCCATCAAAAGGGAATGATTAGGTGACACAGCCTGATAATATAGAATGGGGAGTACCTCAAGGATCTATCATCTCCCCAGACATTTATATATTTAAATGAATAGTGCTGCCAAAGTGAAATACAAACTTAAATTAAAAGTGCATATGAACGTTTATATATTGTTCTCCTTAACACACTATATTTTTACATCTACAAAACATTCTAACCCAGAGAGACCTACAATGAAGGACAGTCTGCTTGAGAAGTGTCATGCACAGTGTGTCACGATCTGACTCCGGAGGGGTCTCCTGTCGATGTTGTGTGCCTGAACAGCCCTGACTGTTCACATCTGGTCGTATGTATGGCCGTTGTATCACGACCTTGTTGGGTCCTAAATGTGTCTCATGTTTTGGCATGTGCTTGTGTTTGATGTTCAAAACCTGTGCTTGTTCAATGTTGTGCAAATGCGTCCATCTCTCCAACATGTCGCCCTGACAGAGGGACACAATGGCACTAAGTGTGGCTTGAAATGGCAAGGTTGTTACTTCCCTACTTGACTACTACAAATAGTAACAAGTATTGTGAAATGTTACTGTGCTGTCAGACATTTTGCTGTGTTTTATGGTCAGGGCCACGATAACAATGCGTACCAGTGTTGAATGCTCACTGGGTTCACACAAAATGCCCAAATGGTTCCTTATTTAGCATTATTAAGCCTTCGTTGAGCCACCTCCTGCTCAGTATGACATACACACATTTCAGGGTCTGTTTGCCACACGCTGCATTGTGACAGAGAATTGTGAACCATGTGAAGCAGAAACTCCCAAAACTGTATTCAGTATCCCTGGCACTCTCTGGTTGTTTAATTTCCCAGGGCTGCTGCGGCTGCTCTGGTTAATCCCAACGGTGTATCAGCACAATTCTGCAGGGTGTCACATTGTGCCTCGTTCAGCAGATGTGTGCATGCTGCACTCTTCCACTGATGCCTGCAAATCAGAAGAGGTCCGTTTGACCATTTACTGCACCGGACTGCAACTTGTGCCGTTAACACCCACAAAAAAGCTGAAATTGGGGTTCAAATTGGGGTGGTGTCTGTGATGCATATTGTTTGACAGCAAACGTTTTTCCCTAAACCATGTTGGTCCAGCACACACTGCGCTTTATATTTGCTACCTCTGTGCTTTTAGCAGCCTTTTCCCATCTGGATGGGAGGCTGTTAGATGACAATAGATGTCCATTTAAAGCCGCACATTACTCCCACAAGCCAGAGGCAAAATCCATTCGGATGTTTACGTGGTACGTCTCATTTCTACTCTAAAGGGGATGCCTGGAAAGCTAAAGATTCTTTTTTTTCAGCTCTCTCAAAAGCAGCTGGTGCTTTACAATGCAGTCTGGAGCCATTGCTTGACTTTCTTGTGGCATCTTGAATGACACGTCTCATAAAATCTTACTCTCACAACTAAGTATAGTATAAGGAATGTCTGTATAAGGAATGTCTGTAGAGGTGAAGAAGCATGGACAAAGATCTGAGGGTATTTCTCCCAGCCATGTAAAAGGGCTTTTATGTTAGCATGTAAAAAAAAGTTGTCATGTTTTAATTTCACACTGGCCTTATTAAAATCCAGCCATCAGATATAAATTTGAGTCTGTTTTTGAGCAAGTTTAGATTAAGCCCTGAAAACTTATCATTTATTTTGAACGTTTATTTATCGCATGGCTTTTGCTTGTCATTCTCCTACATGCCGCTGAGGAGAGAGAAGCCGTCCGTTGTTACGCTGTTCCGACCCCTCAGCGTTCTTCTCAGGGCATCCTTCATCAGCCAAGCAGAGGAACACGGCTACCAGAACAGCCCAGACCCCAAAAAACAACTAAACACCCCCTAAAGAAGGGGTGTGTGGGAACACCAATCCTGAACCAGCAAGGTGGGGCAGCCATGAAAGGCGAAAGGGGAGCAGGGTGTGGGGATGATGCACCTCTGATTCTGGGTCTGTTTCCAAGCACTGGCCACATACTACATATACATACACAGAGTACATTTACAGTATTTATTTGTTCTGATTTGTGTCATAGTAGGTTGTGCTTACAGAATGTTACTAGCTATAACTATTAATTTGGTGTGAAAAATATAATCATTATTTCTTCCTTCTATTCCGTGAAACAGCTCGTCTGCTAGCAAACAGCCCCACCTTGTGGTAGCTCACTGGAACAAATAACCTCGCACCAATACCTGCCTCCTCAGAAAGTAAAGTGGCTATAATCCACAGCAGGATAAACCACTCTGAAACTTCAATCGGATTTGGAACCGGATCGGGATTTGAACCAGCAACCTTCTGATTACGGGGACCGCTTCCTTAACCGCTAGGCCACCACTGCCCAGGTGTCATGAAGGCCATGACAGTTTAAAGCTGTCAGGCTCTCAGGCTCCTTTATCACAAATGGGAACTCACCCAAGAACATACAATAAAAAACCACAAAGGTACCCAAACCACAAAGAGCTTCAATGAATGATTTGATCCTTTCTTACTTGGGATTCAACTAACTACCCACCCAACTACCCATTGCAAACAATGTGTAGAATCAGATGAGCCCATAAGGATGAAAGATGAAAATAGGCAAATGTAGTGCAAGGTCCCGTCTCGTACCCTCAGCCATTTCCCCCTGTCCTCAATCACAAACATGATCTCTGCTGAAGACACCTCTGGACAACGACCAGGGCCAAATGAACAGACAGATTCTTGCGGACTCTCCCATCCTATAAACTGCCACAAAAATACCCTCCGCCCACCGCTAGTGACACCTTGGACACCAGTAACACAGTACAGTGCCGCTACAATCGCTTTTCAGAAAATTCAAACCACATGACATGTGACTTGAATAAGAACCAGACAGTCACAGGTTCAAACCCAAATTACTACCATTACTACCATTAACCCTGAGTGTCTCCTGGGGGGACTTGTCCCTGTCACTACTGATTGTAAGTCGCTCTGGATAAGGACATCTGCTAAAGGCCATAAATGTAAATGGCATGATCGTCTCTCATTATCTTACTTGTCTTTAAGCTCCAGGAACTGTTTCTCCAGGTCGGACATCTCGTCCAGACAGTCCATCCTCCTTTCACAATCCACATCATCCATCTCTGTGAAAACAGCAGGATCACATTATTCTTTCTGGTCAGGACCCCGCAGCAATGTCACTGCATCCATAATACAGAAACTTTAAGAAACTTCAATCTGCAGAGAATATTCCACATTGCTGTACTTATGGCCATTTCTGGCTACGTTTTATGGAAAGCTACGTTTTATGGATAAATTTGATTAGATTACAAAAGGTTGAACATGTAATAATCTTGTTTAACAGTGCAGACCTTATTGGACATTTTTATAACGACCTCTTAAAAAATGACAGTGTGGCTGGTTTTATGAGCGCTCCAGTAAAAGTTGTAGCACGACCAATTTAATTTGAATTTCCATTAAAAATCCCACCGGGTAAAAACACATTTGTGCTGGATCCTGTGGCTGCTGCTGTCTGAATTCCATTAGAAAACCTGAAAACAGTCAATGATCACAAAATGTCCATGATGAACTGAGCTGCTCAAACTCAGATGTTATTATATAGATTATATAGACACAGATCATTCTGTGTCTATATAATATTCTTCCCATAATTCATCAGTCTAATTAAAATAGGAACATTGAGGGGCATTCAATATTTAGTTTTTTTCAAATGCTTTTAAATTTGTGTAAGTTGGTGGATTCTTTCAGTACTACTTATGTTATACGTAAGTACTTTTTAAGTGTTCATTGAATAATAATACAGATATAAGTTAATATCATTTTAGGTTATTTTGATGTACGTCTAAGTGAAATGTAGTGGTGCCTCAAATGGTGTACAGTCAACATACACTTACTTGTATTTAAAATATTTAGTTGAACAAATGAAAGATAAACATACTACAAACAATAAAATTTAAGAATGCACAACATTGAAAATTAAGAATTGTATTAAGAATATTTTCTTTCACTTTGCAATGGAGAATAGAGGAGCTCTCAATGTGTCCCTGATTTAAGGTGCAATATTTTGGTGTATTGTGCCTTGTTCAGAAATGTCATCATATTGTCCCCTTAGGGAAAAGGCCAAAGGGGTGAAACAAAAGAGAGAGCAGTAAACCTGAGCTCTCCTCTTCCTCCTCCTCCTCCTCATCCTCCTCCTCTTCCTCAGCCTCGCTCTCCTCCGAGTCGCTCCCTCTCTCACTCTCCCGCTCCTCGCCGCTCTCCTCCATCGCCTCCTCTGCCCCAACTCCTTTTCTATCCCGCTCCGCCTCCACCTCTCCGTTGGTCTGGGGGACCCCGGGTTCCCCCTCTGCCCCGGCCTCCTCTTCCGGGTCCCTGGCAGGGGGCTGTGCCGGCATCACCGCACGGGTGGAGCCAGAAACAGCTGATGAAAGATATCTACCAAAAAATAAAAAAGACTTCCACGTTAATATCTATATAATAATCATGGAACCACAAAACCCAACACAGCATATGGTAATAATATTAATTATATATGACATTTCTGTTCGATTGTTGTTTTGTGACAAATAAATAGGTGTAATGTACATTACTGTTAAAAAAGTTAAGAAATCACCTTGTTTTTGATAGCAAACAACTGATTAGTCAATTAAGACATGAAATTGATGAAGAATTGCTGTCCCGGTATGGAATTATCTGCAGTTCCAGTGGAATGCAAGTCTGGTACTTTGCAGTGACCCCAGTGTACCTGAACAGTAGAGTTGCAGTAATTTTTAAAAAGGGCCAAATTGTCAGTAGCCTGGACCTCGGACACTATTTTTCTATTTAGATCCACGTCGCGCTGTACGACCGTAAACTTTGGAACCCTGGAGTAGAAATGTGCAGCGTTACTACTAACGCGGGGTTAGCGGGCGTGTGGACGACCGGGGGAGCTGGGCCAGCGGTGAGGTGTAATGAATGAGTAAAGTCGCCGTCTGCTAGTGTAAAGCCGGGAGAAGATGTTCCGAAACAGCCCGAATCGGCAACTTTGACAGGTCGCTCTACTGTAGCCCTGTGGTCGAGGATTAAGCGCCAATGGCGCGTCTAGGTTCGGACACACCGGAACGGTCAGCAGGCTGTTAACCAAACATTTTCAAAGCCTACCTTAATTTGAATGAATTTTCTGACGAGATGAATAATTGCAATTTTACAGTCTTGTTAAAAAGAAGATCACTTCCTCGGTGTTTTCTGTTGCCTAGGGTTAGGAGATCTTGAAAGATCTTGGAAGGTAAGAACCACCACTCGTGTTTGTCATCCGCGTTGTGTCACGTGGCGCGTCTGACCGATCTGATTGGTTAAAACTTTAGTGAGAAAATGAGTAAGTCTACGTTCATTCTTTTAGCTTAATGTTTCACTAAATGGCGTTTTACATGATGAAATAGCAAATGTTATAGGTTACCAGCAGTGAGTTAAATAAATTATTCACAAAATTATGAATTCCGTTTTTTTATTAATTAATTAATTTCTACTGAAAGGAATCTCGAGCAATAATGTCAATAAAATAACAGTTGAACAAGAATGGTCTCTGTAATGAAATAAACATAGTTCCATGCCAAGATTCCTTAAAACGTTTCTGGCTTTTGCAATATAGCTCTAGGCCTGTTACAAGAGGCAGGCTACTGAAAAACTAAAAGAAATTGAATATAGAGAGCGACTCAAGTTATTCATATTTTGTCAAATACGCTTGTTCACTTGTTTTTAGAATGTACTCTGTTTGACGTTCATTTACAATTTTAAGAGTATGTTTCGTTTTTGGTATTATTTTTAATATTCTTCTAAAGCCTCAAAATTCTGTTTTTGTTCCTGACCTTTATCGTCCTCTGTTGGCACCGGGGCCGTCTGCCCTGGCGGTCATTTTATTGGAACGACAGGAGTGAACGGAGAGTCGACCGTCTCGTCGGAATTCCCTGGATTCTGTAACGTTCCACCAGCAGGGACACAAAATGACGATTAAAGCAGCGTGTAGAACACAAAGGGAGAAAGTTAGGAAGTGTGGAGAAGAGGGAAACAGAATCGGAAACAAGAAATATCACCTAAAAACAGTCCTTTGTCCCTTTGGGCGAGTTTGCCTTCGCAAATCAGTTTGTGTGTAAGCGGTGATAAAATTGTGTAAAAAAAACAATGAGAGAGAACAAGAGGTTTCAATGAAGGATTCTGTTCAAGGTAAATCAAAGTGAAACATTTTATTGTCTCACTAATTGACTTAAGATTAAGTTCATTTACACTTAAATTTACTGACCCTTAAGTAAATGCATTAGTACTTGCTTTTAAATCGTAGTAAATTTAGTTCCGAGGAACCGGAAGTAAATTGACCGCGCGTTTGTCGCCCCCTACCGCTCTTTTAGCGCGTTGCTGCCTTCCGAGCTTTTACATTCACAGCATTTGGCGCGTTGATTCTTTTGTAAATGAATGAAGATTTATTCCTGCTCATATTCTATGTGAAGTCCTAATGTACGATGAAACACAAAAATGTCCAAACACACACGTAATTTCATTTTTTTTTATTAAAGTTGCATTAAAGTGTACCAAAACAGGACAGTTAATATTGCTACATGTTTGTCTTTTGTATCTTTTTGAAACACACTTTTTCTAATAACAAAGCTTTTTTCTAATAACAAAGATATTTCCTCAATATGTATCTTTTTTTTCCTCTGTTGCAGCAGTACAGTAAAAAAGAAAAACAGCACTATCTCGTACACACAGTATAAACTGACTGGTTTAATTCAATGTTAATTACAATTCACCATAAGAGAACAAGAGTTGAAACCCACTCCTCAAAAACAGAATCAAGCAAAAGCATCAGCAATTGCATTCTAACACTTTGAAAAGATTCTCTATTTTTATCAAAAGAAATATTTTTGTTTATTTGGTTTGTGTAACTTAAAACCTAAGGCAACATCTTGATATAAAAAAAAAAAAGTCCAAATAAAGGATAGAGTGTCTCTCATCCGAAACGATGAACTGAAGAATGAAACGAGAGAGAACAGGCAGAGAGAAAATTCCGAGATGAAAGGTGGAGACAGTTCTCCAGTTTTCTCTCTCATCCGCTCATTCACGCACAAAGAAAGAAAGACCACAGCTACCATGAGCATGTGCCTGATAACTATCCAAAGCCCTACAGCAAAAGGCTTGAGCTGATTGGCTGTTCCACTGGAACAGATGATTGGCTGTAGGTTGGTCTGGTCCGAATGACGTCAGCATCGTGATTCCTTCCCCATCCCCCTTTTCTTTCAGCTCAGGTGTAGGCCCGGTGTGAGAATATAAAAGCAAGCATACACATCTGTGTGTGTGTGAGTGTGTCTGGCCGTAGTTCTTGTGTTTATATTGCTCCCTGAGGGTACTGGTGTTCTCGCTCTCTCACTTGTGTGTACGAACAGACATGCACTGCTAGAAAAGCTGATAAAGGATGCTCATCTAATGCCCTGCTTCACAAAAGACCCTGTGTACTACTCTGTGTTCTAGTTTTCTTCTTGCACTGAATATATATATATGTGTGTGTGTGTGTGTTTGTGTGGCTGTGGGGGAAAACAACACACACTGCAGGCAGCCCTTAATTTTCCATATGACTACATTTCCCTGCCACAGCCACAAAACCCCAGCTCTGCCTGTCCTCATTAGTTACGCTACAACAGAAAACTCGGAGTATCAAGCCCTTAAAATGTATATTACACCAGAAACAATTATAATGTTTAAATAAACTGAAAACTCAAAAAAAATCAAGGCCGCTTCTCTCTGATTTCTCCCCGCTGCTTGTTACGCGTCCATCACAGTGTTCGACGCAGTTACATCTGGATGATGTGACCACACACACTTCACAGACATGTGGTCTGCCTGGATGAAGGAGAGCAAACTGCAATGAACAGCACTTCAAATTACAGGACAGAAAGAGTCCTACATTACTCATAATGTCAGCAGTGCTCATGTGCTCAGACTTGATGTAGCTTTTAAAAACTTTCCAAACATATTTTAAATCTTAACTATTTGAAAACATAAAAAAAATGATGAGACAAAGAACATAAGCCCTGCTTATAAAGAGATCTGATTTGTTTCTTGCTCCCTCCCTTGCTCCCTGCCTGTGGTAAAAGAGGGATTGTGGGATGACTGCTACAGCCTCCCAAGCCTGCCACATCCATCTCGGAGGCTGAGGGATGGGAGGATGAACAGGAGTCTTAGGGCAGAGGTGGGTGGAGCTTTTATTTCTTCTGAGGTGTACTGAGCTTCTGCATGCCCCGGATCTTGTCCAGGAGTTCTGTCACAAAGTCCTATCAGGAGGGAAAAAGCAAACTATTAATAACCACATTGCCCAAGTTATAGTACATTGTAAAACAATGCATTAAGAATATTATATATATATATATATATATAAAAAAAAACTTACATCAGTAGGTTTGTAACAGTCCACCAGAAGGTCCTACAAAATAATGGAAAAAAGAGGAAATCAAATTCAGTCACAGTTTTAAGACATATAGACATGACTCAGAGGTGCTGTTTGTGAGAACACATCTATTTTTTTAAACCAAACACTTCATGTTCCAGGCTTAAAAATAGGTGTGGTTAACAGCATTTTTTAGTTTTTGTTTTAAGTTCCTTTTGAACTGAAAGCCTTGTTCATTTACTGTTTGTTTAAAATAGAAACTGACAAAAAATGTGTTTTACCTAAAATAATGAATAATTTTGAGTACAATATTGATAAAAAATAATCGTAATTATCATTTTGGCCATAATCGTGCAGCCTTAGGTATCACATGTTATTTCTACACTGCCAACGAGCAACGTTCACTGTCAAAATGCCTGGCCCGCACCCCCGACAGCACCCCATAAAAAACAATAGATTTCAGAGAGCAGCACCACACTGGATGAGTTTGATCTATGAAGGACTTTAATCCACACAGTTCACATAACTCCATCACTTTAATCCATGGGTATGGGAACTGAAGAGTTTATCTCCAGATAACTGATAATGCTTGAGTAGCCCAAGAGTGTAGATAAAGGGTAATTTACACAAAAATGGCCATTTTTTTTATAAAGTTACATTGACGCTGAGATTACTAAGATCTGCCAAAACTGTAAAGGAAAAGCACAAATTTAGAGTTATAAAAATCACTTTTATAACTCTAAATAATACAGACTGGAAACCGTTTTGGCCCAGTGTAAATATTATGCACCCAGTAAAGCTAGATCACTAAATCAGGCTTCCTACCTTGACCCTTGAGGCACGGTCACAGTCATTCTGCATGTCCAGCAGTTCATCCACGTCAATCTCCAGCTCAGGAATGGCTTCCTCCTAGGAGACAGACACTATTAATAATGCTGTTTCTTAGAATTTCCTTATAACATGTAGTTCACCAAGCCTATAAAGGAAGGTTCTGACTTCTCCTGGCCACAAGGTGTCGCCCTCTTCCACAATATTCCCCTTCTGCCAGGCATTCATATGCATGAGTGATCTGGATAGCGCTCATAGTCAGAGCTTTATGTGTGATTTGTCTTTCTTGATGAGCAGGCTGCTTTTTTTTTTTTTTTTTTTTTTTTTTTAAACATTACTATCATTAAAGCCAGGAATAAAATCTAATTAAACGTCCATCTGTGAACAAAAGTCTTTTTCAGTGGAAGCGTCCACAAGAAGATAATAGATTTATTATGTCCAAATTAATCTGCTGAAATATACAACTGCCTGACTCCTCAGGGAATTACTTTGTGTGTGTTTGTCTTTTTTTTTAATGTCTCGTTCCAACTATACCAACACCCTGCTGGCCGTCTGGTTTCCAGTTTTCCTTCCCAGTTCTTTTTATTACACTGCGTGCTTTCATCTGGTCCTCATCCACCCTTCCTACAGAAGATAATTGTTCCCACAAATATTTACTTACAGTCGTGTAGAAATGCATCGTCATATACAACTTTGCAAGCTCCTCCAAGCCTGGATAGACATTATAATGAGACAAACACCTTCTTCCCCCAAAAGCTTCGTTCCATAAACCTGTCTCTTCCAATAAGGCCTGGCTGCTAGTCCGGCTTCATCCCTCCATCTGCCCACTTCCTCTCTACTTTGCCAATGCAGACTGTATGACTCAGTCCTTACTGCGTTTTTCCTCTTCTGCACGCTCGCACACCCTGAGCAGCCCTGTTAACACTTGCATTGGCGTTTTTACCTCTTTGTGTCTCTTGCCCGAGGACACAAACGAGCCCAGTCGCAGTTGTCGTGCATCGAATTGTTCGTAACAGCGAGCGATGGGCGCTTTTCCCATCAGACACAGTTCGCTTCTGTTTTTCGTTCTAACCCCCCCCTCCCGGTTAAAGCAGCTCTGACCAGCTGTCACGGCACCTGTCCGGCTGCCCCCTACCCAAAACCTTCTCTTTCTCTTTCCAACTCTCTCTGTCTCGCTGTCAAGCGCACACACACACACACACACACACATGCGCCTTGACTGAGTTTACACACGACCATAACCAAAAAAATGAAGACCTGAGCCACGCACAGCTAATTTGAAAAAGATTGTGACGTGTGTGTAATGTTTTTTCCAGTGTATGTGTGCGTTTAATCTAAGTGGACGTGGGGGTTAAGGCACTAAAGAAGCTGGGGATTTATGACAAGGTCTGTGTGAGTGATAGCTGTGACACAGACACTGGAGACGACTGTGTGTGTTTGTACATGAGAGACAGAACTGGCTAGGGACACAAAGAATGTTGAGGTCAGCACGTGGTCTGCATGTACCGCCGGTCACTGAGAGAGAGAGAGAGAGAGAGAGAGAGAGAGAGAGGGAGGAAAAGGACCAAGTAGTTTCAGACGGCTTCCAGCAAACGGGCACGGGAGGATCAGCATCAAACGAAGACGGGAAGGTGAAGCAGAGGAGATGAGATGTGTGGCAGCTAACGCTGCGACGCGCAGATTAATTTAA
Organism: Denticeps clupeoides; assembly: GCF_900700375.1. NCBI lineage: Eukaryota > Metazoa > Chordata > Actinopteri > Clupeiformes > Denticipitidae > Denticeps > Denticeps clupeoides. Next base: position 22,371,059 of record NC_041707.1, read on the forward strand.
TACACGCCAATCTACATTAACCCTCCGTCTGCACCAAAACCCGCCTGTCTGTCCCCGCTGCGGCGGGCCCTCATCCTCTCCCCTTTCCAAACCTCAGCAGCTGCCGCGACCTTAACATGCCCAGCCGGAAATCCCACACCTCGGCAGATACAGCAGAAAATGCCACTCATTCCCATCCCGCTTTTTACTGTCTGAGATCATGGAGGTGTGTGTGTGTGTGTGTGTGGAAGCGCGTGAAGGGCGCTGGTGGTGTTCTCGTGCACCTTGGAAAGCGTGTGTCTGTCTTCTGCCAGGCGCTCAGCGGTGTGAATATGATGTGACAGTATGGGAGCGGGTCAGTTTCAGCCTCACGCTGGCTGCATGACCCACATACGGCAACACATGGCTTCTCTACCCAACCAACGAGGAAGAGGAAGGTGAAGAAGGTTTCTGCCAGAACCCCAGAGGGGGGCAGAGAAGGCTTAGTGTTACTAAGAAACCATACCACATAATACCAGAGTGATTATGCTGCACCATATAGATGGAATTATAAAAGTCTAGTGGGATTACTTACTGGTCTAAGCTTTAGACTCTCACTGGTGTGCTGGGTTGCAGACGGACACCCTTTAAAAGACTCTTTCTAAGAAATGGTCTGAAGCATGCCTCAGAACGCCCGCCAAGGAGTCATTTTACATTTACAGCATTTATCAGACGCCCTTATCCAATCAGTAGTTACAGGGACAGTCCCCCCCTGGAGCAACTTAGGGTTAAGTGTCTTGCTCAGGGACACAATGGTAGTAAGTGGGGTTTGAACCTGGGTCTTCTGGTTCACAGGCGAGTGTCTTACCCACTAGGCTACTACCATCGAGCTGGATGCAAGAGAAAGATGAAAGACCTCAGTATCCGCACCAGGAAAGGGCAAATCTCATGAATGTAAGATGCGGGCTGATTGTTGGAGATAGAGGTAGAGCGCGAGATGGTGATAGATATGTTCAATGTGCTCATGCACAGTTACAACACACTCTGCAGATCTTACTAAAACAGTGAGGCAAGATCACACGCCCCCCCCCCCCCCCCCCCCCCCCCGCACACACACACACACACACACACAGTCAGAGGAGAGTTGTGGAAAAGTACTGAGCACGCGTTTCCCTCCGACTGCTTTCCTGTCTTTCTTCTTGTTCTCTCCCCCAGCACCCTAACAGCGATCATATAGAGTCTGTCCAGGCGACGCAGGGGAATGCAGGACACGAGCTGCCCCAGGACAGGGCGCCGCGGTCAGCTGAGAGCAGATATGGGGGTGGGGTGGACTGGGGTGTTGGGGGGTGGGGTGGACTGGGCCTGCTGCTCTTATCAGCATTCTACAGATTTAGGAAAAGCAAACACACAATCCTGCCTGTACACACTGTTCAACCCCTACACACACAAGCTGCTGCACTAGATGAAAACCCTTCATTTCTGAACCCAAACGACACGACAGCATCACTCTGGTTCTTACATACAGTGCCTAGCAAAAATATTCACACACACACACACACCCCCAGCTTTTTCCAGCTATTTCGGTACATTCCAATCAGAAATGTGATGGATGGGCACAAAAAGTTAGTGAAATGAAATTAGAATAATACATCAAAAAAATTATATATTTTTTTTACTTAAAAGAAAAAACAATTAAGACCACAGTCACAAAAAAGCAATAAAAAAAAAAAAGTCATAAAAAATATTTTATGATCCCCAGAGCACCATCAAGGCCATTGTCTTCAAATGTAAAAACCATTTGCCAAGGGAGGGCCATCCACAAAAACTAAAAGGTCGGGCAAGGAGGGCATTTATCAGAGAGGCAGAGCCTCGGAATTCTAATGCTGAAGGAGATCCACAGCAGAGACTGGAGTATCTGTCCATAGGACTCCATAGAGCATAGTGCTGCTTAGTGTTAAAAATAAGAAGGCACATTTTGAGTTGCCAAAAGGCATGTAAGTGATTGGAGAAAAGGTGCTCTGGCCAGATGAGAGTAAAAAAAAAATTAACTTTTTGTCCACCAAGGAAAATGTTATCCCATCTAACCAAGAACATGCTGTTAATGGGAAACATATACATGTGTTGGAATGGCCTAGTAAAAGTCTAGACATCAGTCTAATCTGCATTGTCTGTGTTGTTTTGCCCAATTTGTTGTTTGCTCCACAATAACAGAAAAAAAAAACATCTTCAAAGTTGTTCTGGCATGTTCTGTAAATGGAATGGTGCAAACTCTCAAATGAACAATTTTAACTCCATGTTTCCATGTCAAGGAGGGGTGAATACTTTTGATATGTGCTGCAAGGAGAGCTAAATGCAGAGAATTCTGCATTCCGTGCATCATTTGCAGCTAGCAGCTGAAAACGAGACAGGAAGGACATTTTAAAGTGGGTCACTTTAAACTGAACAAGCTGAGGGGGGGGTCACATAAAGGCCAAAGACTCAATTCCTGCAGAGACAGATGACTCAGAACGGAGACGTGAAGGACAGTGAGTAAAGCGATTCTGGGGCGGGGAGGGGGGTGTAATTTCTGGGGGGGGGGTTACTTAAAATAAGTGCCGATGACTTCACCAATCAGAATGTGCAGTTTAAACCTCGGGATTAGCAGAGGAGTCAATATCTGTAATCGGAGGGTATTACCAGAGATTTACACAAGCAGGGAATTTACCTTCAAATAGGCAATCACTTAAAAGCCTGACACACCGGTGGTCACTGATTCTATGACATATCCCTCGCTTCATCCTGTTTCATAGGCGCAGCCGTGGTGTTCCGTAACAACAGTGGCATTTCAGCATTAAACTAGGGTGACTAAGAACTGAAGCCTGGTATTATGCCCATAAAAAAAGTCCTTCTGGTCTCGCCGAGAACACCTCATATAACCGCGTTTAACTGCACACCGTAATACAGCCACTAAAAATACGCATTAAAAGCTCAGTTCACGTCCCCAGTTTAACTTTCAAAATCTCCTTCAGACCGGTCTGAGGTGGCCAAACATGAGTTCAGACTCCCACTGCAGGGTAGAGAAGACAGAGGCCAGAAGAGGATACTACCCTCCCCCCCTTCTCTCTCAGTCATCGACTCTGTTGTTTTTAGAGCGGAAATAAGCTACCAAGCGTTCATCATATTCCCCAGATTAAAGCACTTTAGGATATCCAGTGTGACAGAACACAAGGGGACGGAAAGGAGGGGAGAGGCTGCCTGAACCCGGGTCCAAGCGATGGCACCACACTCGGTTTCAAAATGAAACTATAAAATAAAATAATTCGCGGAAACAGGGACCCTGATTTCAAACGCCCCCTTTGCCGTCACTTTCATACCCACCTTCAGAATGTGTGACGTGTCCAAGACAAGGAGGGCAGGCTACGGCCTCTGGAGTCGAGCTGCCAGTAATTACAGAGTGCCCAATAGTAATTACTCCAAAGCGCTTTATCCAGAATGAAAGCATTTCTTCCGTCTGCCAATTCCATGTGCCCGCCTCCACATTTGCTGATGGCTGTGTGGCCTTTGACCTTTTCATGCAGCAGTGATGACGTGACAGATTACAGCACTGACCGGTAGGACAGAGAGTGAGACTTGGAGAAGAAGTATAATTCTCCATGATGGCAAAAAACATCTTAATAGCCGCTCATCAGAAGTTTTGCTACGATAAACTGTGTCATTTATGTCATTTATTTAAAACATTACATTTACAGCATTTATCAGACGCCCTTATCCAGAGCGACTTACAATCAGTAGTTACAGGGACAGTCCCCCCTGGAGCAACTTAGGGTTAAGTGTCTTGCTCAGGGACACAATGGTAGTAAGTGGGATTTGAACCTGGGTCTTCTGGTTCATAGGTGAGTGTGTTACCCACTAGGCTACTATCACCCAAGTGAAACTGTTGTACAGTAGTAAACAAACTGATAACATCCATCTGAGCTACAAAGTGTGAAACCCACTCTTAGGCCCATCACAGTCCACAGCGTATTCGAAAAGGAAAAACGTACAGATTTTAACTTTGGCTTGTTCTGAAACATTACTATTCCATTCCCCATCCTGAGCTCCAATGCCACTCTTCTACTCACTAATTGGGTAGAATATTACAATTTTGCATGAACAAAATTCACCTCAAAATTCCAATGTCTTATTCAGTATTTAAAAAAACAGAACTATCCAGAATTTTTTCAAGTTGCATCGCCACTAAGACTGCAAGGAATGTGGCAACCATCCGCCTTGAAGTGTCAGTGGAATTCAACGTATGGACTACAGGACAAATAGCCACTGGCAGCACAGCTTTAAATAGGGTGTTCCTCAAAATCAAGGATGCTTTCTGGGAACAACTGGTCCTTAGGAAATCGTCTCTGAAGAATTCATCTAGCACTCGCAGGACTCAACGGATCAGTGTAGCAAGCATCAGTGTTACATGATTTCACGTTATATGCAAAGATCAGTGTTACACGATTTCATGTTATACGCAAGTATTCGTGTTATATGATTATATGATTAATCGGCAAAACTGTCGAAACTACAGCACAACATAAAATTTTTAACTTGCAGTTTTAACTTGCAATGCAAAAATGTCCTCACAGACAAATTAGAGTCCCAGGTCACTTATGTTACGCAGACTTGTGCAACTTTGGAGAGAATGCAGGTGGGCATAATTTAAAAATAGGGTTGGACAAGAGAAACTTTCCCGGATAAAAGCTGCTAAATGCAAAACGCTTGACACCAACTAGATGAGATCTCTGATGTGGTGACGCCAAGGAAGTACATCCTGTCTTTGGTCTCCGTCAACAGGCAGATCATCTCGCGCATGCAAATGCGATTCCCTTTGTTAAAAGGGGATTAGGCCAGTCGACTGCTAACTTTTGCCATGCTAACAATGTCTTCTAAAGGAATGCCTTGAGACTTCGCAGAATTAGCTTGAGGTTTTCAACTCTTCAGCCCATTAGTGATCTCAGATCACTCGGTCACACCCCAGACGGCTTGGCTACACTGATCCCACATTAAATGTTATTTCAAGACATGCTAACAGCAGCTTTTTACATAAGACCCACTGGACGGTTTGGTCCTTCTGTTTAGGGCTCCTGATGTTTGCTTCCTAAAGCTGTTCTAGCTGTTCATCAAACCGACACGAAGGCTTCAATCTAACAATCAGCAAGTCCAGAAAAAGGTTTGCTTCATGCCTCCTGAATATATCACTGGTTACTCTCAGTTTTATTGCACCCTATAATGTAACATTTGAGTGTAGAGTTGTAATTAGTTTACTCCCTCGGTGTGTGTGTGTGTGTGGGGGGGGGGGGGGGGGGGGGGGGGGGATCCCTGACACCCAAAGGAGTTATCAGGTCTGCGCAAAAAGGCCATACACGGATAATAGAGTTACTGTTTGGTCTGGGGGATGGGTTGTCATTTACTGTTAAGACCCCTGCAGAGGTATGTGGGGGATGAGGAGGATGCACGTGTTGAGAACTATGAGGTTTCCCCTTCATTTCCTCTTTACAGGCACTCGGAGAGGCACAAGCATTAAACTACTGCTTCAGCAACGCCTGTCTGGCCATATATAGCACACACATCCACTCAATACACCGGGCAGAACATGCTCATCTAGCACTTCCTGTGGTTCACACTTTCTCAATAAGAGATAAAGAAGTTTAAAACCAGAGGTGTTTAAACTGTGTGCAAACTATACTTTACGCTGACACAGTACAGCAAATAGACTGGTGCAGCCCCTTCTCAAGAAGCTGTTACATTCTCTTTTAAAGGGCCAGCACGGGTTTTTACCACATGGCCGCTGCAACCTGAAGGGTCCTGAGCCATTGAGCAAACTACTAAAATCTCAACATTCCTGTGGCTACGGCCGCCATTTCCTTCGGCTCTGACTGACTTTCAGACTATGTCACAGTCACTCCCCACTCCAGATCTCACTGCCTCGCTCATTTCACACCAGAAACTGACTTGCCAAAGCAGGAAGTGAGCTCGGGTTGGAGCGGACAGTCCACAGAGTACGGGGTCATCACATGTTGCATCTGAAATACGACACATCAATGCACCGTTGGGTGTTTTGAATACCTTTGCAAGGCTACTGAGAAAGCAGATAGGGTATCTGGACATTGATCCGGAACATGGGAACCTCCGCGGTATGTGACAAGCATGAAAACAGTAGGCATGTGTTATCCCCGTCTAAACCCAGCTCCCAGAGCCGAGGAGGAAGACTCCAGCTGTGCCCCCCCTCGCTCCCCCGTACACGTGGTGCTCGCTCCAACTCTCTACACAAAGACGATTTTCATACACTTTCTCTTAGTTCCTGGTGAAGGTTGACTTCTCCATTTCATGTTCCCATTTATACTATCTGGTATCTTTAATTTGGGGATTTGTCCAGTCCTCCCAGCCTTATTGTCTCAGACTTCCCTTTGTGAACCACTGGTCTTCTGGGCAGACACGTCACAGTGTCAAACACTCTTTCTACTTATTGTACTCCATTTATGCTTCATTTAACTGATTGAGCTGAACCAGCCAGACTTCACTGATTAAAGGGCCAGATCTACAGTGACACAGGGTAACAGGATTTGTAAGGTTAAGTCCACACTTGTGACTGGGTCAGCTGGTCGATAGCCAAATTCACCAGCCCGTAATCTGGTACCATCCTAGATGTTCCTCTAGGTACATGTTGACATGAGAGCATGAACAAACTATAGTAATCGATTAATTCACCAGTCACAAAAAAAGACAGACCACTACAAATCGTGGCATTTTATCAGGTTGGAAAATGCAGAGATGTGGTTCTGAGGGCCCCATATCACAGAAGCCGCACTACATCTTTAACTTGGAATAAGGTTTTTCATTATAATCATATTTCTTCAGAAGTTAGAATAGTGTTTCACAAACTCCAGGCATAGACATATGTGGTAACCTGACATAAAATGTCATGCCTTCAGTGGAGATGGTGACTGATGTTCATTTTGAAGACCATTTATGTCTTGTAAACCATCACCAGGCAGTGGTGGCCTAGCAGTTAAGGAAGCGGCCCTGTAGTCAGAAGTTGCCGGTTCAAATCCATCCCCACACACTGCTCCCCGGGCGCCTTTCATGGCTGCCCACTGCTCACAAAGGGGGAAGCAGAGGACACATTACGATTCGATTTCTGCCTTGATGGCAGAACAATTTTCAGATCAGTAGCTTTTTCTTTAATACATCTCGCTTTTGGTTGGCTTGGTTTAATTGCGCACCATATTTTCACGGGTTTCATCCGGAGGTCCACAGTTCCACTGAAGTCCAAGAAACAAAACATTGTGTTCACTATATTATGCAGGTATGCCAGAAATGGTATTTTAATTCTTGATGAGGGATTAAGTCAGCATTTATTTACGGCATTTATCAGACGCCCTTATCCAGAGCAACTTTAAGTCAGTAGTTACAGGGACAGCCCCCCCCCCCAGAGCAATTCAGGGTTAAGTGTCCTGCTCAGGGACACAATGGTAGTAAGTGGGATTTGAACCTGGGTCTTCTGGTTCATAAGCGAGTGTGTTACTCCCTGTGCTGGTTAGGCTACTACCACCCTATTTGGGCTTCTGCGTCCATATTTTCGCTAAGCCTTGCTTTTACAGAAAGCGCCTCTAAAACGCCGAATGGACCGTCTGGGAAAGGCGCAGGCCGGGTGCAGAAGTAACGGAGCCGCGGACCCCGGTCCCCGACCTGGGGAGGCCGGGCCGGGCCGGGCCGGGCGCCGCCGAGGGTCCCCGCCAACTCACCACGAGGGCGCACGTGGCGCTCCGTGATTCCGCCCTCCTCCCCCTCTTTCTCCGTCTTCTTTTCCTCTGCTTTTTATTACGGCTCCATTAAAGCCCGCCAGCCCCCTCGCTCCGGCCCAGCTGTGGCGCGGAGAAGAAAGCGCGCCTCTCTGCGCCGTGGCGCCGCGCCACGCCGCCTGCTGCCCGGCCATTTAAATCGTTTAATTCGTGTTGGCGGGGGGAGTTGACGGACGTGGATGTTAAAGAAAGGGGACGCCGAGTAGAGGCGAGGGAAGCCGAGCGCGATTCCGCTCCATTCATCAGCTTCCGGTAGCGGACGTCACGACACAAACGACGCGTGTACGCGGCGCGTCCCCGCTCGCTCCTTTTGTTCCGCGGCTGCCGGGGTTGAACAATGGGGGGGTCGGCAGGTACGCGAATGTGGGTCAGTTCCAGATTTCGCTCGTGTCGCCGAGGCGAATCGTGGCACTGGGGCGCGCGGCTGTCACCTGCATTATTACCGGGACGGGACGCGAACATGCCGATTAACGGGAGAGAAGTCATTACCTCGCAGTCGTAAAGCTCCGTCAGCTGGTCGATAATCCACTCCTCCAGATTCAGCCGCTTCCTCAGCTCCTTGCGGTCGTATTTGACGGTCACCCTGCCCTGCTTGCGCACCGGCGTCTCCGGTTCTTCGTTCCCCGGGGGCGTCTGGAAGTAGACGCGGGGCTGGGGGCTCGATTCCGGGCTGGTGACTGCGGCCATGCTCGCTCGGCGTCTGTGCGCTCCGTGTGAGACTCGGGGACGGACGGACGGACTCTCCTTCACGCCGCGATGCCGACCGGGTTTTGGTTTTTTTGAAGTCTGCTATTGTCCGCGTCGTGCCGGCTTGCAAGGCATTTGGTGAAAATATGGAGGTCTGCACCCTGGTACGATTACCATACGGCACTAAAAAGAAATATCGCTGTGACTCGGGGTGAAGCCTCTCGTCGGACAAAAAATTCCCCCGCAGCCGCCGCGATTCACCGTCTTCAAACTGCAGGCTGGACAAAAAAAAGTGGGGGACAAAGCAACTTAAAATCGTCCTTTTCTCCCTCTCTCCTGCCCTCTCTGTTTCTTTTTGTTGTTCGTCTCTTCTCTCTTCCGCCTGTACATCTCTCTCTCTCTCTCCCTCTCTCTCTCTCCCTCTGTCCCTCCCTTTCTGCCTCCCCTCCCCAGGCAGTTTATATTTAAGTCCTCGAAATCCTACACTTTCTTCTGAGCTTCTGTCATTTGAATATTTAGTCACAAAGTAGTAACTGATTTATTTTTTTCTGTATTATTATTAAGTGGCATTTTCTGTAATAAATCTAGAATAGAGACCCTGACTTACTGCTGTCACTCATCCAGACATTCAGGGGCGACCCTGGAAGCGGGACGAATAACAACCACAGACTGGATTTTTTTTTTTTCGGTCTTGAAGTGTGTGTATCAGCCAAAGCAGCACTGTACTACCATTTACACAGCAGCGTGCACAGAAACGATGGCTAGACTCCTTCCCAGACGCGGCAAACGCGCGGCGTGAGAGCTCCCAGCCTCAGGCCCTGCTGACCCAGTCCCCCCTCACTGTGAGTGGAAGCGCGCCCAGCTCACCAAGATATGAATATGAATTATTTAAGGCAGCATGTCTGAATCTTACAGTTCAGTAGGCCCAGACGTGCTTTACTTAAACACACACTGATGGAGACACCCACTGGCACACATTACAGAACGAGGCTACCAGAATCGTCTAATTATATTGTACTGTATTTATGTATTACCGACCAATGTACATACTTATTCCAATATATTTGTTTAAAATAAGCTAAATGTACACAAATGCATTTACAGGCATTTCCAAATTACAGTGGAGGGACTGTCACCCACATAATGGAATGTTTCTATCATGTAATATTTATGCCATAGAGAGTTTGTTTCTCTGCTTCTCGTGTGTGTGTGTGTGTGTGTGTGTGTGTGTGTACGGGTTTTTTAAAGTACTTTTTTAAAGTTTCTACCTCTACGGTCAGTCCTGATACAGCAAGACTTGTCTTGAGGGTGCAGCGTGTACAAGCCACTGGTCAGTACCTTTAGCTGCACGTGCCCGGCCAGGGAGTTTGGTGTGAGAAGACACCTGAGGCAGGTTTAACACGCTGGTCCCTTCCTTAACCATTCTACCTTGCATATCTTAAAGGTCAGCTTGATTGCCAGCGTCAATGATCCATAATAAAAATATGCATTGATCCTATTCTGAAACACCTCACTGGTAAGCAAGTCTCTAGGTGTGGTTCAGGAAACCCGTCAATATCAATTCACAATTTCAATTTCCTTCACTCTGGGTTTTAACAGGAAAGCACATTTTTACTGAATGTAAGTAAGCATTGTTGATTTGAATTAACATATGAAAGAAGCTGCACACATTCACTCTTGTACATTTTGAATTGTTCCCTGGGGAACAGTGCAGAGGCTTAAAGACTTTGGTGTTTCCATTTGGTATATGTGTAGTATCACATGGCTGCGTAATAGCTGTCAGTAATGTGAGGAAACCAGTGTTTTCTGCGATGAGTTACATAGCGGACGGGTTATGTGCTTTTCCTCTAAATGAGGTTATAGCAAAGAACAATTAATCTGTTCTAATTTAGTCCATCAGATGTAATTTTATTTGTCACATACAGTCATACACGGTATGATATGCAGTTAAATGCTTTTGCAACTGCTATAGACCTCAATATTGCAAAGTATTTAAGTGAAGATCTGCAAATATTGCAAACATAACCAAATATTACAAATTAATGTTTTTAAACATAAAATATGTGCAACAGTTTTAAAGATGTCATATTTTTCCTCTCATTTTGTATACACTTGCTAAAATAGGAAGGAAAATGTTAGAACCAGAGGGCTGGGATTCATAGTCAAAATGACCTACATTCAGAGGAACATTTAATGACAATTGGGAAAAGTATGAGAGATGGTAGTGCCAGGAGACATCCAAAACATGATGAAATGGTAGAGATTACGGAGATTAAATTAGGAATAAAACGAGATGTTCATGCCTCAGAGTAAGAGGACTGGGGAAAACAACTATGGGTAATTTTTTTAGGTGCAGTCCCTCCATTTACACAAATCACTTTAAACTGATACCACAGCCTGCTTCCTTTTTTGAAGCAGAACAGATCCACATCATATTAACCATGCGGTGTTGCTTTTTTGTATATTGGCCCAGTACAAAAATGTAGACCAATTTGTTTACTCAGCTCTTATCATAAAATATTCAGTCACTGAGAGACTTATGGTCCACCAGGGAACATAATTCATGCAGTTGACCTGAATGGCTCTTAATCAAAGGTTCATTTTAAGGTTCATTAGTGGAAGTGGCAGATACTGCATTGAAGGGGATAGAATGGCCAAGGTGCATCCTGAAATGGAATAAAAAGTGGGTATGATTGCATGTACACATCCTCATTAGTATCTTTGTTCATTTTAAGTGTGATTAAACAGTGTGCACGACTGTTACAGGATGGAACAAGAAAGAAAAACATTGAACCCTATTAAAAAACACCTTAATCAAATTCTGTCACTTCACAAAAAGACAAAAAAATGCAAAAAGTTCATGCAAAGTTCATGATCATTGCACCACAAAGCCTGCCAAACCGTATTATTTCTGGTGTATTCCAGACCTGTATTGCCAACTTCATTATGCAAGAAAGGAAATGAACTCTAATTCTTTCTTCCAAAATGATATTTTGCTCCAAAAACGAACAAAGCCATTTTTGAGTGGCTAATTGTAGGAAAGTGCCTTTGGCTGGCCGCTAGGTGGCAGAGCTGCATAATCTTCCGCTGATGAAAGCACAGAGGCTGAGCTGCACAATGACTCTGGTGTTTCAACAACGGGGCCTTTGATCCCCATTTTTCGCGGTAGCAACATTTCTGCTCTTCAGACAGTAATGTGATCAGGCTTCTTGGCTTCTGTCGACTGAGTCAGGGCTTTCTCATTAGGACAGGCATAGAACCCATTCATTCTCTCTGTTTCGCCTTGTCATTGTATTAACCTTTTACCGCCGATCGCAGCTTGTTGTTGCCACTCTTCGTTTATTACCGCTGCCCCTAGACCAATGAGAAGAACAGGAGGGCACATGAAGCACGGAAATCACAAATTCAATTTTGAATGTAGCCAAACAAGGGTCAAACATGTCACGGTCACATGTTTCAGCCGATGGTGTGTGTGTGTGTGTGTGTGTGTTTGTGCATCTGTGAGCCTTGATACAGCATGTCTTTGTAAGTCCTTGGCATGCAGACACAGATTGGAGAATCAGAGAGAGCTAATTACCCATGTCCCCCTGGTTATTTCATGTCGATTGTCTATTCTCCGTCTCTCATCATTCTCATTACTTCCTGCACACACACACACACACACACACATCACGAGAATGGAAACACGAACCACAGCTGCGTGTTACGGCGCACCGTAGAGAAACGGAGAGTTAGTGTTCTTTACCGGCACCGGTGATTATTTTTAACGTGTCTTTTTTTGGGTCGACCTTTCCCCGTTTCTTTTAATTAACCGGCCGCTCCGCAGGGAGGCCTTGGGCACCTGTTCCGGAGAGAGAGAGAGAGAGAGAGAGAGAGAGGGAGGGAGCCGGGAGGGGAGGGGAGGGGAGGCCTATCGACCACTTATCCACAGGTGCAGGCGGCCTGGGCACTTCACAGGCCCGTGCATTTATTTCCTCCTTTCCAGTCCACCGCGTGCCCTCCCCCAGGAATGTGCGCTACCCCTTCGGTTTGCTATTTGCGGAGGGACGCTGCCAGCGGCTTCTACACAGCTGTGGTTCTAGGTTCTAGGTTCTGTGTTTCCCTGACACGCGCCCATAGGACTCAAGTTACTGAAATGTCCCTCGGATCGCTGTTGCTTCGGGCTGATGAGAGAGTGACTGGAAAGCACCACAATCATGACCATGGTGAATTAAGATGTGCGGGTATTTGTATGTATGGTTTGAATGGTCATCTCCACGGAAATCAATTTAGACCGCAAGACTTTTCGGAATGTGAAGCAGCCGAAAATGGAAAGAAGGGGAAGTTGATGTCATGCAACGTCAGGTTCAGAGTGGTATCGGTTCTCTTAATGCAGTCCCATTTGCATTGGTTCGTTATTATTGGAACTGTCGAGAAACTGCAGCCATGGATCTGAGAGCGATTTTGTGGCACAACGAGACAGCACTTCTGCTCAAGCCCCATGTGAACGGTCGTCTTACTTCGTGTTTCTTTAGGACTTTGACACGTTAGGGGAAATGGCACAGGTAGCATGTGGCTGTTTCCCAGATTCAGCTACACCAAAAGACTAAAAATGTCTTTTGGAAGATGCTGAACCACCACTGTCAAAAAACAGAGAAAGTAGACCACAATCATGCCCAGAATCTGGGAACCCTGCGGAGATGAATAGCGCTAAATACGACATGAAAATATATCGGTCGTTTCAACTGTTCCTTTAGAGTTAGAAGTAAACAATTCATCTGACAAATCAGTCAGTAAAAGGGGTGACATGTTTCTCTTTGGATCTGACCACGTCCATGATTTGGGGAGACTGATCTATTTCAGATTCAACATTGAGAGAGAGAGATTCTCCTGTAAAATGAGGCTTAAATGTGTCGGGCATCAGAGCCCCCGCGGGGACCCTCGGCCGGCCGGCTGGCCCTTTAAGGGAGTTGCTCAAACTCTCCCGGTGCGGCGCGCGCGTCCGCGTCGCGGGAGCGCGCAGCTCCCGTATGAGGAACACGCCTCTTCAAGAAGAATGGAATGACAGCGTTAAATGCCAGTCTGAGGGAAGAGAAGAAAGAAAGAAGAAGGAGGAGGAGAAGGAGGAGGAGGAGGAGGGAGAAGAGAGAGAGAGAAAAAAAAAACACACACACTCCCCGTCTGCTCATTTCCCCCTCATTCACTTCCTTACTCCCTCCCTCCCTCCCTCCTTCCCTGTCTTTCTTCGGCGCGTATTTCCAGAAAACATGAAGGGAGCCGTGAAGAGGAGTGGGATGAGGAAAAGTTTCGGAGCGGCTGATGGACGGAGGGGGGATTAGAAGACCACTTCACCTCCATGCGGCATAAAAGGGATCCCAAGTAAAGAGCGCTCGGACCGGGACCGGTTTTTTTTTTTTTGGTTTTTTTTTTCACCCCCACCTCGACTCGCATCTCCCCGGAAAAGAGAGCAGGGCGCTGCCCCCCCCCGCCCCCGCGCAATGGCCGGGGCAAAACCGGGAGTCCACGCGCTGCAGCTGAAGCCGGTGTGCGTCCACGAGACCCTGAAGCGGGGCAGCAAGTTCGTCAAATGGGACGAGGTGAGTGGCCACGGGCACGCCGCCACCGGGAGGTCAGGTCGAGCCAGTTCTCCTCCTCCTCCTCCCGCCGTGCACCTTGTACCGCGGCCGCCGACTGTCATTTAAAAGAGTCCCTCTGGCCCCGCGCCCTCGGGCTCCGCCTAAAGATAGCGTTGTTGTTGTGCAAGTGGCCATTTGGGTCCGCGTTGCTCCTGGTAGGTGGCGGAGCGCCTGCTGAAGTGGGCCATCAATTATTAACTTGTGCCGCCTGTGATTGCTGAGTGACCAGCTTGAAGGGAACCGCGGGGCCGTGGAAGCCCATCTGAGAGACCCTTTGGGCCGAGCCGGTTGTGAAGTGAGAGAGAGAGAGAGAGAGAGAGAGTGACAATGACGCGCTGATGAAGTAACCACTAATTCCTCAGTGGGGAGAAGTCCGGTTGCCCCGAGGTTGGAGATGAGCTAGTGGACATCATTGACGCGTTCCTGTCCCACGATGGACGCCGGTTAAAATGTGCCGAGTGGGAGCGGCAGGTTTTCTAGGACCTGGCTGCGGTCACCGAAGGCACCTCCACCCACGTTCGGAATGTATTTGCACCGGCCGTCTAACTGCGGTCTGAAAACCTGCGCAGACCACCGGTGCAGACCCCGGCGCGACCCCAGCCCTTTCCGTCCTTCCCTCCTTCCCTTATAGACGCGTGTCTCTGACCTTTCCTACGTCCTTGGGTGTGTCGCCTCTCTGTTCTTCACTTTTTTCTGTTTTTCTTTCCCTCTTGCGGTGCTGTTGTCAAAACAGATTCCAACCAATCACGTGCGTGGCTAAATGCCTCATCTCATTACACCGGCAGCCCTCACCGCTCTTCATTTAGTGGCCTGTTTGCAGCTTTAGAAAAGAATAGGGTGCTGTGTGTGTGTGTGTGTGTGTGTAGGTAGACATTACGCCTGACTCAGCCAGTGGTTACAGACTCGCGTGTCTTTAAGGCATGAGCGCCTGTTCCAAAATCAATGTTTTGACTGTAATCTCCTCACAAAGTTATGATATCACCAGTGCTTCACTGATCCTAGATCAGTCAGATCTTCTTCTGGTCTCACTTCTTCTCCTTTTTATGTGAATGGGAGCCGTGTGTGGCGATGATATTTACTTTGCCGTGTCGGGATTCGAACCGCCAACCTTCCGATTACGGGTCCGTTTCTTTACCCGCTAGGCCCCAGGATTGGTCTAAGCTATTCAAATTCCTTGCTCAGCACAATGGTCCTCTGCTCCAAACACACCATATGTCCTCGCTGAGTCGTGCTTTGCCTTCCAAATGTGCTGTCGGGGACAGTTAGATGGCAGGACCGTCACCTCCGCTAAAGCAACGGGGCACGCTGCCGATCGAGAGATATGATATTGGTTGATCTAGTGATCCTTTTAATCGACTTGTTTCTGAATCAGCACCATGGAAGCGTCTTGAGAAGAAAAATCCGCTTTTGAGAGCGTTTCAGAAGCAGCAGACGTCCCCAAATTAGGTGGCGGCTCAGTGATTAGTATCGGTGCGGGGTTAATTAATAGCATTCATTTGACTTCAGCCTTCAGTTCAGTTCAGTCCGGAGTGTTTTTTTCGCGTCCGAATTCTTGAGTACAGCACAAGCCAGCGCGCGGGCCGGCCCTATCTGCTGGAGCGGCCATACTGTCCAAACAAACACGCCGATCGCGCCGCATATTTTTCTCCTGAGTTGCCTCTTTCGCTTTCTCGCAGACGAATGTCTCTATTTCTCACATGTGTCCTCTCGCGAAGGGAATTCCCAGGAAGCATTCGGCTCGGCCCTGTGATTAAGTGTGCGAACGGCCGTGCGGGAAGAACATCCACTGTAAAATGATGAGAATTTCAAAAAAGAAAGAAAGGGCCTCGCAGAGGGAGGAGTAGGAGAAAGATGTGTGTGTGTGTGTGTGTGTGTGTTTTACAGAAACCAAATAAGGACATAGAGCGTGATTTTAGGGGGTCCAGAGGATCCTTATCAGTAGGACCGGCCGATAAGACCTAAAATGACATCCTGGTATTTACAAATATTTTCACTGTAAAGATGTTGGATTGTTTTTGGTTTATTGAGGAGTGAATGCTGCTAATAACTGATAACTGTATAAAAGAACAGTTAGGTCATTGGTAATGATTTATGGTATTTAACCAATATTATATTTAAATTTCCTACACAACCCTACTGAACAGGGTGCTGACTGAGAAAGACCAGCGGCTAACCAATTAATGGGACCAATTACACAATAATCAGCGTCAACCAAGCCACTGCAATAACTGAAAAAATGTTTTATATTCTAGTTTCTTCAAAATAGCCACCCTTCGCTCTGATTACTGCTTTGCTCACGCTTGGCATTCTCTCGATGAGCTTCAAGAGGTCGTCACCTGAAATGCTTTTCCAACAGTCTTGAAGGAGTTCCCAGAGGTGTTTAGCACTTGTTGGCCACTTTGCCTTCACTCTGCGGTCCAGCTCACCCCAAACCATCTCGATTGGGTTCAGGTCCGGTGACTGTGGAACCAGGTCTCCACTTTTTGTTAATTACATAACTCCACATGTGTTTATTCATAATTTTGAAGCCTTCAATGAGAATCTACCAACGTAAATGGTCATGAAAATAAAGAAGAAAACACTTTGAATGAGAAGGTGTGTCCAAACCTTTGGCCTATACTCTGTGCTTGTGTGTGTGTATGAGCTGCTGGCCCTACATCGTTTATGCCTGGAAATAAAAAGTGAAATAAAACAATAAAGTGAAATAAAAAGGTTAAGCCTGAGAGGGGAGGAAATGCCCCAAGCCCCCCCACAAAAATATACTTTTACTTTCTCCCAACGCACCTTAAGCTTTCTTTACATTGGTTCATATGGCTTCTTTCACCTCCCTGATCTTCTCCACCCTCTCTTTTTCTCGGTTATTCCACCATCAGATTAACTGGGTACAAGATGTTGACTGTACATAATAAGATGCCTGTGTGTGTGTTTGTGTGTGTGACTGGATAAGTTGTATCACAGCTGGGTTGTAAAGAAGAAGGGCTAGAAGAGATTAATTCAGTGCTGATGCCACCATGTGACCAGAGTGTGTGGCCTGTGTACCTGTGGTGTGGTACCTCAGGGAGGCTGATGGGATGTATTTGACTGTTTAAATGTTTGGGCCTGTCAGTGTGGCCACTGTGACCTTTATTCATTGATGAAGTATGTGTTATGCAGTAATGGACGCTTGTTACATGTCGGGAGTTCAGTTCTAGTTTAAAGTGCTCACTGTGGCGAGGCATGGTGTACAAGAAGTAGCTGTTGAGACGGGTCTGTCTGGGTGTGTGTGTGTGTGTGTGTCTTGGTTCTGCCTTGATGACTTCCTGTTCCAGCTTGTCAGGCTGTCTCTAGAGCAGACATATTTTTCCCACATACACAACCCCTATCTCTCTCTCTCTTGCTGTTACACACACACACACACACACACACACACACACACACACACACACACACTGTTTTTTTTTTCTGTCTCTCCTGACAATTGCATGCACTCTACCTCTTCTCTATCTGATTAAACTAAATCAATGCCAAGTCAATGCTTTTTTTGTGTGTGTGTGTGTGTGTGTGTGTGTGTGCGTGCATATGTGTGTGAGAGAGTGGCCTGGTATTATGTACTTTTTCTGTTGTGCAGCATCTCCTTCTGCTCCACTATTAACACGTTTTAAGTTAGAGCAGCAACACAGTAAACTGACAGTTGATCTACTAGTTTCTCTCTCTCTTACTCTCTCACTGTCACTGTTCTCTCTGCGTGCACCTTTTATTCAGTGTCATCTCCACCCTCTTTTATTCATTTCTATTTAATCTGTCTTCCATTCATTTACTTCTACCCAACAGCGGCACACTAACATCCTGTTTGTCATAATGGGTTCCACACACTCACCCACACACACACACACACACACACGTTGAGCAGATGTGATATGTTACAACATGTTGGATCCCTGAACATGGCTGTGCTCTGTACAGACTAGTGGGGAAACTCTCTTCACCTTAACCAGTTTCATTATGTTATGTTTTCCGTGAATCTCACCTGAATTTTCTACCTGTTCTGTCAGCCCACATCAGTTGTGTATCCATGTAAACTATAGAATGGTATGAAAGTGTTGGCCCCTTTCTGATTTCTTAATTTTTTTATGTTAGTCACATTTAAATGTCAGATAATACAAGTACACCCCAAATGTGTTTTTAAGTGAAGGATTTTATTATTATGGGAGGAAAAGAAATCCAAAACTACATGGCCCTGTGTGACCCTGTGACCTTCCCCTCAGGCCTGATTTCTGCCACGCCTGTTTTCAATCAAGAAATCACCTAAATAAGACCTGCCTGACCAAAAGATCCTCAAAAGCTAGACGTTATGCTGAGATCCAAAGAAATTCAGGAATAAATAAGAAAGAAAGTAATTGAGATCTATCATTTTGGAAAAGGTTTTAAAGCAAACCACAGTGAAAGTCATTATCCACAAACGGTGAAAACATAGAACAGTCTTCAACCAACTAAAATTACCCCAGGAGCACACCAACACCTCATCCAAGTGGTCACAAGACCCAAGACCCAAGTGGCCAAGACCAAAACCACTGCTGAGCAAAAAGGATTAATGCTCGTCTCAATTTTGACAGAAAACATCTTGATGATCCCCAAGACTTTTGGGAAAATACTCTGTGGACTGACAAGACAAAAGCAGAACTTTCATGTGTTAATTACATCTGGTGTAAAAGTAACACCACATTTCAGAAAAATAACATTATAACAGTTAAATACGGTGGCGGTAGTGTGATGATCTGGGGATGTTTTGCTGCTTCAGGACCTGGAAGAGTTGCCGTGAAAAATGAAACCATGAATTCTGCTGTCTACCAAAAAATCCTGAAGGAGAATGTCCAGCCATCTGTTCGTGGCCTCAAGCAAAAACGAACTTTGGTTCTGCAGCAGGACAATAATCCAGAACACACCAGCAAGTCCACCTCTGACTGGCTGAAGAGAAATAGAATGAAGACCCTGGAGTGGCCTACTCAAAGTCCTGACCTCAATCCTATTAAGATGCTGTGGCATGACCTTAAATGACCCCAATGTGGCTGAACTACAACAATTCTGCAAAGATGAGTGGGGCAAAATTACTCTACAGAACTGTAAAAGACTCATTGCAAGTTATCGCAAATGATTAATTTATCGCAAATGATTAAATGTTTTTACTTCTTGTATTTGACTATTTGAATATTTAAATTGGTTTGATCTGAAAATTTGTGACTAACATGGGAAAAAGTAAGAAATCACAGAGGGTAGCAACATTCATTAAGTACTATGTGTTCTCCAGCCCTTCAGCTAACAAACTGTAACTTCTGTACAGCCAAATCTTTAAAGTTTTTCTATGTTTTCAGGCATATTTCTTCACTTGGCCTTGTTACCATGTTGGAGGTATGGTGTTCTGGCAGATTTGTGTATCTGGGTCCCACTGGTTTCTGCAAGTTAGGAACTGCTGGACATTGTCTGATTTTGGAGGGATATAAGCTTGTTTTTTCCCCCCATCTGCTGCAGTATGTTTCCTTGTTAGGCTGTGGTGTATGGATTGTCACATGACACTGTCTTCCACAAACTCAGCTTGATCACCTTATCCAGAGCATCCTACAATCAGTAGTTACAGGGACAGTCCCTCCTGGAGCAACTTAGGGTTAAGTGTCTTACTCAGGGACACAATGGTAGTAAGTGGGGTTTGAATCTGTGTTACCCACTACCACCCACTTTTAAGCCTTAACATGTTTCTGTTTCTCATTAAGCAATTTGACATTTTAAGTTTTAAATGCCAAACTGATGATCACCTGTCTGTTAGGCTGTGCATTTTAGGAAAACATTCAAAAACATTTCTAGTTTACTCCTTTTGCACAGTACTTTGTATATGTTTTCTTTTTCCTTCACTAATCCTTTGATAGATAAATGAATATGATAATTTCTTCCAAGATAAGTATGCATTTGGAGTATGCAAAAGGTGAATAAATAAATTTAAAAAACATAGATTTCATTCATTTTCATTAAAAAAGACTATAATTTGTGGCTCTGACACTATTCTGTCTGTGAATTATGTCTAATTATGGTAATGGAAAAAAACTTTTTTTTAAAAGTTAAACATTTTTGGTTGATTCAATTGAATCCAATGTTTTAAAGAGTCACAATTTGGACCACACTGGTATATATGTCTGTATTGTGGTGGAGCACATTCCAGCTGGACGTCACCCTGAACTGTGTTTAGAACATGCAAAATGGAATATCCAATTTCAAAAAGGCTGAGTGAAGGATCCTTTCCTGGATCTATCATGATGCATGGTTGTGTTTAAGCATATGCGTAACCAAACCTCTTGGGGCACCGGGCATTAAGAACCTGGTTTGTTGAAGAATCAAAGTGAGAATTGTGATTTCATGCTCAAGGATATACAAGCCATTTTGTACAAACTTGCTCTGCAACGCCAGCATTTCAGTCATTCCTCTCTCTCTCTCTCTCTCTCTTTTTTTTTTTGGGTGGGGGGTGGTAGGACTAGTCAGCACTGTTTTGAGAAGCGAGATGCATTATCCAGTTACAGTGAAGAATTTGAATCAGCACCATTTAATTACTTCTTGTTCACAGGGTAGGAGGAGAGAAAAGATTTTGAGATTTAAACGGGTTGTCCCAGACAACCGTTTCAAAGATGTTCAAACGTGAAGCCCAGTGTTCTCTGAAAAATCCCAATAATGACAATAATGACTAATTTGCTTCTTTGCACATCAGGCAGCTCTTACTTCTATATGTGGTTGAGGGATGGGTGTGTCTGTTCCAGTCGAGTTCATGCAGATGTTGTCGACACACTGCCAAACATGCGCAAACACATTCACAGACCAACGTGAAACAAATTCAGCAGCAGGGGAGGGTGGTCAAGAGGTTGGCAGAGACCCCTGAAGGCCTTTAGGAAACCCTTCAGGTCAAAATAAACAGCTGCCATTAAAGTGTCTTTATTTGTCCCATAGAAAAGTTAGATGGATGGGTGGAGTTAAAGAAACATTGCAGCGATAAAGAGAGGAAAAGCCTGGGGTAGCAGCTAAAGGTTAAATGCAGCCACATGTGACCTGAGATGTTCATAACTATTCATTCACTCAATCTGCTTTATTATGTACCAAGTTACTTCCAACCTGGCAACCTTTCATTGGTTTAGATGAAAATGCTACATCTTGTCACCTTTTCTCCTTATGCTGCTTAGTCAGTCATTGCAACAGCATGAGACTGCTGCCTGAATAATGTTACTCAAGAACAACTTAATGTTGTTTACCACGTAGTATTGAGGAGGTCGCACTTTTGCCACTAAAACAGCCCAGACCCACCTCTGAAGGTAGACTGTGACCAAGGATATCTGGGACATCCTACAAATGCTCGTTTGGATTGAGATCTGGAAAATGTGGAGGCCAAATTCAACACTTGGTAAATTCCTGGCTGTGTTCCTTAAATCATTCTTGATATATCATGCAAAACCACTTCTGTGAAATTCTATAAAAATTTAGGAACCTCAAAGCATCACTCGGCCACTGTAAAGTACACAACGGGGATGTTTCCAGCATTTTTGAGCACTTTCTGGCTTCTTTTCATTCATCTCTTAAAGCTGGTTGTGATTGTTGTGTTTATTCCTCTCATGTGTGTCAACTCTTTAAAGAATCAGAATTTTGAAATATTCTGAACTCTAAACTACTAAATTCTTAGAAATTCCCTACATATGTCTGGTGGTGTATGTAGGTTTGTAATAAAACCTCTCTTGTGTTATTACGTAAATGCTTTTATGTTCCCTTTTCACACTATATTGGCATTTTGACAGATCGCATTGACGTTTGACAAAGCTAAATGGGACCCTGCATGGCACATTTTCTTCTTTTTCTAGGTTCAATGTGGTCAGTGAACTCTTTCCTTTTACCCCACCCCCATGTTGAGTCCAAAGGTGACCTGCAGGCATCAACTTTTGCTGGCCTTGATATGCAATTTGTGGCCCTAACACACACACACACACACACACACACACTTTGTCTGGGATGTTTCTCTTTCTGTCTGTGCTATAGCTGCCAAGATGTGTTCTCAAACCACAGATTCATTTCATGGTGCTTAACCTGATCGAATTATCCAGCAGACCCCGCTCACTCTGGCTGATTGGCACCGATCTCGTCTGTTTACTCTGCACTGCCTTTCCTGGCCTGTCCACCTGAGTCCCTCAAAGGTGTATTAAAAACCTGTGTGTGAGAGAGAGCGGAGTTGCCTGCTGGCTGCATTTGCAGCGGAGTGGATCCCTGTGACCGTTACAATGAGAGAGATTTCAGGTATGTAAATAAAATAGTCTGGCATTGGCTGGGCAAAGCTGGAAAAATGCTGTGCGTGTGTGTGAGGGTTCACTGTAGTCGAATCAATCACATTTAGTGCCCGGCTTACAACAGTTTGGCTGTAGACCTAAGCGCCTGTTTAAAGACTCAGGCGTTCGCCAAGGGCACCACAAATTGCGTTGTGGCTGTTTAGACATCTTTCTGCTCATTGTCCTGAGAGTGAGGAACGTGAAGAGTTACTCTCTGTTTCTTTGAGAAGTGTGTGTGTGTGTGTGTGTTTGTGTGTGTGTGTTTCGAATTGATATTGTGTCCATTAGATGGTGTGTGTGTGTGTGTGTGTGTGTGTGTGTGTTTCGAATTGATATTATGTCCATTAGATGGTGTGTGTGTGTGTGTGTGCGTGCATATGCTCACATGTTTGCTAAATATTAGTGTACTTTAATGATAGTGGTTATGAGGGCCAATGGAGTTCATTAAGATTGAATATTGCACACAGCTAATTGCACAGGTTTACTGCAAAGGTCAAATCAGTCACTTCAGAGTAATTACTACAAGTAATAAAACGTAAATAATAGAAAAAAAAGGACCACATCAAAGAGAACCATCTAGAGTGGACATTTTTTTACACTCTGCACCCTGTTTTCCCTCTTGCATATGGGGGTGCACCTGACCCTCCCCGCCGCTCCTCAATGTGGCTGTTATGTAAATAAATCAAATAAAAGACCCAACCAAGACCATTCAACAGCAAAGTCATTTATGCAAACAAATAAATAAATGAGCAAGCAAGCACCATCAGGTCACACCGGCGGTAAACAAGGAAGCACCCTGGGGGGCGGAACAGCTAGTCAGGATGGCGTGCGGGTAGCATAGTAGCTTTTTGTCATCCTAACCGGCCTTCCGACAGCCTCACACCACACCCTTCCCCGCTTATTAATTTATTTTTACTTCTACTTCCCTCAGAG
Source organism: Denticeps clupeoides (assembly GCF_900700375.1). Lineage (NCBI taxonomy): Eukaryota > Metazoa > Chordata > Actinopteri > Clupeiformes > Denticipitidae > Denticeps > Denticeps clupeoides. The sequence goes on from NC_041707.1 coordinate 22,394,393, forward strand.
ACACAATCCATCCAAAGGTCTCTCCTCTTCAACTATCATCCCACTGTGAATCTCAGTGGAAGATCAACTTTTTAAAATGTATTTATTTCAGCTCATTGGTTTGTTACAATCATGCTTGTTTAGTCATCCATTGTCACAATTTTATTACATTATCTACTTAAATTGATTATCATAGTTATTTCTCTTAATTTCTATTCATGACTTATTTGTATGTTTCTATGAATCTGTTTTTTTTTTTTTTTCTATTGTCAATAACTGGATTGAAAAGGAAATGCACAAATGTCCATCTTCTCTCTCTTTATCGCACATTGTCATTATAAATCATTTATACTTTTCAAACTTACTTTTCATGCTTCTAGTCTCATTTCATTGGTATATAATTTTTTTTCAGGTCAAGCACACTGCCCCTTTTTACATCATCATTAAACCACATATTTAATTTTCCTGGTTGTAATGCTCACAAGGACTCATTGAAATGTGTCTACCTCACAAGGAAATCATTTATTTCCGGGTTTTATTGTCAAGAAAGGAGTTTTCTTAGTGACCACTATGACTGTGATTGTAGCTAATAGGCTAGAGAATTTCTATGTCGCTCCCAGAAAATCACCAAGCAACATCATTCTGATATAATCCATTATGTTCTGCTCTGCATCGATGCAGAATCGTCCACGTCTGCATCGTTATGCATCGATTATACACATAATTTCAACACCCCTATTAAACATACAACTATTTTGCTGGCAATAATTTAAATGATTAAAGAAAATCAACAAGCTTATTTATGCCAAATATTTGTAATTTTATTAACTGGAATGATGTGATTCAGGGCTCTAGACTAACTTTTTGCACCGGTGCGCCAAACTTTTTTCAGTTTAAATCAGTTAGTTGCACCAAACTTTCGATGGCATCGCATTTGATAACGCAGTTTACAGGTTCACTTTTTCTCCTTTTTAAATCATTGTGCATATAGGCAATATTCACTTAAATATCAATCTGTTTAACATAAAGTTCTTTTATTGAAGAAAATGTTTGTGCTTAAAGAGCTTCATTGAGCTGAAATTAAAACAAGATAAATGAAATAAAAATAAAATCTAAATTAATAGTGCAAGTGTTTTAAGGGCTTGAACTTGATTATCTGTTTGCTGCTGCTGGTCATTTTACGTATCGCTTGTGTGGTCAGGTGATTCATTTTCAATAGCGCTAAAATGGAAAACCACTGCTAGTCTGAGGTGTGGAAAAAAAATTGGACCAATGAAAAATGATTTATAAATGACTTGTTACACAGTACAGTCACGTTGGCCGGGTGTTTTAACAGATCGACATGCACTTGCGTTGCGCGTTTACGGTTGTGTTTCGGTTGCATTTTTCATTCTATCATACCACGAGTAAAGGTACAAATTTGCACACAATGTCAGTGTACATGTGGGTAGGATTAGGCTTAGGCCTATCAGTCAGCACAATAATGTCTGGTTCGGAGTTTTACAAAGCTGTGCTTGTCAGACTCAAGTGAGAACAGGAATATCTGGACCACGGCTAATCAGAGGCAGGTCCCTACCTTCACAATCTCCGATTGGTTTACAATAATAACACACAGACCTAATGCAGTGGTTGACCTATGAGGTAAGGAAATGGACCCATAATCAGAAGGTTGCCAGTTCGAGTCCCGAACTGCCAAGGTGCCACTGAGGTGCCATTGAGCAAAGTACCGTCCCCACACACTGCTCACCAAGGGTGATGGATTAAAAACAGTGTACACATTTCGTTGTGTGGCACCGTGTGCTGTGCTGCAGTGTTTCACAATGACAATCACATTCCCTGGAAATTATGCCTCTGCGTATCTCTGTCCATCCTGGTCTTGTGTTCAACATGGCCAGGGTTTTGTCTTCATGTTTAGTCACATTGGTGGTTAACAGGCTGAGTGAACCTGAGTTCAAGGATGTCTCTCAGATCGCTGGGTCAGAGAATGAACTATAATACTTTAAATCAGGCTAAAAAGGACATGGTTGCAGGAAGGAGAATCGGTGTAAGGTTTGACCAATAACATATGAATATATTATGTAATATATATTAAACTTATCCTTGTGTATAGTTGATTAGAATTGCTGGCATTGTCCAGGATGACTGATGTAACCCAAAATCCTGCTTCAGAGGACGTAGTACATAGCACCCCTTGTAAGGTCCTGGAATAAAGGAGTTTCTCTCTCCCTCTCTTTCTGTTGCTCAGATGTCTTTCTAGTCCCCCTTGGCTAATACTATCAGGCTCCTGTGTCGTCTAGGAAACATGTTTCAGCCTTAGCTGTGGAGCCATGAAACTGGTCTGTCCTCATTTAACTTCGATGATTTTCTCAAGACGTTTTTGAATATTACATCTAAATATAACCAAAAACACAGCGATATGGCAAAAGTGGGGACATTTACACAAAGTAAGAGCACAAACATACCAAAGATTCCCTTAAAAACAGAGAACTATTTTCTAGGTAGTAAAACATTTATAACAAATGTGCCACCTTATTATCTTTAGGTCCACACAAAGAAATACAAACTGTGTGTGTGTGTAAATCTTGAGATTAGCGCATGGAATCTAATCTGTGCCAACAAAGAAAGAAGCTGAGCCTAATCAAATCTAATAAAAAAAAAATGAAATAAAATGTGAGTGTTCAGGCGCAAAATGCGTTTTTCATACAGAGTTCACCGTACATGGTAAACAGGTTCAGTCTCAGTGGTTTCACTTGCTTCACACACACACTCTCTCTATCTCTGTTCATCTCGTACACCCTCTCAGTCCGTATTGGATACCATGATGAGGGTATGAAGTTTCTCCGTTGCTCTTGTTGTTTTCATGCCCTGGTCGTGTTTCTCATCTAACACTGGTTCACAAATCACACTGTCCCTCGAGACTTCTCCTTTTAGCCATATCAAACCATACCGGCCCCTACTGCAGGTCCCTATATAAACGCTCCTCAAATGTGTGAACAGTGCGGTCCCCGTCACACACGTCCATATGAGACACCAGCTCTCATTTCCTGCCTCTCAGGAGTTCCTCCTGTGTTTCCCAGTCAGGTCACTCTGATCCTGGATTAGGTTAGAACATTTACAACCTGTCTGGTTAGTTTTTAAAGTCACTGGCATGTAAGTGGTGGTTTGTAATTGATCATGCTGTGGCTATATGACTTAGCCTTAGGCCAGTTCTGCCCATGATGCTAACCCTGTATTGTGTTGTATTTTTGCTCCTTATTTTGGTGATGTTTTGTGATCATTCATGTCTTTGTGTGTGTTTTTACACCCAGGATCCTGGCAGTGGTCAGCCCTCACTGGTCACTATCAAAGTGGACCCACAGGGTTTCTTTCTGTACTGGACCGGTGGCGCCAGCTTGGTAAGTTCATTTCTGTCCATAGATATTGCTGTGTAAAATATCTTAATTTATTTGATAAATATAGTTCACCTTTTTACCGTTCTCACACCCCTCTGTCTGTCTGCACCTCAGTTTCTCATCTGACTTTTGTTCCTCTGTCAGACCGGTCCTGTGAGCCTCATGTATCAAATCAAATTTCTGAGGCTGAAATTAAATCAGATCTTCTCCTCTTTCTCTCTCTCTCTTTCATTCTTTTCCTTTTGGTTGTTGCAATCCCTCTCTATTCGCTTATCAGTTAATGTGTGTCCTGCAGGCTAGTGTTTGCTCACAATTAAAACATGCTGTGGTTTTTATTGGATGCCTGTTTTCAACTGAACTCTCCTGCTTCTCACTCATTCTTTATCTCTGTCTTGTGTGTGTGTGTAAAAGCAGATGCACAAATGTCCACACAACTATTTCTGTACTCTCTGTACTTGCCTGTGTGTGTGTGTGTTGAAATGCATGCCTGAGTGAGTGAGTCAGTGTATATGTAATGAGCTAATTGTGTGTGTGTGGGTGCACTACAGTATTAGGATACTAGGCCACAGCTTGCCTGGGGAAGTACGCTGGCTCTTTTTTGTGTTGGGTGCTGGGGCCCAGGGGGACGCCCAGCATTACAATATATAGTAAAGAGGCCATCTCTCCAATAACTGCACAATTAGACACAATTTGTTATAATGGCTCTATTATTATATTTAACACTGCTGTTACGTAACCTTCACAAAACATGCCACTTCTACACTTCTCTTTTCCAAGTAGTGTAAGTTTTGTTTAAAGTCACAGGGCAATTCTTTGAATGTCATTCTTACCTCCCTTTTGTGTCTTTTCCCTCTTTTGTGCTGTAAATTCCTACATACACATGCACACCCTTTTCTCTTTATAATGGTAAGTTCTGGCATTGTGGCCAGTTTGCTAGTGGAGAAATGGGGACTGGACAGCAGACTTCTCTTTTGCCGTGACGAGTTTTTTTCTTTTATTAGAAAGGAAACCCACACCCTTTTACCATAAAAAACTTATTTCCAAGTTCTCCCACACAATGTGTGTTTGAGGGGGAGGCAGACAAATTTCTTTGTGAAAGAAATTGCATGATTTGTGTGTTTGTTGCACTATGCACTCTGTAACCTACGCTGTGTCGTTTATAGATGAAGGCTTTATTCCTTCAGGCTCTGACTGGCGATTATCAGGAAGGAGGAAAGCCAAAGCTGAGCTCTTCTTTTCTTCTCTGGACGGCTGGTCTTCTTCAGCCGCTCTTAGCACCTTGTCTGTCTGAATGTATACATCTCACTAATCCCCTGATTCAAAATGTGAAATTGCGATTCAGAAAGCATTAAGCAAATGCAAATATTAAACTTCATTATTAAGTACAGAATTCATATACAATAATGGCTAAAGATGGTGTGCATTGTAACAATGATAGAATAAATGTTTTGTGTTTGCTGTGGGAGGATTGGAACGGTCTTTTGGTTGTCGTGAAAAATGAGTTCAAATAAGGTCAGGTGGCAGGAAGACATGGACAAGATTTGGTTAAAAATTCAAATCATGAATAAGCTGGTTAAATTAGATTTTTTAACCAGACCAGTCAAAATGCTTGTGGACGTGACCCTTGAACTACACTGCAAAACCTGTCACAAATTCAGCGATGATGCCGTTATTCTAGTTGCATTACTTTCCTGGGCAGCTGAGGTGTAGACTGTAACTGTAATGATCTTATTGTCTCTGTAATTTATGAGCTATAGCCAATCAGGCTTTAATGTGACATGCTGGAGCTTTCAGGATGTGGTAATGGTGGCTCGTTAGCCTACATTAGCCTGCACTCAGTAGGCTAATGCAACATTATTGTTACTGCAATTACTGCTTTTCCCCCTCCTTTGTATCAGTAAGATTGCATTCATCTCCCTCTCTTTCTCTGTGTCTTTGCCCATCTACTAGAGCATTTCAAAAATTCTACTTTGTAATAATATATTTTTTCAATATTTAATTTTTAAAAGTTAAATTTTTTTATGTTGATTATTTGACTCATAGCTCATAGTATCCAGTATTGAATTCTAATTTTTCTAATTAAAAGAAGGATTCACAATTCAGGAATGTCTATCTTCTGAAAAACATTTCCATTTGTAGTCCATACAAAATGGTTTTGAGGTTTACATTTTGAATTTAATTCAAAATGTAATTTTTTTTCTTTTTTGCACTAGTAGGATTTTGGATCTATTACTTGTTTATGAAATTCTACCAGCCTTGGAATCAGCCTCAGGTCTGATTTCTAATTCACACAACTAGTTTATTTGCTCCAGCTCTAATGAGTTCATGGAGCGTTGGTTTGTTTTTGTTTTGGTGAACCCAAAAGGCATCACTACAAAGCACAAAACCGAGTAACAAGTAAATACAGACCTGTCCAGTCTACCAGCAGTATGGCTGGGTGAGACATTTAGCTCAAATCTGTGGAGTACGCCTGGTGCCTAGGGCTGGATTGCGGTCTGATCAGATTCCTACCAGAAACAAACTGCTCCAGTTCTATTTGGAATCGATCGACTCAGTGAGCAGGGGACGGCCCTCAGGCATTTATTGGATGTTTTTAATGTCCCTAATTGGACACCATGTTAATGCTCTCTGCCAAATGATACTGGAATATTGGAATGTTACTTCAAATATATAAAGTTCAAAATTTGATCCCAATTGAACCCACAGGGAATGTTTTCATTGGCTTCTTCAGGCCCCAGAAGATGTCTTTCGGATGTTCCTATTTGGTCCCACCATGATATTATAATACGGATGCTGAATATGGAATTTCATTTCATTATAATATAGTGCTGGTCTTTTTTTTCACTACCCAGCATGCCCTGCATGAACGTTGAGTATTGTCGATAGGTAATGTGTGTAGTGTTGCGTTTGTGTCTCTGTAGTGTTGTGTAGGTGTGAGCAGATGTTCTGTGGGTGGTCTCATGATTGAAATGGAATCCTGCGGATACCCTTTAGGAAACGTTTGTTTAGAAACATTTTTTTAAATTAATTTGATTACTACAGCCTACGTTCTGTAGGGGTTTAATTTCAGATAAGTGCTACAAAAGATACACAATGACATAGCATCTAGTGACATAGTCACTGCATATACCATCAAAATCTGACTGTCATCAAAAGTTCTGCTTTAGTCCAGAAGGATGAAGGTTGGCGTAGTCATCTTCCACGCCTTCCATCTTTTCTTTTGCACCTCTTTCTTCTTCTCCTGTGACTTGTTTAGCTCTGGGCTGCCCTCAACAGCATTTTCCCTTTCCTTTCTCCATTTTTCACTCATTTAATTCCTCCCCGCGAGCCAGCTGGTTGTCATCAGCGAGGAACACGCAAGGCGACAATCCTCTACTTCCTGTGATGTAAACGGAGGAGCACAGCATCGCTCCCACTCTCCACCTTTTATTTCACGTTCTTTCTCCCTTTCTCTGTTCCCACTCTCCCTCTGGCAGCTGTGGCGTGGGAAAGAATACAGGAAATCGTTCAGACTCTGAGGGTAGTCCTGAAGCATAACATGCCAGATGCCCCCTCGTCCACAACACCCTGCAGCGCCCTGCAGTCTCATTCCCTCGTTCAGAGGGAACGAGAATGTTGTAACAAGCAGTGTCTAGTATAGACCTGCCTACCACGCACACTAAACAACCAAACCAACTACAACAACAACATAGAACTGGTCAAGTATCTGATCAACTTTTGTGTCGTTTTATTTTGCTGTCATCACTAACAAATAGACAGATCCGCTTCCTGCAACCTCCAATAATGCTGCATGCCAGTATTCATCTTTCTGTGGTCAAAAGCTGAAGGAACCAGACGAAGAAAAAGGTTAATAATATGCAGATATGGGGTTATGCCATTAACACTATTGTAGGTCAGGTAGAGGTGTGTGTGTGTTACAGAATGGGAAGTGTATTCACCGGTATAGAACATTTGGTGATTTGGGAGTTGTAGATAATAAAACTAAATGGAAAAAAAAATTGGCTTTATTCCTATTCCATTTTATTTATTTATTGTTGTCCTTTCATATCCTTTCATTATCCTCATTTCATATGCTTATTTCCCCATTATCTAGCACATTTTGTCTATATACTACATTATATTATATACACAATGTAGTGCAATGGAGTAAGTTGCATAATTACTCATATTCCGAACCCTTAAGCCTAATCTTAGTAACCGACAGGGTTTTGTATTTATTTAACAAATGAACGAACAAATAAATAGTTGCTGTCACACAATCCTCTGAGCGTACTGCAGGCCAGTTTACATGCACACACTCGTTCTGTTCCCTACTTCTGAAGGGAAGTGTGCTGGTAAGGGTGATTAGTGTGATAGTTTCCTTTACGCTCTGCCACTTTTTTTCTGTCCTATCGCACTGCCAGTCATGACTGTCATGAGGCTGAATCCTGTCTTTCACATGAGAAGACACTTTGCACATGCAAATAAATATGTGTCACAATCCCACAATGCACCTTCTGTAACTACGTTCCAGGGTAGATTTGCCCTGCAGGCCAGAGACTGACAGACTGCATTGGAAGGCATCGGTTCAATTCTACTGCTGCATGCCTGTCTGTCTTTCTTTCTGGGCATTCAGGACTGTGTGTGTGTGTGTGTGTGTGTGTGTGTGCGTGTGTGTGCTTGGTGTAGATCATGCAACACAGAAACAACTTGTGTTTGTTTATACTTAAGAGCCATGTGGAAATCTCCTTGTCTTCACCAAATAAGTTTGAGTAGGAAACTCAGTGCAGTGCAAAACTAATTGTTGTGGACAGTGATCCTTTCTTTAGGACTAGCAATAGTTTCTCTCAAAAACATGGACATTTCTATGGACTTTCCTTAGACTTTTGAACAATAGTGTGCGTGTGTGGCAATGGAATGACAAGTATTGCAAACACCCAACCCAGACCAATTTGATTAGGTCTTCTGAGCCAGAGAAGAAAGGGAAGGGAATCAGAGGAGAGGTGGAGAATGAAATGTGAAGAGGAAGAGAGACATTGGTCCAACTAACAAAGCCATACTGTACTGAGAGAGTGAGAGTGGTGAGTGTGCTCTACAATTACAGTTGTGGAGAGAGAGAGGGTGGAAGTAACCTCTCGCTGCCCCTCTGTTTTCTTTTCGAGTTGCAACTGTGCTTGACTGCATCTTTCAGATGTGCCACGCTTTGTGTGTGTGTGTGTGTGTGTGTATGTGTGTGTGAGATACCAAAACTTGAGTGCAGTGAAAATGTCACTGACCTTGCATGAAGAAAAGAGTTGGAGAAAAATAAAAAGTGATTTAGGAAAGAAAGACAGGAAAACGAGAGACTGCAGCACAAGTTCACATGGATATTGAATGTCTAGGGCTCCACCCTATCATGTGATTATGTGTGTTACGCCCTTATGGACTCTCTGTCTCTCTCTCTCTTTATCTCTCTCTCACACACACACACACACACACTCACTCTCTCTCTCTCCCTCTAAACTAAAACCTGAGGGATTCAGGCTAACGAATGATGATCTGGGGCCACAGTGTCGCTTCCTCCTAGCAGTGGTCACTTCCTGAATCTTTGTGTGTGCTTGTGTGTGTGTGTCACAGTTATAATAGTTTTGGATTTTTCATTAGTTTTAGTTTTTATTTCGTTTAGATTTTTTTTCTTCAAATTCAGTTAGTTTTAATTAGTTTTTAGAGGCAGATTTACTAGTTTTTATTAGTTTTGATATTTTGAAATTGCTTAGTTTTAGTTTAGTTTTTATTAGTTACAGTGTTTAGTTTTAGTTTTTTTTTTTTTGTAAATTAGGATATTTGTCAGGTGCATGAATCAAAATCACCAGAATAGCCTTATCCATCTTAGCTCCGATAAGGTTATTGACTCTTGCAGCTCCGGGTGTTTTGAATTTTGGTTCGAGTGAAGTGGTGAACTTTTTGAAGGTAATCGAGTCACACAGTCGTGTAGACATTCCAGTCTTAATAAACATATTTACCAATGCTTCTTCTCATTTGTGGTGTTCCTGCGTATTTACTAGCCAGCAGCTACTTGGTCGGCGGTGGAAGCAGTCCATTATGGATGCTGTAGTATCACGTTCCTTTCCCATGTTACCTGGCCTGGCTACCGCTTCTCTTTCGGGGGAGGGCGGGCGAGAGGCTGGCTTGTTCAGGTACTCTTGGTTCACCTTTTTGTGTGAGCTTTTCAAATGGACTTTCAGATTCGTGGGGTTTTTCCCCTTGAGAAGTATTCCACATATTGTATCACCTGCTTCTACAACAAGGCACTTACTTTGATTATGACAGTGGCAAAAATAAAAGAAATCCCAAATAGGACTTTCTTCCGACTTTCGCTGCAGCCATCACGCTGCAGCGTCACAAGGACACTTTTGACAAACAACAACAGCATAAGTGAAACCCACAATTCAAAACAATCAAAAGTGAACTTAACTAAGTTGTGAAAAGGAATTCACAGAGAAGTCATAATTCTTTCTGATTATAGGCACCACTCAAAAAGATATACCGTCTAACCGTTAAGAAAGTGATGTAAGTTGATGGTCCTGTTGTCTCTGTTGGATGTGACTGATTAGTTCAAGGCCATCATTTGACCCAATGTCTCACTCATGTCCTCCTGGCTAAAATTAAGAGTCTCTGGTTTTGGGACGTGTGGGTTGGTTGAATTAGTGGGGGAGTCAGTGCTCCTCTTTATTTGGACAAAAGCCCCAGTGAGAGGTTCTGTCTGTGGGGCTGGGAGCCGAGAACAGGCCCTGGGGCTGAGGAAGGGACCAGAAGAGGGGGTTGCAGTCAGGGGACATCTGCCCTTCATGTGTCCAGCACATTCCTAGATCTCTCAATTTATTTATTGCTTCTGCCTTTTAACACACATACACACACACCCCTCTTTTTTTAATCTGCCTTTTATCTCACTCTCTAACTAAGTCTTTTACTTGATATCTCGTCCCCGCTTTTTCACCCTGGTCTCCCTCATGGCCAGTATGTAATTTCTATTCTTTATGAGGAGCATTCCTCAGTATCTGTGTTTCTCTCTGTGTGGTTTTGTGTGTTGTCCTGTCCTCACAAAACCATTCATAATGCACATTTTAAAAACTTTGTGTGTGTGTCTGTGTGAACGGGAGAGAAAGAGACACTTGCATGCCAGGTTCATAGACCCGGGTGTGGTGTGTGAGCATTTTTTTTTTTTTTTAAACCCATTTGGTGGTCCTGTGCTGCAGTTCCATATTTCCAGGTTTAGTTACAATGGGTGGGTACAATGGGACCCTGTTTAGCACAAAATAATTTTTTTTTGCCCCAGGTTTATAGTGTCTGAGGATCAGGCTCTACCTGTTTTCTAGTTGAGTTTATTTGAGTATTATGTTCTGCTATTCATTTTTAAACCTGCAGCTCACGCTGTGTATCACTAAAACTTTGTTCTACAGTAGTAACAGGCCTGATCATTTTGGATTGTTGGAAGAATTTAGAACCTATTCCCATTTGGAAATGGCTACCTATACCCATCTGTGTGTGTGTGTGTGTGTCTGGATAAATAAACTTCTAATGAATGGCAGATTGGTTTATCTGTTTGACAGTCACACCCCAAATATGTTTCCATACTGCTTCCATCTGATGACCACAACGTCATGATTGGTACCGTGATGTCAGATTTGGTTGCTGTCCTGTAGGTGCTTTATGGCTGTCCGTTCACTGTGAATTTGCTAATTAAATTAATTAAATACATTTTCCAGTTCAGCTTCTCTGGTTGGATGAGACAGCCTGCCATATCCCGACTTATCCTCAACTTAATTTCATCAAAGGCCATAAATGATGCCGCTGTGATTGAACAGGCTAAACATTAAACTTTGAATTAACACTGTACACCAAGAAAAATGTGGGAAATGTGTGGGAACCTTGCTCCCTCCCTGCACACAAGAAATGTGTCTGACCGTTACTCAAGGCAGGACAGGAAGATGCTGTACACCTGCAGATGTTTAGTAGTCCCTGCAACCTCTCTCTTTTCTTTTCTCCTTTACCACCCCAGTACATGAGTGATACACTGAAAATGTTTTCCTGGTTTCAGCTTGTCACACTGGCCCTTGTGTCCTAAATGTGGTTGGCTGTTCACCACTCTGTGTGTCAGTTCTGTTCCCAGAACAGAACTGAAACCCTCTGAGAGACAGAACGGATGGTGGGCTGGGGCGTGGGTGGGTCCTTGCCAACTTCAGAGAACAGCTATTGGCTGGTTGGGCCTTTGATAGGCGAATGTGTGGCAAATGTGTCTGTGTGTCTCTCTGGAGAGCAGTGATCAGAGTGGGCTTAATGAAAATGTGGCCTTTGGGAGTGGAATAAAAGACTGTGTGTGTATGAGAGAGAGAGAGACCCAGAAGCAAGGTTCCTTAGGGCCTGTTTGGACTGAATTCTGCCCCAATCAGGCCTCAGGAGCTCTCTAACATTCATCCGTACACAGGGGAGCCATGAAAGTTACAGTTCCATCATCATCATCATCATCCTCATCATCCTACTGAAGATCAGGAGAGAGAGACAGAGAGAGAGAGAGAAACGGGAATAGACATGAAGGGAAGGCTGAAAATGTAATTTATTAAGCAGAAGCTGTCGGAAGAGGCAGAGTGGAAGAGTGAGGAAGATGGAGGAAGGGGCGGCTTGCGCCGTCTGCCAGCACCGCTGGCGCTTAGCGTTTGGCCTTGACTTTGTTTACAAGCCTGTTAACAGGCTCAGGTTGTTAAAGAGCAGAGGAAGTGTTTGAGTTCCCCCGGGGCCGGCGACTCTCTCGACGTCTGAGGACAGAGGGAGAAAGTTCTGGAACTCGCTGGCAGGCCATCCTTCATAAGCTCTCTGGATGAGTGACGCCGGAGCTCTGCTGGCTAGTGTAATGATGCTTTTAGCTGTCGAGCTGCAGACAGTGTTTAGAAATCCTACAGGAAGACGGAAAGCACTGAAGGGAAGAAGTGAACGATGAATGAGGGGTAAATAGACTCAGAGCGAAGCCGAAACGGAAGAAAAGTCAGTTTTCCTCACTAAAAATGACTTGTGGTCACCCAGTGACATTCTCCATTTCTCCCTCCATGTCCCTCATACTTCCAGTTTGTTTTAAGAGAGAGAGAGAGAGAGAGTGTGTGTGTGTGTGTGTGTGTGTGTGTGTGTGTGTGTGTGTGTGTGTGTGTGTGTGGTCCTTTTTTTTTTTTTTTTTGTTAAAAAACTCCTTGTTAGTGTTTTGTTTGAGAGTTAAGAGATTGAGAGTCAAGGCGGCTAATATATTATTCACATAAAAACATTGTTTACATCTCTCTCTCTCTCTCTCTCTCTCACTCTCTCCACTGTTCTCCCTCTCTTCTCCTCCTCCTCCTGCTCCTCACAGGAGGTAGAAATCTTGGACATCAGCCACATCAGGGACACCAGGACAGGGAAATATGCCAAGTTACCAAAGGTAGGTTACCCCCGGTGCTCATAAATAAAATGTGTGCTTATTTCCGCTGAACCCCACAGAGAGCGCAGCTACTCAGCCCTGGATGGCCTGACTCTGATAATTTCACATTTATTTGACATGTATCCAAAACCTTCAGTCGTAATCAATACCGATAGAACCTCATACACCTTAAAATGCCAAGCAGTTTGAAGTTTCCGGAACGTTTTGATTGCCTCTCATCTGACATTTTATTAAAGCTTTGCCTCCCATAAAATCTCAGCTGTGTGTAGACAGGCAGGTGTGGTAGAAAGTGAGGCGGGATTTTGTTTGTGCTACATCATGTGACCTGTCATTTGAGTTGAACTGCATGCCGACTGGTCCTTGCCGAAGAAGTAACGTACCGCGTGCTGATGTGTCTGCTTGGCAGAACCCAACTGTGCGAGAGGTGCTCGGCTTGAACAAGAACGAGGGCAATGAGAATGCCAAGTTGGTGACTATCGTCCATGGCAATGACCTCGTCAACATCTCCTTCGTCAACTTCCAGGCCATGCAGGAGGACGTGGCCAAGGTAACTGTGGTTACGCTTACCCCACCACTCAGCGACAATAAAGCTAACAATAAAATGGAGCAGTAAACGTTTGTGAGGCTGAATGGCCATGTTTGCATTCCTCTTTTCTGTGTGACTGTGGACTCCATAATGGGAACCAAATGTCCTTACAATCTTATTAAGTTTTGGTTACTAGGGTAATGTTTAGTTGTAGAGGTAGTTACATTTTATATTTATGCCATTTATCAGACGCCCTTATCCAGAGCGACTTACAACCACTAGTTACAGGGACAGTCCTGCTAGAGACACTCAGGGGTAAAGTGTCTTGTTCAGGGACACAGTGGAAGTAAGTGGGGATTGAACCTGGGTCTTCTGGTTCATAGGTGTGTCAAAATCATCTTTTTAAACTGACTTATTAATTCTGATCTGTATTGTTGTCAAATCATGCTTATTGTGCTGCTTTTAAATTGTTATTTATTTATTTATATTCTGTAAGGTGACCTTGGGTTTTAGAAAGGCACCCTAAATAAAATGTATTATTATTATTAATTATCTTACAGATAATTACATTTCAGATTTAAAATGTGCATATTAAATATGATTGTGTGTGTGCTTATGGACTGTGCCTGCCTCTGTTTGCAGTTGTGGACTGAAGAGCTGTTTAAACTTGCTACCAACATATTGTCTCATAACGCCTCCAGAAACACCTTCCTGTTCAAAGCGTGAGTAACGTGCACTGCTGGTCAGTGCTGTTGCGTAACAGCGGTTCCTGCGTTGAAGATTCTTTCATTATAAATGTCAGTGACCTTGCTGGTGTGTGTGGGGCTCAATCGCTCAATCTTCATCTTCTTTTGCAGGTACACCAAGTTAAAGCTACAGGTCAACACAGATGGGAAGATTCCAGTGAAGAAGTACGTAGTGAGATACACACAAACTCATTCTGGTTTTAGAAGTAATGTTACACACTTCTTCTTTCTCATCACTTTCTACTTTTGCTTTCTTCCACACTCCTCTCACATCCCATTTCTGCCATTTGTGTACTGTACCATTGTCTGTCTGACTCACCCCCCCATCCCTTCAAACAACCACCCAAAATACACACAGTGTATTTGAGTAGTATATGAATAAACACAGGGCAGCACATCATGTTTACACTGTAAAAGGCAGTCCAATCACTGCATTTGTGTGTCCACATTGTATTAATGAAGCAAACCTTTTTTTTTCTGTGTGTGTGTCTCCACTTCCTGTATTACAGCATTTACTAACACAAATGTTCAACAATAAATGAGAAATTCAGTCTTATTGGAAGTATTTGATAGAATAATCTGGAACGGAACATACCCAGAACCTGAACTGCTCCTCATACACCCATGCTGCAATATTCCCTTTAATTGGGAATCTGTTCTACTGTTTTCTATGCTTATGCTTCTATGCTGTTTTTTTCCAATACATGTCATCATTCTTATAACTATAATACCTTATTATCACACTGCGTTATTATCGCTTTATTTTGCACATTTACAATAGGACAATCACCTGTTTGTGGATCCAGCTACTTTGGTCATTGAGGAACATTTCAGAGTATAGTGATTAGATGGTTCAAATTCCAGTAAAACCTACTTTTCAAATATTGCGCAAGTGTATAACCAATGATATAGTCTATATATTTAACCTTCAATTTGTCTAAGGTTTTGGAAGAGCTTTTTTAGCTTTCATTTATTCTAAAAGAGTAAAGGTAATACAGTAAAAATAAAAAACTGCCTAGTCACAGCAGCACAGGTTTCAACACCAGTTCCTTTCTCTCAGCATTCTGAAGATAATTTCGGATAAGAAACGAGTGGAAACTGCTTTGGAGCAGTGTGGCCTCCTCACTAACAAGGTAAGTTGGTCAGTCTTTGTTTCGAGCAGCTCTGGTAGAGCTGCTTTGTGGCGCGTTTCCTCGTGTCAGCAGCTTGCGTTGCTGGACCAGTTCAGTTGCATGTTTCCAGCTGTGGAAGGGTTACTGTTGCCATAGTTATCATCTATTCACCTGGGCAGCAACTTCCATCAACCCGCTGTTGTAAAGAAGGCTTCCACTGTCTTAAGTGGGGTTTTTTTTTTTTTGCTATAAATATTATGCATTACGACTGCTGTATAGCTTCAGTCAATTTTCTAAATTTCTCATATTTTGGTCATTTTTTCAGGCCTTGTTTGTGGTTTTTATGCATGGCAAACAGTTAATGTGGATATGTACAATATGTCCTTTTATATTATGCTCTTTTCTTGTGTCTTTTGGTGTTTTGTGTTGGCTGCGGTAACACACAATTTCCTTCACCTTAATTCACCGTACCTTTTCATAAAAATATTGAAGAGTGAGAAATGCTAATCTGATCTGGAACCTAAAGCTATATACATATTTAGTGGATTTTGGTAGTGTGTTCTGCCCTCTGCTGGCCAGTTGTGATGAAAGGCCTACGCCTCAGTTTGTTAAAGGCCGTCTTTGTATTCTCAGTATATGTTGATTGGTGATCTGTTCTGTTGTTGATGTTGTTGGTAGAGAATTATCACGGTGTTATTTTATTCCTCTTTCAGGCTGAAGGGATTAAGCCGGATGACTTCACCTGGGACGTTTTCCTCAATTTCCTTAATAATCTGAGCCTTCGGCCAGAGATTGAGCGCATCTTTGTAGAGATGTGAGTCACACATAAACCAGTCACAGTCAATTTTCACTCAGGAGTTCTTTTATTTGACTGCGATCTGTGTCTGTGTGTGACAGTGGCTCTAAAGGGAAGCCCTTCCTGTCTCTTGATCAGCTGCTAGACTTCATTAACCGGAAGCAGCGAGACTCTCGGCTCAATGAGGTGCTTTACCCCCCTTTGAAACGAGAGCAACTGAGGCAGATCTTGGAGAAGTACGAACCCAACACTTACCAGTTGGATAGAGGTAAGATAAAAACATCTGGTAACACATTTCCTGCAGGGGTTGCTATCCTTTATAGGCAGTTGTCATCTATGGTGAGGTGTTGGGCCCTCATTTGCCTCTGCTGAGATAGAGAGGGCATTGCACACTCATGCAGACATATTTTTTTATATATCTTTGAAAGGATAGTTCACACAGTTCACACACACACACCTTCTGTATGTTACATACAGTTATGTGTAGTGGGTGTGATTTGTGGCCAATAGTGAAAGAATGACCTCCCCTCGTCATCCCTTCTCTCCAGATCAGATATCTCTGATGGGCTTCAGTCGGTATCTGGGAGGAGAAGAGAACTCTGTGGTTCCTCCTGAGAGGTTGGACATCATGGATGACATGACCCAGCCACTGTCTCACTACTTCATCAACTCGTCTCATAATACCTACCTCACAGGTATACACACACACACACACACACACACACACACACACGTATATAGTAAGACCTTGAGTAATATGTGAGTATAACATATATATTATATTTTTTATAAAAAAAAAAAAAAACACTTAGACAGATCGATCACACACACTACATCCATATTGTTTTCTGCTGTCTACTATTGTAATATCAAATATCTGTCTGTCTGTCTGTCTGTCTGTCTGTCTCAGTTGGTCAGTTGACAGGACTCTCCTCAGTAGAGATGTACAGGCAGGTACTGCTCACTGGCTGTCGCTGTATAGAGCTGGACTGCTGGCCGGGAAGACCACAAGATGAAGAGCCGTACATCACTCACGGCTTCACCATGACTACTGAAATCCCCTTCAAGGTACACAGGCATGCATGAAGGCACACACTCTCAGAGTGAAAGCTTTTGCATTTAGTTAATAATGCTGCATTGTCAGGATTCTCTTCTTTCTCCTGAATAGGAAGTGATTGAGGCCATTGCTGAGAGTGCGTTTAAAGCGTCCCCCTACCCCCTTGTCCTGTCTTTTGAGAACCATGTGGCTTCGTAAGTTGAAACAATTTACCCTCCTCATCCTGTTCTTGCATATCTTCCATTCAGAACAAAAACAAATTGTGTGCATGTACATTCAATTTTCTCTCTCAGTCCAAAGCAGCAGGCTAAGATGGCAGAATACTGCCGCACCATCTTTGGAGATGCTCTTCTCATCGATCCTTTGGAGAAATGTCCAGTGAGTTTAAGATAATGGGTCCAAGTTTAAGGGGTCAAATATGTTTTTTTTTCTCCTGTTTTATGTGGTGAGACACAGGACACTAAAGTTTTGTTGTCCTGGTTCTAGCTGATCCCAGGTCAGCTGTTGCCTTCACCTCATGACCTTATGGGGAAGATACTGATTAAGAACAAGAAGAAGCATCAGCACCGCTCTACTAATGGGGGCAGCGTGAGACGCAGGGCTGAGGGGGGAGAGCTGGCTGACCAGGCATCCCCACTTAATGGTGTGTTTACATGCACAGACACACACACACACACACTCACTGTTTATCTTTGCACATGTAAACATTCTGATCCATGTGGGTCAGTAGGTATAAAATACAAGTATGAAAGAGAAGCTCTAGACAGGTTCTCTAACTAGCGTCAATATGTCCTTTCTACCCTCTAATCCATATGGGATACATCAGCAAGTAACCTGGACCTTAGTGTCCCACTGTCAGAAGCTTATCTTCCCTTTGTATTAAACCAGTTGTAGATGCCCCCTTACTGTCTCATTCATACATTTTCATGCATGCGCATGTGTGTCCAAAAACACACACATTCCTGAAACGTTCACTGCCAAATGTCTATTTGTGCACAGCCTCTGCAAACACAGACAGGGTTCCTATGCAGGTTCAGAAATCTGGGAAAGACTTGATCCAAAATTTAGCAAACAAAAATCAATGTTTGATGAGCTGGTATGGGAAAAAAACAAAATGGCGCAAAGTTTTGACTATTAATAATAAATGAAGTCTTTGAAAGGTGCTCTGGGATTTGTGTATGAGCCCTGTGAAGACCTGTTACAGCACATATTTTTGTGTTCTCAATGCTGGATGTGTGCTTGTGCTGCCCGAGTCACTGCCTCCAGCTGTGCTTGTCTTCCACAATGCAGTGTCTAACGTACATGTATGTGTGAATTTCTGTATGTCTGCATGTGTACCTGTCTGTCCGTCTCTGCCTGTCTGTCTGCATCTGTCTTTCTGCATGCTTAGATTGCCCTT
The DNA here is from genome assembly GCF_900700375.1 of Denticeps clupeoides. NCBI lineage: Eukaryota > Metazoa > Chordata > Actinopteri > Clupeiformes > Denticipitidae > Denticeps > Denticeps clupeoides. The sequence continues at coordinate 22,412,821 of NC_041707.1, forward strand.
TGTCTGATGGTGAAGCAAACCATATTCTTTCCAATGGGGAAGAGAAGCTGTCAGAAAGGATGGTCAAAGACAGCGGACCCCGCAAGTCCATTGGTGGGTCGCTGCTTGATTGACATCCACTTATCCAATCACACGAAAGACTGTCATGTACAGCTTTAGAGAGCGGGTCACTGCGGTCTGCTTGTTGTGTGATTTTAGTCTGGTATAAAGTCTCTTTTTCACATTTACTAGGAGTGTTTTTTTTCTTTTTATTTATTTGTAACCTTTGTTTATGACTGAAGATCGAGTTGAAATGGAGAGTGAGGAGGAGGAGGAGGAAGAAACTGTGGCAGAACTCAAGAAGCCCAACACAGAGGAGGTTTGTGTGTAGTGGATCTGAGATGCACCTCAAATGACTGCACCTTATTAATCAAAATGCTTTTTCTCAGGCTAAAACAGATGTATTTGTTTTAGTTGTTTGCATATTTGCATGTTGTTAGATGTATTACATTATAAACAAATGGTGAAATTATTAAAAATAATACACACACCATCCTATTCACATTCCACAGTACATCACCGATACAATACACCATACACAATACAAAACCTGTTAATGTATTTATTATTATATGAAACCAAATTGAAAGCTTTTAATTGTTCTCTTCTTTGTCTTGTTAGGGCACTGCCAGCAGTGAGGCCATTGCCACTGAGGAGATGTCCACTCTAGTGAACTACATTGAGCCAGTCAAGTTTAAATCATTTGACGTTGCAAGGAGTAAGTGTGTTGTGAGACTGAGTGTGAGAGGAAAAGTCTGTTTAAGAGGGTGGTTAATTCCCTAATTTGGGAACAAGCGAAGCCTCATTAGACTAAATAATGTCTATCATTCCCCATCTGTCAGTGTCAGTGACTAGTGATGAATAGTGAATAGTTCTCATATTACCTCCTATCTAACCAAAGCTTGTTTTTCATTTTATTTTGCATAAAAATGCATTCATTTTCATTCACAGAGAGGGATAAGTATTATGAGATGTCCTCGTTTGTAGAGACTAAGGCTATGGACATCTTGAAAAACTCACCCATAGAGTTTTCAGAGTATCCTTTACATGCTCACCCACATTTATATGTGTCTGAGTTTGTGTGTGTGTGTGTGAGAGTGAGATTCCTTAGCAGCGTGTGTACAGATACAATAAGAAGCAGCTGAGTCGTATTTACCCTAAGGGCACCCGGGTTGACAGCAGCAACTACATTCCACAGCTTTTCTGGAACGTGGGCTGTCAGATGGTGGCACTGAACTTTCAGACACTTGGTGGGATTTTTCTTCCCCCTTTTTCTAAATTTTACCAGAGATATAATATTAATTATATATACCCAGATTACAGCTGTATTATATATATGTGTGTGTGTGTGTGTGTGTGTGTTAAAGATCTGCCCATGCAGCTGAACATGGGTGTGTTTGAGTATAATGGCCGATGTGGTTACCTGCTGAAGCCGGAGTTCATGCGCCGGACTGACAAACAATTTGACCCCTTCACTGAGAACATAGTGGATGGCATTGTTGCAAACACCGTTAAGATCAGGGTAGGATGTGTTTCGTGTGTTTTAATGATCTTTCACAACCTGTTAGCTTGTAATGGTGTAACTTGGTGTTAAATGGTGTGTGTGTCTCTGTGTGTGTGTGTGAATGAACAGATAATTTCAGGCCAGTTTTTGACTGATAAGAAGGTGGGTGTGTATGTGGAGGTGGACATGTTTGGCCTCCCATCTGATACGAAGAGGAAATATCGCACACGCACCTCCAACAACAACTCACTGGACCCAGTGTGGAATGAGGAAACATTTGTTTTTAACAAGGTGCATACATATTCACACACCTTTTAAATAGCTTTTTAAAACACTTAAACTTGATAATTAACTTGACCTCAGTAAGCAAGGGCAATCTCAATGTCATAATTCTTTTGTCCTTTGGTTTCCTCACACATATTCAGTCACACCACTGTATTATATGAGCACTCCGACATGCAGCCTATTTATTTATGTTTTTATTTATTTGTCCAAGAGTGGGCCCTAACATCTGGCATATACTGTACATATTTATCTCTTTATTGCTGTACAGTCTGTATTTTTACCACCTGTCTCACAACCTTACCATCAGCTCCTCTTCTCATGATTTGCAGGTGATCTTGCCTACTTTGGCAGTTGTGAGGCTCGCTGTCTTTGAGGAGAACGGGAAATTTATTGGCCACCGTATCCTACCTGTGCTGGCCCTGCGTCCAGGTCAGTATTGTCACATTTTCATCCCTATTGATTCACTTGTCTTGATAAAACTGCTCTACATGGGACTCATGTTCTGGTTATGAGATTATAATGTGTGTGTAGGTTACCACTACATCAGTCTGAAAAATGACTTAAACCAGCCTCTCCTGCTGCCCTCTCTTTTGGTGTACATTGAGGCACAGGACTACATTCCCAATGAGCACCAGGGTAAATATCCGCTCAACGAACTACTTATTACTTAGTACTGATACTGTAACATTTGAGCCTCAGTTGGTTTTCTATTGGTTTACCTAATTAAAAAAACAGTAGAGTGCAGTGACATGTGCTTGACCTTTTTGTGTTGCAGAGTATGCAGAAGCACTGACCAACCCTATTAAGCACGTCTCTCTGTTGGACCAGAGAGACAGACAGCTCGCAGTGCTTCTTGAGGACAATAGTGAGGTCAGTTATATCATTTTAAGTTACAGCAGGTTTATCTCAACTACCATTCAAAAGTTTAGGGTCCTCATTTTTGACCAGTAGAAAACTCCACATTGCTAATGTGGTAAGTGACTATGGTAGCTGGAAATGGCTTTTAAATGTCCCATGACATGAAAATATCACTTTGTGAGATTATTTAACATTAATACTAATTCTGCTAGCCTGTCAATGGTCCTGCAGTGGCTAGAAATGGTGATAGATGTAAAAAGTGCTTTCGCCATTCTGCTTCACCGTTCAGAGAGCAGCAGCTCAGACGGTCTGATCTGGAATTTCTCCCTTTATGTAGTCATAAGCAGAAAGGTTACCTCCCATTTCTCATGCTCTGCCCACCCAGATCATTTTGCACCCTTTCCCCAAAAAAATTAGCTCCACCAACCATAATGGCTCGCAAACTTGATTGAATATAAAAATGTTCTGTCGCATGAGCCTCTGAACTAACTTTATTTTTTCTGGTAAAAGGTCGACACTACTTACTGTCTGTGCCAAACATTGTTGTTGGTGAATGGTGTTGATGATCATTTCCGCGAATAGTCCCTCAACTTCTATAGGCCCCTCTCTTCCTCGTCCCACCTCTCTTCTCTCCGTTAGCACTTCAAGCTACAGGAACCGAAATGACATGCCCTGGGAAAATCGACATTGTGTGACTGGCTCAAAGTGGCTGTAATTCTGCACCATAGCTGAATTTTGGAAATAGGCTTCACATACAGTATTAGGGGACCACTAATACCTATATAAAAGCAAAAAACATTCATGCCATGGGACCTTTAATTAATGAAATACAGTTCAACATACAACACCCCATAATGACTACATTTTGGCAAATTAATTAAAATACTGAGAAGTCACATACATGTAGAAAGGCACATTATAATAAACAATTAGTCTTTAGCACAGTTTAGCACAATTTCCGATTCTTTATGTGACACATATTTATTTAAATTTAAGATAATTTTCATGAACTTCAAATGTTGTGTATTTTTTATTTAATTTAAATTGTGAAAAGGAACTGTGGCTGTCATTATGCGGACATTCCATCTTTCCCATAAGACTCTTATGGAAATGATTTAACCATGATCAGGCTTATTCATAAATTAAATCACCGTTGTTTGGATAACAGTCTGCTTGTAAGTATCAAGATTGTGATCGGTCTAGTTTCTTCATACTGCAATCCAATAACATGTTTGAACTCTAGATTTGCATTTTATTGTTTATAATTCTGTCTGTGCTGCTCTAATCTGAACCTTGGCCTTGAGCACAGCAGTCTGTTATTCTCACCCCTGCACCAGACTGATTTTTATAAATGTACATATCCTGAATCAGTCTGTATGTATGTATCCCATGGTGCTCAGTAACTGTGCTGCATTGTGCAGAGAGCCCCAGTTAAACAGGAAGAGAAGGAAAAGTTTGACCCTCGGCCTTTGGACCCGCACCCTGTGCTTGTAGCACTGCCTTGCTCTGATCTTCCAGAGCTTCCAAACCCTGGGCCAGGTAGGCGTGGCTTAGAACTTTAGAACATTCTCTCAATCCTCCATTCTACCATTTTCCACTTTCTTTCCCATGCTTGTGTACAGAAAATGTCACATGACCTTCATGGCACATTCTGCCTCTCATGAAACATGTGACCTACATTTTGACAGTTTTTGTGTGTGTATGTGTTTTCATTCACATGAAGTTCCTCCCCCGAAAGAAACATCCCAGTCTCTCATCGATACAGTACTCACAGGTATGTCAACCATAGTCATCCTCGTCTTTATCCTCACATGCCAGACAGATCATGTGTGACTGAATAGGACATCTCGGCCCGGTTACTCACTAATTGTGTGTGTTTGCATGTGTCTGTTTACATTCACGTTTGTGTGTGTGGGTGTATGTTCTATAGTAATCAAACCACAGTCTATTGATGATCTGAAGCTGCATAAGTCCTACTTGAAGCTGCTCAAGAAGCAGTGCAAAGAGCTGAAGGAGCTGCGCAAGAAACACCTGAAGAAGGTCAGAAATTCATAAACACTCCTACACACTCAATCTTGCAGAGCCAATGCGGTGATGCACTGAATGAATCATGCAGGTAATTTATTTCTGTATGTGTATAACTGTCAGGTGTGGGTCGTGTGTAAGGACCAGAGAAATCGTGCAAACCAGCTGAACTCTGACATCCAGAAACGCCGCAGCCAGATGGAAAAACGACTCAGAAACAGTATGAAGAAAAAGTAAGTGTGAGATTCTTTAGAGCTACGGTTATTGATATATTCCACAGGATTTCCTCTGAACTATATGAGGTCTAGTCAAAAATGTAGCTGTAAATCCTTGTGGTCAAAGTTAAAACAACCTTTTAAATACATTTTTTTCAAGAACAAGTTGTACAGAATCAGGTTAAAGATCTAATAACCTAAAATTTTAATATTTCAGTTAGCATTGCCAAGATACCAAGACTGAAATATAATGTGAATGATATGCAAAATTGATTTTTTTTGTGGAAAGGATAGGATCAGGGCAGGATCTGGTCTCCTAAAATATATTTGAAGAATGAACCATGATCCATGGAGACACTGGATGATCTGCTGGTTTTGGGGACAATATTTCAGTCAATAATAAAGATCCAGTGGCTCTAAATGTGTGTGTGAATAGTGAGGCGGAAGACCCGGTGCGGTCGGAACTCTCTGCTCTGGATCAGGAGCTACAGAAGCAGGCCGTACAGCTGAGGGAGTGGCAGATGCAAGAACTTCTGAACCTCCGAAAAGCCCAACATCAGCTGGAGAGAGAGAAGAAACAGAGTCACCTCACAGAGGTACACCACGCACCCGTGGTCATATAATTAAAGCCTTATCTCTGTCTAAACTGCACATTCAGGCATGTTTGTTCTGTTCACCACACACTTGCAATATTGTTTTTTTTTTTTTTTCAGGCTTTTGATAAACTTAAAGAAATGGCAAAGGAGTGTCAGGCAGCACAACTGAAAAAACTCAAGGAGACCTGTGAGAAGTAAGGAATCACTGTGTGTGTGTGTGTGTGTGTGTGTGTGTGGCATGTGAATTACATTAACTTACTTTCTTATCAGAGAGAAGAAAGAGCTTCAGAAGATAATGGACCGAAAGCGTCAGAACAGCATTTTTGAGGCGAAGAAGGGAGACAAAGAGAAGGCTGAGACGTGAGTCTAGTCAAGACCATGAAACGATTCTGCTGCTCTTTCACTCGTTATTTCTTATAAATAATAATCGTTATTTCTTATTAATAATTACAAACATTAATGGAGGGAAAGAGAACCATCTAGTTTTCTCTGGCTTTGCAGGGAGCTGAATGAGATCAACAGGAAGCACATCCAGGACAGTGTTAATATCATCCGCAGGGTGAGTGTCCTCTTCTCTTAGGCACAGCTTTCACATGAATGTTGTAAACAAAATAATGGAGTTTAGAGCCAATTTTTTTGCCAATGAAAATGCTAGGTCAGAATTAACTGTATAATCATACAGAAATAAAAGGAACACACACACACACATACAGTAAGAGTAGTGATGTTAACTCCATCTGTCTGTGCCTCCAGCTGGAGGAGGAGCAGACGAAGCGTCAGGAGAAGCTGAGGGTGGGACATTCAGAGGTCCTGAAAAGCATCGAAGCTGACTGGCCAGTGGTCAGTACCCATCCTTCTTTACCCAACATTCAGGGGCAGTGGTGGCCTAGCGGTTAAGGAAGCGGCCCTGTATTCAGAAGGTTGCTGGGTCGAATCCCAATCCGTCAAGGTGCCACTGAGGTGCCAATGAGCAAAGGGTGGTGGGTTAAATGCACAGGACAAATTTCAATGTGTGCACCGTGTGCTGTGTATCACAAGTGACAATCACTTCACTTTTTCTTTTTTTATCTTTATATTGTAATGAAAAGTAAAATGTTACATTAACTGAGCTGAATTATATTGTATATTTGAAATAAAGGCTTCTTTATTGCCATTTAATCCGGTGTTCTTACGGTCATTAAAAAAAAAAACCTAGAAAAGTCATGGAATTGGAAAAGAGAATTTTCCAGGTCTTGAAAAGTTTTTGAATGCGAAATAAACATAAAGTTTTGGAAATTTTTTTAAAATCAGACACATACATGTATAAGAAAGTACATAATTCCAGTAAGACTGTAAGAAAAGTTTTTCTATGTTTACAACGTTTAAAACTAGCGCAGGTCTATAGTATCTTTATTGGCTTTACGTAATGAACCACATCACATGCTACTGCATGTGTTGCTTCCATATTCCAGCACCTCCGCTGCCAAGTCATTTTACTCCTGATGATCTATACTCTCACCTGATTGGGGCCCATGAAACTTTGTCATAAATGTAATAATAATTTGACTTTTTCAAATTTTCAAATTTCTGACAACATATGGTCATGGAAAATTGCCTTGAAAAAGTAAATGTAAAATATGGGTGTAAGTAGCCTAGTGGGTAACACACTCGCCTATGAACCAGAAGACCCGGTTTCGAATCCCACTTACATTGTGTCCCTGAGCAAGACGCTTAACCCTAAGTTGCTCCAGGGAGACTGTCCCTGTAACTACTGATTGTAAGTCGCACTGGATAAGGGCGTCTGATAAATGCTGTAAATGTAAAAATGTAAATATCATGTATTTGCCATCTATTGGTATTCCTTTTGTTTGGAAGACTGTGTCACCTAGGCATATTTTCAAACTACATTTTTAACTTTTTTTTTACTTTTATTACCTTCACAGCAACAGGCACGCCTGGAGAACGATTTGGAGGCGGAGTTCCAGCGTTTGCCTGAAGAGATCTGTCAGTACTTGCAGGGGGAGTTGGAGAGCAAAGGGATGCAGAGTGACGCCCTCTGCAGCTCGCTGCCCAATCACGACAGCACAGGCTCGGGCCCACCTTCCAACAGCAGCACGCCCCCATTCCCTTCACCCAATCACAGCTGGAATCGTAGTATTGACACTAGCACCCCCTCCTTAGCCGATGACTCCTCATCCTCCAGCACACCTGTTCTGTCGGAGGCGGAGCTTTCTGCGTCGTAACTTGGCATTGGTCGTTGCCAATTTCATCTCCATTTTTATTCCAGAATCTTCTCCCTCCCCCTGTTTCCTAGATTGATGCTCACTGGATTACAATGATATAGTAATAGCGATACTAAATTAATTATATATATTCTGTTTTTTTTTTTGTTCACTCTTCATGTTTTATCTTGAGCAGCTTTCAACACAAAAAACTCCTCATTTTCTTTTTTTTATTGCTTTGAGCAGCTTTTGAGTGTCCACCAGGTGGCAGTGCAGCCTCATGTGTGGGCATATATTCACTTTTTAGATTATCTGAATCATTAGGTTAATATTAACACAGAAAAGTGCCAGTGTATATGGTGTACTGGAACCACCACTGGGGGAAAAACACAAAACCATTAATCCATTAGTGGGAAGAGATGTCAAACTGTGAGGATTTCATCAAAGATGTCTAGATCCACTTTGATCGCAGTGATGCTTTATAATGATTGAAGCCTGGGGTGGATTTGTTAATGACAATTCATGAATGAACAACTACACGTTCTCATAAGATGTGTCTGTTCAAACACTAACATTAGCTCCAGATTACACTGTTTCTTCCAGAAGCGTTATGCCTTGCATCCTGCTTCCTGTTTGACCATGTAATCTTGCTTCTGTCTTGTGTGTCCTCCTCTTTTCAATCTCGATCTCTTGCTTCTCTCCGGTGAGGCTTTAATCTAATCCACACTAATTCTGTATGTGAGATTCTGTCAGTAATTGGCACATCACACCTTCTACACATCACACCTTCCCGTCCACCTTGTCCCGGAAAACCAGTCACTCACTGCTGAGCTGTGTGGGGATTTCCCAGTCTTCTCTAAACTTGTAGTTTACTTCTAGTAAAATCTTGATTTTTCTTTTCTGTGCTAAGATAATGGAAAATAAACTAACAGCTCTTCCTCTTTTTCCCATCACTGTGTTGGTGTTTTGACCTCGGAACCTAAGAGGGTTTTGACATTCAGACACACAAACACACACACACACACACACACACACACACACACACACACCACCCTTCATTACCAGGTGGGAGCTGTCCCCTAAATCCAAGGCCAAGTTACTCAGTGAGTACTGACCACACACACACCCAAAGGGTGTAATCTGTGGAACATCAGTAATCATGGGCATACATATAAGTGTAGTGATGAGGCACTGAGCTGTGCTGTGTTGGACCTTATTGATCATCAGGACCATATATAGTCAAGCCATTTCTCTAGTCATCTCAAACATGTCATTTTTTGGATTTAGCTGGTCGTTATTCTTGAGACTCTTCTGAATAAGGTGAAGGAGTGTTCTGAAAACCACTCACCTGACCTCACATTCTCTGTCCATGCTTTAACATTTCCTTTTTCTTTTCTCTGTACTAACTTTGCTCGAGTATCAGAAGCTAGAGGAGAGAAAGGAGTGATTTTATGTGTCAAGTTGACCAAATGGTGGGTGCTGCTAGAGATCAGTTGCCTGTATAGATTATATAAAAACACACGGTACTTGTCTCACATTTATTAGTGTTTGTTGTCCATCTTATTTGAGAGAGTTATGTTATTTTTGTCCTAGTTGTCTCATTGTGGAACTGTCTGGTGTGTACATATTAACATTTGTATAAGAGATCAAAGTATGGTGTGTATCGTGTGTGTGTTGTAATGCTGAAAGGTTCTACTACTGACTACAGGTACAGATCGAGGGACGAGTTATTCTGCTTTGAATGTTTAAAGGGGCAAACAAGTACCAACAGACAGGAAGTGATGTCACTGGTGACCCACAAACCCTCGTTTTGAGTAATGAAATCTCAAAGTGCTGCCTGTATTTACTTGGATGGAGAAAGCTGATTCACCTTAGGTTTCAATAAACATTATTACTTTTTATTTCCAAATAACATTTTAATCAGTAGAAGGCTCTATTGTAGAAGCCTTTTACAGTTGTGGACTTGGGATTATTTTTCTTCTTATTTTGAATTTTTGTAGGAATTCCTCACAATGGTCTTTACAGCTTTTTGTGAGCTTTTGGGCATGGACCGTGGGCCATGGAACTGTTTGGCAGCTGGACATTTTGCCAACTCTCCACCTCCTACCCACCATCTTTTTATTGGCAGATGATCTGTGTAATAGCTTCTGCTTGAAGACCTGCTTTGAGAGTTCCCCTTCACCTGTTTCTATCTGTGTATTTAGCATTTTTTAAAATATATTTAATGTTTAACAGGATCCATATGTGAAAATAACTAATTTAGCACTTTTATTTCAACTTAAAATATTAGTAACTCCCTTTTAAAAGCATTTATTGCAGATTCTATATTTGTTGCAGTGTCCCCTTTAAACAAGATGAGTTGTCCTCTTCAACAGCCATTGCTGGATTCTGCTCCTCAGTTTCCCAAAGGCTTTAAGTGAATGACCGGAATTTTGCTGGAATAAATGAAATCCTGCTGAAATTCGATGGCAGGGCAAACTTAGCTTTAATCAATAATGTTGTTTTAGCGCCACTCAGTAGATGAATTCCCCCAAAGTGCTAATTAAGTTTGGTCTCTTGGAGGGAAAAAAAAATGGAGGAACTGGTAGCTTTTGTATTTCTGTCCCCAGTCACCTTTGTCTTCTTTGACTGTTATTGTCCTTTTTTTGCTTGTTAACACTGTATTTAGAGAAAGTACTGGTCTTTTGAAAGGGAAAATGATTATTCTGGATGTAATTTTTATTGCCACAATAAAATATAATATAACCTGTACATTGAATAAACACAGAATTTTGTCTAGACTGCTGCTTTCCCCCGACTTTGCTGTCTCAGTGACCTGCCCGTTGGGATTTTCCTCAGATAAGGAAGTATGGTTTCAGTTTACATCATTCTGGGGTGTTAGCATCCATCATTAAGAATTTTTTTTCAGAAAGTGACTCAGTCACTTGTGTTGTATCACAGTGTGAACTAAATGAGTGGCCCGTAAAAGAACAATGATATCACAGCACTGTAAATTATTGTTTGATGCTTATTTTCACTGATCGGCCATGTCAACACTTCAGATTTGGTTCGTGAATGCTTTTAGGAACACAACAACGTCAGGGAACACGGGTGCACTTGTTCAACACCAGTGTTAAGGTAGGTTGTATGTAACATGGAAATGAATGCATTCCCCAGGTAAGCAACAGGCGTGCATCCAGGTTCCCGAGCTATAATAACGCTTCTGTTGGATCAGACAACATAAGACCAGCTTGCATGCCACATGTGCATTACTGACCCTTTTCCTTCCTTGGACAGTTTTTGGTCCAGAACTCTCAAAGATTGGGTGGGTCTGGAGGTTGTACGGATCATTTCCCACTTCTAACAAATCAGCCTGAATGACAAAAGGCTGCCCAATATACAGCGTGTAAAATAAGAATTGAACTTCTTCATAATTAACCCAACCAAAAAAAAAACATATATGTTCAGTTCCTGTGTAATAAATACTGGGGAACAGTAATAAACATACTAAGTGAAGTTTCTTTAATACTTTGTTCTAAAGTTTTTGGTGATGACAGGACAGGAGAAACAAGATGCCTGCATTGTTTAGGTGTAATCTTTTCTCATTCTTCACAAACAGTATTCAAATTTGGAAGCTTCTGTGGGCCCCTTCTATGAATTGTCTGAAACCAGTTGAGTTTCTTTGGCTCTGTGTGGGATCATTGTCCTGCTGAAACATCCAACCTTGTTTCCACTTCATCATCTTGGCAGATGGAAGCAGATTTTTATCAGGAATGATTTTCCCATTCATCCTTCCGTTCAGTAATGAAATGATGTTTGCCAGTGTCAGCCCGTCTCCCTCCTAACATGGTGTTTATTAAAATCTACATTCTACAAACAGACGACATTCTCCCAGTATTTCACAGGCTGGTCTAAATATTGTGCAGAAATCACGCTTCGACATGCATTTTCAGCAGAAACCGACCCATTGCATTTGTTCATACAGATCAGAGATTGAAGGCCACCTGCTGCTGTAGTTTATCAGCCCCTCAACTACGACACTGAAACATGACCAAAGGACCACTGCAGATCAGATAGTTATTAAGATGCATCCTTGTTGGGTGGCTGCTCATTCGTGCCACCCAAGAATACCCAGACAGCCACTGTCCTGCAGTTGTAAATCTGACCAATGATGAGCAAGAAGAAGGTGTGTTTAAGGGTGTGTGTTGTGTGAGTGTGCACGCACACACCAATGGAAAAAGTTACTTTCATTTTAAAAGCCACTGCACAAAAGCACACTGCAGCCCTGACTGCAGAGCACTGTAGTTCTGAAGAGACAGAACAGGATTACAACAAACAGAAAAAAAATGATTTCATTCCCCACCATCTGTTTTAAAACTGATAAATAAGAGGGGATTTGATTTAAAAATCACTCAAGTGCTGTCGCTCAAAATAGCAACTGCTTATTTGATTTAAATATTACGAAACGCTGATACTACGGTAAGATGAATGGCTCAGAATGTTGTCGGGGAAAAGGATAATATCGGAGTATAATGGCAGCCCTTTTCGCTTCTCATTTAATTTCCCTTGCGCTCCCTGTCTGGAATCTTCAGGGCTTTACTTTCCCACAGTGGAGTGAATTTTCTGAGAGTCCTTTTGGAATTGGGAGAGTTAAATAGTTTTATTTGTTTCTTCCTAAATCTCCCTTGGACATTTTATACTTACTTTGAAAGATTTGAGTACTTTTTATTTTTAATAGTTTCTCCTGTTTTTATTATTGCTATTATCAAATATGGAACCCAAGTATCTCATTTTGTTCTCTTTTATGAACATATCCAACAATGTCATTAAATGTCCATTTCATTTTATAATTATAATGTGGATTTGAAGTGTGTACCTGTGTCCTACTGTTTTTTTTCAGTCTGATTTCAAAATTTGAACCACAGCAGCTCACACTTCCAAGGTTGCGAGTTGGAATACCAGCTCAGAGTTTGCATGCTCTCCCTGTGTTGCCGTGGGTTTCTCCCATGTTCTCCAGTCTCCTTCCACGGTCCTAAGGGACTAGATGAATTGGTGACTATCAATTGTCTGTAGGTGTGACTATATCCTCCGGTAAGCTAGCACCTTGTGTGAGTCTGCACCCTGCTCCCAGTGTCCCAGGACGTGCTCTGGTAGTGACCATGGGACTTGAAGTGGCTCAGCATGGCCCCACCTTGTTTACGTAACAAAAGCATCTGTTCACAGGTGATTAAGGATATTAGTTAAAAGTCTTCCAGTCAATCGACTGTCCTGTGGGTTTTATAGGTAGAATTGTCAAATGACAACTCTCTGGGACTTCTAGTGTTAAGACTAAGTGGTTATTTAAAGTGAGAGAGCAGTTCACAAGGAAAATGGAAAAGGTTCTCTGATGTTTCTATCTGTTCTTACGGAGTAACACTGATGTCCACTCAACCCTGTGGCCGAACCCTGTAGTCCTGGTTGAGGAAGTGGACCTGTGATCTGAACATTGCCGGCTGGAATCCCGAACCACCAAGGTGCCACTGAGCAAAGCACCGTCCCCACACACTTCTCATCGGGCGCCTGTCATGGCTGCCCACTGCTCACCAAGGTTTATGGGTTAAAAGCAGTGGACACATTTAGCTGTGTGCACCATGTGCTGTGCTGCAGTATTTCAAAATTACAATCACTTTTCATTACAAAATACCACTGAGGTGTCAGACATGTCTCCTCAGAGTAGATTTATTTCACTGGCCACTTGTCTTTTCACACCTTCTTCAATTCTGTCTTCCTTTCTTATCTCCAGCCGTCATCATTTTTGCAACAACGGTCTTTGTCGAATTTTCTTTTCCCTTTTTCTTTTCAGAATTCCTCTACTGTGTAGTTTGGATGTCTCGGGATGACAGGGGAATTGGGATGTGTGACTGTTGTGCCTCGTTTTGAGTCAGACGGAGAGAAAATTATGCAATAGATTCCTCTTCTTGAGAACTGTATTTTGCCTTCTTCAGTACATATAGTAGTGATTGAGGCATGAAGCTGCAATAATTAATACTAAAACAGTCAGTTTAATTCAAGTTTAATATATTTTTAAATAAAAGAATGCAAGAAACAAAACCTTCCTCTGTAATACATTTTTTAAAAATAGGTTGGACATTACGTCTATACCACATTTCATAGTTTGGAATGAAAGAAGATGACATGCAAACACAATCTTAGGACATGCGCGCATACGCACACACACACATATAAACGCACACAGAATGAGATGTTCACTAACATTGAATTTCTATTGCTTCTACTTTCAAAACAGTGCAAACTAATACATATCTCCAAAGCAAAGATAATTATAGGGAGGCGAAAAGGAGAGCACTTGGTGGCTGATCATTAAAACTCAAAGGACAGAAACAAATGAAAATTCTTGTAATGTTTATACTGAAGAAATTGCCCTCCTTGAGCACAATGTGATAAGGAAAAACATGCAAGAACAAGGAAACAATGGAAAACAGAGATTAGATATGAAGCAGTATGTGGTCTCTCTCTCTCTCTCTCACACACACACACACACACACACACACACAAACAAACACACAAACACGTAGTAAATCAGGCTGCACTGATGAAACAGCCAGGCTCATTTCAGAGACCCCTATATATGCCACCAACAAGAAAACCTTCACAGACACAGACATAAAAAAAAGTAAACCTTCTCCTCATGCCTCCTCCGCACAACCGTGTAATGCAGTATCGAAGTTCTTCAATACACTCTGACATGGTGAACCGAACAGCAGTTAAATAAAAACAATGTCATTCAAAAACACACACAGAATTCACCTCAAGTAAAAAATGAGCTGCTCTTTTGATCACAGTAAAACGAACCATAATACTGATGGAGCAGCGGTAAGCTGCATATTCTGGGATGTAGGTGGGACGTCACATGTCTGAAAATAATGGCAATAAATGGATGAATAGCCATGTGTTTTATAATTCAGCTTTTTTTTTTTTTGCATGTGAGCAAGATGATTATCACACAATCAGGACGTGTGTGTGTGTGTGTGTGTTTGCTTGCCTCTCTCATTTTTGATAGCTGTCTGACACAGAGTCAGTGACACTCACAATCTCAATATCTGGACTCCTGGGAGCAGAGCCAACAGAAACATCCCATTACAAATGTATCATCAAGGGTGTACACACACACACACACACACATCACATCTTTGTGAGGATGATCTATATGGGTAATACCTATCTATGATATTTATTATGATCTTCAGTCCTTCTGTTCCCAAACTAATTTTGTTGCTGAAATGAACCTCATTAACCAGACAATCATTTGGGTTATTTTTTGATTACATAAAAAAACAAGCATTTTCCTAGTGGAGATCATAGTTTTTGGTTCTCCTGTCTTTGTGAGGACACGTGGTCCCCCTTCACCACATGCACCCTCATCATCACTGGACAAACAAGGATGACTGTCCAGAGGCAGCAGCCGAGCCAGCGATTATAATGGTAACAGCTTCGCTTTCCCAAGATCCTCTCTGTCCTGAGACTTCTGTCTAGACCTCATTAATTACATCCCCTTTCCTTCTCTCAGTCTTTATTTGCAGGTTCATTCAGAAAATGTTTTTTAACGGAACAGCTTTTCAGAGAGATTGCACCAGGGGACACTTGAGAAAGGTACTTATATATAAAGGGATTATTACACAGACACAATCAAACACCATCAACAGACCGAATCAGTGACACTCGCGTACGGTTGCCTAGCAACAGAGGGGCCTAAAAATACACAATCTACGCACAAAGTCTCCTGTAAGAATGTACAAGACTGGATCATCTGCCGCTATTTATAGCAAAGCCCTGGCACGGCACGCCAAATCCATCATCCCCTCTGTCTTTACCAGCCTCATCATTATTCATTTATTCCTGAATGATCTCAGCATCAGTCTTGGTTAAGGGCTGCTGTTTCACATGATCATCTCGGCTTAGCTTTTTTTTTTTTTTTTTACTTTTTCTTTATTTGCCAAGCTTGAACAGTGGCTGACCAGTGAAGACTAAAAATAACTTCTATTAAGTCACACATGCTCATTCTGAAATAACAGTCATGTCAGGTTATAGTGTTCAGGGTAATTAAATGACACCCACAGAAAGAATAATCACACTGGTCAGAGTAACGCTGTCACTTGGTCACATGATACTGGTTTGGGTTGGTTCAGGTGGAATGGGTCAGGTTCAAAAAGGCAGTATCTTGGTGGTTCCTTCTGCGGCTGCCGTAGGGTTTGCTATTCTCACAAACACATACAATACAACTAAATAATAAATAAAGATCATATGCACCATACCACCAAGTACAGAGTGGCCATTAATTAAGAACAAGAAAAAAGGTCCAAAAAGCGCAATAATTTATGATAATGCCATTTCAGTCCATTCAGTCCATGTAGGAGAATACGATCACTGGGACACGCAGATGATAACTCTCATTTCAGAGTTAGTAGGATGGCTGCTGTCAGTGACGCTATTGTTTTTTAATAAGACAGACTGGCAAGTCATACATGTCTGTTGCTTTTGTAATAGTTCATCATCCTTTGGAAGATCCTTCTTTCCTGTTTCTTGAAATTGACTTCTGTGTGTGTGTGTGTGTGTACACACACACACACACACCCACACACACACACACACACACACACACAAAACCTGTGTCAATTGCAATTTTCAGCCCCATGCTGCTGTCTCACACTTTTCTCACATATTGCATGCATTTTTCTCCATATGACTGTTTCCAATGTTCATGTGTCCATTTTCTAAAATAGCATTACAGTTGCACCAAAAACATCACTGATGCACATCACAGAAAAGTAGAAAAAGATAGGAGCTCCTTGAAGGGAAGAAGGGATGCTGGGATTGGCTCAACAGGAGCAAGAGTAGGCCAGCAGCAGAACACTCTACACTTTTTTTTGTTCAAAATTAAGACAAGTTACAGCTGAGTTGTGGTAAGGCAGCATCTCAGAGGGGTTCAGATCCTACTGAAGGTGTGGGCTGCAAAGATGATGAAAGAGGCAGGGACATTGGCATTCTTCCTGCATCTTGTCATTTTTTTTGTAATTCAAGAAATTTTGCCTGTTTTATTATACTTTTAAAACAGATTTTCTCTTATCCACATCTTTCCATTTAGCATTTTTTTCTCTTTTTTTATACAATCTCACAGTCTCCCTCCTCCCTCTCTCAGAAGCTGGGTATGTGACAGTAGGCCTCCAGTGATGCCAGCAGGATATATATAAGCCATAGGCTGATGAAGAGCAGAGAGGTGAGTATCTTGCTAGTCCGAGGGCCGCCCAGCTCCCCCCCAGCCACTGAGGGGCGCCGGCGGTACAGCAGCACGCCGACACAAATCACAGCCAGGGTGGTGAAGAGCGTGACAGAGAACGCCAGCGAGCCGGGTGGCACCTGGAAGCTCTTCCCTTGGGCTCGCCAGTGGACGGCCGCAATGGTCCATGCCACTCCAATGCCCAAGAAGACGTTGACAGCATTGCTGCCGGTCACGTTGCCGATGGAGGCGTCAGCATACTGGTCCTGAATGGCAGCCACTTTACTTGCAAAGGTGTCTGAGAAGAGAACATAAGTTGTTGATTATAACAAAGAACAAGGAGACAGGCATGTAAATGCAATCAAGAAGAACATGTAAAACACACAGAATAAGAGGAGGATGAAATCTCACAATGTGACAACATGATGCAAAAGCAGGGGCGCAGGTGATAAAGAGAGGAAGAAAAAAGGGGAAAAAATGACAGAAGGAAACACAGCCCCGAGGTGCCACATCAAACACATAAGCCTGTTAACAAATGAACACCCTTGAGCTGTAATATCTTCCCCCACCCACCCCGCCTCTCTCTCGCCTAATCTTCATCGCTGAGAAACACACCTGGGCTTCATCTCATGAGAATGTTCAGCTGGATGGGTTATATATAAGCACGTTCATGCGCAATGTTTTATGTAAACATTACATATTCAGTGCTGGATGTTTTGGGCAAAAGATTTGCGTAATGCATGGTTTGCTTTTACATTCATCATACAAAGTACATGTCTAGGAATTCTGAGATCCCCTTTGCCTGGTAAATAATGTCTGTAATAAAAAATAAAATAAAAAACTACAAAATGTATTGAAGATATATCAGTATTTTCAAGTGCAATTAAAATTAGGCAAATTAGGCCTATACCAGTGGGCTGGTATAGAAGTGTATGTTAAAAATGGCATTTGGAGCAATGCAATCAGGGGTAGAAAGAGAAGCTTGCGTATGACCTTTCTGGCATGAATGACAGATTAAAAATGATTAGGATTACTATTTGTGCCTTCAACTTTCAAAATAAAATAAAAGTATTTGCCCACTCCTAGGTGCACCTTGTACTCTTTAAGTCCACAGTCCACAAAATGTGGCCGGTATCTGTATTGAGCGGAAGGCAGTGGGATCAAGTTTTTCTTCCGTATGGAATACTGTGGAGAATGTAGAATTTGAGATGGAGCAACAGACATTCCTGTTCTAATTGCTAATTGGTTCATTCGATAAAGAATGACTTGTGCTTCAAATCTGCAGTTCATACATTTTAAAATTTATTAAGCAACTGCACAATCAATTTGCTGTAAGTACTCTAGGTCAGCAAACATAAGTAAAGGGGCCAATAAATTACCCTGGCCAGCCAATATATAAAGCACAACAGCTTAATAATAATATGAATCCAGAATAATAATAAGGTGATGAATTAAACCAGAATATTGTTTTTCCAACTGATAAATTGGTTATTTACGCTGAGAAGAGGGCATAAGGGTGGTAGCTAGCATAAGAGCACATAAGTAAAATGTAAAAAAGCAACATTCCAAACATGACATGCCATTCCATAAGGGAATATTGGAGACCTCTCCAACAGCATATATCACTCCTCCAGGAGTAAAAAATGGCAATAAATGGTAAAACTAATTCCCTTTATTGGTCTTCAGTGTTGCGTTCAGTGTTAAACACATAAACTCACCTGGTACTGAAGTCCCCAGAGCTACAAACACCACTGCAGTGACAGAATCCTTGAGGCCGACAGTACAGCCAAAGTGTGATGCAAGGTCTCCGGTGATAGCAGTGAGGACGCCGATCAGAGAGATGGAGACGATGAAGCAGGCCCAGCCGTTCCAGTACTCAGTGGGTGGTACAAAGGCAAACAGAACCTTCCAGAAGACGGTGAGGAAGTGCATGATGTAGTCAAAACAAGAGGGCAAACGTTCTTCACCGCTCTCCTCTTCATCATCATCTCCTGGGGATTTAGAAGACAACGTGCAAATAAATGATACATGGCATCTTAGTAAAATGATAAAAGCCATAAATAATATTTACTGTCTTGAATGTATATTTCTCACTAATCAAGTATTGACAAACACATTATTCATATTTTTTCTATTCTATGGTTTTAATTAGATTAATAATGAAAACCAGAATCTATATATTGAGCACAGCCCTGGTAGGATTTGTGCATGTGACAGGAACGTGACCTTCAGACAGGAAGTGGCTAACCTGCGCTCACTGTGACAGCGCTGACAAATTGCTCCCTCCAGCTGCTGCTGCCCACCACCAGTGCCAGGTTTGTCTTCTTAATGAGTTTATCTACGGTGTTCTACACACGCACACAAATACACAAACAAAAACACACACATGTTCAAATCTATAGCATCTGGATATATTTTGTACTTCAATGCCATAAATCATTATTTTGGAAGCCCATCGAATGACTGTAGATAACCTGCCTCTTAATTATTTATACATTTCAGTATAGGCCAGTTGTTAATATTCTGTCATCCTCACTCTAGACACATACAGTGCATGTTACAGATTGGTATAGGAGTGTATTTACTTTCTCAAACCACATATACTTACTTTCATGGGTAACTATTAAATGCAGTATGAAGACATTTACAAGCAAAATGTGCTAAAGCTTTTAATGAAGTGAACATGACATCAAAAGAAATAATCACAATTATTAAGTTATGAGGTTTATTGTGTACCTTAAACTCATAAGACTCCTCTATGACCACTTCCAATCTGGTGTGCTCCCCAAGGCTAGGACAGCCCATCTTCGCCACCTCTTCCTCCTCAGCCCCTACAGCTGGCTTATTCTCATTTGAGTCTCCTAAGAAGGAAAAACTGAATGTTCTCTAAAACATTCATTAACAGTCCAGTGTATCTTGAGCAATCAAGCTTCTAATTCATAGATTCCACAGTACCCACACTATACAACTCACAAAATTCACACTTACAGCCACACCTGTTGCCAGCAACCACTCCTATATATGGAATTAGTTACTGCAGCCCTAACTGCCATGTGTAGTATGAATTTCATGCTAAAACAATATCACAGTGGTGCAACTGACCACTGATGTCTTCATTAACTCCTGCTTGCTATCTTATTTACCTTTTGCAGCAGTTCACATCACATACCATGATTTCTGTCAGATGAAATCTTTCCAAATTACAACAGTCTGTATTTTTCAAGTGAGGACACCAAAAGGGAGGAAAAAACACCATTGGTCAACGGCAATACAGAGGGCCAGACATGTCACAAGAGGACCTATACATGGGAAAAATAATCCAATTGTACAGCTGGGTGCAGCAATATTTTGTTACGTCTAAGTCATTGTTCACTCAACATCGACGTAAACAGGATACGTGACAGATATGATTATCTATCAAAATGTCATTTTCAAACATTTCTTTTTAGGACATCTGCTGTTTGAGCTTAAAAGTCCTCCCTTTGCTTAGTTACAGTTACAAGCAATGGCAATTTTATTGCCATATATAGAAAACAGGCTAAAAGGGGGCTTTAAAGTCGCTCTGCCATTTGCGTTGTATGGGACTTCATGAGAGAGAGAAAAAGTGAGCATCCCAGTGGCCCACTGACTGACATGACAGAAGCAAGCACGTCTCATAAATTTCGAAATAATTGAATCAGAGGGTGGGGTATTTTAAGATGAGAACATCCATTGCGCTGCATCTCCATAATTAACGCGCAACACTCTGATAAGGCCCACGGCTGCCATGCTAAGATGAGACGTTACTGCTCAAATTAATTACTTTCCAAGGTAACATACCTCACGCCTGCAGTTATTAGCCCCTGGAGCCCAGGACTAAAACATATGGGTCCACATTAAGATTATGTAAAAAATAAAAAAAATCTAAAAACAATATGTTCTGTGCAAGTAAATCAGAATGTACTTAAATACTAAAATCCGTATGTCTCTTAATCATCAAGAGAAGCTTACATAATGTGTAACAGAGTCTTCTGTTTTTAGAATGCCTCGCCCCTTTCTCCCTCATCGTCCCTGTAATTCTCCTTGTCTGCTTTTCAGCATAGTGAAATCTGCAGTGATGTATCTATTAGAAGAACCCTAATCCTGGTTGGTTTAGCATTTTAATGAACATGCTGGTGCTCGCTTTCTGAACGGAAGAAGGCGGAGGAAAGGAACAGGGGAGAGATGGAAGCTTTTTAGGTGGTCTGATGATGGTTTAAATGCAGACGCTCTACTGGCTGGTAGGTAGTCTGGCTGCTTGTTTACTGGCCGGCATGTAAACCACCAGAGACCCCCAGACACTCCTCACATACTCATATGCAGTGCATCCAGATGGAAAGTATGCACTTTTTCACATTTTGTTATGTTACAGTCTTATTCTAAAATGGATTAAATACATACAACACACCATGCAACATGAAAAAGGTTTATCAAAAATTAAAAAATTGAGAAATCACATGTACACAAGTATTCACAGCCTTTGCCATTAAGATCAAAACTGAACTTAGGTGCCTCCTGTTTCCCTTGATCATCAGATGCAGATGTTTCTGCATCTTAATTGGAGTCCACATATAGAACAAGACAGTTGATTGGACCTGATTTGGAAAGACACACACCTATCTATAGGCAACGGCAAAGGAATTGTCTGTAACCCTCTAAGACAGGATTGTCTCAAGGCACAAATCTGGTGAAGGTAACAGAAAAAATCTGCTGCTTTGAAGGTCCCAATGAGAACAGTGGCCTTCATCGTCAAGTGGAAGAAGTTCAAAACCACCAGGACTCCTCCTAAACTGAGCAATCATGAGAGAAGGGCCTTAGTCAAGGAGGTGACCAAGAACCTGATGGTCATGCTGTCAGTGCTCCTTAGGTCCTCTGTGGACAGAGGAAAACCTTCTAGAAGGAACACCATCTCTGCAGCACTCCACTAATCAGGTGTGGTAGAGTGACAAGACAGAAGCCACTCCTTATTAAAAGGCACATGGAAGCCTGCCTGGAGATTGCCAAAGGGCACCTGAAAGACTGTCAGACCATGAGAAATGATTGAATTCTTCGGTGTAAATGACATGCGTCACGTTTGGAGGAATTCAGCCATCACTCATCATCAGGACAATACCATCCTTACAGTGAATCACGGTGGCAGCAGCATCATGCTGTGGTAATTTTTTTTCAGCTGCAGGAACTGGGAGTCTAGTCAGGATAGAGGCAAAGATGGCTGCAGCAACATACAGAGACGTCCTGAATGAAAACCTGCTCCAGAGTGATGGTTCATCTTTCAGCACGGCAAGGACGCTAAGCACACAGCCAAGATATCAAAGGAGTGGCTTCAGGACAGCTCTGTGAATGTTCTTGAGTGGCCCAGCCAGAGCCCAGACTTCAATCCAACAAAACATCTCTGGAGAGATTTTAAAATGGCTGCACTAACACTCCCCAGCCAACCTGATGGAGCTTGAAAGGGGCTGCAAAGAAAAATAGGAGAAACTAACCAAGGATCGCTGTGCCAAGCTTGTGGCATCATATTCAAAAAGACTGCTGCATCAACAATGTATTGAGCAAAGGCTGTGAATACTTATGTACATGTAATTTCTATCATTTTATTTTGAATAAATTTGCTAAATCCTCAAGAAGCCATTTTCACATTGTCATTACAATTTACATGTACAATTCTGAATTGATGATAAATTGAAATGAATTCAATCCATTTTGGAATAAGTCTGTAACATTAAAAAATTTGGAAAAAATTATACTTTCTGGATGCACTGTATACATACACAGACACGTACTCACCATGCTTCTGGCCAATCTCCAGCAGGACTGGTTCACCCAGCTCAATGGTGAAGGTTTTATTTTTCTCATATTCCTCATCATCAATTATCTTCACTTCAATTATCTTCCTGCTCAGAGAGAGAAAGAGAAAGAGGGACGGTGGGTGGTGAGGCTAATACACACTTCACACAGTCGAAATAGACCAAAGGGCAAAAGGAACAATGTACAGTTGAGCTCCTTCCATTACAAAATGCATGCAAGCACGCACACACACACACACACACACACACACACAAGCACAAACACTTTACTGGGCACCTAAAAGCCAGTGGTCACCTACTATGAAAAAAATGATAAATAATAAGAGTGCACTGGTTCCTGAGGGTGGGGTTAGGTTGTACATTGTACATTGTTTATCAGATATGTATTTCAAAAGTATTGCCCCAGGCTGTCTTATGTATAATTTGAAACAGAGTTCCTCTACTTTAGCTTCATCTAGATATTAGTTATTCATCTAATTTAAGATGACAGTCACACCCACACAGTAGCTGCACTTAATTCTCAAGCAATTTAAACTGAGGACAAGAGACAAACTGATTCTTCGGCATATATGCACCGCCATGAACCAAGTGCTACGATATCCCACTCCTGCACTCACTTTGCTCACCACACACACTGTGACCCTTCCAATAGACACAACACGCAGTAGAAACCTGTCATGGCTAAATACAGCTGTTCAGTTGTAGTGAGATGTGGGAGCAGGTGCAATGGAACAGAGAGCTGGAGAGAGAAGAGGAGGGAATGAAGAAGATGTCCCGTCTGGATATGTTAAGGCCAGATTAAAAGATGAGCAGAAGTGAGAGAGTGCTAAATGCTCAGAAGAGCACAGGTTATGTTAAGGCATCTAGACTTATAAATTGTGGAAGGTTGAAAAGAAAATCAGCCACGCACACACTATAGGCCTGCTTGTACACTTAAATACCAACATTCAGTGGTTCCGTCTCTCTTTCACACACCAACACACTGATCTCTTGTAAACTCGGTGTTCCTCTCTGTTTGATGTTGTGGAGTACACGCTGCACCCAGGAACCCACCTCCATCTCTCTCTGTCACCCTGTCTCATCCCTTTAAAGACTATTTAAATAACATTTGCCCCCTTGCTGCATCTGATCAGCACTTGGATCCAGGGTGGGTGAGAGACTGTGAGTCTTCTGAAGAATTGCAACAAATTATTCATTATTGTCTGGGACTCAGAAGAGAACACATTATCAACTCCTTACTTTCTGAATCGTTTTATGAGTGGTGTTGCCAATTCAAATATCATCCTATATCCTTGCCATGTCACTGTGGGGGATCAGACTGCAAAAAGACATACTGAATATTAGCTCCCACTCTGGAAGTGTGTAAATCTGTCCATGGCCGTGAGAATTCCATCACAGCAGTCAGTTGACACACACAAATTTAGATCATTTGTGTGTGTGTGTGAGTGGGTGAGAGTGCATGTGAGTAAAGTTGAGATTTGTTGTTAGATTGCAGTATTACACATAAAGTACTGCTTTCTAGACCAGAGCCGCTCCACTTTATCCCAGCGGCTACAGATCTTCTACACAGTGAATTAATCAGACTGAAAGCTGGGCGAAGTACATACTGATGCTGCTGGGTTTGAGAGAGTGGGCTGCAGTAGCTGCCAGGCTCACTTCAGGTCGTATTTCTGTTCATGGCAGCGTGATTTACAGTACGCACTCGGGTGTGAAGGGTGGCATATTGCAGATATGCAGCACTCTCCAATCTTTCTCTGATGTTTCTCAGGACCCAAACTAAACCGATCTTACTCCGTAAATTCTCAACCATTCACTTTCCATAACTGCTTTGTCCTAAGCAGAGTTGAGGCTGCTATCCCGGGACACTAGGTACCGGGTGGTGACTAACCTAGGGCATGGAGCACACACCATTCTCGCATGCCTACAGACAATTTGCCAATTCCTCTAGGGTGCATGCCTCGGGACGGTGGGAGGAAACCAGAGAACCCGGAAGAAACCTTGCGCTAAAACTGCGAGAGCACACAAATTCCGCACACACAAAGCTGGAGCCAGGATTAGAACTGATGAGCATGTCGCTAACGACCGTGCCACTGTGCGAACCTGTCCATCAGCAATTAAATAAAATTACACGAAACCAATCAAACATTTTCTCTTACTGAGGAGCAGCTAAATATTACCAACAACCGCAAATTCGTACAGAAATTGCCCCATTTGTCTCATTATTGAGTAAAATGTGTTTTCCTCATGTTTCTTCTAATTGCCTTCCTCCTAATGTGCTTGGCCCTTCCTCTCAAACTCTTGGCAACTTTATTTTTATCCTTCTAACCCTTTCATACATTGTAGTCGCCTCTGAAAACCTATGCCTCTCTTTCTCTCGCCATTTCCATTCTTTTCCTCTTATTTTCTTGACTGGATTCCAGAAGCTCAATTAAGATGTTCCCTGCGGTGTACTCTACCTCAGCCTGTGTTTAAGACTCACACTGGCAACAGAGGTCACCTCTAACCAAAAACCTAAAGTGTAAAACCCCGCAAAACACCCGCAAGCTTCAATAAATGAAGGAAGGACTAAGGGAAAAAGGACACATTCAACGCTGCTAGCTAACAACATCACATGTCCATCAAATGTGTAATGAATTATTCTATACATTAGTTATATTTAAAGCAATATTAAATATATTTTCCATGTAAACATTTTATCATGTAATATAATGCTGACAGAGAAAAAACAAGGTGTGGTTAGTTAACATTTTCTCATCAAAGTCTACAATTAATTGTTCATAAAACCGATAAAATTCCTAAAACAATGCTCTGGCCTAAGCGAATGAGTCTGTCCTGGGAACACCAGCCATTCTGTGGAGACATAACTCTTACTAGAACGAATGCCACTGAAGTGCAGCTGCACCATTTGCTAAATTATTAGATCAGTTCACATATATCAGTTCACATGCTCATTGATGCTCATTCCTAAAAAAAAACAGGAGCAAAAACTGTAAAGGAAGCAGAATGCAAAGAACCCAGGTGCTGAGTTGAAAAAGTGAGGAGAACGGAAGTGGGCTGGACTCGGTCACAGCCTTTAAGCTCCACTAGGGAACAAAATTTAAAGTGGCACCAGGGAGGGTTTCTCATTTCCTTGAGTGTTTTTGATTCTCAGCAAAGCCACTTTTATATGTCACCCCTGACTGAAGCTTTAAATCTCTCCTGCTTCCTGTTCCACAACAGCAAAGAGTTGCTGTTTAATAGAATGAACTTCTTGCCTCGAAGCTCTGGAAAAACTTGTGGGAATATAGACTGATTTAAAGCCAAATTGCACATCTGTCTACCAACCCCATTTTTCATTTAATTAATTATCATTTGGTTCATGATCTTGCTAATCAAAAGCACTAAAATGCATGAATGTAATTAACACAGATAACACACCACACACAGGCAACAAATCAATATCTTGATGGTGGCTGACAACAGCAGGACATAAACAGAAAAGCGCCAGATATGATCAGCGGTTGACCCTCATATGTTGTGTTCTAAAGGAACAAGCTGCATGTGTTGCCTGTGGTGTGTGTGTGTGTGTGTGTGTGTGTGTGTGTATCACAAGCAACAAATGTAGCTTGTTCCTATGGAAGTGTGTGAAAGTAATTTTGTCATTGTGATACACTGCAGCACTGCACAGGGTGCATACAACTAAATGTGGCACAAAAGTATCTTCTCGTGCCTCTATTACAGTTTTTCTCAGTCGCTTTGGTGCGTTTCTCAGATCAGAATTAAAATTCTCATAACTATTAGTTCAACCTCCACAACATTTAGTCATTTGTGCACATCATCGTAGCAATTTCTCCTTTCTCTGAACAAACTGCAAATGTATCAGTTGCTTTCATATATTTCTTTGCTGTTTTTTTACATTTTCATTTGCTTATGTCAGTCAAAATTAATTATACTTATGGATGCTGAATAGTCATTCTCAATAAAACTAATAGTCTTACTTTCAATGCTTGAGTCATTACACACAAAATTGTTGAACTAGATATCAAATGTCAAATATTAAGCAAATTCTATACCTTTCTTTAACATTTTTTCCTGGAAATGTCTCCTAAATTGAACAATTGATCTCAGGTGAATTTCAGCTGTCACTCATGCTAGCAGCCATGGATGCAGCATGGGACAACATCACAGCAGAGTCCTGCAGAGGATGGATTCGCCACTCCAGGAGATACTTTTCTCGCTGCATTGCGAGGGATAACATCCGTTGTGATGTAGATGAAAATATGTGCTGTAGAATTACGAACACTTCTATACAGTAAAAATGTCAAACGTACTTATTCAGTGTCTCAGTTACTCCCAAAACTCTCATAACATCTACAGTAACTTTACTGCACATTTCAAATGGCTGTACAAGTAGGGCATAGTGCTGACTTGAGCATTTTCAGGTGTCACCAAATATTTTTGCAATGGAAAACACTGAAATTATAAACTGTCATAGTGAAAACATGACAAAGCCATTTGACTATCCACAAAAGCCATTTGACTATCCACAAGATGGTGTCAAGACTTTTCAGTTTGATGGCACTGACAGTTTCATTGACATGAATACTTGCTTTTGAGCAATGGATTATCAATTTTGAGCATGTGACGTGCTTTTGCAGGCTATCCACTAGGTTTTGCAGTTTGCACTAATTGTTTTGAGAAATGCACTAACTGCTGTGCAAATGTTAATAGTGTTCTAAGAAACGCACCAAAGCGACTGAGAAAAACTGTAATACAATTACTGACAATAAAGTCAACAATAAATACACTCACAACGTATACACAAACAAATCCAGGGGACCAGGAGAATCATGCAACATTGAGCACTGAGCCACAGTGCAAAATAAAGACAGCAGAGAAACAACATGTTCTTTCACACAGTGGAGCTCACTGAGGCAGTAGCGGGCAAAATGGTTCCAAATGGATAAATTAGTCATGATGGATGACCAAAAAAACAGACAAGACAACAACAACAAAACGTCAAGCCAAACAGAAAATAACATTGATTATCTTTCTCTTTGTCACGCCTGAGGTGCAGGAGAACAATGGACGGCGAGGAGTTGAATGAAATATGAACAGAGTTTATTTGAGGTACAGGGAAACAGTAATGTGAAATGATCCAAGGTGGGGATCTCTATCTGTACTGCAGGTCCCTAGGCAGGGAATGTGATCAGGGACCTACAACCCAGACATGAGAAGGACAACGGCAAGTGCACACTATGGGATGAGGACTTACCAGGAAGTTGTGTCAAAACATGACACGCAGACACAAAACATGACACGCAGACATGGACACAAACCCTAAGGGTGCAGACGGGCCACTCTTGCATTCATTGTTGGTGGATGATGGGAGACCCATGTGTTTTTTGTGTATTGAACAGTCCTCAAAGTGGAATAATAAAATGTACAGGTGTTGTGTCAAAACTGAGCATCTGGCAAATATTAAAATTGGTCCACAAGAGGGTCTGCAGCCTGTAAGTGTACACCTTTTTTTCTATAGCAAACTGTCATAATAAACAAATAAACATAACCTTATCCCATAACTGTATTATTTTAACTAATCAACATCCAAGATTCTAATAAATTAATAGTTAAATACACTTATACAACATTTAAAATAATGGCAGATGAAAGTGATAGATTAAGGGTTTTAGCAATCAGGATGATTACCTCACACACTGACACACAAAAATACTCATTCCATACACACTGTTCACAACATATCTGTAATCCTGCCAGATGTGGCCCACATAGAGCTACATTTTCCAGAGGGCTCCAGCCTCTATACTCATCGTACCTTAACTATAGGTCTGGGTGCACATTATTTAACTCATTGTGATATGCTATGTTAGTAAGATTATGTTGTCTTCCACATCCAGTATCCTGTTTTTACAACAAACATGTCAAATGTAGCTGAAATGACAATAAAGCTAACTTGACTTTACTTGACTTGGCATGTTAGAAATAATTTTAAAAAATTAAGAGCATGATAAAAATCATGAAACAAACCAATTGCACCAATGTTTGGAATATGAATTCTATCAATATATTCATGCCTAATCCATGCACAAATCCCAGGTATCAGTGGGATTACAGCATGCAGGCTAAAGCAGAGCATTTCAATATTCAGGTCTATGCTGAAGGGATTTGATTATGTCTTAATTTGATTAAGCGACCATATAATATCAGCACCCTCTTTAGACTCCTTTGTTAAATACATCATTGGGTCTGTTAAAATCATTATACATTTCTATAGAATGTATAAAGCAGTGATTTCAGAAGATTCACTCACATTTTCTCTCTCAGGTTAAATATTCTGTATGAAATAATCTGAATTCACAGGTATTTTATTTTGAATAGGATACACAACCATGAGACGTTTGTGATTATTGTTCATATAGTTCTGTAATATTTATGGGTGAGGTTAGAAAAGTTTTGTTACACTGAAGAGGTTAGACACTGGTAATGCACATGTTCCATCATTCTACGATAGAGTAGAGAGAAAGTGTTACATGCAAACTATAGCATTGTGAGAAGAGTGAGCGTGAGCATGTAGGTATTACATGAATGTATGTATCCTAACAGTGAGTAGCAGCGCTGGTGCTGGATGAGCCACAGGCTTCAGAGAAATTCATGTTCTCCTTTATGATCCACCTGCTCTCTCTTTAATTCCAAAAATCCCTCCCCTTCCTCCCCCTCTCCTTCTGAAATGAAAGTAAAATTCAATTCAAAGGCCGGTCTCGCTCATACACACACATATACACACACACAGCAAAACAATGATGTGTGACATGTTGGACAGAGACACTGATGTAGCAGGACGTATGAGCTGGGTGAGTCATGGTGGTGGCCATGTCACTGTGGCAGCTCTCACCCTGATCTACACTGGCACTCCAATAGGCAGCAGGGAGCAAGCAGACAGGGGGCCGCCTGTCCCTACAGCGCCCAGCCCAGACCCTCCCCCCTCAGCGTCAGCTCTGACTCTTCACTAATGCTGAGCTCAGCAATGCGACTCTTCAGGAAACTCCCATCTGGACGGATGAAGAGAATCCGTATTGGAGAGGCATCAGGGTGATTTGGGTCTCGCTGTTATTATCATGTTTGTTGAACGCTGTGCCACTGTGCTCTAATGGGATACTTCAGAAATATTCCCAAGGTGGTTGATACTATAGAAAAATTCTATCCTTTGGTTGCTGTTAAACCACCAATGTCTACTTTTATAGCGTTAATCTGTCACCTTCACTTTGGTTTCCTGTGCTCTGTATGACAAGATGGTAAGTTTGCAGTGAGATGTTTCCAGTGTGGGCTGTGTGCACTCTCCCATACAGTCACTGACAAAAGTTTTGTCGCTTATCTATTTTGTAGAAACACCTGCTATTAACCTTTGAATTAATCAATTGGTGTTGGAAATAGCTCAAATGAAAAGCCAAAGCCCTACCAAATGATGTTCAATGCATTGAAATTAATTAGTTCCACTGAAAAAAATATATATCATTTAATCAAGACAGAAAGGTCAAATTTTTGTCTATACAGAAATTGAACAAATTTACTGCAAATACAAAAATATGTCAGCAAATTAAGTAAATTCATATCTTGTAGGACTTCCATGAGCTTGAAGGACTGCATCCATGCATTTTGTCAAGGATTTATACAATTTATTGATGAAGTCATCAGGAATAGCAAAGAAAACAGTCTTGCATGCCTCCCGGAGTTCATCAATATTCTTTGGTTTCGTCTTCCATGCTTCCTCTTTCATCCTACACCACACATGCTCAATGATGTTCATGTCTGGTGACTGGGCTGGCCAATCCTGGAGCATCTTGATCTTCTTCGCCTTGAGGAACTTTGATGTGGAGATGGAAGTATGTGATGAAGCAACATCCTGCTGCAGAATCTGGCCTCTTTTATGGTTGGGAATATAAATGGTAGCTAAGATTTCTTTGTATTTCAGACCATTGATGTTGTCTTCCACCCTGCAGCTCTCTCGCACACCACCAAACTTCACTGTGAATCTCGGATCCATGTGGGCTCCAGTAGGTCTCCTTCAATATTTGCGACGACTGTGGTGTAATTCAACAGAAGATTCATCTGAAAAATCCACCTTCATGAGGGCCTTGGCAAATGCCATTCGGTTTTTCAATTGTCTTTTGTTTAGTGCTGGCTTCTGGACACTGATTCAAACATGGAGGCCTTTTCGAGACAAACTGTTCTAGTTGACACAGGGACTTCAGGTGACCAGGTCTCGTGGAATTCTGCTGCAGTGGAAAATGGGCTAGCCTTGAATTTTCGAGCCAACAAACGGTCCTCTCGAGCAGTTGTCTTGCGGGGTCTGCCTGACTTGGGCTTGTGAAAAACATCTCCAGTCTCTTTATCCTCTGTATTTGACGCTGAGACACATTGAAGGTGCCTGCCAGCAGCAGTTGATCTGGTCTTCTGCCTCTTGATAATCAACACTTTAGTCTCAGGGTGAGACCTTAGGCATGTTTGCAGAGGTCTAGTTGCAGTTGATGTGAAGGTCTAGTGTACTGGGGTTCTTTTTATACCCAAATTAGACCTAATTGATCAATTATCAGTCACAGGTGAAGCTCACATGATAAGGCGACAACGCTTATGTCTTGGAAAACCTCAATGGGTCAAGCTTTGATTTTTAGAATACTTTTTGACAGTTTCATTTTGCACTGAAAAATTATTACAAAAGCTGTTGATGAGCTGTTGAAATTAGCAATTTCTTGTAAAAATATGAAATATATTTCAGTGGCACTTGAGGTCAATTTGTACACAAGCGACAAGACTTTTGTCAGGGACTGTAGACACTTGCTGCTTCAAAAATATGCTTTGCTTTGTGAAACAATATAGAATGACACCAAAAATAATGATGATATTAATAAACCACATTGAAAACTGAGTCAGTAACATTAGTTTTTTCTGAGTTTCTTCTACTTTCCTACACCACTCATGTAGCCAGGCCCCCACCTCATCCTCTGCTTTTTTCTTGTACTCATGTATTTTTAAGCTCCACCCTCTCTCTCATCCTTCATTACCTATTTATTCACTGGGAAAATAAATGTCTTTCTGATGGGGTGAGAACACCGTGGTGCAAAATGTGCTCATTAACCATGATTCACTGTGAAGCTGGGTGACTCTCCAGAAGCTCAAGGTGAATGCGTGATTGGCTAAGAGGCCCTGCCACCATGCCAACAGCTGCAGCCGCTGGTGTCCCCAAACTGTCAACCCTCGCCAGTTTTACCGGCATTAGGAACTGGTCCAGTTCACCTGTAACCTTTCATCCAGCCTCTCAGCCATCGCTTTGTCTCCCACTTATATGTAATTCACAGCCATATATATGCATTCTATCATATATTAAGTGCCCTACTATGTTTCCACATGCATGATCTATACATGACCCATCAGCCAGAACATTATCACCACATAATATAGAGTAGGTCCCACTTTTGCCATCCAAACAGCCCTAATCCAAGGCCTGCTGTGGTGTCTTGTAGCAGGCCATCAGAAACAGATCCTACAAGTCAACACTGCTTGTTATTTCACTACACCAGTACTGTAATACATGCAATTTCACAGGCAAATTCTTACAGTAACCTGCAGTTTTTTACTGATATACAGCACATTAATCTCTCCATTTCATACAAACACACACACACACAAAACCTCTTACATTCCAACAATTTTCAGGGTTTACTGCTGCTCTGACCAATCATTCACCATAAGCCAGCACTTATCTAATGCCTCAGATAAAAGCCTTTCTCCAGCCACTCCGTCCTCTCCCACAAATTAATCTTTATTCATATGGCCTTCTGCCACGCCCAACATTTCCATTTCACCCGCCTCATTTTAACTCCACCTCAACTTTTTTTTATTATTCTCTTGCCATCATTCATAACTTCTCTTTGAACCCTTTACCCTGAATCTGCTGACCCCTAGCATGCAAACTGCACGCAGTAACCAAACAGAATAATTGTGGTCTAAATAATTTAAATAGACTAATACAAATGTTTTTAAATGCTGCCATGAAGTGCCATACAGGGTCACCAGGGTGTCCCACACCCACACACGCTTCAAGAACACACCAACCTGAGCGGATCACGGAAGCCTTTTGTCAACACTGTGTTGTGCTAATTAAGCCATATTAAATTCGGAGCAGACGGTGCGGGATCGCCGCCTGGATCACCCTGATAAGATGAGCATGGTGACGATGAAAAGACACAGACAGAGGGCGGACAGGAATAGAGATGCAGAAAGACAAATGGTTGCAACAAAGAGATGAAAGCTCTGCACAGTCAACATGAGGCCTGTTCCTGCTTCGTCTCTGTTGTGTAGCAAAGCAGATTTTCCAGGTTCCCCCCAACATTAGCAACACTAAACGTTTCCTTGTCATGCAGATAAATGTCTGTAAGCAATACAAAAAAAACTAAACAAAAAGGAGAGTGGGAGCCAGAAGAAAGTAGGTTTAGGTGAGCGTGGGGTGGTAAAAGGTTAATGAATATTGGTAATTGATTCTGTCTGAGCTGACACCCCCTTTTGAAAATGAGGAAGAGAGTAACTTTATAATTACTTAAAGCCTGCGTTCATATTTTATTTGCACTTCCTACTTATTGCTTTGGTAAAATAAACAATAAATGTCCTACATTTATCATAGCCCGAAAGTAAACTGCACTGAATATAATTAAATACTGATAGAGAGATTTATTGCTGGTAAGAATTTTTCTCAGTTTTTTTAAGCTGGAGGGTGAAGACTAAGCTCTGCATTCATTTAATATGTTGGCTCATGCAATGAGAATCCAGGGACCTAAAGCTCACAGCGGCTCACTTATGTCCAGTATCTAGCCTGCCTCCACCCCTCTCACTCACTGTTCACACTGCATCACACTCTCATAGCAATGATTTCATCCTCCCGCACCAATACATTTAAATTTGCATTGCTCCATTTACATTTACATTTAAGGCATTTGGCAGACGCCCTTATCCAGAGCGTGCTTTCTAGTTACCATCGATGAAGAGAACAGTTCTGGTTCACTAGGACCCCCAACTATGAATACAATCTTTTTATTTACTCTTGTTGTACATTCTGTACACAAGTCAGGCAATAAGAAGGTTACAAGTTCATCTAAATATTCTCTAAAGAGGAAGGTCTTGAGCTGCCGTTTGAAAATACTCAGTGACTGAGCTGTTCTGACCTCATGGGGAAGTTCATTCCACCACCGAGGGGCCAAGACGGAGAAGAGTCTGGATGAATATCTTCCTTTTACCTTCAGAGATGGGGGGACCAAATGAGCAGTACTGGAGGTTTGGAGTATACGAGGTGCAGTGCGAGGTGTATCTCTAGTGTAGCTCCAGTGCTAAATATATACTCCACAAAAGACATTCTCATGAAATGTAAAGTAAAACTTTCATTTATGAGGCTTTTTGCAGGTTAGGCTTTTCTAACTTTTCATGTAATGGTGGTGGTTGTAGCCACCACTTGCCTTTGAACCACAATACCACAAAGTCCCAGGTTCAAACCCCACTTACTACCATTGTGTCCCTGAGCAAGACACTTAACCCTGAGTTGGTCCAAGGGGACTGTCCCTGTAACTACTGATTGTAAGGGTATCTGCTAAATGCCATAAAGGAAAATGTAACTCAGAGTTACCCAGAGTTATACCCAGAGTTCTTGCTGTGAGCACAAAGTAGAGCAAACTTCACATTTATTACTGTCAACAGGCTTTTAGTGTTGAGCACTAAATGTAGTATTCTCTAGTAGTTCATTCATCTCTCATTCATCTTGCACTTGTACTAGCAGTAGATGTTATTGACTTTTTGTACTTTAAGGACCCCCGGAAAACCTTGTTTTCAAAAGTTGTTCTACTTCTGGTGACTTTATATTTTCTTTCATGCTGGGATAAGAAGGAATACTTTTTAGCACCAGAAGAATAACCACGCCACATTGGGCCAACCTTCCCATTAGCTCATAATGGCCATATACTGTATATGTGGTATGTATGTTTTTTTCAGCTGCCTACATTTTCTATGTTTGTGTGTATATAAGTGAACAGGGTGGTTTTAAATAGGCAGGGAAGCAGTGGAATGAAAGGGTCCAGACTCAGGGCTCTCATCAGGGTCATCAGCCAGCACGGCTCCAGCTTCATGGATCTCTGATCTTTAATTATAGATACTGTGTGTGTGTGTGTGTGTGTGTGTGTGTGTGTGTGTGTGTGTGTGTGTGTGTGTGTGTGTGTGTGTGTGTGTGTGAGAGAGAGAGAGAGAGAGATCAGTAACAGGGGCAAGTACTTGGAAACACACTATGGACAAACACAAAGTGTTCAGGGGTTAAAGAGCAAGAAACAGGGGTGAAAGAGGAAGGGAGAGAGCATTAGGCACACTGATAACAAAGAGGTGCTGCGGTAAGCAGTTTAGCGAGCCATTTAAACATGCACTAAGTTTAAAGTGCAGAGAGGGAGCTCTGAGCCTGTCAGTAACGTTGTTCCTCAGGAGACGCCGGTCTTTGGCTGAAGAGAAAAATTCCCTAGTTCTAGTGCAACTGTCCTTACAGCAGCCAGGAAATAAGAGGTGAACGTGAACATGGGTGGGCATGAACGTGTGTGCGTGTTCGCGCACACACACACACACACACACATTCATATAGTGGGTGGTGAAGGTGTGTGTGCTTTTAGGAAGCCGAAATTGCACACAGCTGACCCTCATCTACATCTCAGACATGTAGGAGGGCTTTTAGCACATGGCCGAGCCGTGTGTGGGCACTTTCATCTCAACATTCACCCAGAGCCTTTTATAGAGCCGTAAGGTTTGTTCACCTTCACACTCTCACACACACACACACACACACACACACACACAAACTAGAGCCATAATGTGTAATTAACAAATATATGACTGTGACACTAACTATATTCTACGTCAGTAGCTGTGCGCTTGTACCCTTCATCCCACTCTCAAGCCCCAATGCACAGTATTTATTTTTGTCTTTATGCAACTGAGGTCCTGTGTGTTTATTTTTCCTATACTGTTCCCTCAAACACTAGAACTTCCCAACAGTTTACCTTTTTACTTCTATCTGATATTTAACAAAACTCCATTTACTCACTCACTCACTCACTGTCCTTAACTAGTACTGAATTCACCCAATTTACACACACCATTCACTCTGTCAGCTACTCACCAATCTACCTAGTATACTGGGGAGGAAACTGGAGAACCCGAAGAAAACCTGGACCAACCTGCACTGGTCTGAGCAGGGATTTGACCTCACAAACTTTTCTTTATATATTTAGATAAATGAATTATTGCTTTTTATTAAATAACTTTTGTTTGGTTTTGCCCTTGTTTGCTCTTGGGATATTTTTTTCTAGTGTAAAAGTGCAAATAATATCTTTTTTATTTTTAAATAAATTAAGAAAACACACAAGTGAACAATTTCTGGTTATATATTATTATTAAAGCATAAACAACTCCACACAACCACACCAAACATTTTAAAAGTTGGATATGGATATGGCACTATTCAAATTCAGGGCCTAAGAGGTGTGTATCAAGAGTGTTTGAGTTCTCATCAATTTTGCTTTCACATCAAGATTATGTGTATTTTGGTTTTATTAATTTTCAATTAATTACTCAGCCCTTTCTATTAATTTCTATTCTACTGACCAAGCACCATATTCTTGATAAACAATTAATTAGCTGTGGGTGGTGTATGCATGCATCACTGCTGCCTTGTAGCAAGATCCATGGAGGGAATGATTGTTTGATTACTGCGCTTGCTGGTGCTCTGGGTTTTTAGCTGTGTATTGATTTGTTTTTCGTTGTGCCAATAACTTGAGCTGAATAATTTAATGTGTGCGAGGCACAAAAACGCTTTCTTTGTGTTTCCTCCACCCTTCCTTCTGTCTCATTATTATTTATGAAATGTTATGTTCTGTGATGAAAAGTGCTCCTAATTTTCCATAGCTTGTTAAAGATTTATATTTTCCACTGTGGCTTTTTCAAACTGAGGCCTTTTGAGATTAAATTGTCTTTTGTACGCCTCTTGCCGGATGTTAGCTCGCTCTCTCTCTCTCTCTCTCTCTCTCTCTCTCTCTCTCTCTCAGACACACACACACACACACAAACAAGAGCCTCCAAAACTGAGAGCTACTAATTTTGACAAAGAGGATTCTCTAATTCTCCCCCTTGAGGACCACCAGTGTGTGAGTGTTCTGCTGCTAACCTGGCTTGATCACTGCCAATCATTTCCGTCTATTTTCCAACTATTTTAACTTCATCCATTTTTAAGAAAACCACTGGACAGGCCTTCAGTCCACCTGGAGAATATGCTAATGCAATATGAAAAAAAGCCAAAATGTAAACTTGTCATGACCCGGGCCAGAAGGAAGGGGTCCAGCTCCGGACCAGAGTTTCACATTAGTCCTGTGCAATGTTCCCTAATCATTTTCACCTGTGTCGAATGTATAAAGCTGCCCTGGACGTTCACCATGTTATTGGATGTCTACCCTGTCCTGTTCTTCACTCATTAAACCCCAGGTTTCATCTCCGTTCACCTGCCTCGTCATACCACCATGGTTGTGACAAAACTACACTGAGGATTTATAATTGCAATATCTGGGATGCTATCCCTGTTTAATTGCTGTGCCGATCACATCTCTTTGTTGACCGTCGCTCCAGCACTGTGCAGTCAACTTAACACTCGGCCGATGTCTTGAGTTTATTATTCACCTGTTTACATTTACATTTATATTTAAGGCATTTGGCAGACGCCCTTATCCAGAGCGACTTACAATGTGCTTTCATGTTATCATCGATGAAGAGATCAATTCTGGTTCACTAGGACCCCAACTATGAATATAATCTTTTCATCCACTCTGTTGTAGTTTCTATACACAAGTCAGACAATAAGGTTACAAGTTAATTTAAATAATCTCTAAAGAGGAAGGTCTTGAGCTGCTGTTTGAAGTGCTCAGTGACAGGGGCCAAGACGGAGAAGAGTCTAGATGAGTGTTTTCCTTTGACCTTCAGAGATGGAGGGACCAGGCGAGCAGTACTGGAGGCTCGGAGTATACGAGGTGCAGTTCGAGGTGTAATAAGGGCTGTGAGGTAGGATGGTGCTACTCCATGTTTGGCTTTGTAGGCCAGCATCAGTATTTTGAACCTGATGCGTGCAGCTACTGGGAGCCAGTGGAGGGAACGTAGCAGAGGGGTGGTGTGGGAGAATTTGGGAAGGTTGAAGATCAGTCGTGCTGCTGCATTTTGTATGAGTTGCAGAGGTCGGATGGTGCATAGTGGTAGACCAGCTAGAAGGGAGTTACAGTAGTCCAGTTGTGAGATTACTAAGGACTGAACCAGTAGTTGGGTGGCCTGGGTTGACAGATAAGGGCGGATTCGTCTGATATTCTACATGAGCGGGAAAGATTGCTGATGTGAGTCAAGAAGGAGAGTTGGTTGTCTGTTCCCCTCTCTATTTACACCACCCTCCGGTGCCGTGCCATTGCCAGTTATCTGTAGTCATGAAGGTGTGATTTAATATATGCAGATGATGGCATTTATTGAGCATTTTCTGGTTAATGTTTCATGTTTCTAATAAGTAAACCTATTTATTCATACCTACCATGACATGCCACTTTCCCGGAACCCAACACAGGCATGTCGGCAAAGCCATATTTTAATTAAAGTTAATAAAAGGGCATGTCCCCTGGAATTTGTTATATTTTTGCAAATCTCTGTGCAATTTTGACACACACACACACACACACACACACACACACACACACAATTAAAAACAATTAAAAACAATTAAAAACCTGGTTACATCTTTCACGCAGTCTGGAGGGAACACAAAAAGGCCCACACACATACAAAAGGGAGCTGTCTGTGGTGCTGATCCATGAACTTAAAGATCTTCCGGTCAGTTTGGCTCATTCTCCCACTGCATGGCCTGGGAGGGTGCCATGCTCTTTTTAAAATGCACAACCTTGGAGGTTGCGAGCAAGGGCGCCAACTGCCACGCCACCGTGCAGCCATCTGATTTACTATATAAAGGTGGATGTTATGAACATAGTCACGGCTTCAGCCTCCACTCAGACAAGCCCAGCATGCAGTGCAGTGATTTTCCCAGCTTCATGTCGAGTGCAGTCACGCCTGTGACTCGGATTAATGTAGCTGTAAGGAGTCAGTGTGCTTCAGGATTCAGGAGGTGTGAAATAATGAGACCATTGGCTGTTAGTGAAGGAGACGGGGTTGTGATACATGTTCATTCCTGGAATCAGAACTGAACACATACAGACACAAAACAGATCAGCCTGGCAGTAAAGGAAGCACGGATGATTCCCAATGGAATTGTAAGTGGAATCACCTTCCTTAAACTAAGAGGGGAATGGACAAGAGGTGAGTCTGGTGAAGCCAATACAGATGAAGGTTAGAGGGCATTGAGCAGTGAAAGAAATGACTTTTTTTATGTGTGAATGCATGAATACATACATTTCTATATTGTATGTATGCACACAAAAGGTGTGTGTGTGTGTGTGTGTGTGTGTATGTGTGTGTGTGCGTGCACGTGTGCGCATGTATATGTGTTGATGGCCCTTCATGCTCATGGCAAATGGAGGGCAGGCATTGGTTGAATTTTTCTATGTAATTTTGTCTTTATATAAATTCACACACACACACACACACGCGCACACTCCCACACTGTAGGGTTCCCCTCTGTGCTTCTTTTATTTTCAGCCATCCTTCTGATCTAACTTAGTCTCTGTAGATTTCTTTGTTACACATATTCCCTCTGCCCAATTCTGTCTGTCCATTTCATTTATTGCCTTCTCTCTCTCTGTCAGACGCTTTCCTGGCAGACATGCCTGAATACACTGCCAGTGCAATACACACATCAGCTGTTGCCTTTGTTAGACTCCACCCTCAGCCTTCATCCCTTCTCTCGTTTCCTCTTAACATTCCCCCTGTCCTCCCTCTGCCGGTCCTCATCCCAAATAGAGTATCTTAAATGGGAGTTCATTCCAGATGCTTCTGTGGCTACAGTTCTTCGCCCAGATAATGTGATATGACCTCTTAAGGCTTTGTGCTGTATAGAACTCATCTCAGCACTCATGCAGTCTCCACACGGGATTGCAGGGATCGACCTTTCAAGAAAAGGGGCAAATACAAGCAGTGTTGTTGCTCCTGATATGCAGGTGTGCTTCCATGGCAACTCTGTATACTGTATTTTTTAATTTAATAACAAAAACTTTCATTTTAGTTTGTATTTTTCTGGAAGGTGCAATATTGTGTGTGTGTGTGTGTGTGTGTGTGTGTGTGTGTGTGTGTGTGTGTGTGTGTGTGTATGTGTGTACAATGTTTGTATTGATTCAGTCTGACTGCTGGGTCCTTGTTACATGGCCATATGTGGAAATCGATGGGCAGAGCTGCACTTCTGCAAAGATTCTAACACCATTTTTCCCTGTTCGTTTCATCACTGTCTCATTCTCCTAACTTTCATCCCACTTTGCCTCCAAGTCACAGGCTATTGCTCTCTGCCAAAAATTACACTTCAAGACAAAAGGTCTGCAAGTTTTCAACACACTTGAAAACACAATCCTACTTACTGTACAGGGTGGGCCATTTATATGGATACACCTTAATAAAATGGGAATGGTTGGTGATATTAACGTCCTGTTTGTGGCACATTATTATATATGAGGGGGCAAACTTTTCAAAATGGGTGGTGACCATAGTGGCCATTTTGAAGTTGGTCATCTTGGATCCAACTTTTGTTTTTTCAATAGGAAGAGGGTCATGTGACACATCAAATTTATTGGTAATTTCACAAGAAATTAACGTAACTTTATTCTTTCATGAGTTATATACAAGTTTCTGACCACTTATAAAATGTATTCAATGTCACCAACCATTCCCATTTTATTAAGGTGTATCCATTTAATTGGGCCACCCTGTAGATAGATTTAAAGAAGATAAACACAGAACCTGTTCAGTGCAGGGTAGACATGAACTTGGTCAATAAACATTTAATACAGAACCCTAATATTCCACCACATCCTTCCCAGCAATGCCCACTGTCTAAACCAGTGACATGCAGGGCATTGTCAGCTGTAGCACAAGAGCATTTTTTAACTTTTGAAAAAGCATTTTGAGAAGAAGAGATTCTTCTCAACATTTATAAGCCCAGACTTCAACCTGGCCAAAAAGATACAAACAGACATTTGAAATCAGCCAGCAGAACCTTTGATACAGCTGACTGGCAGCAACTTGACAGACGCTTACACACACACACACACACACATATATTCACAGTCACAGACAGACTAACTTTCCCAAACAAAAAACTAAAAAAGTGGAGGAATGCACAGAGGGTGACAGACATACGGGAAAATATTCAGTCCCTCCAGGATTTCGATTTTGATGTTGCGATCACAACCAACACTACATGAATTCTGTGCAATCTTGCTATTTTCTGCTATTAAGCATGTAAATAACTTATATCGAAATATTTTAACAGCTATTCAGCTATTGCTTGCATTGACAGCTTTTTTTTAAAAAAGAGCTTAACCCTGAGCTTCTCCAGGCAATAAAGTAGCATAGGATAAAAGCCCCAGCTAAATGATTGCTGTAATGCAAAGTGATGAAATCTTGGAGGGACTGAATTATAAAAGAGGCAGAAAAGAGAGATGCAAGACCAAAATGCAAAATGAACAGTGCTACATAATGGCAGCCAAAGAGAAATGTAAAAATATAAAGTAGCACTAAAAAAGCATACAAGGCTTATGAAACTCACATGGTCTCATCGTTCTGAAACTCCAGCTTTCCAGAAACTTCTTCATAGTCCTCTCCCCCACAGGCACTTCCGTCTACCGTGCGGTACGGTACGGCCACAAGACCCCGGGCGCCAGACGTGCGTTGAACTTTGACCTGCATGACGCCAATGCTCTCACTCACCCGCGTTGACTCACTTTCAAAAGTGAAAATGCCCGCATGGTCGTCATCGTAGATTGTAACTGTCGCCGTGTGGGCTTCCCCAAGAGCAGCTTTTGGGACTGGGGTACCCGGAGTATCCATGGCGACAGGGTGGCCATCAGCCCATCCTACAATGCGTGGGTTGCTGAGGTGCACATAGAAGTACTCGTCCTCTTCGAAGATGTCATCGTCGATGATGCCCACCGTGAGCTCTTTCAAAGTTTCACCTGGCTTAAAAAGGAGGGTGCCCTCAGCAAACTCATAGTCTGATCCAGCATTGGCCGTGCCATCCTCTGTGCGGAAATCAACCTGAGAAGTGTTAAAGTGCACGACATATTTGGAATTACACATTTAGTCTGCCATAACATGATCACATGAGCCCACAGGGATCTACTGAATAAATAAATGAATTTAGCGAAGTATTAAATACATTCATTTGGAGTCTGTGGTTGTTGGAAGGGGTTAACCTGTTTAGCCCTGGGCTCTTTTTTTATGGACATATCCAAAATTAAACAGAGAATATCTCTTCAACTGCATGGTCTATTAGTATAATTTTTTATTCTAAATTACAACACTCCTGAAATTACTCCAAAGTGTTGGAATCAGCATTTATGTCCACTGGGTCTGCGAAAATGAAAAAGAAAAAAGGTGCACTTTTACAGTGGCTGTAGAAGCCATACTCCACAAGTAACCAATATTACTAAACCCTAATAATAAACCTGCATCAAACATAGAAAAGACAACAGGGAGCATTAGTAGAGAAATTTCCAACCTATCCATTTGGGTAATGTTTGGACACCGTATTTCTCAGGAACCAAACTATAAAACTATTTTTACTTACTTGTTTTGGGATGGTTTGGAAATATCATATGTATATTCCCCATATGTACAGTACAGGCCAAACGTTTGGACACACCTTCTCATTCAATGGGTTTTCTTTATTTTCAGGACCATTTATATTGGTAGATTCTCACTGAAGACATCCAAACTTTGAATGAACTTTGAATGTGGAGTTATGTACTTAACAAAAAAAGGTGAAATAACTGAAAACATGGTTTATATTCTAGTGTCTTCAAAATAGCCGCCCTTTGCTCTGATTACTGCTTTGCACACTCTTGGCATTCTCTCGATGAGCTTCAAGAGTGTTGAATATTGAATAATGTTGAATATCCAACAGTCTTGAAGTAGTTCCCAGAGGTGTTTAGCACTTGTTGGCCCCTTTGCCTTCACTCTGCGGTCCAGCTCACCCCAAATCATGTCGATTGGGTTCAGGTCCGGTGACTGTGGAGGCCAGGTCTCCACTTTTTTGTTCATAACTCCACATGTGTTCATTCATAGTTTTGATGCCTTCAGTGAGAATCTACCAATGTAAATGGTCATGAAAATAACGAAAACACAACTTTTGTCCTGTACTGTATGTATATATGTTTTCCATTCAAAAGAACATGCAAAATAAATTGGCTGAACAAGAACAATATTTATTGATTAAAAATTGAAAAATGTAACAATTGTATAAAAATAAACGATTTACAATCAATGGAATAAATGAAACTATATCTACATGATGTTTTGTATCGTGCCATTGCCTGAATCAGTTCTTTGCATCAGAAGAGAGGCACCGTGGCACCTGCAGTGTATGGCTGTTTTCACCATAAGGATGCAGAACTATTGTCTGCCTCAACTTCTTCTGCGCACAGTAGATGCTCTTCATCAGACAAAGATGATGAAGAATAACAGGACAAACTGCTGTCCTTCACCAGAATATCCAGCACCTCTTCAGCCGTGAAAACACGCTTTTTGGCCGTGCCATCATAGTTTGGTCTTCTT
This sequence comes from Denticeps clupeoides, assembly GCF_900700375.1. NCBI lineage: Eukaryota > Metazoa > Chordata > Actinopteri > Clupeiformes > Denticipitidae > Denticeps > Denticeps clupeoides. The sequence continues at coordinate 22,456,430 of NC_041707.1, forward strand.
TCAGAATCGCGTGTTCTGGATTGTTGCACGCTTTGCCTGTAATTTTGTAAAAAATACGTGCAGGCATATCTGACAATCGCAATCGATTTTAATGGTTCACGACTTTGAATCTGCTGATCCTATAGAATTGAGGGGGCATTTGTGGACTTAGACTATGTATGGAGATGCCGGTTTATTTTGAATTTATTTACTGTAGAACTGTAGAGTTTTTGGTGATGTTCGTTTATGTGCTGGCTTATTCACAATTCTGGGCCTGATTCTGGTTGTGGACAACAACCTTATCAACAGCTCTGCCTACTTTGTGTGTCTTTAACAAACTTTTAGTTTTACTCGGTATTTCTTTTACTACACATGCTGTGTTAATACCAGAATCTTGGCTACTTGACAGAACAGCTGCTTTCACATGAAGTGATACGTCTTGCCAGCGTACTGTAGATACTGAAGCACAGACAATGATGCTGCAGAGATGGTGCAAAACTAGGCAGTGGAGGTTGTCTTTTCTGGTGGTCAATGTGAACTTTCTGGACAACATTACCAATGAACTGGCAAAAGGGAATACAGTTTACTGAACGCCATACAAATGTGACCAGCAAGCATCAAGACACTTCGCCTATCTATTAACATCAGCCGATGCAACCCAGGAAACAGTGAAGCAGATTATCTTCTGTCAGGATTATGATCTGCTGTCAATAATCTCTGACAATATTTGATGTCCACATTTTGAATGCCAATGCCGGTGCACATATTACATGTCATCTGGTGCATGATTGTGAGGCTGCAAAAACCCTGAAGCCTTTAACCTTTGGAGACTTCAATCACTTAAATATCAGCGTCAGCCAAAAACTCTCAATAAAAACGCCCACCACGCAGCAGAGAAGTGTGATAGAAACAATACAGACAGGCTCAGGAAAACTTTTGTTCATCAGGTCATTCACGCTCCTCCACTGCTCCACTAGCCTTTTGGTTACTGGCTACATAAGCCCTCCAGAAACAATACAACTGACTAAAGAATTTTAAATCAAGCATTGTTTGCTTGTTTGCTGGTGTAAGGTCAAACGCCATACTCCAGATAAACAGTGAAAATAAGAAAGATCTGCTCCTCTAGCTTGAAGAAGCGAAGTAAACTACAATTTTGGTTGGTGTGTAATCATTTCTGTCATTCAGAACACAAACTTTAATGATTTCTTTTTTGATGGGAGGGGCCCAATGATCAACATCTTTCACAATGCAGCATCCTCATTCTGGATGATTTAAACCCACACCCATCAATAAATCATTAATGATTGTGTTTCATTATTCTTTTATCTATGTTTTATTTAAATCCAATGTAAAGTCCTATGAATAGCAAGTTTAAAAATAAAAAAATAAAGAAGCATGTTTTTTATTGTGTACAAGTAGCATTTTGGAGTTTTATAAGGCAACAACTAACTGCACTCCACCGCACTCACCTTTACTGTGCATCCCGCATCGCCACCATGCCTGGCCACAGTGAGCTTGAGTGAGCCGCAGTTCTCAAAGCACTGGTACAGGGCAGGCTCAAACTCCAGTCGTGTGGTGTAGGGGTCATCCTCTTGCTCGTGTGTCTCATGGCTGCTTACGACCTTCCGAGCCTGGTCAGCAGCATGCTTCTTCAGGATGTTGCCTGCCCCGATCATCATACGCGTGGCCTGGATGCGGTAGAATGCCCGGCTCTTCTGCTGCTGCACCAGAACCTTGTGGACACATTTAAGAGAATGAAACACTATTTCAGTTCTGCTGAGAAGTTAAGAAAAAAAGGACATGAAAAAAAACAAGGATGAGACTGTAAAAGATCAACCTTTGAGCCCTTTCTCCAGAAATCGGCTGAAGAAAGAAACCGTGTTCCTAATATAGGGATGTCATTTCAGTGCCTTTATGATTTTATGTTTTTTTTGTGTGTATTTCAGAGGCATAAATTGTCTGGTTTCACCACAACTTTTCTAACATTTAGATTTTTTTTCCAGTTAAATTGTGGGAAATGTGGCTGATATGAGACCAACCATACTGTGCTTGGACATTTATGATTATCATGATAACACACACACACAGAACCAAGTTAAATGAATATAAAACACTAAACTATAATCTAAATAGTTACCATTGCTTTTATTTTGGTCTAACACTAACCCCCACAAAAAACATTTTTATTTTCCTTCATATTTATGGCTTGAAATAAAATTCATTCATTACACATTCCTCAGTAAAAGTCACTACGTTTGGTTCTGATCAATGTTATGCAGGAAGGACTGCTATGATTTTTGAAACTCTCGAGAGTAAGGGCTTATTGGTTAAATATGAAGAAAGATAGATGTGAAGAAGATATTTCCAGGAAATTTATGGTGCAATTATGATGGTTCTGCACCATCATAATTGCATGGGTGGTAGTAGCCTAGCGGGTAACACACTTGCCTATGAACCAGGAGACCCAGGTTCAAGTCCCGCTTACTACCATTGTGTCCCTGAGCAAGACACTTAACCCTAAAGTTGCTCCAGGGGGACTGTCCCTGTAACTACTGATTGTAAGTCGCTCTGGATAAGGGCGTCCGATAAGTGCTGTAAATATAAAATGTAAACATAATTGTACCTGGTAGTTGGCCATTTCTATGAGTTGCTCCATGTCCTTATCAGGGTGTCTCTGCTTTAGTTCCTTCAGTGTTCTTGCCATGTCCCTTCTGGCCTCATCCTCCTGATCCTTCATCCCTCCATCCTCCACCCCTGCCAAAACTCCATCCAGGTGAGCGTTCACTCCGTCCAGCTCCAACATGTCCATTTTCGTGAAGCCTGTTTCCTTTACCATGATGTCATCACCACCCTCAGTTTCAACCACAATACCACGACTCTTGTCAGCACGGTAGCGCTTGCGGACATACTTGTAGATGAGCAGGCGCCTATCAGCAAGCCAGGCCTGCACCACACAGAGAGGGAAGAAGACGAAGGTGAGGACGGCTTCCCAGACCTCCACTTCACCAGGCGAGAAGACGCAGAGGATCAGGTAGAGCCAGATGTAGGCAAAGATGCTCCAAGCTGCTGTGACGAAGAACACTCTGAGGTGCTTCACCTTCCTGGTTTCACCATCAGGCACCACATAGACACACAGACCAATAATGACAAACATGTTGAAGGCAGCACTGCCCACGATGGTGGAAGGACCCAGGGCACCTGACTCAAAACCGTGTCCACAGACTTCAATAACAGACAGCATGATCTCCGGGGCAGAGGAGCCCAGTGCCATAAGTGTGAGATTGGACACCGTCTCATTCCAGATGCGGACGGTGGCCGTCATGGTCTCACCATTGGCCCGCTTGATGGTGATCTCTTTCTCTTGTGAGGTGATTACCTCGATGGAAGCCATGAAGCGATCGGCAATGATAGACATGCCTAAGAACATGTAGACCATTGCCACAAAGTAGACAATGGCCCGAGCCACTTTGTCTCCCACCGAAGGATTCTGGGGGTTCCATACTGGCAGTATGACCCCAACCTCACATGCCTCACTTTGGGAACAGTTGCTAAGTGCCTCGATGCTGTCACTGACATCTGGGGAAGGTGAGGCATGAACGATGGACAAAATTAATAGAAGGGTAAGTGGGGACCATAAAAAAGAAGAGAAGACTTGTTGAAGATGGAAAGAGTAACTATGAGCAGAAGCCATGATGGACAATGGGTCCAGTGTTGAGTCTTCAGTCAGGAATCTACTGAAGTCACCTACAGGGCACAAAAACAAATAAATATAAACTATATGAAATTCCTATTGTAATATTTGTATTTTGACATAAAATGACATCAATTTTAAATAGTGGCAGTTGGGGAAAAGGAGTCAAAGTGACAAATGGAGACCAAAAACATGAAAATACGGCATCATGTAATTTCAGGCAAATTATCTATAATAATGTTTTGGTCATCTTTCTTTCTGCCACGCTCTCTTTTCCTTCTCTCATTTGATTCTGTGTCTTAAAGCATCCATCATTTTTTCATCTACTTGACATCTTCTTGTCATCCCTGCTCCACCCTCCTGTTTATCACATTATCACTTCATTCTGTGCTCCATCCAGCCAGTTGTTCTTGCAATCTATCCTTCATTTCATCCATCCATCCCTTCACCCTTTCACACACCAATCGTGGTTTTGCAGCCTCCTTATGCTCTCCACTTTGATTCAATTCCTTCTGACAATGCTGGACCCTATGCATGTAACCACATACTTCAGCCCATAAACAATAATGTGTGTGTGTGTGTGTGTGTGTGTGCATGTGTGTTCGTCTCCAGGAGAGAACATTGATGATATTTGACAAATGTATAATACTCAGATTAAACTATACCTTAACATCACAAACACTAATTGTATTTTATTCAAACAAAATATAAATTTACTAAAATGTACTTGGCATTTGTAAGGTTCAAACTTTGATAAAAATAAAACATTAAAATGCTGAGGCTTGCACTGAGACAAACCCACCCCACAAACACAGAGCCTTCCTATTTATCACACCTAGTCAAGTCCAAAGACCTCCCAAAATCAACAAGCAAACACAAAGACACACATGTTAAAACACATACAAAGCATAATGTGACTGACAATAAATCAGTCTAATTTATTAATAATGCTAATGGGCTGTTTTGGTGCTGTCAATCAGTCAGTCTGCAGTAAGGAAACATGGACGCAGTATGTGCCATGTAAGCTATTGTGTGTGTGTGTGTGTGTGTGTATGTCTGGGTGTGTTCTGTATGGGGGTGTATGGGTTATGTGCCATATTTGCTCCCATACAAAGAGAGCACAGCTGTGTTGTGAGGTTATATGACATTTCATTAGGCGCACGTGGCCCTGCTCTGCTGGCCCCGTCATATCATGCAAACAGGCCCTCATCCTGGCTCCCCTCTTCCATTGCTTTTTCTCCCCCTCCCTTCAGGTGCCCTGCTGCAGTGGAACTCTTACAAGGCTGATTCCTACCATAACTCCACATCTCAAATCTGCATTAACGGCACTGTAAAGTGCTCCAGTGGCTCAGTGAATTACAGCATTATATTAATGCCAGCACTGACATTCAAATGGGCCCTCTTCAAAGACATATGCTGCTGCTGTCCAGAACAGTCATTCTGAAAGATCCCACTCCAGCACATTTCATTCTATTGGACTGCAGTACAGGCCAAAAGTTAGGACACATCTTCTCATTCAATGTTTTTTCTTTACATTTACTGTACATTTTAAGGAACATCTGATCTTCAAATGCAGGAGCCAGGTACCCCTAACAGAGACGAGCCTCAGTTCAAGTCAAGCTAACCTGCCAAAGAAAAACATTCAACTGTGTTGCCCTCCCAGGATTTGATCACCCAGGAAACACATCATGGCCCAGTGCCTGCTGGGAATTGCTATCAGAGCAGGATTTTGTCAGAGGATTACAGCAATTTAGTGTGTGGATCCGAGCAAAGGAGTAATTAGACGGATCTGAAGTGAGAGACTCACAGCGCGCTGAGCAGGAGACAAGCACACACTTCAACACAGTCATGCACCCATAAATCCACATACATCTACATCCACACCAACAAATACAGACACACATACACATTTTAGGTTTTGTGAGTGAGTGTGTGTGTGTGTGTGTGTGTGTGTGTGTGTGTGTGTGCATGATTGTCATTCACTGTTCTCCCTGGATTTTCATGTTATTGGTCTACAGCTCCTGTCTTCATCAATCAGTGACATACCCACAAGGTAACAAACCAACAAACACACACACACACACACACACACACACACACCAGCCATGGTTATCCACTGCAGTGGAGGAGAGTGGAGGATTGGTTGGTGAATTGATACTATTGAAACTTCTGCTTTCCACAATAACAACTAAAGGTGCAGTGAAATATATCTTCAATATATCATGGTCCTTTAAAGTGCCACAGTTAATTTCAAAATTATTTTGTTTATTTGATTAGCCTAGGTAAATTGACATGATCTCTGATCAATCAAAATGTTCTTTTGTGGACAAAGTTATATATTTCAGAACTGTGCAACTGTGCGGGGTTTACAGTAAGATTATCTGCCTTTACTGTTCTTTTCCCTGAGATCCACAAATAAACCTGGACCTGGCACCCACTTAATGAAGTAGCATTCATAAAGCAATGTGTACTTTATGTGTGTCTTTTGGGACGGTGCCCATCTTCACGGCACAATATTTTAAGCAGTATAAATCCCAACGACATGTTTATGTCTGTTTAACCAAATCACTGAGATATGCTGCACCCTGCATAACTACAAACTGCTGTCTAAATGTTTCTGGAAACTCATTTCACACCAAGAATGTCCATATTTGAGACTGAGTGGATTGATTATTCTAAGCCATGGTGTCCCAAGATGAATAAAAATCCGTGTTTACAGAGTACACTGTGTGTTGGGTACAGCAGTCATAGTGAGGATGGCTTGTTTAATTTGCCCAGAGGCTGGAGTCACTCTGGGTTAAGACAGTGATCTCCGTCCCGCAAGCTTGACAGCTGGGGTCAAAGAGCTTGCGTGTGTAATAAATCAACATGTTAAAAAGGCAACATTTATTCATCTTCTTCCTCCATCTCTCTTTCTATATCCCCTCGCTCTCCTATGGCCAATAATAGCAATTTTAATAACAGGCCAGAGTAAATCCCTCTGTCAAAACCAGCTTTAAAGGGCGTGACAAATCAGGTCCACTACTCTTCAACAGCATAGACGCACACACGAGAGGAAGGAAAAGGAAAGAAAGGAGAAAAGGGAGTATAGAAGCACTGAAGCAGTACAGCCATCTTATAAGTCAAAATGACTTATAGACACCATATTTATTGAAATTTGATGTAAAAAGGGGTTCAAAATTAGATGATCCTGGCATTTTAGCAATACAGCTAAAAGCATTTGAGTTGCTTTTTAAACAGAGTTAAATGACACATGCCATCTTTAAAACCCAGTATCACAAAACCAATTAGTCCAATTGAAGCCTGAAATTCTGAACTCTCAATGTTAAGACCATTCTGGACTCAAATGAAGCAAGGGCCTCACACAGACACACACACAGATTATAAAGAGGATTTTTACAGTAAGCAGATGACCTATTCTTCCTGTAACCTTTCTTTAATGTCACAGTACTCATGCACTCTGCATAATGTGTGTACTAAAGAGCGAGAGTAAAAGATTAGAAAGAAAGCCAGGCATTAGAATCTTCAAAAAGTTCAAGAAAGAAACAACTGAGACTGAATATCAGAAATAAATTCTGATCATTCCTGCTCTGTCTTTCTAATAAATCGATGTACACTAGCTTCAACACAGATCAGAAGCCAGACTTCCTTTCACTTACTGGCTTGTCATGCTTGCATACATGTTCCGGTGATATGTTTGTGTTCTCACATGCCAGGCAAAGTCCTTCCTTGCAACCAAAGCCTGCTGAACCGTCAGAGTGATGTGTACAGATATTATGGTGAGCTAACAAGGTTGGACTTGGAAGCCAGGTCTAGCTCTGAAGAGGTTTTTTATTTAATGGGCGGAGTATTTGCAAAGCATCACTCTTCACTACTTCCTCACTCGGCATAGCTTTCTGCAGCTATGACGGTAGCACAAACATCTTCATTAATAATAAGTAAGAGCGCGCACACACATACACATATAAGTCCCAAGCCATTGCACAACCAACTAAGGACAAGAACGTGCACAGAATTCTTATTTAGTGGTGCTACATCTGAACTGTACACTCCTCACCGTCACAACACCGACATGCTGCCACCACATCATTGTCCCTGCTGATCTGAGAATTGTCCCGCACCTCAGTAATAGCAGCACAGCAGTGGTCTTTTGGTCAGACCCTGATGGACTGGAGTATATGCAGGCTGACAACCTGTTTCTATCTAGCCATACCAAATGCACGGTGATAAATAATCTTCGATAAATGTATATTGTGTTTGTACCTTCGTAAATCAGGCTACACCCACACATACATGGTGGACACATCAACACATGTTCAACTATTCAGCCAGATCGGTTTACTCTGAGCCCACAGTGTTTTCACAAGCAAAAACTATGAGTGGTTGCTGCTCCTGTGTTCCCTATGCAACAGAAACCCCCAACATAGTACAACAGAAATGGCACAGGATAAGATTAATTATCTTTAATTAAGATGATCATCGAAATGGACCTGAGATTTACCACAATCAATAATGCAATATCAACCTAACACACACGGGCATAAAGCAGAGACACGTAGATTAGTGGGGTCTGCAGACGGCTGCACTTATTAAGATGCAAATCTGCTGTCTGAGTGGCTGCTGCATTTATTTATGCCATATTCTTGCTTGTGTGTCAGCCTGAGCGTGTGTTTAGGTGTGTGTGTTTGTGTGTGTCTGGGTCTACCACGGTTGACATTCCTTTGGTTGCAAAGTCATTACCACCGCTGTCTCCCTCCTTCCTCCTGTCTTGCTTCATAGTATGCCCTTGACGTTTCGCTACGCTCCTCTCTCCTCTGTCCATTTTCACTCTCACACACACACACAGGTGCTGACACTCTCTCTTTGCACCTTCTTGCCCCCCTTATATGCCTGTTCCAGAGTCAAGCACACTGTTAACTCTCAGAAACCTTTTCAAATAAGCACCACGTTTCAGTGAGTCAGACAGGCACACTGTGGAATCGGAGTCAACACTGACACTTTCTCTCAACTTCTCTTCGTAACACTGGAATAAGGTCATGGGAGACATATTACAGAGTAACCAAGTGTGTGGATTTGAGTAAGAAAAATGCTTGTGGGGTTTTCTTTCTCCCCAACGCCCACCTGGGTGTTCCCAGTCCCATAGTTGGAGTTTAAAATGTTTGCCTTTCATGTTCTATTTGTAGCCGTCGTACTTGTAATTATGGAACCAGTACAGGGAGGGGAGGGATACAACCATGCAATGATAGCATGTTACGTTACACTTAACTGACCAAACTCCGTTTCCTAAAAACACATTCACTTCTGGGGTGTCTTGCTCAGTGACACTGTGCAGTAAATGGGAGTCCAGACAATTAATTTATTCAACCAACAGTGAAGCAATTCCATTCTGGTTTGTGCTCCTTTTTTTGCAGTGTACACAGTCTCCACACAGGAAAAAAAAGACATGGACAACATGTCAAAAATTGGGTCATTTGGGTTTATAACTTGAAAGAGTGTACCTATGGGGCAGTGGTGGCCTAGCGGTTAAGGAAGCGGCCCCATAATCAGAAGGTTGTTGGTTTGAATCACGATCCGCCAAGGTGCCACTGAGCAAAGCCCCGTCCCCACACACTGCTCCCCGGGCGCCTGTCATGGGTGCCCACTGCTCACCAAGGTTGACTGGTTAAAAGCAGAGGACACATTTCGTTGTGTCACTGTGTGCTGTGCAGCTGTGTATCACAATGACAATCACTTCACTTTCTATCTGCTTCAATTTTTTATTGTGAATGCACTGGGTTGTGTGAAGTAAATATCACACAAACACACACACACACAATAATTACCTGACAGACAGCAAAAATAATTACTATATATCAGACAGTCTTTGTTCAGACTTCACTGCAAAATGTTTTATAACAGTTTTGGCCACACTGTCATTAATTTTTGATGTGCATTCCTGAAGGTGTGCTAGAGCAAAAAAATTGAAAACAGAATATGTGAAACACATTACAATGTGCATGCAAGCGAATGAAATGTAAACTGATTTAACATCCAACTCCCTGTTGATGGATTGGAACTGATAGGAATGAAATTCATAAATCCACTGGGATTCCTTTTGCAAGAGTTTTTTCAGCCAAATCCCCCTGTCTAGGCATTTGCCCCTTTTCTATCCCAGTTTAGCATAATGAGGATACTGTGTGTTCCATCTGGATAAATGGAGCGGCCAGAGGGCATGTGCTGTTCTTGCATCTAATAATAAAGTGCTACTTGGCTACATGACATTTTAATTGGCACCTGTTTTTAATAATATAAGGACATTTATTTAAATACGAAGGAAATTTGATTCAATTATTTAAACCTTTTGTTTCATACTATTGTTTGTACACATGCTGTTATTTTAAGCTTTTTAAGTTTGTTGAGAAAGGGTCCCACAGCACTGACAGCCACATTTAGAGAATGAATGGACTGATTAACAGGCAGACCCTCTAGGATCATTTCTTTTTACACATTCATTATTACATATTTTTCAGAATCCTGTCACAATGATGACAATTGCATGTACAATAATTGTAACTGAAAGTCAATTACATGATTTATTGTGCAGATGTATCAGATTTGGGCAGATGCATGGACACGTACCAGCAGCTACTTATGTTAGGCCTGCGCTGGGATGAGCTTTTCCCTTCACTAAAAGTGAAGCACTGAAAGTTGGAGTCATGACAGACAACATGACCTGATTGCAAAGCCCAGGCTCTTGGCCAGAGGCCCCAGGATTTTGGGCCAGGCTAAGCATCAGGAATCCCCAGAGGCAGAAGAGTGTGTAGAAAAACCAGGCTGAGAATCTGTTCCTCTTACTTATTCAGATATTAAGGATAATTTACCACAAAAAAATCTCTCCAGTCGTGAGTATTTTTCAATACTGTTTATTTTTTCTGTGAGGAAATAACTGATAATTCTCATCACCTTTAATTCACCTTTAAAAATTAAGAACCAGGGTAGAAGTAGCCTAGTGGGTAACACACTTGCCTATGAACCAGAAGAACCAGGTTCATACCCCATTTACTTCCATTGTTTCCCTGAGCAAGGCACTTAACCCTTAGTCCCTGTCCCTGTAACTACTGATTACAAGTTGCTCTGGATAAGGGTGTTTGATAAATGCTGTAAATATAAAATTTATTTCCACAGCCCTCAACCTCAAGACGGCCTGAAGTCTTTTCACAAAACGTGGAGGTTGTGCTGTCAAATGGGACCTTTCTGCAAGTCAAATCTTGTCCATGCAAAAGTCGTTAAGTGAATAACTAGGACAAAATTGGCAATTACAAGCCTCCTTCTGCTAAAAAAGAAGGGACCTTCTGGGCAAATTGCATAATGAGGTTGCTCTTCATTCTTTGAGACTTTGAGACATCCATTTCTTCTCGTCCCACCATTCTTTCCTGTTGTTTTTCTCTGTTTCTTTCTGTTTCATACATGTGACCATTGGAGAGTATAGACTTTTCAGTGACTTAAGTTATGGCCTTTATCTTTCCATGACGTGAACTATGAGATGTTTTTGGCATAAACAAGCTTTACTCTCTTGAGTATTTATCATACAAAACTCTTTTGGTCTGAATTGTGCACTGATGAGATGCTGACAGCTCACTTTAATTTATGGTCATTCACGGGCAACATTTTAATCAGAAGCTACTAATTAGATGTTTTTCACGCTTAATTTTAATTATCATATCAGTGGAGATTGATGAGATAATGGGATAATGTGGATAATATTATGGGCGAAGAGCAGCAAGGCGATTTTGTTTTTATGGCATTTTTAAATGCTTTTAAAGTGTTAGTTTGGTCTGTTTCATTAGTCTGTAGATGATCAGATGTTGTCACAGCTGACCTTGAAGATGGTGGAATGTGTTGAGGGGGGGGGTCTGACAGCTTCCATTTCACCGGTTAATAACTTTCTCTTTTTACCCCAATCTTGAGTCACATGTCCATTAAATTGCCATTTTCTTCTTTCTCTCCATATTTATTCCTTTTACACACCTTTTTCACTTGCCTCTCACACCCCACCCCTCTTCTATTCCAGCCTCCTCTATTTATCTGTCCTATCTTGTCTCTCTACTATTTTATATTCCCCTTCTCTCTGATCCGCAAACCTGTGGCATGACTGCACCATCCCTAGGGCGCACCTGCCCGGTCCGACAGCCACGGCCCAGGTTTACCAGCCTCCCAGCCCTGAGACACTGGGCTGAGGCCATTTTCATGCACAGGACCAAGAGCACATGAGCCAATGGAAAATAAACTATACTTTCATTCTGCAATCAATTACACGCCACCTGCGTTATTGGGGATTTGATATAACCAGGCAGCGGCAGCGATTCTCCAACACACAGCCCGAGGGTTCTGCGTCCCCCGTGTCTCCCTCTGTCTGGTGTAATGTGTGTAATGTCATCTGTTTTTATGTAACATACAGGGGCGTGTGAGTGTCCCGGCCTGCAGGAGAGCTGGAAAGTGTTTGAGGTCATGGTAGGACTTGTGAGGCAGACTGGCAGGCAGCAGTGGCAAGCTACATGGACTCTACTTACAACCAAACCAGAGGGGACTGTTTTAAGCACAAGGTGTGGTGGCTTTCTTTATGTTCATGGCCAATAAACTGTTCCTTTTTTCCATCGTCTCCACCCCCCCTTCGATCGTGACAATTATAAGGCATTCTTTCCGCTTTAATGATACTAATTCTTATTGTACACATCATGCAGGAGCAAAATATTCTCCATTGCTCAGTGTTCAGAAAGACAATGCTGAGGCTACAAAGGATCTAGAAATTCAGGAACAGAAAACTCATTTGGCAACTGTGCATCCAACACAATCTAAGGTCAATTATGAATCCCTGAGCAGCACCATCGACTGTGACTCTCTCAGTGCTGACTCCACACTGCAGAGTCAATGGACCATAATGATGGCTGCCTTTCTTCAAAGCTGCTGATGGCGAATAAGGGATACTGACTACTGTACTCTGAAGACTTCACTTCCCATGAGCCTTGTGAGGTGATTGGCTGCAATCCATTACGCAAGGACAAGAAGGAAGTCTAATTTTATTCAGCACTTGTCTAAGTGAATGCTTAGCATCTAATTAAGACAGCCACTGTCTGCTTAGGATTAGCATGCTGCAAGAATGTATAATGGCTCCAAGAGGGCATTTTAATTGTTATGACTTACCTGCTATGGAAATTAATGTCTGTGTAGGTCATGCATCTAATTCCAAATGCTAACGAGTGCTCAGTGTTGCAACACTGTATTTGAGGGCGTGTCCTTGTGAATGTGAAGGACAGGTGGAGGAAACATGTAGGCCACAATAGAAGTAGAATCTGGACCCATTTCCACAGAATCTGGACCCATTTCAGTTCGTTTACAGCCCGAACCACTCCACAACCCTCTCCCACCAAGACAAAAAGGATATTTACGCTAGAATGCTGTTTATTGACTTCAGCTCAGCATCCAATACTGTCATCTTCAGAAGCTGGTAAGGAAGTTGGACCTGCTGAGAATAAACTCTCCAGTCTGCAGCTGGATCGTGCACTTCCTAACAGACAGGCCTCAGTCTGTGTCTATGGGAAATAACACCTCCAAGGTCCTCAGACTGAGCACAGGTCCCCCACAGGGATGTGAGCTCAGCCCACTGCTGTTCACTCTGCTGACACATGACTGTGCTGCACAGTACAGTTCAAACCACATCATCAAGTCCGCAGATGACACAACAGTAGTGGGGCTCATCACCAACAATGATGATTCTGTCTACAGAGAGGCGATAAAACATCTGGTGGATTGGTGCCAGAGCAAAAACCTGACTCTCAGTGTCACCAAGACCAAAGAGATGGTTGTCAATTTCAGGAAGAAACCGACTGTCCCCACCCCACTGCACATTGATGGATCTGCTGTTGAGATCTTCAGCAGTGTGAAGTTCCTGGGTGTGCACATAACAGACGACCTCTCCTGGAGCCTCAACACCACCTCCACCACCAAGAAAGCCCAGAAATGTTTGCCCTTCCTCAGAATGCTCAAGAAGGCCAACCTCCCTCCTCCCATCCTCACATCATTCTGTGACTAGGGGTCTATGGGGGGTCTGTGCGAAACAGTATTTCAATTTATGGTATACTGTGTATACTGTTGTACTGACAATAAATCTCTCTTGAATCTTGAATCTTTTCTGATACTGTCACAAAAAAAAATCCCACCTACTGTTTAGTCCATTGTATATATACAAAGTCTGACCTTTCACACGGTTATAAGGTGAACTCCATGTGAGCTTGCAATGAGCTCACCCAACACACCTGTGGGTGTGCAGTGAACACAAAGTAACTCTGTAGAGGACGATGTCCAACCAGGGCCCACAGAGACTAGCAGGGACCAGCGAGGCCTAATAAGAGGGAAGTAAATGATGGGGAAGCTCGGGATGCCCCTGAGAATGCCCAACTGTCACAACTGGGTGAACTATATTTTAAAAAAGGGTGGTAGTAGCCTAGTGGGTAACACACTCGCCTATGAACCAGAAGACCCAGGTTCAAATCCCACTTACTACCATTGTGTCCCTGAGCAAGTGACGGAGCAAGACACTTAACCCTAAATTGCTCCAGGGGGGGAATGTCCCAGTAACTACTGATTGTAAGTCGCTCTGGATAAGTGCGTCTGATAAATGGTGTAAATGTAAATGTAAATTGTGGACTGTTTGACACAGCTCATAAACATGGCCATTCATAGCCAGAAAACAATTTATGCTGACAGCTGGGCGATTACGTTCACTGAACAAACACACATACATTTGAACATAGTTTTTTCTATGAATCTGACTTCACATTTGCATGAAGGAACAGATATATAAAATATTTGTAGGGAATGAGCACTATTTGTGGTATTTTTGAGCACTATTATACAATTTATACACTAGTTATTGAACTGTATTATGAACTGAGCACCTAAACATGCATGAGACAGGGCCTGTCCTTGAGACATTAAGGAGTACTTCATATCACTTAGCTGCCTTACATAAAAATTAAGATAAGTGTCAAGCATAGAATGCCGGTCAATGCCGTTTTTTGTGGAGCTTGCACATGAACGCCGAATTACCACTAAGCAGCGTAAAACAAAGCTTCATGGGGGACTGAACAGCAATTTTACATGAAGACCTGAACTGGCTTGGGACTGCTTGACTGTTCTATTATGGCACATTGACTACTATAATTTCCTGTTGTGTACGTTTCTCCTGACCGAATCTCCAGTATCACCTCACAGCTATACTTCACCAGAGGATTATAGTTTATAGTCACAGCTTTGTGTTTAAATGCAGCATAGTTATAATTCTTGATTTAATCAATGTAGTACTGTCAATATACTCAATTGTGCAATTGACTGCAGAGGAGGACAATCAATAATAAATAATATTACCACTGGGAACACAGGTGCCTCCTGTGTAATGGTCTGAGAACCTCTCAAAGCTTCTGTTCAACAGACCTCTTATTATAGGCCAGCTTCTTTTTAGGAGTGGAGGATGGCATTGTGTTGGAAGTGGGAGAGGATTTTTACACACATATTTGTGTGGAACCAGATCTGTGTGTGTGCATATCCAGAGTAAGTGGGGCTTGCAATGTGAATGTGCAATGTTTGCTGAGCAAGCCTGCCCACTCAGGGGTGAAAATACCCCACTGCACAATGCTGAACTGAATGGCACAAGAAGGTGAAATAGAAATGTGTGTGAAAGACAAAAGAAATTATTTCTTGGGGGACAACAAGGAACAAGATAAAAAGAGAGAGAGGGTAAAGGAGGCCACAGTGACAGTGACAGTAAGTAATTCCTCCACTGCAGACATGAGAGGATGAGACGCCTGCGGTAAAATGGGAGCTTCCAGCTCTGGAAGGTGCAGGACAGGTCCGAGGCCAGTGACTGTGGTCTCAGTGAGCACTGCTACGGCTGTTTGACCTTCACCACATGCTGATCCAGCGTCAGCCTATATGGCCTTCTGTGCATAACAAGGCCAGATGACCCGGCAACAATAAAGCCAGGTGGAGTGTCAGCAGGGGGTGGAGGTGTGTATGTGTGTGTGTTCAGAATAATAAAACCGCAGCAAACACTCCAGACCCTGCCCAATGCCTGGTCACAATGTGATAAAATATACACTGCTCAAACAAAAGACATCCTAGATCTGAATGAATGAAATATTCTTATTAAATACTTTGTTCTTTACATAGTTAAATGTGCTGACAATAAAATCACACAAAATTTGTCGATGGAAATCAAACTTATTAACCCCAATGAGCTCTAGATTTGGAGTCACACTCAAAATTAAAGTGGAAAAAAACACTACAGGCTGATCCAACTTTGATGTAATGTCCTTGAAACAAGTCAAAATGAGTCTCAGTAGTGTGTGTGGCCTCCACGTGCCTGTATGACCTCCATACAGCGCCTGGGCATGCACCTGATGAGGTGGCGGATAGTCTCCTGAGGGATCTCTTCCCAGACCTGGAAAGCATCCACCAACTCCTGGACAGTCTGTAGTGCAATGTAAAGTAAAATAAAGTGAAGTGATTGTTACATGTGATACACATGTAACATGTAAATTTGTCCTCTGCATTTAACCATCACCTTGAGTGAGCAGTGGGCAGCCATTACAGACACCGGGGAGGCACCTTAGCGACACCTTGGCAGATCGGGATTCGAACCAGCAACCTTCTGATTACAGGGCCACTTCCTTAACCGCTAGGCCACCACTGCCCCTGTTAAAGCTTACAGCACCTGGTATTCCCAGGCAGTCTCCCATCCAAGTACTAACCAGGCCCAACCCTTCTTAGCTTCCAAGATTAGACGAGATCAGGTGTTCTTTGGCTGGTATGGCCGTAAGCAGCAGAGCTGCATTGGCCGGGAATGCCGGGAATGTGGCAACCACACCAGCATATGGTCTCACATGGGATCTGAAGATCTCATCTTGGTACCTAATGGCAGTCAGGCTACCTCTGGAGAGAACATAGAGGGCTGTGTGGCCTCCCAAAGAAATGCCACCCCACACTATTACTGACCACTGCCAAGCCAGTCATGCTGGAGGATGTTGCAGGCAGCCGAACGTTCCCCACGGCTTCTCCCGATTCTGTCACGTCTGTCACATGTGCTCAGTGTGAACCTGCTTTCATCTTTTCATTACATTTTGCCAGTCTAGGTGTCCTCTATACAGCTGTTAGCACAACCCCCACTTGTAGACGCCAGGTCCTCATACCACCCTCGTGGAGTCTGTTTCTGACCGTTTGAGTAGACACATGCACAATTGTGGATTGCTGGAGGTCATTTTGCAGGGCTCTGGCAGAGCTCCTCCTGTTTCTCCTTGCACAAAGGCAAGGGCTGGGCTGTTGCTCTCCTATGGCCTCCGCCTCGCCTCCTGATGTTCTGGCCTGTCACCTCCATGCTCTGGACACTACGCTGACAGACACAGCAAACCTTCTTGCCACAGTTCGCATTGATGTGCCATCCTGGATGAGCTGCACTACCTGAGCAACATGTATTCTTGTATACTCCGTCTCATGCTACCACTAGAAAGACCGGCAGCATTCAAAATTGACCAAAACATCAGTCAGAAAGCATAGGAACTGAGAAGTGGTCTGTGGTCACCACCTGCAGAACTTTATTGGGGATGTCTTGCTAATTGTCTATAATTTCCATCTGTTGTCTATTTGATTTGCACAACAGCATGTAAAATTGATTGTCAGTATTGGTTCATAAGTGGACAGTTTGATTGTTTTGTTTAAGTGTTCCCTTTATTTATTTAATTTTTTGGAGCAGTTTATATTATAATTATATTTTCACTTAGGCCTTTTATGGTATTCTGAATAAAAAGGAAGTGTATGACATATTCATGTCTTGCTGAAATGGAAATATATCTGTTATAAATATATTTATCACAATATTCAAATCAGCAGTGTCTGTCTAAATATGTAATTAAAAAAATTAATAATCTGAAAAGGAATCAAATTGCTACCAAGAAGGCTGGAGTGTACCATGAGGTACCTTGCAAGTTGGAATCAATAAGCTCAAACTGCGTTCCTAAAAATTTGTTAATATCACAGAACACAGAAATATTTGAAAATGAAGTAATGAAGCACACAGTGCACACCACGAAATGTGATCTCTGCTAGGGCCCTGTGAAATCCTTTTTTTTTTTTGCCTAAATTCAGTTAATTTATTCCTAATTTTAATTTTTTTTTTCCATTTTAATTCTTCTGAATGCCATGTCTTCCGTTACAAACGTATTTATTCACCTAAAAACTATGTGATTATGGAGTGGAAAAAAGAAAAAATGCAGTATGACGAATCACATTTAATCTGTTCAACAAAGTGCTTGGACATTTACTGTTGCTTTTGTAAGAACTTTTTGTAAAGAACTATCTAAACTACCATTTAAAAAATAAAATTGTTTCATATTTGAAATCAACATTAAAATCCTATAAATATAAATAAACTTTGGGAAGACCTGGAACCATGTTAATAAAATCACGTTTTTGAATCAGCTTGTTTGCATGATTCCGCAATTCAGTCCCCATTTTCTGTGTTGCGGAAATCAGAGGGACTAATTTGAATTTAATCCATCAACTTAGTGAGCAGCGGGCAGTGTATGGGGACGGTACTTTGCTCAGTGGCACCTCAGTCCAATTACGGGTCTGTTTTCTTTCTATTTCTTCTGCCACTTGTGGCATACACAGAAAATAGAGCGGAGATAAATAGGGATAGTGAGTTTAGTTAATGGTTCATAAATGTCACATGACAAGCCACTGAATGTTGCAGTAAGATCAGCAATCACAATGTTTTCATAGCGAAAGCAAATTATTTCGTTTCTCTGTAAGAAATATAGCAGTGATGAAATAAAAAGTACATATTTAACACCAAACATGGTGTTCATCTTTGGCTGAAAAACATAGCGCACCAGTCCCAATAACCCAATAATACTCTATTTTTGAGTACCTACACTACAGATGACAACATTCATTCATCTATAATTGTTTTGTAAGAAATTCCATTTGCATTTCTGAGAACAAGTCACATTGGTCAATAAACTATATACATTAGCCACAGAGGATGTTCCACAAAGGGTGCATTCATATCAAATAACCCTATACAGGAGTACACAGACAGACAAAGATGGAATGAGTGTGAAATTGACTGTGCTGTCAATAGATGTGCTGTTCAGATGCATAATGGCTCTAGGGTCGATATGACCTTAACAAACACACTGAAGTAGCACACTATACTTAAAAACAACCACTTTCCTAAAAACGTCTTACACAGAACCTTAAGAGTTACACTTAGTTATGAAATTACTATTCAGTCTTGGACATATAAGAGTGCTCCTGTTTCCTGTGTGAGGACCAGCAAATGTCCATGTTGTGGTCTTCAGCAATGAAAGGGTGCTATTTGGAATGGTGTTATAGTGTGACAAATGGCTTGGCACACGTTCACATGGAGGGGTGCTCAACACACACCTTCAACCATGAGCTACCCACTCGACCGTGTTAATTCACAAGCATGGTGGGGTGTTTTAAGGGTGGGGGCAATGGGAATTGTGATTAATAGTGATCTTTAAGGTGTACGAGTTACAGAGGGAATTGGAGAAATAGCCCCCTGAAGCGGTGTGGGCTATCGATCAGTGACATCACCGGAGACACCATACAGAGACGCTGAAGGGGCAAGTGTTGAAATGAGGGAAAGAGAGAGATAATGAGCACATTACTCTTTTTCAGCAAAGCAGGGACGGAGAGGGCTGGGAGGGTTGAAGGCTCGGCTGATGGTAAAGTGAAAACAGAGAGACGAAAGAGTGTGAGAACAGCATGATAGGGAGGTATGGAAAAGAGGAAGCAACTCAAATTAGATTTAAGCCTGTCAAAGCCTGGTAATTATAACTTCTGGCCAAGCCTGGGTGAGGATTGGGACCTATTGGACCAAGAATAGTTTTAATTCGCAATGGTAAAATGGCATTTTCAATTATGCCCACAGTGATTTTCTCAGAAATCAGCCTATATGCCAAAAAGGCACTAGAGCCAGCACAGAATTTGTACTCATGAGCACATAATTCTATAATGGACCACGGTGCAAAAAAATCAAGGTCCAAAAATGACAGTGGCTCAATAAATGCAGCTTGGGGAAAAGCATAAAGGTTATCCACATCCAAAAACTCCTCATGCAATATTGCTCATGTTGCTTTAAAAGGCACAGATTACACCTCTCGCTTCTCAACGATTTGAATGAAACGAGCACAGTACCAGATTTATAAAGATGATGTGACTCACTCGGACACAGCATTTAGCTTCGGCTCATTTTCTCTCCTTCAGACAACACATGACAGATTCTTTCAGTCCCGTGTGATCAGATACAAAGAATTCACAGCCTGAATGAAGAAGCATGCAAATCTGCACGTGCACGCAGATAATTAGCAATTTGCCTTTACAGCCAGATAATAAAACTGTGATCAGTAACCTCTGTACCATACCAAAAGGAGTTTACAGAGGGGAGAGTGGAGCTATGAGGCATAATAAAAAAATTATGAAACTGTTTACAGTAAAAAATAGAAAAACACATCCACCTCGATTAATGGAAACACTGTGTTGGCATTGCAAGAGGGCATCAATAATAATAAAAAGCATGGATGAATTTCAGCATTTAACCTAGAGCACTCCATTCTATCACTGACGACTGAACCATCTTTCAAAATTGGTTTGCTAAAAAATGAACATTATGATAAAATTTTTCCAAGATTTAATGAAAAACAATGAACTCACGTCTCATTAAAAACAAATAAATAAATACACCGGCTACACAGACTGAATAGGACTAATCCTAGCTGTGTCATTCACCTTCTTTTGTGTCCAAAAGACCCCATATCATCTAAAGCATGCAATAAATTTTGTGGCATCCCAAAAAACATTGCAGATTTACTGGGAACTTGTCCAAAATGTAGCGCGAAACTGAACTAATGTGGGGGGAAAAGGGCAACACAGAAGTCAGCATTTCCCACCACAAGGAAGAGAAATATAGTATAAATGCAGTGCAGTATAATCTGTAGCAAGGTGTACCAGCACCCCATTAAGAAAGATCATGATTGTATGATGGCCTTTTCTCCACACAGACCATCTGCTCTCTAAAAGAGGGGTTGCACATGAACATTATGTAAGCTTTGATGACCAGAGGCTCGTTGGAAATCATGAAACACACAGACCCACTTCTGTGAGCACACATAAAGAAAGGGGGGGATAGTGTTCATTAGGAGCGCTGCGTAAAGGACGGGCTTTGGCACTCATTAGCCAGCGAATCGACACCACCACGAGAGAGCAGAAATTCAAAAAGGCAAAAATAAAACAAACAGAAACAGCACGCATGCTGTTGTTCTTTTTTTCCCAAGAGGGACTGATAGGCAGTCACACGTAGAGATGCAAACCTGCCACATACAGTCAAGACTGTTAAACAAAGAGTGCAGCAAAGTGCAAATAACAAGAGAAGCCCTGTGGATTTGTGTGCTGCTGCTGAGTGAATTAAACTCACCGGCACACATACACACACGCAAATGCACACATACACGCACCTGCATTTTTTTGTATTTCTGTAATCATTCATGCCTGATGTCATGAACATGTAACCTGAATATTATATAAGCCTCTGTTTTATACCTTAGAATATTTGAATATGATGTCTAGCTTTCCAATATGGCAGATCCCACTATGAAGTTGCCCCTACATGCCACACAGTCATATGCAAAATAGGACCTCTGAAGAATGTGGATAGAAAAATATACCCAGGGTTGTTCACTCTCAGAGAATAGCTAGTGGTGCGCAAATTAATGTTAGACATAATAGAAAGGTGTCAAGATGCAGCATCCTCACCCCTGTTCACCACTGAAAGTGCCAACCAAGGACATGTGAGCATCAGATCTAGCAATCAATGCAATCGAACAAGGCGGTTGGATCATCTGAAGGAGAGATGGCAGCAGGATGCACTATGGGAAAGGAGGTGCCAGACATGTTAAAGAAAGGACATCTGGCATTGTAAGAAGAATGCTTCATTTTTAATGTGCATCATAAAAAATTATGTGTGTAACATTGTTTCTGCATATTTTATAAACAACTAAACAACAATCAGATTAACCAAATGAAAAAAAATACAATGAGGAAAAAGTGGAGTGATTGTCAAACACAGCACAGCACATGGTGCACACAACGAAATGTGTCCTCTGCTTTTAACCCATGACCACATCTCAGGCGCCCGGGGAGCAGTGTGTGGGGATGGTGCTTTGCTCAGTGGCACCTTAGTGGCACCTTGGCGGATGGGGATTTGAACCAGCGACCTTCTGGTTACGGGGCCGCTTTCTTAACCGCTAGGCCGCCACTGCCCCAGAAAGAGAGGGAGAGAAATTTGTCGCTCTTTGAAAGATATAAATGGGACATGCTGATTGTCAGTCTGCTGGAAACATGGAACACTCGGCACTAAACAGCAGCCTTTGATCCTGCAAGCACTGTGTTTGAAGCGGCAAAATCTGAAATCTGCAGATCACCCACACCTCGAGAGTACGAGACTATTATGGAGCCATGTATGAGAAGCGGAAAGCCTCGAGGAACACCTCACCTCAACAGTTTGTTTAGTTTCAAGCATTCAGGAATCCTTTCAAAATGTCACACACACACGGGTTTGCTCCTTGGATTGAGCAACAATCGTAAGGTATCAAAATCAATCTTAAAAACAAAAGGAAATCTTTGGCTGGGCCATTAATAGGCTCTAACCCTATCCATGAACATGATAAAGTAATATTAACAATGTAACTCCAAGATCATAGGATGGATGCAGTTGGCACAATGTAAGCCATTTCTCTCTGGACGTCCACAGGGAACAAGCGTGCTCAGTCAGACAAACCTGTGCTGATTTTTTAGGTATGCCCACTAACAAAGAACTGGTCGGTCTAGAATTTCAACGCTAGCTTTATTTGAACAATGAGAGACAGAACAATAATAAAAAAATGTAAAAAATGATCTGTATCTTATATGAAAGACACCTGTACATGTGCCAAATATGAATGTGCCACAAAACATTAACGATTTGGAGAGGATTTACAAAGAGGAGTGGGTGAAAATTGACAGATAGATGCCTTTATTGCCACTATACAAGAACAGCAAGCTAAAACCCCCCCTGAGATATGTGTGAACCCTGCGGCCAACTACAAAAAACGTCTGACCTCTACAACTTTTGTTTTTGTTTTTTTTAACTATTTTAATACGCATTTGTCTGGATTTTTTGGTCATTCTTATGTCTCTCAATGTTCAAATAAACCGACAATTGAAATTCTAGACTGGTCCTTTGTTTGTTAGTGGGCAAACTGACAAAATCTTGACCGTAACATAAGGGAGTCTCTGTACTTCTTCAATGCCCAATGTTTCTTTTACATTCTTAGCTAAAACAATAGGTGCAACTCATAAACGTCTTGGTTTGATGCAGGAGATAACTGTTTTAAAAATGGGGTGGTAGTAGCTTTGTGGGTAATAGTCCCACCTATAAACCAGATGACCACAATGTCACAGGTTCAAAACTCACTTACTAACATTGTGCCCCTGAGCAAGACACTTAAGCCTGAGTGTATCCAGGGGGACTGTCAATGTAATTAATGATTGTAAATCACTCTGGATAAGGGTGTCTGCTAGATGCCATAAATGTAAATGGCATTTACAACTCAAACAATTTATATCACTCCCAAATGTCCTTACATCAAATCCAGCCTAAAATGCAATAATAATAAATGCAATTTTGATCACTGTGCAATATTTCAAACTGTCATGCGTTGTTATCAGGTGCAAGAGTAGCAATGGGGTTGCTTCTTCCAAAACAATGGAATATTCTCTCAGTCTGATACCATGACGAAGGGGGGGCACCAGGCAAATTCAGACCGTGGCGTGTTGGGTCCAGGCCGCTACATGCTTGGAGTGACATTACTGCATGGTGCTCTACAAATACACATCTATGTGTGCACACAGACATACACACATAGACACAATTTAATAAGAGGATAAGTATCAGCCTGCCAGGATCTCTAGGCTCCCCTATTGTCTCTCGTGGTTGCATTTTAGCATTGCAAAGAGCTGCACTCAATGTTTAGAAATCATAAACAATTTTCATTAGGATGTACAATTGGTTCTCATGTTCCTCTTAATCCTTTCCCACGTTAACATCTAGGCTCCCCTTGCATTCCTTCTATCATATACATCATCATAAGAAGATAATGTTAATATTATTCTGTCATGAATATTCTTCTAGTACCCCACACATTCAAAGAAGGTGTGTGTGTGTGTGTGTGTGTGTGTGTGTGTGTGTGTGTGTGTACTTATGAATGAGTACATAGAGAAAGACAGAGCATTTGTACTGTCGGACTGTACCTGTACTTCCACCGAAGCCAATGGAGTACACTTTACTAAGTTATAAGTGCCTTATAAAAAGAGGTCTCCGGACAGTGAAGTGGCTTAGGTGAAATTATCCCACTTACATCAATACAAAGAAAACTGAAACAAGCATTATGCCCCAAGGAGTTTCATTTTCCATCCTTTTACCTCTCATGCAGCTCTAGACTGCTTCACTTACAACCTTTGTTAAAGCTTTAATAATCTTTCTGCTGGTTAGCTGGCCTTTATCAACTTTACTATTTATTTTCTTCTACCTTATATTCCTGTCACTGGTGAGGCAAGGACATAAAACTATAAGCTAGTAAAATCTGGTGAGGCAGGAGACATATAACCTTGTTGACGTGACCAAAGTTATGCCAGATTTTAAGGAGTCTAATATAGTGAGCAACAGTCGTTTCTCTGTAACTGTTTACTCTGAATACTCCTTTTTCACACACAAGAGAAAGGGTGGGGCACCCTCAGCAACATGGCAGTTTCTAATCCAATGTTAATTAGACCCCAGGAAATGGCAGGAATCGTCTCTGATCACGAGTCTTGCTTCCGGGACCATCAACCACACTGTGCCGCTACCAGACTCTATTAATAGCAAACTCTTCCGTGTACTAATCAGAGCTAAAAGAGGACTGCATTACTCTTTGCCTGTTAATGCAACAGGAGACACTAAACCCTCCCTCGGGTGCAGAAGCTAAACCTTCTTGACAAATGAACAAAAAAAGAGGAATGTAGATGATTCTCGGGGGTTAAAACATAATAATACTCTATTCCTGCAATGTAAATGGGAGGTCAGAAGGGAGTGATGTGATCGATGGGTGATTCAGTAATGGCAGCCAACTCTGAGCAACGCTCCATTTCTTCGACTGTTCTTCAATTCCTAAATTTCCCTATGGGATCAATAAAGTATTTATCTCATCTATCTTTACCATCAATCAATCAAAAAAGTTTTGCCAAGCTCACTCTGAGGTATTAATAAAAACTGGCACAAACTAAAACATCTACATAACCCAAATAAATTGCATTTTCATTTCAAAGGTGCTGTGAGCCAAGGTGTTCCATTTAGAAAATGGAAAAATGTGTTTGCAATTTGGGACGTGGTCTGGCCAAACGTACTGACAGCAACTCATAGCCCAAAATGATTTTAACGTACCACAGATTTATTACAATATCCACTATGAAAATAACCATGGCATTACAGGTTGTAAAGAAACTTCACAAACTTCCTCAGGAAAAATTGACGAATGGAATTAAACGTTCTGATATACATTGTATCATGTGACATATTTCACAATGACATTCACAAAAAGTACTACAGAAAAACCTCTGGGGATGCCAGTCCCAAACCTCTGTAATTTGGGAGTGTTGCTTCAGGAAGGGTATACTAATAGTGTCAAGTCAACCCTACTAGAATTGGTGGATGTATAGATTAATCCAGGGGTCTGATACCTACCAAAGAAGATGGTTTTTTACTTGATTTAGTGCTAGTGGTGCAAGGACCTAGGAGCTATTTTTCCCCATAATTCATGTCTGACCAGTATAACAGAAACTGACTTCTGTCTGTTAGAGTTAGTCTACACATCCCAAGGCAACATTTTTATTTAATGCATTAAACTGGTACATAATGTGATTGCTGCCTGTTATACAGGAACATTCTCATCCAAAATTGGTTTTCATTAGTTCTAATCAATCTTTCCTTTTAATCCTGGATCGTAGATCCCAGTTGAGGACTCTTCACGAAGGCTTAACTTGATTATATTTGTTCCTACGGGGCTGCACAGGAGAGAATGGAATGGAGGGGAAATGAAAGTCCTTCATTTAAATGGAGGGATCAATGAGCAATTCTCTGTTTACTAGTCTATGAGGCAAAGCTTGTCCCACAGAGACTTAAGTGCACAAATCCACTGAAGATAAACACACCTTGACAAAGCCCAGTGAACTTTGCCAGCTGAGCTGCTCGGTGGATGCAAATGGAATGAATAAAATGCATTTCCGCTGCATTCAACTTTCAAAACAGATTCCCCAGTGACTCGGCTAACATTCAACGTTAGGGCTTTAAAATATAATGCAGAAAAATCATTTCAGTCAGCTAAAATAATAGGTGCATTTATGGCATTAATCAGATGCTCCTTATCCAGAGCGCCTTACAATCAGTAGTTACAGGGACAGTCCCCCCTGGAGACACTCAGTGTTAAGTGTCTTGTTCAGGGACACAATAGTAGTAAGTGGGATTTGAACCTGTGACTTTTGTGGTCTTCTGGTTCATAGGTGATGGTTAGTAGGCTATGACCACTGAATTTCTTCCCTGGGTGCTTCTGTGACTCTGATTGCCTACTGTGTTCCTCCCTGTGTTGCTAGTAAAAACACTTTCACCGCTGGGCATCTGTGCTCTCAGTCCCCCTTTGGCCACATGACTAAGCAGCCATTGATTTCAGGACTGAATCCTATCCTGGTGGAAAAAAAATCTTTGAGGCTGTTTAATTTCCTCTCCTCCAGAAACTGCCCAAAGCCTGAAAAATGGTGGACCTGGTCATCCATGAAATAGTATGAAGAGCCCATTCGACATTCTGTCTGGGTCAAGGGTCAACCTCATACCTACAGCTTATAACCGGGATATTGCTGGTGTGCAGCTGACGAACAATTTGACACATTTCGCCTGCAATGTTGCTTTATGGTGACTGAGAATTAAAACCATAACAAAATGGTTATATTGATATTTTTATTGAATTGTCATTCTATATGGTAATCAGCCAACGCATAAAAAATATCTGACAGTTTATTAATCATAAAGTAAATAATCTCTAAAATAATGCGATCATGAAGTAATGATTAATTATCTGTCGGAATATGTATGTAACATGTATAAGGCAGCAAATGAATAGTCAGTT
This sequence comes from Denticeps clupeoides, assembly GCF_900700375.1. Taxonomy (NCBI): domain Eukaryota; kingdom Metazoa; phylum Chordata; class Actinopteri; order Clupeiformes; family Denticipitidae; genus Denticeps; species Denticeps clupeoides. Next base: position 22,483,406 of record NC_041707.1, read on the forward strand.
CCTGAAGCGAATGTGATGGAAAAAAGCATAAGGAGCTGAATTTTAATAGTTCGATGACTGGGTCAGAGCTTCTGGTTCTCAGCATGATGTACTTTTACTCTGACACATACCACCTACCTAAACATTGTTGTAAATGCTGAAAAACCTTGATAACAATGGCACCCTTTCGCACATAATACACACAACACACACACAAAAGAACGTTTGAGGAACATTTACAATTTTAGGGTATGATCTGGCATTTGAATTTCACAGATGTCAATCAGCCAATCTGTGGGATTTGTGATAAAAAAAAAACATCTAAGTGTAGTCGTTTTGGTCAGGTTACTTTTGTGTAAGCACAATAATTTATCGCAACTCTTTACATGTTACATAAGGTGGTAGTAGCCGAGTGGGTAAGACACTTGCCTATGAACAAGAAGACCCAGGTTCAAATCCCACTTACTACCATTGTGTCCCTGAGCAAGACACTTAACCCTAAGTTGCTCCAGGGGGGGGGGACTGTCCCTGTAACTACTGATTGTAAGTCGCTCTGGATAAGGGCGTCTGATAAATGCTGTAAATGTAAATGATGAGCAGAACCGACAGTGGATCTGCATCTGGCTATAACTTAAGTACAAGGTTTCACAAAACATGATTCTAGTGACGACTGATAGTGATGATTCCATAACAACCTGCCACCAGTTTCCTACCAAATGTACGAGAGGGATTTTACGGGCAGGTTATTTCCACAAAACCTTGCTTCAGATGCTTGTAGATTCTTTTTTTAATCCCCTCTTAAATAATCCAATCATTAAGGGGATCTGCCTAACATGCAGAATGCCCAGTGGCCCTCACACTCATATGCAACACATCGCTGACAACCAGCGTTACAGTATATCCACTGCATTACATTATATAATTCAGGATAGTGCACACTGGGTAGGATTATCAGAAATGAATTGGGGATCTATGTTATAAGAGAGGGTGGGATGGATGATTTGAGGGATGGAAACGAAAGGTACCGATATGAGAGAGAGAGAGGAGAGATGAAAGTTTGTATATGTGCGATAGATTTGGGTCATGTGAAAACTTCAAAGTCTGGCTGCATAAGTGAATTCCAGTGAGAGTCAGGGAGAAGGGAATTTGGCATCTGGTGTCATTTCGAAAAAAGAAAGTGAGATTTCCTTTTGGTTAACACACCCAAATTCACAAACCTGGCAGAAATCATCGAACACAGCATTCCCACAGTTAAAAGCACCATATTCTCACATTCTCATATAATAATATAGCATATGTATAACACAAGCTTGACACACGTACTCTGTGGTGATTATGGAGACTAAGATAGAGGCCATTTTGAAGAATCCAATGGAAGAAAGATATTCCAATTTTCTTTTGTAGCAGGAGATTTGATGAATCTGTTTTTACCTTCAGGACTGCTTTGTTCACTATTGTCACCATCAAAAGCGGCTGAAGATAGTTGAGAGAAGTTAAGAGTTTGAAATCAAATGTATGATTTTTATTAACATTACATAACCTAACGTGTTATTTCATAGTCCGTTTCCTTCTATAATGTAAAGTATGCAAGACTCATAATTGAGAAGGTGCGTCCAAACTTTTGACTGCTAGTGTATTTTAAACCACCCACAACGTTATACAGCTTTCTGAAAAGCAGTCTACAGTTTAACAGTATATCATCTCAATCTCCATAGCACAGATTTTACGCTTTACGATATCCCAAGCTTTAGAACTTAAAAAAAAAAATCTTACCTGCCTCGTTATTGCTGCGGTCCGGAGCGAACCGGGCGGGGAGCTGCAACGGGAATAAACAGATTACTGTCCGACAATAGCCACCAATATCCTCCCTGGAGAGGATTTACACAACAGCTCCAAGTTTTCCTCTTCAATATCCCCCATGTGGAGTCATCCGTTCATTCATAAGAATCGAATACGCTGTGTGTGTGTGTGTGTGTGTGTGTGTGTGTGTGTGTGTGTGTGTGTGTGTGTGTGTGTGTGTGTGCGTGCGTGCGTGTGTGTGTGTGTGTGCGTGCGTGCGTGTGTGTGTGTGCGTGTTTATTAGCATTTGTTCTCTGCTGCCTATTATATCCAGAAATGAACCCCGAGATGGATCTGGGGTCACATGTCAGTGTAAAACCGCGCGGGAGTTCAGGTGAGCTCCGACCCGCCTGTTCCCCGTAGCGTCCGCGCTGCGACGGCGGATGTCGGGCTGGAACTCACCGGTCCGCGTAATCCGCGCGTCTGACCGGAGATCGGGGATCGGGGGTCCTGAACGCTCCTTCCGTTCCGCTTACAGACCGACGTCCGTCTGTCGGCGCAACTGAGCCCAACACGGGGTGTCCATCGCGGCGCGCCTTCGGCAGCGGCTCCCGGGAAGCTGGCAGAGGAGACCAGAGTACGGAGACAGGACGCGCACACACACACACACACACACGCACACACAGAGAAAGGGGAGGAGGAGAATGTCTTTTTAGCAAGTGCATGGGTGTATTCGGAGCTCTTAAACTAGCCTGCATCAAAAAAAAAAAAAAGTAGGTGGAGAGGTGTAATGAATACGCGTACCCATGTTATGTCGTGTCACTCTGATCCCAATTTGCGGCTAATTTGTTGGTCAATTCACCCCGGAATGTAATACATATTGACATTTAAGGTTTTGTAGTGTAAGGCATCGGTCCACTTTTTAGAGCTAACGGTACCGATTGACGCATTTCACCTGTAATAGTTCATCACGGTCGTGTGTGTGTGTGTGTGTGTGGGGGGGGGGGGGGGGGTTCTTCATGTGCAGTGGTTTTTGACCAGTGTTCAAAGATCAGCAGTCAAAAATTGGTGAAAAGATGCCCTGGGTGTCGTCCGCGTTCAAAATGCAGTGAACTGGGAAATGTGTAGGATATGCTCCTGCACCATGCAACATAATGGCATACACTACCTGCCCCAAACAGTTACCATCAATCAAAATTTACGTTGACACACACACACATACACACCTATTTTTCATCCAACAAACTTTCTGCACAAAGAAAACCCAGGCAAGGAACCAAGCCAGGTGCTACCCCATGCACCACAATGTGCTCCTGCTTACTTGTGTAATGTGTCCAATCATCCTCTGTGTCACTCATACTCTTAATAAACCCATTGATTTTGTCGTCCGGATCTCACCCATCGTCCTCACACGCGCTTACTTCAACAGAGAGCGGGAGAGAGCGGTGATAAACAGAGGGCTTTACAGGGCCATTAGCTGGCTGTTTATACAGCACTCTTGACCACCCACACCTCCACACCTCTCAGCATCAGGGTATTGAGTGGTGCTCTGATGGATGACCGTGGTCTCCTTCACCGGCAATTCAGGAACAGTTGATGGCCACATCGCCTTCTTCTGCGCCGCTTCTCCCAACTGCATGAAAAACGATGCGATGAGCTTTCTTATTTTCTACTGTTCACTGTGGCTTATTTTCAAGTTTTTTGATACCGAGCTCTTGACTGGGAAAAGAATGTGCGCCCAAAAGGGGCAGTGGAGGCCTAGCGGTTAAGGAAGCGGCCCCGTATTCGGAAGGTTGCTGGTTTGAATTCCGACCTGCCATGGTGCCACTGAGCAAAGCATCGCCCCCACACACTGCTCCCCGGGCGCCTGTCATGGCTGCTCACTGCGCACCAAGGGTGATGGTTAAAAGCAGAGGACACGTCTCATTGTGTCACCATGTGCTGTGATTCACAATGACAATCACTTCTTTCTAAAGCATCCCGAGTCCTTTCAATTTTCAGTTTTTTTAATAACTAGCACACTTTAACACACATTGATTTATAGTTAATGACATTTTTGTTCACTATAATGTAAAATGTATATATTTATGTATATGTATATATATATATATATATATATATATATATATATATATATATATATATATATATATATATATATATATATATATATATATATATATATATTTAATTCATGCTACTTGTTCTATGGAGAGATCCACATTTATCTTAAAATTTTCAGGTTGTTCTGAGCATCACAATTGGGCACCCATGATGCCCCGTCCAATGCACAGTGGGCGGTGGGGTAAGGGTGCGGTTGCTTAATCACAGGCTACTCCTGAAAAAGGAGTAACCTGCATGTAATGATTACGTAGCATATGACTTTGAGGTGGTATGGGTCTTGTGGCTTATAATATACAGAGATATTGACTGGCGAAATTACAGTATATGAAAGTACAGCCATATGTAATGATATGTGACGTCAGCAAAAAATAAAGTTATTTCTTTTTATATAAATATGTTTCATTTATTCATAGGTTAATAATTATGAATATATTAGAATCATAAAAATATGCAACGCTCCACTCAGTTATTAGCATTCCTGCTAAAGATTAGTAAAACATATTAGAAGGCACTCGTGTGGCACAATCATTGCCATTCCTGCAGTTATACAATATACAATGATAAATGCTGCAAATGTACAACCACTCCTGGTCAGTAAAACTGCATCGAGCCTTATTCTAACACATTTTTATATACATTTAGATTACAGAATCTTTCCAGACCATCCACAGTCCAAGATGAAGAGTGCACTGTGTGTCATCCCCACAGGATTTAACAGGGTTCCGGACAGGGACCTGAGATGGAGCTTTTGCTGATGGTTAGTTCTGGTAGTTACATGCTTAGAACCACTGGCAAACCTTCCATGTTTGGAGCAAGGAGGCTTGCTATTCTTCTTTTGAATTCATCTTTGTGTTTTGTTTTTTCTCTCTCTACTGTTCCCATCTTCCTAAATGTTATAAAGAATCTAAATGAATGTCCTTTTCCAGGCATGTTTTGCCAGTACAAATGTACAAATCTTATTTCAATGTAGTGTACACTAGTATGTATCAGTCAAAAAGGTTTGCAAATTTTGAAGGCATTTACTGATATATAGATTTGTACAACAATGCTATATGCTGGGACTCGATGGGTTGTGCTCTACGGTCCCCTGAAATACATGACTGTAAAGAGCAGCCTTACTCAAGGGCGAGGCTCTGCTTGCATGTATATAAATGTATGATAATTGTATGTGTCTAAAAAAAGTGGCACCCTGGAGAACAAACACGGAGCAAAGGCACATCAGAGGGAGAGGTTCACCACCCCTGACGTCCTCTCCTCACCCTGACCACACCAACCAAAGCCTCTAGTTATATGGGTAGAAAATAGCAACAAACCACTGTCATGTGCCGTGTTTAATGTAGAGTAGCAGAGCAGGCAAAGTCTGTTCCGTAGCTGTACATCAGAAAAAAGGCTTTCAAATGCTTTTACAAAATGTTTTATATCTTTATTTGTTTAACAAATGTAAACAGGCAAGTTATTTTTTGTTTTTTTTCTCACGTCAAAAGTGAAAGTGAAGTAATTGTCACTTGTGATACACAGCAGCACAGCACACGGTGACATGTGCCCGGGGAGCAGTGTGTGGGGACGGTGCTTTGGTCAGTGGCACCTCAGTGGCACCTTGGCGGATCGGGGATTCGAACCGGCAACCTTCTGATTACGGGGCATCTGCTAGGCCACCACTGTCCCCTAAAGCAAGCCTTTTACTGCAAAGATAAAATGTTACTATTTTTCAGCTGATGAAGTTCAGAAGAATAAAAATTTCAAAGGCTAATCAAAACTGTATCATATGCATTAAGACCGTATTCTTAATTATTTTATTTAGAAGCCCATCAAAAGCTCATGTATACTGATTGTGTGGGTTGTCATTTTTTGGACAAGTCACTCAAATGAGGTTGATACATTTACATTTATGGCATTTATCAGATGCCCTTATCCAGAGCGACTTACAATCAGTAGTTAAAGGGACAGTCCCCCCTGGAGCAACTTAGGGTTAAGCGTCCTGCTCAGGGACACAATGGTAGTAAGTGATATTTGAACCTGAAATGGTCTTCCTCTTTTTCTGTGAGGAACATCTTAACTACCTTTCTCACCTTTTTAAAATAATTTTTCTTTTACCTTATCTAGTGTAAAAATGTTCCAGAATCTTTAATATACAATGATGCCTGATTTGTGGCTGGCATTCTTCTACCTGTTGCTGAATACTATTGCACTTCTCATTGTTGTAACAGTATTGTTAGAGTGTATGGTGCACTCTATTGGAAGGCAATAGTACTGCACAAGTAGAAAAGAAGGAAAACCGTCTTAAGCCTGTAAGGCTTTCAGACCGAACAGTAAAATCTAGAACTAAAAAAACTTAATTCAGTAAAAGTATCTTTACTTTGCTTCAATTCTACTCTAGTAAAAGTAAAAATTACTTAATCACATTATCTGCCATCAGAGATTTATTTCTCACATGACAAAAGCTGCTATGGCAAATTGCTGTAAGGCTCTTGTTCAGTTTGAGCAATGTAATCTATGGAATACACAAGCAAAAAGCATATACAGTGCATCCGGAAAGTATTCACAGCACATCACATTTTAAACATTTTGTTATGTTGCAACCTTAATCCAAAATTGATTTTTCTACACACAACACCCCATAATGGCAAAGTGAAAAAAGTTTAATTGAGGTTTTGCCAAATTTATTAAAAATAAAAAACTGAAAAAGCACAGGTACATAACTATTCACAACATTTGACATGAAATTCAGACTTGAGCTCTGCTGCCTCCTGTTTCCCCTGATCATGCTTGAGATGTTTCTGCTGCTTAGTTGGAGACCACCTGTGGAAAAAAACACTTGATTTTACATTATTTGAAGGCACATGCCTGTCAGAACACAAACCAAGCATGAAGTCAAAGGAATTGTCTGTAGACCTACAAGACAGGATTGTCTTAAGGCACAAATCTGGGGAAGGTTACAGGGAAATTTGTGCTTTTTTGAAGGTCCTAATTAGAACAGTGGCCTCCATCATCCATAAGTAGAAGAAGTTCAAAACCACCAAGACTCTACATACAGCTGATCTGCAACCTAAACTGGGTGACCTCATGGAGGCCTTAGTCAGGGAGGTGACCAAGAATTCGATGGTCACTCTGTCAGAGCTCCAGAGTGGACAGAAGAGAACCTTCTAGAAGGACAACCATGTCTGCAGAAATCCAGACAGAAGCCACTGCTTAGTAAAAGGCACATGGCACATGGAGTTTGACAAAAGCCACCTAAAGGACTCTCAGACCATGAGAAACAAAACTTGGTATGAATCTTTGGTATGAATGCCAGGTGTCACATTTGGAGGAAACCAGGCACCGCTCATCGCCAGGCCAATACCATCCCTACAGTGAAGCATGGTGGTGGCAGCATCATGCTGTGAGGATGTTTTTCAGCAGGAACAGAGAGACTAGTCACAATAGCGGGAAAGATGCCTCTTTCAGCAGGACAACGACCCTAAACACATAGCCAAGATATCAAAGGAGTGGCTTCAGGACAACTCTCAATGTCCTTGAGTTGCCCAGCCAGACCCCAGACTTGAATCTCTGGAGAGATTTTAAAACACTTCCCATTTTTCCGAGGTGCTGCAAAGAGGAATGGGCCAAGCTGGCCACGGATAGGGGTACCAAACATGAGGCATCTTATTCAAACAGACTTGAGGCTGTAATCGCTGCCAAAGGTATATCAGCAAAGTATTGAGCAAAGGCAGTGAATACATGTGATGTACATGCCAAAACCTCAAGTAAACTTTTTTTCACTTTGTTATTATGGGCTTGAAATATGAAGCATGCTTTCAGGCTACATGTGGTAGCTGTAAAAAGTTTAGGATACAGACACTCAGCATTAAAAATCTGATGATAATTATCTGGGCAACATTCTCAAAAAGCAGTCAAGTTTTCATTTGTGTCAAACAAACTGTGAATTTGTTAATCAATCAGAATCAGAAAACTTTATTAACCCTGAAGGAAATTGCTTATGCACAGAGGGAAAGACATACAATGTACATACAATGTATGTACAAGACATACAACAAGTGCACAGAGAGCCAGACAAACATTTATGAGTATAAACAAAAATAAAAATGTAGTGAAGTAAAAAAATGTAAAAAAAAAAAAAAAAAGTAATTGAGTAAATGTAAAATTACATATTTCAACAATTTAAAAATGACAAATTACTCACAACAACTACTCAATTACAGTAACGTGTGTAAATGTAATTCGTTACTTTCCACCTCTGAAAATCAGGCGTCCATGTTGCAGGGTTCAGCTCAAGAAGTAGGCATGATTAACACCATTACTGTGGACTGTTCTCACCTGGATAAGGGCGTATGATAAATGCTGTAAATGTAAACATAGATGGAGAATTTCTGGTCATTAAAATGGCATAAAATGGGTCAAATCAGTAACAAAACCTAAAATAAAAAAAGTTTCATAATTTCTTGATTAAAAAACAAGTCGGACAACGCAACGCCGCCGCTGCATTCTCTGTGTGCGGACACAGTGCCCTCTAGCGGCCACGGCGGGAACCGGCCGGTATAATGTCGCTCGGGGAGCGTTCTAGAGGCTTCCCGTTGCATTGTGGGATTGGAAAGTCGGCGTTGTCTCCTTCTTTTTCGCCTGCAAGAATGATGGTGAGTAGCGAGGGGAATCTTTGCCCATCCGTGATGGTATCGATGTGGGCTGTTCGGGTTATTTCGACGTTGTGCACCGGCCGCGCTATTCTTTTAGCGCGTGGTTGTATTTTTTAAAAGATGAGACAGTTGGATGGATTAATTCTTTTAGCGCTCAGTCGCGAGCTAGCTGCTAGCTGTTAGCACCATTCTGTCGTATCCCCGCCTATGACGGGATCCTCCTCGAGTTTGACAGCCGGTGTTTTGTCGACGTTAGAGTTTTCCCGCCTCAGATTACGGGTCTGTATGGTTTATTGTTTTAGTTGCTGTGTTGGTGTTTTCTCTTGAAGCATATTTATTTAGTCCTATTTCCATCTAAGACGATTCGATAGCTAATGAGCTAACACGCCGTGGACCTGAACACAATGTAAAGGAAATATTAAATGTACTTGTACGTTGCTGTTGGGAGTGATGTGGTTTCACGTTTGAAAACTCCAAAACACTGTAGTGTGCTTTTCGCCCAGTTGTGGGTACTGTATTTTCCCCTTAATTCCTTTTGAATTTTTGGGATGGATTTTTAACCATGTTTTTTTTTTTTTTTTTTTAACCATGTAAATGTGTCCTCGTCCCCTCTCTCCCCAGCCCACACCAGTAATTGTGCTGAAGGAGGGGACAGACACTTCCCAAGGTGTCCCACAGCTCGTCAGCAACATCAATGCCTGTCAGGTCATCGCAGAGGCTGTCCGCACCACGCTTGGTCCCCGTGGCATGGACAAGCTGATAGTGGACAACAGAGGTGCATCAATGCACTAGACTACCAGCTTACTCGTTTTCAGGTGTACTTTGAGACTGGAAAATTTAAATGTTGAGTTTTTTTTCTTCTTATTTTAAGGAAAAGCCACTATTTCTAATGATGGGGCCACCATTTTAAAGCTGCTGGACGTGGTTCACCCAGCAGCCAAAACCCTAGTGGAAATTGCAAGATCCCAGGATGCTGAGGTAGGTGCAGTGCATGCTATCATGTCAATGAAGTTGGCACATGGACATCATTATGACTTCACTTTGACTTTCATTAAAGCACGGCTTAAAGTACTGATTTCTGTTTTCCTTTAGGTGGGAGATGGTACAACTTCCGTGACGCTCCTGGCGGCCGAATTCCTGAAGCAGTTGAAGTCTTACGTAGAGGAGGGACTCCATGCTCAAACTATTATTCGCGCATTCCGCACCGCCACCCAGCTTGCAGTCAAGAAGATTAAGGATATTGCGGTTACCATCAAGAAGGATGACAGAGAGTGAGTGTGGTGTATTGGCCTTTCTGGTTTCGTGATATGCATGTATATGCGATTTTCACATGACTTAATATTTATCAGACATTTACAGCATTTATCAGACGCCCTTATCCAGAGCGACTTACAATCAGTAGTTACAGGGACAGTCCCCCTTGAGCAACTTAGGGTTAAGTGTCTTGCTCAGGAACAATGGTAGTAACCTGGGTAGTAACTTGAACCTGGGTCTTCTGGTTCATAGTGTTCGAGTGTGTTACCCCTAGGCTACTACCACTAGACTACTACCACCCCATAATATAAAATATTTTGAGTCATATATTATGGTTGTATGCTTGTTAGTCTGTTTTTTTTTTTGTGTGTGTGTTTTGAATATTAAAATCAAAGCCACATGTGATATCAGTCATTTATTAAATTTCTTTGAGCAGAAACAAAAAGAAATGCTGATATTAGTGTACATTGAACAAAACTGTATACATCTCTGAGAAGCCCTGTTTTTTTTTTTGTATGTCTTAATGACTTTTTGGATCATTTTTATTTGTAGTATGCAATGTAAGGATGACTCTTAGTCAAGGAAAATATTGCAGTATTTGTATTTTTTGTCTCATACGCTGTGTTGCTTTTCTTTCAATTATCTATATGCCTGTTGCTCTAGAGAGCAAAGGAAATTGCTGGAGAAGTGTGCTGCCACCGCACTGAACTCGAAGCTCATTGCAGGACAGAAGGAGTTCTTCTCCAACATGGTTGTGGATGCTGTGATGATGCTGGATGAACTTCTGCCCCTCAAGATGATTGGTATGAAGAAAGTGCAGGGTGGCGCCTTGGAGGTAAGCAAGAATAATTTAAAATTTGTATTAAGTCCGGATTATGTAATTGTTTGGTTTGTGGAAGGGATTTGGAGCCAAAATTAACTTTACAAACTTCTATTAAAAGTGAAATTACTTCTTAATATAATGGCAAATTATTGTTGTACTGTATAATACAAAATGCACAAATATTATATAGATTAATAGTCATTGTATTAATAACTGTTGTGGCAAGAATAGGGCATTAAAATAAAGCATCTCATACCCATTATATGCCTGAGCTGGACTCATGCATTGAGTCCCTTCTTAGTTACAAAAGAGTAACATTCCATATAACGTGAGAAGGCAATGTAAATACTGTGATGTAAGATAAGCTGTGGCCATTACATTTTAAAAACAGGTTTCTCATCTGAGAAATGCTGTACAGTTTACATTTTCTGAAAAGTCAGCTTTGATGTTTTCATTTCCTTTAACAGAGATGGCAGCAGCCTCTAAACTGCATCTAATCACTGAATATCAGTGATCAATTAAATAAAACACCAATGCAGATAATCAAGAAAAAATGCCCAAAATCGACTGGCAATTGTCGGCCAGTTCATACTTAAAGCAAGCACAAGTAATAATGTATTTATTACTGTTATTTTTTTGTCTGGATCTCCAGGACTCTCAACTGGTGGCAGGTGTTGCCTTCAAGAAAACCTTCTCTTATGCTGGATTTGAAATGCAACCAAAACGTTATGAGAACCCAAAGATTGCCCTACTCAACATTGAGTTGGAGCTCAAAGCAGAGAAGGATAACGCTGAAGTCAGAGTTAACAATATTCAGGTATGAACCAGTAATGCTACTATTGGTTATCACAAGTTAATAGTTGCATCATGTGTGGAGTTTGGCTATTTAATAGTTGCAAGGGAAACTAAAAAAAACTGTAATGTGTATACCCCCCCCCCCCCCCCTCTCTCTTTTTAGGACTATCAGGCCATTGTAGATGCAGAGTGGAATATCCTCTATGACAAATTGGAGAAAATATACAAATCTGGGGCAAAAGTAGTGCTCTCCAAGCTTCCTATTGGAGATGTGGCCACACAGTACTTTGCAGACAGGGATCTGTTCTGTGCTGGCAGGGTCCAGGAAGAAGACCTCAAGAGAACAATGATGGTAATGAAATGCAAGATTGTGGCATCCACAATCCAGCGAAGCAACCTCTCCATTGATGAAGTAGTTTGTTGGATGTTTTGTACGCCATGGATTGTTGAGCTCTTGTGAATTTTCTTCCAGGCCTGCGGGGGCTCCATTCAGACGAGTGTGGGCTCTTTGACCGATGATGTGCTTGGTCAGTGTGAACTGTTTGAAGAGGTGCAGGTTGGAGGAGAGAGGTAAAGAACATGAACATGGAATCAGTTTTTCTCTGTTTTAATGAAACTGCTAATGCTAAAGCACTTGCTGCCATTGTCTCTCTTCCTGCATGTGCTATCTTTCTATAGGTACAATTTCTTTAAGGGCTGTCCCAAGGCCAAAACATGCACCATCATACTGAGGGGTGGAGCTGAGCAGTTCATGGAGGAAACGGAGCGTTCACTGCATGATGCAATCATGATTGTGCGCAGAGCTATTAAGGTGAGCTGATTTCCATGGTTGTGACTTGTATTTTAATTATTGTTTGTTGAAATTACTACTTCTTATAATGTGCATTAATTAATTTCAGAACGATTCCATTGTGGCTGGAGGTGGTGCAATTGAGATGGAGTTGTCCAAGTACCTAAGGGATTACTCCAGAACCATTCCAGGCAAGCAGCAGCTTCTGATTGGCGCATATGCCAAAGCTTTGGAGGTTATCCCCCGACAGCTATGTGACAACGCCGGCTTTGATGCCACCAACATTCTTAACAAGCTTAGAGCCAAGCATGCTCAGGTATGTGTCTAACATCCACTGTGTCATACAATGCTTCTGTGCAGACTTTGTGAAGTCATTTTCAAAATCAGGAAATTACAAAACAGGTCCTTACACAGTATTATCTGAGGTCTTTAATTGTGACAAACACAAAGTGCCAGGGACAGTAAAACTAGAAAAGAGCAGAACGGTTAAGTGGAGGTGAGCGCAGCATAGTTGATATTGGACATCTGGGAGCATTTATTCAACATTTGATTTCTTCAGATGGAGAAAAAAAAAAGTAATCACACATCTGGAAACTGACGTCTAAACTGCTGTTACATAACTCATGTGTCCCTTCCCTTTTCCCTCTCCACAGGGTGGCATGTGGTATGGTGTAGACGTCAACAATGAAGATATTGCTGACAATTTCGAGGCCTGTGTGTGGGAGCCTGCCATTGTGCGCATAAATGCTCTAACTGCTGCTTCTGAGGCTGCCTGTCTAATCCTGTCTGTTGACGAGACCATCAAAAACCCTCGCTCAACCACTGATGGTCCCCCAGGGCCTGCTGGCAGGGGCCGTGGACGTCCACATGGTCATCCACATTAGACCGCCCCCCAGGGCAGGTCTTAATATTCTGGACTGTATTGAAATGTGGGAGAAGATGGTCCCAGTTTTTTTCACATGCTTTCACTTGTCTGCATTGGCTGTTGGCCACTCAGTTTGTTGATATTTGATTTATAAATTAGTTATTAACCCTCCCACTTCCTGGTCTTTTTAGTGTCACATTGTCATTGGAAGAGCTGATTTCTTTGTAGAACAGTCATAAGCACTGATGTTGAGTTGGGCTACAATGATTCAACCAGACAGTGCATCCCATCTGTGAAGATATTTATTGGACCATTAAAAAGAATACTCCATTGTCCGGAAGGGTCTGTGGTCAGTGAGGCGTCTCTTGGGACAAAAACCACTTACCTCCCCATAATACAACCTATGTCTGGAAAACACAATTTCATATTTCTCAATCAGCTCCAGAAGTTTATCTTTCCAAACAGAAGTCACTTCACAGTCTATATCCTGCAGACCCAAATTCTCCAATCTACTCTCCATAGACGTTCCAACCACACTTACAGTGCTTGTTGCTGCCAGACAATAATCTTTCCTGTCAGAGGCCAGTGTTCCAAAACTGCGAAATTTCCTGCTCCTTCAGTACATCAAAATGTTCCAATGCGATATCAGCGATTTTTGCATTCCGGTGGAGTTTGATTTCAGAGTGAGTAGGTTTATCAGTTTTACTGGGAGCCATCTGTCTCCCCAAAGAGGGGAAACGACTCTACCCACCAGTATGTTTCGATGCACACACCGGGTCTTACACGGCTCCACTACAACAGTACTACCTGCAGAGAGTTGTGTTCCAGGTGGCAATCGTGCCCAGACCAGATGTTCACTTAAGGGTTCGAGTGTATCAGCCCTCTTCAACTTAACTGTACCCACTTTATCTGGAATGCTTCCCCCCCTCCATCTCTCCAGATTGGATAACATCCGCAGAAAATCACCATGTTCATTTTGACACATTCCATCCGGTTTGTTTAAGACCCTCCAATAACGGTCATTGGATTTCAACTGTCTGATCAATGGTTTCAAAACGTTAGTACCAATAACCAATTATTCTACTTGACCTTCTACCACTAATACAGGAACCTCAAAATTAATTCCAAACAATTCAAGTTTAAGTGTATGTTCACCCACTGGGTTAGTCTGCTTACCCCCACATCCCACCAGTGGCACATCTGACTGGGTTAACTGGTGATCACTGAACACACCTTCCTCCTGTAGCTGAGCAATGACATCTGCACACAGGGTAGTAGCCATAGATCCGCTATCGAGTGTCCCCTGCAGTTCAATTTTACTCTGCATTCGTACCAAGGTGTAAAGCCCTCACTCTGACCTGCTTTTAAAGAATTCTGAAACACCATTGCCTTACCCGCTGACGCCATTGTACAACAATGTGAATACACAGACTCAATATCATCAGTGGAGGATGAATCAAATAGCCCCTCATTGCCCTCCTTCAGCTCGAGGCATTTCAGTTTCCCTGACATGGCCCGTCCTGTGTGTGACCAGATTTTGATCTGCGTGGCACAAAATTAGTTACTACCAACATGTCCAGGAGAGTAACATCTGAAACAGAGCTTATGCATCCTACAGTGAATGTTTGTTGTGTGCTCAGAGCTATCACAGACTCTGCATTTACCAGGCCGTTTGGGTGAAAATTCAGGGGGTGCCACGTGCACGGATTGAGGGTGAGTTACAAGAGTTTTCTCTAACATGCCCAAAACTCTATTAAGCATAGAGTCTCCAGCCTGTTTTTGTTTCCAAACCCCATGCGACGCAATACCTTCTGATGTCACATCACCACTTCCGCCATGGTCCAACCCACCATCTACAAATACCGCACACTGCCCCAGGCGACTACCTCTAGCTTTACGCTCCCGTTAAAATTATTTCCAAGCGCTCTTGCACCTACCAGCTGTCCACGAACGAAGACGAACACCAGAGCGAGCTCACGGTCTGGACAATTTTGAACCAACACCTCTGCAGCTCGATTTAATCTGATCCAATAGTCCAGTGATCCCTCGTTAGGTCGTGGTCTGGTCGCATAGAAATTTGCCAGAGGTAGGCCTGAGCTAACGGAATCTGCAAAATGGTGTCTCAGAATGTTAAACACTGATGTAACATCTGCTATCTGTGTATTATTACGCATCCATACCTTGGTAATTTCTCTGGCCCAACCCAGCAGTCTATCGACCACCTCCCCGACCATCTTTTTGGTCCCCACAGATGGATGAACTGACCTCCCCCTCCCAGTAATAGTCAGCATAGGGCTATCAAACATCCCATCCTTTTTACCAAACCCCACCTGTGGTGTGAAAATAGAAGTTCCCCTTCAGGCACTAGAAACCCCTGTGACTCAAATTCAAATTTTATTTGTCACATACATAGTCATACACGGTATGATATGCAGTGAAATGCTTTTTGTGACTGCTACAGACCACAGTATTGCAAGTGTTGCAAGTATACAATGAACAAATATGCAAATATTGCAAACATAACCAAATATTACACTTTTACGTCTTTAACATAAAATGTGTGTAACTGGTAGGGTGAAGGTGTGCAAATGAGTAAAAGACAATGTCTAAAGAAAAGAGCCATAAAAAAAGAGCAGTAAAGTAAAAAGTGCAGAGTGATTTTGTGCAAAGTCCGGAGTGATTGAAGGTGAAAGTGCTGGAGTTCTATGTACTGTTGTTGTTGAGAGCTCGGCCAGCCTGCAGGAAGAAGCTCCTCCTCATTCTCTCTGTGTTGGACTTCAGGGAGCGAAAGCGCTTTCCTGATCGCAACAGAGAGAAGAGTCCACTGTTGGGGTGGCTGAGGTCCTTCACTATCTTCCTGGCCCTGGTACAGCACCGTTTGCTGTAGATAGATTGAAGGTCAGGGAGCTTGGTACGGATTATTCGTTCGGCTGATCGAACCACCCTCTGTAGGGCTCGCCTGTCCTGCATGGTGCTGTTCCTGAACCAGGTTGAGCTATTTCCCGTCAGGATGCTCTCTATGGTGAAGGAGTATAAGCTCCTGACCACCTTGGAGGACAGTCTAAAGTCTCTTATTCACCACGGTGTTGATGTGACAGGACCATGACAGGTCCTGCGTGATGTTGACAATGAGGTAACGGAAGCTGTCCACTCTCTCCAATGGGCACCTGTTGATGACAGGGGTCTGGTAGGTCCTCTCCTGCTTGTACTGAAGTCCACTATTAACTCCTTTGTCTTGCTGATGTTCAGGTGGAGATTGTTCCTCTGGCACCAGTTCACCAGATTTCAACCTCCTCCAGGTAGGCCGTCTCGTTGTCAGAGATCAACTTGATGATGGTGGTGGAGTTAGTAGTGGCTGCACAGTCGTATGTGTACAAGGAGTACAGCAGGGGGCTCAAAACACAGCCCTGGGGGGCTCCAGTGTTGAGGGTGATTGAGGCTGAGACATGTCCGCCCATCCTTACTGCCTGTGGTTTCCCGGTAAGGACGTTGGAGATCCACTGACAGAGAGATGAGCTGAGTCTCAGGTTTTGAGTGTGGAAGGGATTATTGTGTTAAATGCTGAACTGTAGTCAATTAAAAGCATTTTAACATAATTTCCCTTCCGAGTGTCCAGGTAGGTGAGTGCTGTATGGAGGAGATGTGATATGGCGTCATCTGTGGATCGCAAACTGTAGTGGGTCGAGTGTATCTGGTAATAAAGAAATGATGAAGTCTCTGACCAGCCGTTCAAAGATCTTCATCACTACTGAGGTGAGGGCTACAGGGCGGTAGTCGTTGAGGGAGGCAGGATGGGTTTTCTTGGGGACCGGAACAATGATGGACTCCTTGAAGCATGTGGGGATCACCGACTGAGAGAGAGAGAAGTTGAATATCTCTGTAAACACAGGTGCTAGCTGGTCCGCGCAGGCTCTGAGGATTCTCCACGAGACGCCGTCTGGTCCTGCTGCCTTCCTGGTGTTCACTCTCTTGAAGGCTCTCCTCACATCATGCTCGGTGATGACGAATGCATTCTCGGTGCTGGCCGTGTCCTCCTGTCTGCAGCTGTTGGAGGCGCTAGCCGTAGCATCACTAGCGCCTTTAGCTGCAGCCTCGAAGCAAGCATAGAATGTATTTAGCTCGTCTGCCAGAGACACGTCCGCTTTCGTCGTACCAGATGTTGGTGCTTTATTGTCCGTAGTCCCTGCCACAGGCTCCTAGAGTCACTCTGTTAGAGTTGTGACTCCAGTTTCTTCCCGTAGCGCTGCTTCGCCTCCTTCACCACTTTCCTGACGCTGTACGACGCAGCCTTGTATGGTTCCATGTCCCCGGAAGCGAGCCCCGCGTTATAGGTCGCGGTGCGAGATTTCAGAGCGTCGCGGAGGGTTTTATCCACCCACGGCTTCTGATTGAGAAACGTTCTGAAGATTGTTTTCTGAACTGTGTCGTCCGTTAGATTTCCAATGAAACTCACAACCGCTTCCGCAAACTCACTGATGTTTCCGGAACTACTCTGGAACATGCCCCAGTCTGCATCATCCAGTGCGTCCTGAAGAGCGGCCACCGATTGGTCCGTCCAGCGTGCCACCTTCCTCTGAACCGGAACTTCCTGTTTAAGCCTTTGTTTGTATTTAGGCATGAGGAAGATGGCGGCAAGGTCGGATTTTCCAAATGGTGGACAAGATTGTGCCCTGTATCCGTCCTTTATTGTAGTGTAGCAATGGTCCAGTGTCCTTTCGCCCCTGGTGGGGCAGGTGATGTGCTGATGAAAATTCGTCCCGCAGCGTCCCGGTGCTGTGTTTGGTGCTGTGTGAGCGCCTCCTGCAGTTCGCATAAGGCAGTGTCCGTGTCCGCTTTCGGTGGAATGTAAGCGGCGCTGATGATGACTGATGTGAACTCCCGAGGAAGGTAAAAGGGACGACACTTGATGGACAATAGTTCCAGATTCGGTGAGCAGGAGTGTGTGAGAGGGACAACGGTATTGCACCAGTTGTTATTTACCATCAAACACACTCTCGCCTCCCCTCGTCTTCCCCAAGTTGCGTGTCCCGTCCATGCGGTGGACCGAGAAGAACTCGGCCGGCTGGATGGCGTGGTCCGGCACCGCTGGATTCAGCCATGTCTCGGTGAAGCAGAGGAGATTGCAGTCCCTGATGTCTCTCTGGAACTTTACCCTGGCCCTGAGGTCATCGAGCTTGTTCTCCAGTGACTGGACGTTAGGCGAGCAGGATGCTAGGCAGAGGTGTGCTGTGTGCACCGGCCCTCAGACTGGTCCTGACGCCGGCTCGTTTCCCCCGGGGCCGCCGCTTCGCGTCGCGTCCTTTGTTCTTCCTCAGGATTTCACTCGGCCAGCTGGGATCCGGAAAAGCAGTCAAAGTCTTCGAATTGTAAGTGCATTATATACTAATAGAAACAAGAGTGTCTCTACTGTATTTAATGCGTTCCATGGTGGTAGATTTGCCGGTGTAGGGTTGTTGAAAGAAAGTGTGCCATGTGTCCAAGAGAACTGAACCGGGTCTCCAACCCACTAACCCAAGGGCGCGGCCGCATCCAAACAGTTGTCGGGGGGTGATCAAAGTTTTATAACCCACTTCAACATTCTACAATTAAACAAACACCCGGATGGTCATTATAATTCCCTTACCCACACCAAAATAAAGTCTTTAATGAAATAAAAATAACATTCTTTAGAAAATAAGAAAATAAAAGAAACAAAGCACATATTTAAACAAATATACATATAAACCGACCATATCACACTGATACAGCTGCAAGAATGATGGTGAGTAGCGAGTCGTGGCTCCTGTTAAAGGGGAATCTTTGCCCATCCGTGATTGTATCGATGTGTGCTGTTTGGGTTATTTCGACGTTGTGCACCGGCCGCGCTATTCTTTTAGCACGTGGTTGTATTTTTTAAAAGATGAGACAGTTGGATGGATGATTTCTTTTAGTGCTCAGTTGCGAGCTAGCTGCTAGCTGTTAGCACCATCTGTCGTATCCCCGCCTATGACGGGATCCTCCTCGTGTTTGACAGCCGGTGTTTTGTCGATGTTAGAGTTTTCCCGCCTCAGATTACGGGTCTGTATGGTTTATTGTTTTAGTTGCTGTGTTGGTCTTTTCTCTTGAAGCATATTTATTTAATCCTATTTCCATCTAAGACAATTCGATAGCTAAAATTCAGGGGGTGAATCCAAACAGTTGTCGGGGGGTGATCAAAAGTTTTATAACCCACTTCAACATTCTACAATTAAACAAACACCCGGATGGTCATTATAATTCCCTTACCCACACCAAAATAAAGTCTTTAATGAAATAAAAATAACATTCTTTAGAAAATAAGAAAATAAAAGAAACAAAGCACATATTTAAACAAATATACATATAAACCGACCATATCACACTGATACAGCTGCAAGAATGATGGTGAGTAGCGAGTCGTGGCTCCTGTTAAAGGGGAATCTTTGCCCATCCGTGATTGTATCGATGTGTGCTGTTTGGGTTATTTCGACGTTGTGCACCGGCCGCGCTATTCTTTTAGCACGTGGTTGTATTTTTTAAAAGATGAGACAGTTGGATGGATGATTTCTTTTAGCGCTCAGTTGCGAGCTAGCTGCTAGCTGTTAGCACCATCTGTCGTATCCCCGCCTATGACGGGATCCTCCTCGTGTTTGACAGCCGGTGTTTTGTCGATGTTAGAGTTTTCCCGCCTCAGATTACGGGTCTGTATGGTTTATTGTTTTAGTTGCTGTGTTGGTCTTTTCTCTTGAAGCATATTTATTTAGTCCTATTTCCATCTAAGACGATTCGATAGCTAAAATTCAGGGGGTGAATCCAAACAGTTGTCGGGGGGTGATCAAAGTTTTATAACCCACTTCAACATTCTACAATTAAACAAACACCTGGATTGTCATTATAATTCCCTTACTCACACCAGAATAGTCTTTAATAAAATAAAAATAAAATTCTTAGAAAATAAGAAAATAAAAGAAACAAAGCACATATTTCAAGAAATATACTTATAAATCTAGTGTAACCATATCGCTCCGATACACCTGCAAGAATGATGGTGAGTAGCGAGGGGAATCTTTGCCCATCCGTGATGGTATCGATGTGGGATGTTCGGGTTATTTCGACGTTGTGCACCGGCCGCGCTATTCTTTTAGTGCGTGGTTGTATTTTTTTTTTAAAAGATGAGAGTTGGATGAATGAATTGTTTTAGCGCTCAGTCGCGAGCTAGCTGCTAGCTGTTAGCACCATTCTGTCGTATCCCCGCCTATGACGGGATCCTCCTCGTGTTTGACAGCCGGTGTTTTGTCGACGTTAGAGTTTTCCCGCCTCAGATTACGGGTCTGTATGGTTTATTGTTTTAGTTGCTGTGTTGGTCTTTTCTCTTGAAGCATATTTATTTAGTCCTATTTCCATCTAAGACGATTCGATAGCTAAAATTCAGGGGGTGAATCCAAACAGTTGTCGGGGGGTGATCAAAGTTTTATAACCCACTTCAACATTCTACAATTAAACAAACACCTGGATTGTCATTATAATTCCCTTACTCACACCAGAATACAGTCTTTAATAAAATAAAAATAAAATTCTTAGAAAATAAGAAAATAAAAGAAACAAAGCACATATTTCAAGAAATATACTTATAAATCTAGTGTAACCATATCGCTCCGATACACCTGCAAGAATGATGGTGAGTAGCGAGGGGAATCTTTGCCCATCCGTGATGGTATCAATGTGTGCTGTTCGGGTTATTTCGACGTTGTGCACCGGCCGCGCTATTCTTTTAGTGCGTGGTTGTATTTTTTTTAAAAGATGAGAGTTGGATGAATGAATTGTTTTAGCGCTCAGTAGCGAGCTAGCTGCTAGCACCATTCTGTCGTATCCCCGCCTATGACGGGATCCTCCTCGAGTTTGACAGCCGGTGTTTTGTCGACGTTAGAGTTTTCGATAGCTTCGATAGCTAATGAGTTAACACGCTGTGGACCTGAACACAATGTAAAGGAAATATGTTATGTTCGCAGTGTTTGTAGTGGTCTAGTGGTAGTTTTTTTAAATGTACTTGTATGTTGCTATTGGGAGTGATGTGGTTTAACGTTTGAAAACTCCAAAACACTGTAGTGTGCTTTTCGCCCAGTTGTGGGTACTGTATTTTCCCCTTAATTCCTTTTGGATTTTTGGGATGGATTTTTAACCATGTAAATGTGTCCTCACCACAGCCCACACCAGTAATTGTGCTGAAGGAGGGGACAGACACTTCCCAAGGTGTCCCACAGCTCGTCAGCAACATCAATGCCTGTCAGGTCATCGCGGAGGCTGTCCGCACCACGCTTGGTCCCCGTGGCATGGACAAGCTGATAGTGGACAACAGAGGTGCGTCAGTGCACTAGAGTACCAGTTTACTCGTTTTCAGGTGTACTTTGAGACTGGAAAATTTAAATGTTGAGTTTTTTTTCTTCTTCTTATTTTAAGGAAAAGCCACTATTTCTAATGATGGGGCCACCATTTTAAATCTGCTGGACGTGGTTCACCCAGCAGCCAAAACCCTAGTGGAAATTGCAAGAGCCCAGGATGCTGAGGTAGGTGCAGTGCATGCTATCATGTCAATGAAGTTGGCATATGGACATCATTATGACTTCACTTTGACTTTCATTAAAGCACGGCTTAAAGTACTGATTTCTGTTTTCCTTTAGGTGGGAGATGGTACAACTTCCGTGACGCTCCTGGCGGCCGAATTCCTGAAGCAGTTGAAGTCTTACGTAGAGGAGGGACTCCATGCTCAAACTATTATTCGCGCATTCCGCACCGCCACCCAGCTTGCAGTCAAGAAGATTAAGGATATTGCGGTTACCATCAAGAAGGACGACAGAGAGTGAGTGTGGTGTATTGGCTTTTCTGGTGGTTTCGTGATATGCATGTATATGCTATTTTCGCATTGACTTAATATAAAATATTTTGAGTCATATATTATGGTTGTATGCTTGTTAGAAACAAAAAGAAATTCTGATATTAGTGTACATTGAACAAAACTGTATACATCTCTGAGAAACCGTTTTTTTTGTATGTCTTAATGACTTTTTGGATCATTTTTATTTGTAGTATGCAATGTAAGGATGACTCTTAGTCAAGGAAAATATTGCAGTATTTGTATTTTTTGTCTCATACGCTGTGTTGCTTTTCTTTCAATTATCTATATGCCTGTTGCTCTAGAGAGCAAAGGAAATTGCTGGAGAAGTGTGCTGCCACCGCACTGAACTCGAAGCTCATTGCAGGACAGAAGGAGTTCTTCTCCAACATGGTTGTGGATGCTGTGATGATGCTGGATGAACTTCTGCCCCTCAAGATGATTGGTATGAAGAAAGTGCAGGGTGGCGCCTTGGAGGTAAGCAAGAATAATTTAAAATTTGTATTAAGTCCGGATTATGTAATTGTTTGGTTTGTGGAAGGGATTTGGAGCCAAAATTAACTTTACAAACTTCTATTAAAAGTGAAATTACTTCTTAATATAATGGCAAATTATTGTTATACTGTATAATACAAAATGCACAAATATTATATAGATTAATAGTCACTGTATTAATAACTGTTGTGGCAAGAATAGGGCATTAAAATAAAGCATCTCATACCCATTATATGCCTGAGCTGGACTCATGCATTGAGTCCCTTCTTAGTTACAAAAGAGTAACATTCAAATTAGTAGTAAGAGACTCCACATTGTTATAAGATAACATTCCATATAACGTGAGAAGGCAATGTAAATACTGTGATGTAAGATAAGCTGTGGCCATTACATTTTAAAAACAGGTTTCTCATCTGAGAAATGCTGTACAGTTTACATTTTCTGAAAAGTCAGCTTTGATGTTTTCATTTCCTTTAACAGAGATGGCAGCAGCCTCTAAACTGCATCTAATCACTGAATATCAGTGATCAATTAAATAAAACACCAATGCAGATAATCAAGAAAAAATGCCCAAAATCGACTGGCAATTGTCGGCCAGTTCATACTTAAAGCAAGCACAAGTAATAAAGTATTTATTACTGTTATTTTTTTGTCTGGATCTCCAGGACTCTCAACTGGTGGCAGGTGTTGCCTTCAAGAAAACCATCTCTTATGCTGGATTTGAAATGCAACCAAAACGTTATGAGAACCCAAAGATTGCCCTACTCAACATTGAGTTGGAGCTCAAAGCAGAGAAAGATAACGCTGAAGTCAGAGTTAACAATATTCAGGTATGAACCAGTAATGCTACTATTGGTTATCACAAGTTAATAGTTGCATCATGTGTGGAGTTTGGCTATTTTATATGTTGCCATGTAAGGGTTGGACCGAAAAAAGTAAGTGAATAGTTGCAAGGGAAACTGAAAAACTGTAATGTGTACCCCCCTCTCTCTCTTTTTAGGACTATCAGGCCATTGTAGATGCAGAGTGGACTATCCTCTATGACAAATTGGAGAAGATATTCAAATCTGGGGCAAAAGTAGTGCTCTCCAAGCTTCCTATTGGAGATGTGGCCACACAATACTTTGCAGACAGGGATCTGTTCTGTGCTGGCAGGGTCCAGGAAGAAGACCTCAAGAGAACAATGATGGTAATGAAATGCAAGATTGTGGCAACCACAATCCAGCGAAGCAACCTGTCCATTGATGAAGTAGTTTGTTGGATGTTTTGTACGCCATGGATTGTTGAGCTCATGTGTAAATTTTCCTCCAGGCCTGCGGGGGCTCCATTCAGACGAGTGTGGGCTCTTTGACCGATGATGTGCTTGGTCAGTGTGAACTGTTTGAAGAGGTGCAGGTTGGAGGAGAGAGGTAAAGAACATGAACATGGAATCAGTTTTTCTCTGTTTTAAGGAAACTGCTAATGCTAAAGCACTTGCTGCCATTGTCTCTCTTCCTTCATGTGCTATCTCTCTATAGGTACAATTTCTTTAAGGGCTGTCCCAAGGCCAAAACATGCACCATCATACTGAGGGGTGGAGCTGAGCAGTTCATGGAGGAAACGGAGCGTTCACTGCATGATGCAATCATGATTGTGCGCAGAACTATTAAGGTGAGCTGATTTCCATGGTTGTGACTTGTATTATTATTGTTTGTTGAAATTACTACTTCTTATAATGTGCATTAATTAATTATAGAACGATTCCATTGTGGCTGGAGGTGGTTCAATTGAGATGGAGTTGTCCAAGTACCTAAGGGATTACTCCAGAACCATTCCAGGCAAGCAGCAGCTTCTGATTGGCGCATATGCCAAAGCTTTGGAGGTTATCCCCCGACAGTTATGTGACAACGCCGGCTTTGATGCCACCAACATTCTTAACAAGCTTAGAGCCAAGCATGCTCAGGTATGTGTCTAACATCCACTGTGTCATACAATGCTTCTGTGCAGACTTTGTGAAGTCATTTTCAAAATCAGGAAATTACAAAACAGGTCCTTACACAGTATTATCTGAGGTCTTTAATTGTGACAAACACAAAGTGCCAGGGACAGTAAAACTAGAAAAGAGCAGAACGGTTAAAAGTGGAGGTGAGCGCAGCATAGGTGATATTGGACATCTGGGAGCATTTATTCAACATTTGATTTCTTCAGATGGAGAAAAAAAAAAAAGTAATCACACATCTGGAAACTGACGTTTAAACTGCTGTTACATAACTCATGTGTCCCTTCCCTTTTCCCTCTCCACAGGGTGGCATGTGGTATGGTGTAGACGTCAACAACGAAGATATTGCTGACAATTTCAAGGCCTGTGTGTGGGAGCCTGCCATTGTGCGCATCCATGCTCTAACTGCTGCTTCTGAGGCTGCCTGTCTAATCCTGTCTGTTGATGAGACCATCAAAAACCCTCGCTCAACCACTGATGGTCCCCCAGGGCCTGCTGGCAGGGGCCGTGGACGTCCACATGGTCATCCACATTAGACCGCCCCCCAGGGCAGGTCTTGATATTCTGGACTGTATTGAAATGTTCACATGCTTTCACTTGTCTGCATTGGCTGTTGGCCACTCAGTTTGTTGATATTTGATTTACAAATTAGTTATTAACCCTCCCACTTCCTGGTCTTTTTAGTATAACATAGTCACTGGAAGAGCTGATTTCTTTGTAGAACCACTGATGTTGAGTTGGGCTACAATGATTCAACCAGACAGTGCATCCCATTTGTGAAGATATTTATTGGACCATTAAAAAGAATACTCCATTGTCCATTATGGCTTTGTCTTTTTTTTCTACACTTAAAACCCCCATAAAGCTCATTGGTTTAACTTTGAAATCTTTTTTTTTTTATGCTTTATTTGTGATTTTCAATTTTTCAACAACAAACAAATAACAGCTGTTGACCAATATCCATCCACCACCCTCAGTCCCACCTAGTGCTGCACAATTAATCTAATCGCAATCGTGATGTCAGTCTGTGCAATTACATGAATGCAAAAAGCTGCGATTTAAATATTAGTACATGGATTGAATCGGCAACATATCACTCATTCTCTCAAAGTTTGCGAGCTGACTGAAGTCTCACTTCAGTCGAATGTGATGTGTTTGGTCACATGACTTTCGATTCGGTTCAATGGAGACCTCACATTCGTGACTCACATAGACATATGGGTACACGTACGTCAACGTCGCCGCCATATTGCGATAGGCTCTGCTGTGGCGTGAAGCATATACATGTCTATGGAGAGAAGTGCATAAAAATGCCTCACTCTTGTGCTGCTTGGGGCTGTACAAACCGCTGTACGCTCCAAACCAGATCCCGGGGGATTACATTTCATAGGTAAGGCTGGACCATTATTTTGAATATATTTGGCCATTATAAAATCCCGTTTTATAAGTCTTAACCTTAGCTAAGCTAGGCTAAGCTAGTAAAGCTATGCATTCCTATGTTCAAGTCAGCCTCCAAACAACGTTTTGGTTAAACGTAAGAACTATAATATGGGATTTTATAATGGCCAAATATAATCAAAACAGTTGTTTATCCTTACCAGGGTTTGTTGTTTGACAGTAATGTAAAGAGTTTTTGTGGTTATTTAATTTTGTAGAATATTGTATTTTGACAGCATCGGGCATTTCAAGTTATAAGTAGTTTGTATGTTTCACTTTGAAATTAAACATTTCACTATTAGTAATTTGTATGCGACTTTTCATTGATATACAAGCAAGTGCCCTTTATCATATCGCATATCGCCATATTGATCTCAATAATTGCAATATGTCTTTTTTCCCCAAATCGTGCAGCCCTAGTCCCACCCATCAAACAGTAAGAAGATAAATAAATAAATAAATAAGAAAAGCAAAAAATAATAAAAAAAAAAAAAAAGAAGAAGGGAAGGGAAACAGCCTCATCTCAGTGTTGTAGTATTTTACTTTGTATATGCATTAAGAAATGACATGTCTATGCTGGAGATCAACTGGATGATTTCACATAATCAATAAATGGTGACCATATCTCCTTGAACTTTTCCTGACGATTAGCTTGATTGCATTGCAGTTTTTCCTACTGCAACATGGAGAGCATTTCCATAACCCAACTATTGAAAGAGGGGGGCTTGTCTGATTTCCACAACAGAAGAATAAGTCTTCTTGCCATTAATGAGGCGAAAGCTACCACCTTGGCTTGAGATATCGTAAGAATTATATCTGGAGGGGGGACCCCAAAAATAGAAATTAATGGTGTAGGTTAAATCGTTCTATTACATAAAGATGACAAGACTATGCAAATACTTTCCCAGAAATTGTACAATGACTGGCAGTTCCAGAACATGTGGCCTAAAGTAGCTGGCCCTTGGTGACATCGTAGGCACTCCGAGCTGGTATTAGGAAACATTTTTGCTAGTTTATCTAATGAGTAGTGTAGACGATGTAGTAATTTAAACTGGATCAAACATTGTCTAATACAGACCGAGGAGGTATGAATAGCTTCTAGGCACTGTTGCCAGATCTTATCTGTAAGTACAATGTTAAGATCCTGTTCCCATGTCACTTTAGTTTTCTCCCATGAGGGTGAATAAATGTTCTGGATCAGAGTATATAATTTATAAGTATATAAGTATATTATCCAGAGCAAGAATTTCATCTGCAGCATTTCTAGCTGGTGAATGTAAAAGTGTTTGTTCACAAAACCTCTAATCTGTAGGAATCTATAGAAATGAGATTTGGGAATATCGGAACTTTTTTGCAATGTTTCGAATGTTTGCTGTTCCTTCAGCAAAGAGGTCTTTGATAAAGATCAAGCCATTGTTGTGCCAGGTTTGAAATGCTGCTTTATACGAAAATGTTTCCTAAACTGGAGCCAAATCTTAAATGAGTGTTTTACTACAGGATTAAGGAGGCGTGAGTACGGCTGCATAGATATAGGAGCGCTCATTAAGGAAATAGGACAAAGCCCTGAATCACTGCACAATTCCATGTCTGCCCAAGCAGGGCCAGGATTATCACGCCACGCAAAGATCCAGTATATTAATTTACTTATGTTTGCTGCCCAATAGTAATACATGAAGTTTGGTAAACCCATACCACCTGCTGCTTTATGCATTTGTAAAAACACTGTATTAAAACCACTCCAACTTGTTACCTGGCAGAAAGAGGCATGGCACAATAGAGGTTAAAAATGAATTTATTAATTTATTAACACCGTTAAATAATTATTGTAGTTACATGTGAATATTGAATGTAAAAAGGTACCAAGGTTACAGAGAAAATAAAAAGCCCTGGCCTACAGGAAGTTGTCACGGACCAATCAGAACCTGTTGTTTCAGATGTCACGCCCCCGGTGCCTCCCATCTGGGGAAGACAAAGGGAGTGGGCGGTCCTAACAGCCGACACCTCACACGTTTGGTTTGGCTCGGGGGCCTCCCATCTGTGCAAGACAAAGAGGGTAGGCGGTCCCAACGGCCAACACCTCACACGTTGCCGTCTCACAAAAGGCATGAAAAACAGAGGTGTTGAATCTTCATGCACAACAATTGGCACAGGAATGTCACATTTTTTCTTGTAGACAGATAGGTAATTTATACAGATAGGTAAATTCCACAACCTGCTTAAATGGAAAGGAACTAAGATCCATTGCTAACTGATTAACCTGCAAAATGGTGCTTTTTTTATTAGACAAATATATTAGAAGGTCATCTGCATAAAGTGAGACCTTATGAGTTTTATTGAACCTGGTTACACCTGTAATCCTCTCCTCTTTCCTAAGGGCAATCGCCAAAGGCTCTATAGCTAAGTCAAAAAGGAAAGGTGACAGACAGCAACTCTGTCTTGTACCACGATGCAAAGGGAAATAATCTGATATTACAGAGTTAGTTCGTACAGAGGCCAGTGGTGAATTATACATTATTTTAACCCATGATATAAATGTCGGACCAAAACCAAATCTTTCCAAGACCTCAAATACTTTACATTACTTTACTTTATTTAGCAGACGCTTTTATCCAAAGCGACTTACAAGAGGAAGACACCAGCAATTCTCGTTTGATTTCTATAGAGTATTGAGTTTACAAACTAAGAGCCCTAATACGGCTCAACTTGTCAGCATGCTCAGAGATTGTTAGGTGCTAGACGAAGAAAATTATAATGTATTTATACATTCTTGTATTGTTTGTGTAATGTGTACACATGTGCGTGTGTAAGTGTTAGATTTGTCGATAATACTTTTTGAACAAGAGGGTTTTCACCTGCTTCTTAAAAGTGGTGATAGTCTCGGCTAGTCGTGTGGAGGAGGGCAGGTTGTTCCACCAGCCAGGGACAACAACGGAGAACAGAGATGATTGGAATCGGAGACCCCGTGAAGAAGGAATTTTTAGTCTCATTTCATTTGCTGATCTGAGAGAGCGTGCAGGAGTGTAGCTAGGTAGTATTGTATTGATATAGGAGGGCGCAGTTCCATTTACAGCCCTGTAGGCAAGCATCAAGGATTTGAACTCAATGCGAGCAGCAACCGGGAGCCAGTGGAGGGAGGTAAGAAGAGGTGTAACATGGATGTATTTTGGCTGATTGAAGATGAGACGGGCTGCCACATTTTGGATCATCTGGAGTGGTTTTATGGTGACAGCAGAGGCTCCAGCCAGGAGAGAGTTACAATAGTCGAGTTTGGAGATGACCATTGCCTGGACGAGGAGCTGCGTAGCCTGTTGCGAGAGAAAAGGCCTAATCTTGCGAATGTTGTAGAGAGTGAACCTTCAGGATCTGGAGATCGCAGCAACGTGATGGTTCAAACTCAGTTTATCATCTATCCAAACTCCAAGGCTTTTTGCAGATGCCGTGGGTGTTAACAGTAGCGAGCCAATTTGAATTGAAAGGTTTTGCTGAGGGGAATTGTTGCCTGGAAAGATCAGAATCTCGGTTTTGGATAGGTTGAGTTGGAGGTGTCGCTCAGACATCCATGCCGATATGTCTGAGAGACAGGCCGAAATTTTTGTTGCTATAGTAGCAAGACATGTGATTGGATGATGTGACCAAGTGAGCGAGTGTATATTGAGAATAGAAGGGGGCCAAGGACAGAGCCTTGTGGAAGCCCTGTGGTTACCCTAGAAAGGACAGATGTCTCACCTCCCCATGATACCTTGAAAGACTTGTCGTGGAGATAAGAGGTGAACCAATCTAGTACGGTTCAAACGCCTTTTCGGCATCTATAGAGATAATGATTTCAGGCTGGAGAGCAGAGTGTGAAGAATGTAATATATTGAACAAACAGCACATATTAAAGAATGATTGCTTGCCTGGTATAAAACCTGTTTTGGTCAATTATTTTAGGTATAACTGAATCCAGGTGGCAGGACATTTACGTGGGTCCTTATCTTTTTTTAGTAAAACCACTATGACTGCCTGGGTCATTGTACAGGGCAGTTTCTTTTGGGAGAGAATTTCCTCAAAAAGTCTACTTAAAAGAGGGGTCAGCTTGGCTGAAAAAACTTTAGAAAACTTAGTTGGGAATCCATCTGGGCCGGGAGGTTTACTTAGGAATTTCTAACTGATCAAGAAATGTATGTATTTCAGATGGACTGACATGGACCTGAGAAGTGTATAGTTTTGTATAATATTCCTTGAATTGTTCATTTATGGTTGTTGGCTGGCCTCTTGATCTGTCCCCATATTCAGAGTGGAAGATGTGATCTACCCAACCTCTCTTTAATTTTGAGTGTTCATTAACTCGAAGATGAGCCTCCTGTAGAAATATAATCTCAGGGGCCAGGGCTTTCAGAAGGGAACATTTTATAGGGTGGTGCAACCCTTTAATATTCCAGCTTACAAAACGCAGTGAGCCCGGCCCTGACCCGTTAAGACCAACCATATCGCGGATAGCCTAAGCAATCCCACACACTGAGAAGGAGAAGGGGGAGGGAGAAAGAGAAAGTAAATAAATAAACCAATAATGATAAAAAAAAATCAATGAATTCTGAAACTGTTGGAAAAATGTATATATGTTATCATGTAATTACTTATTTTATTCATATCCTTTAAGCACGAATATGTATTAATCCTTGGAATATTACTGACAACTCTTAATCATTAACAAACCTCAAAGCAAAGGTTTTAAGTTTGCAGGACTGCATGACCGCGACCTGAGGACCAACAACAAGCAGACTATGATGAACCAGAGTCCAATCACCTGAAGAATCTACAGACGAAGATGAACATGTCACCATGTCACCATGACTCGACCAAAGATCAATGCATAAGACTACGTGTGATTTTATGTGAACCCTAATGAACCTACCAAATAAAAGAAGGAGATGCGATGAAGGACGCCAGAGCTTTTGGAAGCCTGTTGTAAGGCGTGACTTCCATTCGCTCTCCTTGCAAGTAAAACGGACTCAAATGCTTTGTGTCTTTCTTCTCTTTGTTTAGTAAATGTTAGACTGACAGATAAACCTAACATTTAATTGGTCCTTCGAGCCGGATCCCAAGATACCGAAAGATCACCAGCAGACGGAGCGGAAAATCACCAGGAAAACCGTGGCCACGGTCAGAAAGACCCTTTTTGGGACTGGGAAAAACCGACTGTCGGCTGGGATCCGTAGGTTGAACGGGATCCTGTAATTGAGAGAAGACACGGGGTAAGTTGACTCTTATTTAAAATGGTATGAATGATTTGGTAACAAGAGGTTACATAATAAGAAGTTACAAGAGGTAACTGGGGTAAAAAGAGGTTACTTAAGCAAAACCCTGGGTATTCTAGACTCTGGCAGGTAAAAGGGCAGTTTTTAAGTTCCGTGGGGAGGTGCAGACTCCTCTGCCGGGGGGCAGTTAAATTCTGTGGGGAAGCGGACTCCTCTGCTTTTAAAAAGAACGTTCAATAATACTCATACAGGTGTATGAGCGTGCGCGCAGGTGTGAATGTGTGAATGAGAGCGAGTGAAAGTCACTTGATTGACACTCCATATAAAAAATCACAGGGGGTAAACAGTGACCTCTCGTGGAGGCAAACGCGAGGTTTTTCCCACCCCAAAGCATTTGGGGTCGAAGTGGAAAACACCACGAGAGGAATTTTTATACACTGTCCTGTGATCAGTTACCAGTGTTTTAGGTTACCCTAGGTACGACGAACACACTGGTCAAAATTTTACTTAAAAATGGGTAAGGGGTCCAGTAAACCTGAACCAAAAGAGAAACTAAAATGTAAGGACTGGAAGTATGTAGAGCAAGTTAATAAGGCCTACGTCGAACCGTTAAATAAATGGATAACGAAATATAAATTCGACGGGCAACTGAGGGTAAAAAGTTTAATAGAGTTACTGGGAGCCATTAAACTGGGATGTAAGAATAAGGAAAAGCAAATGAAGAAAGAAGGGGTTGAAGCTTTAATGCAATGGATTAAAATAGCTGGGAAAAGAGAAGAGGGAGAGAGAAAAGGCAGGCAGGCTGGAGCAAAGAGCAAGGGGGGATTCACTGTTGAAAAAACTGATAACACCATTCTGTTTCATCGATGGACGATGAGTCAGTAATCAGAGGGAGCCGTAAGGGAGGGGTGAGCGAAGCTTATAAAGAAGGAGCAGAAGCGGAAGGGGCGATGAATTTGCCGCACCTTCCCTCTGCTCCTGCAATCTCACATATATATCTTAATTTAGACAAATTGGAAAATCCCCCTGCTTATGACCCTAACGGTAGCACTCCCACACCAAATACTAGATCTCGGGGGAAAGTACAAAATTGGTCTAAAAAATGGGGTGAAGTATTTGACAATTCCTCCGAACCGCAAAAATTGGCAGTAACTGAAGCAAATCAATATCCCCTTATAGAGGTGGCCAACCCTAATGTGGACTCAGGTGAACAGTCTACAACCCTCTTGGTATATCGGACCTGGACGCAGGACGATATAAAAAGAGTGGTGGAGGGCGTCACTTCCTATAAGGAGGATATGCAAAAATTCGAAGAAGATATGGAAGGAATAAGACATTCTTATCACTTAAATGGGAGAGAGGTACAGCAGATATATATGCAAGCAATGGGACACGATTGGCACCATGTAAAAGGTAACTGGTCTCCTTTAAGGGTTACAGGAGACCTTCTAAAACACGATGACACAGAATTGAGAAATAAAACAAATGACTTATTGGGAAGAATACGGGAAAGGTACAGAAAGAGAGCAAATTACACTGAAATTGGGAGAGTTAAACAAGAGGAGAATGAGAAGTTTGAGGATTATAAACTAAGAATGGAAGCTGTTTTTAAACTGCATAGCGGTCTTAGAGATGACGGGGCTGATGGGGGTGTGTACCATCAGCAATTAAAAAATGCTTTGCATAATGGATCAAAAGACTGTGTGCGCAGTTGGGTAGATAAACATGTGATAGGAATGCCCACTAGGAGCTTGGATGAGTACATTGATCACGCTGTTCACATCGACAAATTAATAAGAACTAAAAAAGTAAAAGATAAACTTACAAAGAAACCGGACACCTTTTGGGGAAGTATCGGGACTGACGCGGAAACATTTTACCAGGACAGCCGAGGCAGAGGGAGACAGAGAGGACACTTCCAAAAGGGCAGAGTAGGAAGGAGAGGAGGTATCCAGGGACGAGGGTGGACACCACGTAGCCAATGGGGAGCAGGCTGCTGGTCTTGCGGGAAGCCTGGGCATATTGCCAAAGACTGTCGTTCAGGGCCAAAAGATAACACAGCATGACTGGAACAGAAACTGCATGGTCCAAAGTCCACAGAGTATGAAACTCATGTGGATTTAAATTTGGAAGAAATTTTTTCTTTAAATCAAGAAAGACTAGAAATAGTCTTAATGGTAAATGGGAAAGAAATCACATTCCTCTGTGACTCTGGAGCATGCAGAACTACATGTAAGGAACACATACCCTATAGTGAACTAAGTGATGAGGTAGTAATTGTACGATCAGCTAATGGGGGTAAAACTGTAGTCACTGCTTCTAAACCAGTTTGGGTAAGAGATCCTAAAGGTATATCATGCAAAATGTCCATCCTTTTTATGTCAGAATGTCCTGTTAATTTGTTGGGAAGAGATGGCTTACTCAATCTAGGTTTGGCGCTCGTCTCCACTCCTGAGGGGAGACTGGTCATCAAACGCAGAGCCGAACTACAACGAGGTGACCTTTTCCCCCTAGAAGGAAGACGCGTTCCAAATTTTTACTACACACTCGACATATCTGACCAAGAACCTCATAAGGTGGGAACTGAATTGCTAAAGGTAGGAGGACAAGTGGGACACTGTCAACCAATCATGACAGGTGTGGAACCCATGCCCTCTGATGAACTACACGTCACCATGTGGTACAAAAACACTCCTGGGCCTGATCCAACATATGAAAAGAAACTGTCACAACTCACCCTCAACAACCATAACAATTTCTTGCGTTTACTCGGACGGGCAAGGTAACGTGGTGGCAGAGGTCACCTTACCTACCCCACTCAGAGCCATGCTCCGGGGATGGTACCCACCTCACGTCTCATTGTATAAAAACAAGGAGAGGGGTTGGAAGTCGTTGGGTAACATAGTTCAAGAAGGTGACAGGGCAACGGATTGGACAGACATAGGCGACCAATTGGAACATAGCGCTCACACAGGCTTGACCAGGAAATGGCTGTATTGGACAATACAGACCAAGGCTGGCGTACATATGGACTCCAGACACCAGTGACATCTTCTACTAACTGAAGAAGATGAATCACAACTAGCTCAAGTACCTCAATCATTGTGGTCACAAGGACCGTCTGATGTTGGACTGATAAAAGGAATATTGCCAGTACAAATCAGACCCAAAACAGAATATCGACCCTGCATACGACAATATCCACTTAAACCTGATGCACTAGAAGGCATAACACCAGTAATACATGATTTACAACGAGCAGGGGTTATTATAGAATGTGACGATTCCCCCTGCAACACACCAATATTCCCAGTGAAAAAGCAAGCTCCTTCAACGGGATGGAGGATGGTACAGGATCTGCAGGCAGTAAATGCTGCAGTAACACAACGGGCTCCATGTGTTCCTGACCCACACACATTGCTGAATTCTTTAAGATCAGATGCACAAATATTTACTGTGGTTGACATTAGTAATGCCTTTTTCTCCATTCCCATTGACAAAGACAGCCAATTTTGGTTTGCTTTCACATTCAGGGGGAAACGATACACCTATACTAGACTTCCCCAGGGCTACTGCGAAAGCCCTACTATATATTCACAAGCCATGCATGCTAGCATGTCCAAATTTTAACCACCTGGGGGAAGTCAAATACTACTCTATGTTGACGATATATTAGTGGCTTCTCCGAGTCTAGAAGTATGCAAAGAAGACACTGTGGCCCTTTTTAAACACCTAGCTCAGGAGGGGCACAAAGTCAGTAAAAACAAACTACAATTATGGAAACCACAGGTCAAATATCTAGGCCACCACCTTAGTGCAGGTGGCAGAACTATTCTAGAAGAACGGAAAACAGCAGTCCTACAGGCGCCAAAACCAATTACTAAGAAACAAATGATGTCATTCTTAGGCTTGACCAATTATTGTAGAAGTTGGGTTCCAAACTACGCGGAAATTACTTCCCCACTCACAGCTTTAATTTACTCTGAAGACCTAAAAATGACATCACCACTGAACTGGACGTCAGATGCAGAGAAAGCTTTTTGTGATATTAAACAAGCACTGACCTCCAGTTTAGCTTTAGCCTTGCCAAATTATAGTAAACCGTTTATACAGATGGTGGACTGCAAAGACAAGTACATGACTTCTGTTTTAAGTCAACAACATGGAGATAAATTGAGACCAATAGCTTATTTTTCTTCCAAATTAGATAATGTAGCATGCGCATTACCACATTGTGTGAGAGCGGTGATAGCAGCGTCAATAGCAGTAGAAGTGAGTGCCGGAATAGTTCTATTCCACCCATTGACCCTTAAGGTCCCACACGCAGTAGCGGCTTTACTACTGCAAACTAACATGATCTTTTTATCACCTGCAAGGCACCTCTCCTGCATGGCCACGCTGCTGTCACAGCCACACCTCACCATCGAACGATGCACCACATTGAACCCAGCCACATTGCTACCCTTACCTGATGATGGAGAGCAACACGACTGCCAAGCACTAGCAGAACACACAGCTAAATCTAGGTTAGATTTAAGCGACCAACCTTTGTCTCAGGGAGAGGTAGTGTTCGTTGATGGCTCTTCAAGGAAAAATGATTTGGGTAAAACACTAACGGGTTATGCTGTAGTAACAATAGACACCGTACTTAAAGCTGGACACTTGCCATCAACTTTTTCAGCACAAGCTGCCGAGATTGTCGCTCTGACTGAGGCATGTAAATTAATGAAAGGGAAAGATGTCACTATTTATACTGACAGTCAATATGCATTTGCTACAGTTCACACATTTGCTCAGTATTGGCATAACCGAGGAATGGTCACATCTACTGGGAAACCAGTGACTCACGCTCAATTACTAAAAGAATTGTTAAAAGCTGTCCATCTACCTGCTACATTAGCTGTATGTAAATGTGCAGCACACACAAATTCCAAAGACACAATTTCACTCGGTAATGCCTTTGCTGACCGCATAGCGAAACAAGCCGCTGAACAAAGTATACAAGTTTTGTTTACAGACCAAGACCAATTGATAACTTCTGACATTCTCATTGACATGCAACAACAAAGCACACCACATGAGATAGACACATGGATAAAGCATGGGGCTACAAAACAAAACAAAATTTATGTGTGACCCCGGGGGAAACCAATCATATAAACCAATGTATAAATGGGCTGCAATATTGAGCCATGGGCAATCACATGTCTCAACAGGAGGGATGGTAGGACTGGTACAAAAAAATTTCACCACATATGGGTTTAACCTATATTCAAAAAACTTTTGTAGAGCATGTTTGATATGTGCTAAACATAACGCGCAAGGTAATTTAAGACCAAAACGTGGGCAGTTTCCGAAACCACAATACCCATTCCAAACAATACACATGGATTTTATCCAACTCAGTAAAAGTGAAGGAAAGGAATACTGTTTAGTCATTATAGATGCATTCTCTAAATGGATAGAACTATTTCCAACCAAACATCCAGATGCATTGACAGTAGCAAAAGCCTTATGTAAAGATATTATTCCACGCTATGGAATACCTGAAAAAATATACAGCGATAACGGGACTCATTTTGTAAATCAGATGGTAACTAATATAGGAAAAATGTTTCACATTAACTTGAAAAATCACTGCAGTTATCACCCACAGAGTGCAGGATTAGTGGAACGAATGAATGGAACTATAAAAAATAGACTAAAAAAGTGTATGGAAGAAACACATCGACCATGGACACAATGTTTAGAGTTAGTAAAACTATACATCAATATTACTAGCACAACTGGTTTAACCCCTTATGAAACCCTGTTTGGAAGACCATATAGATTACCTTACTTTCAAAACCAATGGGAAACAGAGGAAGACATGACACTAGCGGACTACATGAGAAAAATGTTAGAAACACAGAAACTAAGTACTCCTGATGACAAACTCCCTATTTCTCAGCAGGAACCCCTACAGGTGGAGCCCGGAGACTGGGTGCTAGTAAAGAGCATAAAACGGAAGCATTGGCACTCACCGAAGTGGGAAGGGCCCTACCAAGTGATCCTGACGACAGCGACGGCTGTTAAAATAACAGAGAGGGGTACTTGGATACATCAGTCACATTGTAAAAAGGTCATTTCTGCAAACCCTGCCGACGGGAAAGGTGAGCAAAAGTCTGATAATAGGGTGGACTCAGACGTATAGAATCTGGGTAGACCCGAAAGTCAGTGAAGAACACTTTACAGACACCAATCCTAGAAGAGGCAGTAAGGGGAAAAGGTTGGCAGAAATGAATTATAAGGGCTATAAACCATGTCAAAGAACGGGCTTGATAATACTTTGTGTAATGTTCATAGCAACAGTATGGGTGGTAATGTGGAAAAAAGGTATAGAGAAACAACAGGGGGCTATACCCAGGAGGGCGAGAGCTGCACCAAAAGGAACGTCCAGACACATATTTGACTCCGACCGATGCAATGATACTGGCAACGGGATAGAAGCATTACACCTTCGTACTATACCAACAGTGTGTGTAAGAGCTAATATTGCCTCGGTGGCCACAATACCAATTACTGTCCTTAACCATAAGGGACACAAAGCGAGCAATTATCTACCATATCCATGGTATATAACTAATAAATTAAAGTGGGACTCTTTGGTAGCGGACCCAGTGGGTTTTGATTGGAAAACGTGGACTACTAACCCTGCTGCGATACACCATAGACAAATAATCTCTTTTGTGATGTCCAATCCCTCCACTCAAGGTCTTGCATTTGAAATATACATCAATCTTACCAAATTGGACTTGTGGCCACCAAACACCCCTGAAATGTACCATACCGATCAACAAGAGAGAGGAGAAAAATGTTGGGTATATCTTTTATGGCCTTATACTACTAATCCACCTTATTTTCCATTTTGAATATGTCAACTACTAGAACCTAAATCAAATAAAACTGAAACAATCCAAAATTTAAGTGACAAAGGTATACTAGTTAGAGTATTGGATGAAAGTCAACCTTCTGATGAGTGGTTTAGAGTAACAACAGGAATAACTGGTAAATACAATAATTGGCTTCTCCTAGCAGAACAAGCAGCTAATGCCACTCAACAAGACTGTGTAGTTTGCTTGGGACCACGACCATTATTACAAGTAATACCCGCAGTTATAACGGATGAATGTGTTGTAGAAGTAATGAACAAAACATATCCAGACAATCGTTGCAAAAAGTGGGATTTAACATATCCTCTAACAGGACCAGAAAGTTGGAAACCTGTTTTCTCCAGTAAAGTAGCACAAGGAAATTTTACATGTATTAATATAACGGGAAAAAAAGAACTACTCGGGGAAGGGACACCAAGAGATTGGTGTCTTACAATAATACCTGTTGGGCCTATCTTTACCCCACAATCTCGAAGCGACATATGGTGGTGGTGTGGGGAAAATAAGTTATACGATCGATTGCCCTCAGACACCAAAGGACTGTGTGCATTAGTAACCCTTTTACTACCTGTCTCAATATTTCCAACCACTATAAGTGACCTTTTAACGAAATTGGATAGCTTGGTACCTGCAGATTGGCACAGAACAAAGCGATCACTTGCACCCTGGGAGAAGTTAACTGACCCAACGTACATAGACGCAATTGGGGTTCCCAGGGGGGTTCCTGATGAATATAAGTTGGCAAATCAAGTAGCAGCAGGATTTGAATCAGCCTTGTGTTGGTGGTGTACGATTAACAAGAATGTGGACAGAATCAATTACATCCATTACAATGTACAGAAATTAGGTAATTGGACACAAGACGGTTTTGAGGCCGTGCATGAGCAATTATCTACTACCTCCCTCATGACTTTTCAGAACAGGATTGCACTTGATATGCTCCTAGCGGAGAAAAATGGGGTTTGTGGAATGTTTGGAGAGCAATGTTGTTCTTTCATACCAAACAACACAGCTGCAGGAGGCAGTCTGACAATGGCCATTGACGGCCTACGCACCCTCAACCGGAAGATGAAGGAGCATTCGGGAGTGGAAACGACCATGTGGGATTCCTGGATGAAAGTATTTGGGAAATACAGAGCTCTAGTTCAATCTGTTTTAGTTTCAATGGCTGTATTTGCAGCAATTCTGACATTGTGTGGATGTTGTTGTATTCCCTGTCTACGCAGTCTTGTGAACCGTCTCATCACTACCGCCTTATCACCAAGGGATGTTGAGCCTACACAGGCGTACCCACTTTTGGAAAATGAAGAATTTTACGGGAGCTATGATTTTAGTGACTTCAAGCTAACTCAACTTTTTCAAGAGAGTCCTCTACAAGAAAAAGACGACTGACCTTTTGTGTGTAAATGTATTTCTCATTGTATGAACTAATAGTTGAAAATCCTAAAGGAAGAGATTATTAGGGAAGCTAACAAAAGAGTAAATAACATGATAAACAGGAGGGAAATGTTGGAAAAATGTATATATGTTATCATGTAATTACTTCTTTTATTCATATCCTTTAAGCACGAATATGTATTAATCCTTGGAATATTACTGACAACTCTTAATCATTAACAAACCTCAAAGCAAAGGTTTTAAGTTTGCAGGACTGCATGACCGCGACCTGAGGACCAACAACAAGCAGACTATGATGAACCAGAGTCCAATCACCTGAAGAATCTACAGACGAAGATGAACATGTCACCATGTCACCATGACTCGACCAAAGATCAATGCATAAGACTACGTGTAATACACAATTATTAACTAATATGGTGTGATTTTATGTGAACCCTAATGAACCTACCAAATAAAAGAAGGAGATGCGATGAAGGACGCCAGAGCTTTTGGAAGCCTGTTGTAAGGCGTGACTTCCATTCGCTCTCCTTGCAAGTAAAACGGACTCAAATGCTTTGTGTCTTTCTTCTCTTTGTTTAGTAAATGTTAGACTGACAGATAAACCTAACAGAAACGCAAACTTAAAACCCCAAAACCTATGCTGGCCCCCCATAAAGCAGGGGACCACATCAAAACTCTTAGTGAGCGATAAACATAGCACAACAGTGCTCAGGGTGAACTACCACACTCTAATAAGCACCGCCGAGCAGTAACAGCAAAACAAAAAATTATGGCAATTATGGTAACGTCATCAATAACAATAAACAGGCAGTAAACAGGAATAACTGAGCACACCAATAAATCAGCTCAAATTGAATATGTACCCAGTCTGGGTGTGATATTTTAACCAGAATTTTGTCAATCATGAATCAGACCAGTTTTACAGAAAATACCTAAATAGAGAATACTGTACTTCCTATATGTATAAGATAAATAACGTACAGTCATCAAAGGATCAGCTGACTTTCTTATTCAAAACAGCCGAAAAGAAAAGTCATTCACCACCTGGATGTCCCTCAAGGCGTCGAGAGATGAAGGCTCGGGCCTCCTCCGGAGAGAAGAACGTTTTATCGGTATTCAGATGGGTGATTCTGAGTCGAGCAGGATACAGGATGCCGAACTTCACCCCCTCCATCCCTCTGAGCTGCCGTCTGACGTCATTAAATGCAGCCCGAGCCTCAGCTACTTTAGCCATGAAGTCTGGGAAGACCGAGATGGACATGTCGTTTATCTGGATACGATGCTTCTCTCTGGCAAGACGCAGGATATTTGCACAGTCCTGGTATTATTGAAAGCGGGCCACAATGACGCGGGGTGGATTTCCCTGCCTGGGCCCTGGAAGAAACGATCGGTGCGCCCTGTCCAGCAGTGGAGCTTCTTTCAACTCAAAAGCTTGCTGAAGTAGTGACGAGACGAAGGTTGTGGAGCAGATCTGAGCGCCAGGAACTCTTATTATTCTGACATGTTCCTCCGCGCCGTCGCACTTATTTTGCACCATTTCAGTCAGCGTTGTAAGGCGACTTACTTCGTCCTGCAGACGTGTAATATCGTCCGTGCACGTCGAGAGGCTTTCTTCCATGTTCTTCACTTTAACGCTGAGTCCGGACAGCTCCGTAGTAACCTGCTCCATGTATTCCTTCAGCTCGGACCGGACCGCTCTTATGTCCGATTTAATAGAAGCCAGCTCACTCTCCAACACCGCCCGGACCTCGCTTTTTAAGGCGTCGACCAGATCCACTTGTTAATCGCCAAGACGCCCGTTCCAGAATCTTCCGCGCGGCCCTGAACAGGCGAGCCCGAGGTCAGAGGTGGCGCCGTAGGCCTCGTGGTCTGAAGAGTAGTTTGTTTTCCTCTGGACGATTTACCCGCCATTTCTCCGGATTATATGTGTTCAGATTCCTTTCTGACCAAAGCAAAACCGACGGTTCACCTATGAAAAATGCCTAAAATGATTTAACTATTTAAATCACACTCGGCGGAGCTCCACACTAATGCTGAGTCCGGACTTTCAAATCTTTTAAGGACTTTTTGGTGGACACCAATTAAGATGCAAAAACATCTCAGGGATGATCAGGGGAAACAGGAGCCACTGGAGCATTTTTTTTTACATTTTGTATGAATTTGTGTTCTGTGTAGAATTCTGAATGGAAAATTTCATTCATTACGCAACAAGGCCGTAACATAACAAAATGTGGGAAAAGTGATGCACTGTGAATACTTTCCAGATGCACTGTATTTAGTACATGCACACCACACACCTGCAAATGTACTATGCTTTTGTCAGCTTTTTACTGGTTTCAAAAGTTAAGATGAAAAGATGAACAAAAATTAACAGAGAAAAAAAAGATTTTATTCACAAGGGTACATATACAAATGTAAGAGAGTAGAATACATGTGTAACTACACTGTCATTCCTACTAAAATAATTGACAGAATATTCTTCAATATCATAAATATTTATATACAGTGATTGAACTAATTATTTAAGATATTCCAAGTTAAAGTGATATTCCAGCATAATCCTGCATCTTCTTCATTGGTGGGTCTTAGTTTTTCTAGCCACAAGGGGGCACTACTCTTTCAATATAAACAACCTTTTGAATTTTAACTTTGAGATCAGGAACAAGTCAGAAGCACTTATGTTGACACAAGACAAATAAAATATATATTCAACTGCTGTTTTTTTGATCATGTCTTTAGCTTTTCCAGTACTGTTAATTTGAGTCAATCAATGTCAAACCATGACCCTCTTCTCAGAACAACTGAACTGATGAAACATTAAAATATTTGGACATTTAATTGGACAGGAAGTCGATAGAGGCCCGCACAAAGCGATCTGTTGCCACATCAACGGCTGTCACCTTGATCTCTGTGTCACCAAATTGCATGGTGGCACGAATCTCACGCCGTTCTGATGTGGTATTACCATTATGTCTGCCCTCAGCTGTTATTGGCTCAGGCAGGTCAAGTGTGATTGCACCACACTTCCTCACCCCAGGGTCAGTGATGTAGATTACATCATCAGTGGTGCTGCAGTAAATGTTGATGATGATCTTCCGTTGGCCGACCCGTGCTGGTGTGTAGCTCCGCCTCACCACCTCACCCAAGGCCACCGATTGGTCGACAGACACAAACCGATCCAGGATGTCTGTACACCACTCACGCCCATCCTTCACTAGTAGCTTATCCCTTGGGTGTCGACCATCCACGAAGCGGTTCAGGACTCCCACCCCATACGTAAGGGGGCAGCGGCGAACACGGACCACTGTTGGATCCAGACCAAAGAGGACGGCCCCCTTCAGGATGGTCAGGCCCACGTCCTGAGGGATAATGATACGACAGTTTGGGCCCAGAGCACACTGGGCAGCACGTTGGAGCATGGGGGACTCTGCAAATCCGCCCACCAAAAAGAGGAAACGCACACCCTGCACTTCCTCTTTCTGCATCAGCTCCTCTGTGGAAGAGGGTGGAACAGTGTTATGTCAACAATGACCAGCCAGTGATATATATATGCAGGAACAACAATCTAACAATTTAGACATTTACATTTTAATGAATAGCAATTGACTATGTTGCCTGTAAGCATGTCCGGTCTGGTCAACATGTGGGAAATTTCATAGAACTGTCTTGATATGTGTTTGTAGCATCCATACGCATGTGCTCATTAGCTCCTCCAGGCTCAATGACCGCTATGAAAGCTGAGTCTCATTGTGGTGGTGTTAGAATGAAAAATCATATTCCAAGAACAGGGTTGATAGGAATTTCAGGTTCTCCACAGTGTCATGAACATTTGTTGCTTTTGTGTGTGTCCATGACAGATGCCTCACCTATGTGCTTAATGATGTTGTTAATGGTTGGCTGGAACAGTTCATTCATGGCCTCCGGGGTGAGGCGCAGCATCCCCTGAGACGACCACTTCACTATATTCATACTGAGGAGACAGAGAAGAGTGAGGTTAAGTAAACACACACTAATGTCAGAGACTACTATTTCACTACTTCTTGTGAAATACAGAATTTATGGTAGAGGGGGCATCAGTGAGCAAAACCAGAGCCTGCACTTAAATTCCTCAAAATCGGCTGCAATCCAGGCCAACTGATGTCAGTTGATGAATAACCTCTGACAAGCCTTCTTCTCATTAAAGAGTACAATTAATGCTTTAATGGTCACATGACTTATTGTATACACACAAACTCTTCTCCAGTATTACAATCTGCTGTGGGGCACAAGTATTTGGCACAAGGAGACAAATGTCTTGTTGACTTACAACCAACATGTAGTACTGAAGAAAATGCCCTAATAAAAACAACTGAAGCTTTGTTGCCAGGATTCAGTTCATGGAGGCCGTACTTGCTTTTACGCAGGGCGGTCTCCACACTCTGGCCCTGGTGCTTCTTGTAGAAGTCGATGAAGGAGAAAGGCAGGGAGATGTTGAGAGCGTTGTTTCTTCCTGGTGCGGCAGTTCGCTTTCGAGCCTCAAAGGCGATCATGAGATCCACCCAGGCAGCCGGTCGCTTGGTCTTGAAACTCTCAATGAAGTCAGCCCCGAAGATATGGCATAGCATGGCTTCAAAGGCCAGGTCCACCCCCACTGCCCCATACGGACCACCTACAGCATCAGACAGGACTGTCAGTACACCAGTAATGAGTTTAGTTGGTCACTCTGCATTAACTTAAATCTTGATAGGCAGGAGCAACTTATGAACAGAGTGCCAGTCAATATTGGTGTGTGCATTAAAGTGCCTTTGCAGTAGTCTTCTAGAACCCAGAGTCCGTGTTGAGCTTGACAGCTATACAATGAACATTTTTTAAGCATCATTGAGGGGTAAAATTGCAAAATGTCCAAATGCCAAATAACCAAAAATACAACCACACACATGCTTTGCCCCAACACATGCTTTGTGAAGTCCAGAAACGAATAGTTAGGCTGCACCGTGTATTCCTGTGTTATTATTCTAACCCTCTCATGCATTCATGAAGAATGATAAGGGGCACTGTGCATTGCTTACCTGAAGCTTTATATAACTCCTTCAGGGTGCCCTGCGGCTGCTCGATCTGATGCACCGTGAGGTCCACTGTTCCCCCTCCACAGTCTGCAACGATGTACCGGTCACCTGTAGGAAGACAGATCAGTGACCATAAGTGA
Organism: Denticeps clupeoides; assembly: GCF_900700375.1. Classification (NCBI taxonomy): domain Eukaryota; kingdom Metazoa; phylum Chordata; class Actinopteri; order Clupeiformes; family Denticipitidae; genus Denticeps; species Denticeps clupeoides. The sequence continues at coordinate 22,527,998 of NC_041707.1, forward strand.
CCTACATGTGTATCACTCTTCTGCTCTGTTTGAATTCAATTCATTCTTCATTTCATAGAAAACAGAGAGGATGTATTGAGGAGGGGAATTGCGAAATGTATCTACACTGAGCTTTATATTATATTAGAAAATTATATTAGTAAACAATAAACGTGAAAAATCCTGCCCGATAGGATAGTCAGATTTCTGCATAATCCTGTATGCTATATTGACTGTAAATAATGTAAATCTTTGTACTCAATTTCTATCATCTTAGTCGTGCTTGGGTCAAGTTGGTCAGCAAACACAAATGCCCGCCCAGGGCAACAGGCGGGCAGGGGGGACTTCAAGGAAAAAATGGTGGGGAACCACTGCCTTAAGTGTTCCATCCTTACCATTTTTATTTAAATTAAGTAATGTAATGGGTTCAATTTACACACATCATATAAAAAACACTGTATCAGTCATGTTTTAGGTCATTTCTCTTGGAATCTAAACATTCTCAGGAGCCATAGCAATCAGTAGAAATAAGTTAATATTTTGAAATCTGTAGTGGTCAATAGAAAAATGTGGATGACGTCAAAGGCAGAGTATAAAGGACAGAAATGCACAAGGGAGAACAGAGGGTCTCTTCTCTTTGCAATGGGTTCCATTCAGGGGTCTGAGGTTTGTGGATGAGATGCTCCAAGTTTCAGGTGGGGGGTTATGAGAGTTTTGTCCTGACTGAAAAATGTACAGAGACCATAATTAAGTCCCCATCCCCCACTCTCTCCCACCCTTTGTCTCTTTCTCATTCACCCAGTTCTTCGGTGTTTCATTCAGGAAACATCTGGAACCGAGGGTCTGATTATTTTGACCCTGGAACCCTGGAACCTGCCAGTTAACCTCATTGGAGCCAACGAGGTTAACACAGTAGGCTTTATCATCCACGCACTGTTTCAAACACACACACACACAAACTGTGGCAATAGGTGATCAAAGCCAGTAAAAACAAGAATGAAATTTATATAAATTATGCTCTAAAACACTAGAGACCGTGGAGGGAGAGAGAGGGAGAGAGGAGAGAAAAAACAAAAAAAACCAAACAGAGCCACCACGCTGGGTTTCAAGGGGCTGGAGAAGTTTCGGGTTTCTTGTGCTTACAGGAAATGGTGCTGGCCTTGTACTAAGGTAGACAGAACTGGCCAGACTTTAACCACAACAGTGTGTGTGCGTAATGGTGAGTGTGCACCACTTTTCTTGTAAAAAAAAAAAGCCAGCCTATTGAGTTCAGATCATAAAAAAAAACTCCTGTCTGGTTCTGTATTTTTTTGTACTTGCATCACAGCTCTGGTTAATTTTTATTAATTTCATTAACCAATTTATTCCTGGTGGTTTGTCTGTCACCATGGCAGCTCACCTGTCTGCATCTCTGACCACAGTTCTCCTGTCCCGCTCTCCACCAGGAAGGTGCGGCTGTGCCGAGCTCGCCTCAGCTGCTCCCGGGCTGAAACGCATAGGTCTGACATGAGTTGTACACACTTTACCTATGTCAAGAATGACGGTCAGTGAAGGAAGTCTGACCTGGATTCAGTATACACGACTGGGGTGTTGAATTAAGCAAGTGGGGAAACGATTTGGAAACTTTCCGCTTTAATGAGGTTACACTTAATCAAAATTCCATTTGTAAAAAATGTTCACTCACATAGAGTGAAGAATCGTAAATAATTTAATAAACCCTCCTTTTTGGTTACATGTAAGCATTGTATTTAATTTTCTTTCCAGGTGCTGGAGCAAATGGAGTAATGCAATAGAAGTAGAATAATGCGAATAGTGGGTTCCAGAACCTTAAGCGCCATCTGAAGAGTTAATTTGTTGGAGTGAAGCATCCCTTTCTGTCCTCCTGATGTTTTGGCTTGATATAAAATGATGATGTTCTTGAACTAAATTTCTCTTTCGACCTGGGAGAAATGCTGTTTCTCTGATCTGCTCAGTGTTACTTCTGCTAGTTGTTTGATTTAAAAGATGGTGAAACTGCATAGAGCTAAAAACCTTCTCAACTCCTTAAAATTCTTGGGGCCCCCCGAACTGCAATCTGGGGGTCGGAGCTCGCATTCTCCATGCCAAACATTCAACATGACAGAAATATACACCAGCACAGCAAGCTCTGAGGGGGTAAATCTGGAAATCATTTACTGTATGAAAATGCATAAGAAAGGGGAAAATGAGAAAGAAAAAGAATGAAGAGGGAATGGTGTAGAGTGAGGGGCAGTGATTAGGTCCTGTGCATTAGAGTTGTGAAAGCTCAAGCTCAACAGGAATGAACAGAAACATAGAAGAAATTCTATACATTTTGCAAGAGACCGACGTGGGATTTAGCATTTTGTGTGAGCATGAAAGAGTGAAAGTCTGTCGCCTAATCAATCAAGTCTATCAATTTTTTTTGTGTCTGTGCAAAATGTCTTAATACTTGTAAGGTAAGACCATTGGACACTGAGAGCATCTCTCACCATCACTTTTAAAACCAGGGGTCACCAACCTTGGTCGCAAAGGCCATTTATCCTGCACATTTTTGGGTGTATCCTTATTTAACACATTTAAAACAACCTCTCTCCTTTTTATAATCATACATTGTAGCAGATCACAGAAGTAAGTTGAACAGAATAGAGAGAGGTACACAGACTTGGTCACTCTCATTCACTCCCAGGCACTCATACGGTACTATTCAAGTACGTATAGAGAGAGAGAGAGAGAGAGAGATTTACAGACGGGGGTTGGGGTGAGATCATGGTATCCCAGCACCTTGTTTCAATTAAATAGCTGTGTGTGTCTGTGTGTGTGTGTTTAAAACAGCACATTTGTACATGACAAAAAGAAACCTGACCGTCTCCTTCACATCTGCTCTGATCTGTTTTCACAAAAGCACAAGGTTTCTGTGCATGTGACTATTATCTAGGCTCATCTACTCTGACACCATCTCTGTCTTACACACTCAAAAGAACACACATACACAAAGACAGCAATGTCACATGATCTGAAATCTTGACGGGAAGTTTCTTGCTAAATACCAGTTTAGAAAGTGAGGCGGTACTGTGGTTTAGTAGGCTTTTTGCAGTAAATCTATGTGTTAGCTATAATCAGCGCAGAACAACAGTGGGATGTTGTGGTACCTTGCCTGAAGCTGGAATCAAAGATGCGAGATGCATCTGGATCCAAGCCGTTGGCCAGTGGTCGATGACTTAGGTCAATCATCTGGTGTAGGCGGAGTTTGCGGCAGTAAATAGAGGCGGCTTCTGGCTCCAGGGCAATTAGGAGCTGCTCGGGGGACTCGGAAGAAACCAGGCCTGCCTGAGATGAATATAGATGTGTAATATGGGTGAAACTTTGACAATTCACAGTCCTTTGACTGATTGAATTTATAAATTTGGAGAGAGCATGCAAACACAAGGCCCACGGCAGGATTCAAAGTCACAACCCTGGAGGTGTGAGGCCACTGTGCACGAAACACTGTGATTCCGCATTTTGTTTACCCACGTGAAAATGCATATGTATAATTCTGGCTGATGTATTCCTCTTCACTGTTGGCTTTTACCCAATTACATTTAAATAATTCTAATATACCCGAGTGGAAAAATAAACTGGATTACGTTTATTCATGTACTGTAAATGCTGGAGCCACATCCCTTCCCGGCCAATGCAGTGGTGGCCTAGCGGTTAAGGAAGCGAGATGTTTTAAAACATCATCTCGTCTCTCTGTATATCTGTACAGTATATAGTACAGATGATATTAAAGTCTAGTTTGACTTGACTGACAATCAGCTGCATTCGTGTGCAACACCAAAGTAAAACTGATTAATGTAGTATTGGAAGAGGTTTGGCATTTACAGGCATACTGATCCCTCTATAAAAAGCAAATAAAAATGCTCTCTTCTTGACTGCTGCCTCCATCTCCTTGTGCCTCCCTTTCTCTCTCTCTCTCTTGCTCTCTCCCTTTCTCTCTCTCTCTCTCTTGCTCTCTCTCTCTCATGCAGGAGTGGTTTCCTGTGTTTGTATGCCGGTCTCCTGTATTGTTCATACACTGATGACATCGCCACAAGGAAACTCCTGCCTTCCTAGACAGCTCCACCAGACACAACCATTCGTATGGTGCAGACTAGCAAGTGTACAGTAAATGGGTACACACGTGTAAAGAATAGGGTGGGCTGAGGACCACACCCTCATTGCAACCCTACTGGGAAAATGCCCAACATATACACACACACACACACACACACACACACACCGAGGCACACATACACACTATAGCCATGATGAATGTCATGTCAAGGTGGCGTCACGCACACAAAAAGCACACTCACTTTTCCCATGGATGTAAGCGTTGATTAGGGACAACCAAATTCCTTTCCATACACACACATTTCCTGGAGATTTAATGTGTACAGGCAGAGCAGACTGGGCCAGATAGCGGAACTGTGTCTTTGTGTGTGTGTGTGCAAGAGATTTACCGCTTTATGGTGATTTAGTTTATTAAGACCATGGTTTATAAAGTGTAGCCAGTTGGTACAGTGATGCAGTCTATATCCATTGCGCTGTGCACTATGTTGGATTTTGGGTTATGCTCACCCACATAGATGGGTCATAGATCTTGACATATAATAATAATCACTGTATTGCATTAAGTTTATATTTGTTATAGTCTAAAGAAGGGTAGCTATTGTACCTTTAGGTTTAGATTTATGTTGCTGCATTTATAAGACACTTTTATCCAGAGCGCCTTACAATCAGTAGTTACAGGGACAGTCCACCTGGAGACACTCAGAGAAAATTGTTTTGCGCACGGACACAATGGTAGTAATTGGGGTTTGAATCTGTGACTTTGTGGTCTTCTGGTTCATAGGCAAATGTCTCACCCACTAGGCTACTACCACCCATGTCCGTAACTTGTTTGATTCAATCTGTCATGATATAGTCATTTGCTTGTGCTGTGGCCTTTTGGGTAATTACCAGGTACGCCGCCTCTCTCATGAACTGCTTGGCTGGCTGTCTCCATACGGCAGGCACTGTGATCACCCACCGCACCTCATCACTCTCCAGACATGAGGGAGATGCCTCTTGCACTTCCTGTAGTACATACACAAACACAGACACACACACTGGATATTTAAAGTAAAGTGAAGTGATTGTCACACGTGATACACAGCAGCACAGCACACAGTGAAATTTGTCCTCTGCATTTAACCCATCACCCTGAGTGAGCAGTGGGCAGCCATGACAGCACCGTCCCCCCACACTGCTCCCCGGGCGCCTGTCATGGTGACAAATTTCACTGTGTGCACCGTGTGCTGTGCTGCTGTGTATCACATGTGACAATCACTTCACTTTGTTGTTGTCTTTGTTGACAGGCCCCCGGGTAGCAGTGTGTGGGGATGGTGCTTGGCTCAGTGGCACCTCAGTGGCACCTTGGCGGATCGGGATTCGAACCGGCAACCTTCTGATTACGGGGCCGCTTCTTTAACCGCTAGGCCACCACTGCCCCAATAATACTACTGACAATACATTTCTGATAACACTCAAAGTTGTGAAAACCTTAGATTGCTCTCCTATTTTCAGTGTCTGGCTCTCATAATCACTGTCAGGTTTTGACCCCATGACCTCGGGACTGTGCGTCTTGAGGTTTAGGCAGAACCCAGACGCAGGTGTTTACCCATTAGCCCTTGGGGGTTTCTAGGAAGCTGGAGAATAGTCTGTGCCAAAAAAGCAGCCAGATTCGGCACCTCCTGGCACTTCTTCTCCAACTGAATTCTAAGCACCACATGTTTCTGCTGCGGAGCAGAAGAGAACTCTTTACCTTTAAATTCGGCCATTTATCATTCCTTCTCTCTCCCTCTCTGCATTTCCAGGGCTTAGCTTTTGTGAGTGTCTGTTCTTTGTCTGTCACGTGTATAGTGTCTTATATCCTGTTTATAGTTACAGTACAAACTAAGACAAGAAGATATTTTAGCTGAAGGTCTCGACCAAAGTGACTGTAATCACAAGAGTAGCTCAGGGGACACAATGGTAAGTGGTAAATGGGATTTGAACCTGTAACTTTGTGGTCATAAGCGAGGTTGTTACCCACAAGCTAACTACCACATTACCACTATCCAAGCATGTCCCTGTGGCTTAGTTTAAACATGAACACTATGTGTGTGTCTGAATATTTGTTGTCTTTGACCTGTCACACGTGAGTTTTTTTAGTTTACCTTCATTGAGTGCTTCCGGAAGAACCTTAGGGCGTGAGCGAACACCTCGATGGCTCTGACCCTTCTGCCACTCACAGCCTCCAATTCTGTCTCCATGGTGAGGTCCTGAGGAAAAGAAACACTGCTGTAAATTGTACACCTGCTGTAGCTTTACACCTGCTTACAGCTGCCTGCTACCTACACTTGTGCTGTGGATCTTCATCTTGAACTTATCAAAGTAAAGCCAGAGTCTGGCCTCCTCTGGGTCCAGGTCGTGGTAGCTGTCACGAGCGGCAAAACCAAAAGAATGGAAGTGCAGATCTGGAGTGAGCAACAGGCAGGTGGGGCTCTTCTGATTGGCTACACCAGGGTCACCGTCCTCCCAGCGCCTGTTGGGCGGTATTCTACATGAGTTTATAATAATTCTAATAGCAGTAAACAAGTAAATAAAACAACGTTCCTGAAGGTCCCCCTGCCAGAATGTTTTCACACTGCTTATGGTCACACTGGTAGGTCTGAATCAAAGCATTGTGAATGGGGATGTTGAAAGGGGGTCCATCTGAATGACCTCTGTGTGTGTGTGTGTGTGTATATATATATATATATATACATATACATATACGCACACACACACAGTACAGGCAAAAAGTTTGGACGCACCTTCTCATTCAATGTGTTTTCTTTATTTTCATGACCATTTACATTGGTAGATTATCACTGAAGGCATCAAAATTATGAATGAACACCTGTGTTATTTGTACTTACAACTGTGCCTCTGTGTGTGTGTGTGTCTATATATAGTTCTATATATGTGTGTATATATATATATATATATATATATATACACACACACACACACACACACACACACACACACACACACACACACACACACACAGTTGTACAGTTGTAAGGACAAATAAGTCAAAGGTCTGGTTGTGTACCTCATCATATGGATCACATCTGGGTCTTCGGTAAAACTGAAGGCATAGCCACTGGAGGTGGTGCCAAAATCTATGGCCACCACTACTGAGAATGGACGAGCCACACAAGGTCTCAACTGTGGCCTCTAGATAGAGGGAGAGAGAAAAATGAGAGAAGGTTTTTTGGACATAGTTGATGAAATGATGTGACAGCCATGAAAGAAAACCGTGATCAGATTATCAGAAACATGATCAAACAATGAAAGTTGGAACTGAGAGATCTGCTCAAAATCTACTGTGGTGCTGGTGTTGTTAACTTTTTGCTGGTTTAAAAGCATCTGTTTCATAGCCACAAACTGCAGTGGGAGCCCAGTGAAAAAGCAGTCGTCTATGCTAAATTCTCTTCCCATTTAAAGGGCTGTTATTTAACAAAGGCATAGTAGAGTCATTCCCTTCCCCTTTTCTTACTGGAGAAGGTGAGGGAGTGAGAGGAGCAATGCCGCATTCATTTCTGGAAGATGACAGGGAACAGGATGGAGACGGGGGCACCGATCTGTTTTTCCCTGAGAGAAAGAGAATGAACAAACGTGTTTTTAGTAACCAGTGAGTTAGTGGTGTACTCGCCCATCTGAAATTCTAATAAGCAGGACAGTCATTCATTCTTAAAGGTCATGTGTCCCCAGGTGCAAATAAGCGTTGCATCTGGCTCCTAACTTGTTCATTGCAAAGCAACCACGAAAGTTTCTACAGCAAGTTAAACGCATATCCTGTATTTAAAACGATCAGCTCAATGTCAAGTTAGATGTACTTTTCAGATTTCATTTTTCTTGTGTATTCTTGTGTCAGTCGTGGTTTTTGTTCTTTCTTATTTCATTGTTGTTTTCTTCCCAAAACACTTGGAGTAAAAATATCACTGTCACAGTTTGAAAAATATGCAGAATACAGATGTCTGGAACAGTCCAATATGGGTCTGTTTGGAAAAGCGCAAACGCAATATTAGTAAATTACTGTGAATGCCTTCAGAATTCCACACGTTCAGGAATCTAATCAAAAACAGGGATGGTGCAACAGCAAATATCACCATGGTAACAATAGAATCACGATGACCTTGGCCCAGACATTTCTGACAGTGAAGACCCAGAGAGAAACACTACAGAAGGTAGAGTGGTTGATAGGAATGACTGGAATGTTATCAGAACACGCAAATATTCCCAACGGGAGTGAGAGTGGATAAGGCAAACATGACCACACCCTTGTCCAGCAGTCAAGGCCCATATGAGTGCATAATCATTTTAGCTATTTCAGTATATTTAAGATCAATATGCTTATTTTACATCTTTCGGTTTAAGATAATGCCATTTGCTTCAGTCAGCCACTTCTACATACAATATTGCAGTAGTTTTAACTTATTTTACAACGGTAATCTAATCTTTGTTCAAATGCCTGTCTGAATCATGAACTAATCCTGAACTCCGAATGAATCTTAATGTATGGTGACACTGTACATTATGTCTGTTCTGAGCCATGTCATCCTCCGGAGATCTAGATGGTGATCGGGAACCATGCATGGTATCCAACTAAAATCATGAGTCGCTGAAGAAATGATCTGGAATTATATTCACACAGTTGACTGAAGGCCACAGCTGGTATTTGAATCCTGAATCAAATAAGTTGCAATATATTATGCAGACGGGAATACTGGATTGAGACTGGATGTGGATTGAGACTGGACCAACAGTCCATTCTTACCAGGGACCTGGAGGATTCTGCTGCTGGTCTGTAGCAGGGAAGTCATTGTGGCGGTGAGTGGGCCGTCGCAGCCTGAAAAACAACACTGACACCATTACATATGCGCTCGTTTTTGACCGAGATATGATGAAGAAGCACAAGATTCACTCTCTGTTCATGAAAACCAGTCAAAAACAAGAATTTACGGCGGGATTGTGGGACTCTCTAATCAAAAAATGGGGTCAATGTTTAAACGCTTCAAAGGAACAGTGCTGATAATACAAACATCCTGCCTGAAGCCCCGTTTGTGTGTCTTGGAGTGCCGACATGTTTTCATTCAGATGATGCCACTGGAAGCTTCATTTTGGGGTGACTGTAGTGTTTATAATAGGAAACACAACTGGCAACAGATCCAGGATGTGTATTGGTGTGCCTTTTTGAGACCAGGATTCCTTCCAGTGGTTCTGTTTCTGTTTTCCATTTGAAAAAAAAGAGAGACCAGAGAAGGAAAGAGAGGAAAAAAACATCAGCCACATTTGTCAGTGTAACCCCCCCCTCCTCCTTTTCTGCTCTACTATTTCTTCCACCCCCTGCCCCCCATCTTTGTTTCAGTGCACTTCTTTCGAAGTCTCTCGTTCTCTCTGCACGCCTCTCGCTGCTCACTATCTATTCGGTTCTTGCAGCCACGTGGCGTGGCAACTATCAGGAATCCAAGGAGCCAGCATGGCCAAGAGAAATCGGAGGAACGCCTGTTTCCTGTGGATCTCTTTACTGGCTGCAGTTCTCTCCTTTCAGTGCCACAGCAGCATCCCTCTGGCCCTGCACAGCTGTTCTCAGATCAGTTCTATGTCCTAAAATTGGGAGAATGAAAGAGTAGTGAAGGATTCTCTGTGTGTTTGCCTTGTTTTGGTTAGGTTTGATACCGCCTTGCAACTTTTCTAAACCACCAATGCTGCAAAGCATCCCCCCCCCCACACACACTTTTAATACAAACTCTTACTTCTCTTAATAGACTTTTAACAAAACAGAACAGAACAAAACACAATAATGTTCGACCACGAAAACCTCCCCTCCCTTCGCCACAGACAGTTCCAGTTAACCTTATTGGCTGATCTCAGATCAGAATTGCCCATCCTGTTCCTAGCCTTCAGCACAGTGAAAAAAATGTGGATACTGGGCCAGACCAATAAGTACCTACATCTTCCGTAGGCAGGATGGAAGAAAGAAAGAAAGAAAGACTGGTAATGAATTAGAAGGAGTTCATATCATTAGTAAAAAAAAGATGGTGCAATACATGTTCGCAGCTGGAGAGAGAAGCTCAACCCATCGATTTTCTCCTTGCACCCTGACGCAGGGAAAGCACTGGGTGGGGGCTCCCTTCAGTGACGGACACACATCCTGTTCACAGTGAGATTTCCAGGCTTCTTGTCCTTCTGTCCAGCAGCCTTCTTCCCCTGCGGGTCTCCGCCCAAAGTGAACATCTGTCTCATCCTTATTCCTCAAAAAATTTCCTCATCACTGATTTTTTTTTTGGATGAAAAGATCTCATGCCACTGCTGAATAGGAACCGGATAGCATAACTGTAAATGCAGGATGGTAAAAATTCCAGAACCTCCAAATCTAAGCTGTTTAAATATGTGCAAACAAGCATGTTTGATTTTGATTGGTCTAATTTGACCACAGCCTTTTATCTTGCAAAAGCTAAATATTCAGTGTTTTTTCACGACCAAGATAGCACCTTCAATTTGCCTTTTTTAAATTTCCACGGGTTACACAATGCTGGCCAGAAACCTCAAAAGAATCCACGCCTAACGTGAAAGATGGCGGCAGCACCGCTACATAGTTGGCTGCTTTTTGTAAGCATGTACGTTATGTAAGCTTGGTGATTTGCTATAATTTGGATGCCTGGTACTGGTGCAGTTGCTGAAGAAATTTGGTAAACTGAATCCACTGAGGCCAGTGAAGGAGCAGTTTTAACTACATTTTGCTACAGTATGCAGATAGTTTAATGACATTCTTATTTGCCTACTGATGTCACACAGCTCATGAGTCTCATTTTTCGTTTTTTCATTTGTAATATTTGAGACAATATTTGTGAATAGAATATTCCAGTTTATTAAGTAATTCATGTATTATTAAATAATGTATTAACAGTGAAAGGTGCATGTTGTTATTGATATTGGCCTTCAATAGCTGAGCCGTACATCAAAACTTTGTATCCCAACTGGTTACTAGTTTCTGGGAACCAACTGCCAGACTGTCTGGTTCCCGCTGTAAAAACTGAACAGTGGGATATTTTCATTTTTGTTATGTTTCTAAGTAATAAGTATAATTTAGAATCACATGGGCATTGTTCATTAATCTAATTTATCTACATTCTCTGAGCGGCTTTGGGTAGCTTTACTGCAGTTCAGATTCTTTCTAGGTGAGGTCTTGGCAGCTATCAAAGCTGTGCTTTCCATAGAGCTTCCCCGTCATTGTCCAAGCGACATCTTTCATTTCTACACCATTTCCTTCTGCACAGATGATTCTACAGCTGCCAAGGTGTCAACGAGCTCACTTACAGACAAGATGACCCTCAAAATGTTATGCCTCCTCTTTCAATCCCTGCTACTGCCACAAGACACTTTACTTAAAATTAGTAAACGGATGAGAGCACCAACTAAATGGTATAAATATTGCATATATTAATGTCAGGTTGTTCAAAACTGGCTCTACAAAAGACAGTCCAGAACTGGTAATGCCCAAGGCAACTTAGCAAAGCCTCCACACTCTTGTTTTCCCTGGTCAGCATTTCCTAAATGACACGCAGCAGTCATTCCGGTTTTATGCATATTATATGGACTCACCCCTTTGATGCTGAAACAAAGGTCCTCGTCTCCTGTCTGGTCGGAATTCCCGTATGGAGAAAGCAGGCAAAGGGAAAGCCTTCAGAAGATGCTTCTGCAATAGGAGCCCTGGCTGGTGAAACCTCCAGCCGGAGAGTTTAGCTGAGCTGCAGTGAACAGAGAGGAAAGAGCAGGGAGATCGGGGATGTGTCACAAACAGTGTTAAAAAAAGGTTTTGGAGATTTGAAAAAAAAAAAAAAAAAAAAACTTTAACTCTGCTTTGAAACCTTTTCTTTTGCTTCCTCCTGTGTTGGTAACTAAGCAGTCGATTGCTCGACTGCTCTGGAATTTTAGGGAGGAGAGAGGTTATAGAAAGGTACAAACACACACACACACACACACACACGCAAGCACAGAGGGGCTGGTCTGAGAAGGGGACTGACTTCATAGGGAATGTGTTCTGTGTGTGTATGTGTGTGTGTCTGCCAGAGTGGGTGGAGAGAATTTAGAGTGGCATTGAGTACCGATTAAGTCATTGCAGATGCCTTTTCCATTTTTTCCCCAACCCCCCGCAACCCCCTCATTCTACCTTCCCGTCTCCTCCTGTGTAAAGTTCTTTGCCCAGGTCCTCTTCCTCTGTTTTCTCTCTCATTTCCCTTCCTCCTTTCTTTTCCACCCCATGTTTCTTGCTCACTTTCTCCCACTGAGAAGAGTCTAGAAGAGAGGGCTTCTCCTCACTTTTGCCTTGATGAAGAATAAAGATGCGTTTAGCACTGCTCTTCATTACCTGACTGTGCATGAGCGTCTGTGAAGACATTTGCGTGTGTAGCCCACCTAGAGGGATTCGAACACACACATAACTTGATCTGCTTAAGATGGCAGAAGTGTGGTGTAAAATTGGGGTCGTTCATGCCTGGTTTACATACATAAATAAAACACAACAATAATACGGACCAAATCTGGGATTCATTAGTGATGGTGTTGTGCTTCTAATCTTGGATGAGCAAAATATTGCTTGTGCGTCTAAACTCACCTTTCCTTCTCCTTTTATTGATTAGGGCCTTCTCCTCTGAAGTTCTGGAACACGCTCCTCAGACCCTGTATCGCAGTTTATTGTGCAGTTGCATTCAGTATAGAACATCCCTGCACATCTGCAAACAGTGTTCACACAGGAACCCTGCGAGTCAGCTGACAGGATGATCCACTTGGGCGTGCCCCCAACCAGGAAGGGCTTTATCTTGTTCCTGGCCACCACCCCAAGGAGCCAAATTTTAATAATCACCTCTGTTCCTGTAGAGCAGAACTACAGCTACACGGCCTGGATTCTTCCTGAAGAGCAGGAAGGCACCACACATTCACTATTCCAGCTTAGACTGCCAGGCTGGTGACAGTTCCCAGCACGTCACTGATAAATCCTTCAGCACACACATCCTTCACTCAACTAGAAGAAGAGATATAGACTGTTTAGTCAAATTTGTACCTCAAGTGAAAATGTTACCACACAGAGGACAAAACTCCCATTTATTGACAAAGTTGGACATTGTGTCATATTCAAACTGTGTGAACAATCATTATTTTGGGTGCAATGAGTGAAAAAAAATTCTTCTTGTAAAAGTGTGTTATCTTTTCACATTACATGTGCAAATATAGACAAACCAGTGTGACTGAGTGTTTTAAGCACTACTTAATGAGAATCAAATGTGTCTTCATGACTGTGATAGTGATGTTTGGATGGGTAAATATAGATAATACCCATTAAATTAGTTAAAACTACAGCATCGAGCCTGTTCCAAAAAATGGAAGTAATAGGAAATACAGATATTCATGTTTAAAATGTATGGAAAAAGTAAAAACCACAGGACAGTACAAAACAAGTACCAAAACAAACCATTTTTACTTTATTAAAAAACACACACACGTGACACGAGAGATGTGTGTGTGTGTGTGTCTGCTGTAAAATGAGTACGTGGACCCTCATCTGTTCTTTCCTGCCTGAGATTATGTGCACACTGAAGGGTTGTGTTTTGAGTCTGCCGACCCTGCCTTTCCTGTAGCTCTTGTGCCCCGCCTCAGATTAAAATGACAAATACAGAATTGCAGACCCACTATACATTATGTTTTTATTTGACAGCAACAGATTGCATGGTCACTCTGTGGTGTCTATATTTTAGTGGTTTATTTTTGCGTGACTGTCTGGCCGCTCACACCAGAATTAACATGCACTGATGAACTGTCCTGCTTGCAAGAGAAAAGTATAGATATTCTGGAAATCTGAAATGTAATTTTGGATATCTGAAGTAGACAGCCCAATAGACATGACTGGGAAATTTGATGTCATTTCTCCTAGGAACAATATGGATGTCTGAAATTTTGACTAGGAATTATAAAATTCTGCAATACATATTAATTCTAGATATTAAATGTTGAAATAGCCACTTTTTTATCATATAGGGTTTAAAGATATCTAAAAATGATCTCCAACTAGTAAAAATAGATTTCCAGACTTCTTCCAGGTTCTTTAGAAGTTAAAATTACTTGCCATAGTCGGGTTCGGTCAAAGATCTTCAGCGCCACCTGGTGGAACGTCAGGCATTACAGGACGAGTTCAAACAAGAGCAGTCATAATTATAACTTTATTTCGGCAATTCTGCACCAATCTTCAGACGGCCGGATTAAAAAGACCAACGTTGGTCTTTTTAATCCGGCCGTCTGAAGATTGGTGCCCGACCCCGAACTTGGCACGTACCAGAAGACACTACACTGTGCTGCAGAAAGGTGTTCAGGGTTCCTCTCACTCTGTACAAGTCACCGACCTTGGAGCTACTCTAAAGCGTACAAAATCCTGCGTGGTGAGCTTTTTTTCGATTATCAGTCCACAATACATTCTTCCAGTCTTCGGTTGTCCATTAGCAGCTGTGTGGCCCAGGCAAGCCTCTTTTTTCTGATGTCTGAGCAATGGCTTTCGTGTTGCAACCTGTAGCGTTGTTAAAAGAAATCGGTCTGGGTCCTGAGACCATTTTTTTTTTTTTTTTTTGCGGTCTTGGTCTCGGTCTCGATGGGAAAACAGTGCATCCTCACAGAACTGTAACATTATTTATTACGCGGCTCAATTCAAATTCAAGTCAGTGCGCATGCGCGGTTTCCCGTCGTCCATTAGCGAGGAGACGGCGGGCTGCAGACTGCTGAATCTCACAAGGAATAGCGTGTATGCACGCAGAGGCGTTCAGGGAGAGATATCTTGTTATTTGCAAGCATAACAAGCCACATAAGTAGCTTGAAATGGGGAAAAAATGATCCTGTGCGCACTAGTTATTGTGTACCAGGTCTGTGGGCTTACGTTTAGGACAGTTATGTAATATTTCTAAAGCTTCTATAAAATAGCCCCCAATAAGTCTTGTGTCACTGCTTGTTTTGAAGGTATTCAGACAAATTATATGAGAAGCCATCTCAATACACGCATTAATACACACTGCAAAGATGTTTTAACTTGTGGTATGAATCATTGCCAAATATGATTAAGTTTCTCAAGTACTTTCTCCTGTAACGTCTCTGTTTACACGTCTGAATCCAACTCTGCTAATATGATTCTAACGTCTTCTTTCTTTTTCTTGCTTTAAGGCCATCTTCTCTGCACTTTGTGACGTTGCATTTTCTCCAAACCTTGTAATTGTTCCTGGATGAAGTCAATAACATGACCTAGGTCTGTGTAGTCCTTCCTTCGGCTGAGCCTCTTTATCTTTCTGTACATGCAGGAAATGAGATAACCTGAATTAGATTTAACCAATAATGGCCTTTTTTCACTCAGTTGATCTGAGTGATGTGATATCAATTCTAGGCCTAGTCTGTTTTCAGTCTCGGCCTTGGTCTTGACCAGCCTTGGTCTCGGTCTCGGACCCTCAAGTCTTAGCAGTGTCTTGGTCTTGATACCCTGCAGTCTCGGTTTAGGAGGCCTTGACTAACTAACACTAGCAACATAGTAAACTCATTTAGTTTCATTTGGCCACATTCTTTTAGAAGTCTTTCTCTGTTAATGTTAGGATGACAGAATACAAGACAACAAAATAGTTTTTATTTGTTATCCATTTATGAACTGAAAAAAAATGTAATATGCAATATTTCATTCTGTTCACATTGCATTGTTCATTATGTTCATTCTGTTATTTACATTCTGTTATCATCTAACCTTGTCTTGTAAGATACATCAATTTGACTTATAAGACACTGCCTGCATGTTGAGCACATAATGCATGAAAAAAATTGTGGTGATGAGGGCATTTAAGGAAGGAACTATTGCATATTTTCAGTCTAGCAATCAACTAAGCCTTGCTACTTTCAGACTCACTCAGGATCTGCAGAAGGAAGGAATCACTGCAGACCTGTACTGGAACGCATAAATGCAGAGAATTTCACCTTTTGCGAACACAGGGACACTTAGTCATGACAGCTCTTCAGACATCTCCATGTGAAAACAACCGTATAAATGATCCATCACATGTCTGCATGTTTCGTGTCGAGGTGGAATATACACTGAACACACATCACACTGGCAATGAACCAAATTCCCTGCCTGGATCAGATTGCACTCCAAAGTGAGCCCAACAGCATAGCATAGCTAAGAAGAATACAAAAAAAAAGTACTGTGGTATGTTGGATCAGGCGATTGTGTTCTTTTTTTTTCTGTGACCTTGTCAGGATCTTACTTTGTACAACATGTACAGCACACGGTGCACACAGTGAAATGTGTCCTCCGCTTTTAACCATCGCCCTTGGTGATCAGTGGGCAGCCTCAGTACTGCCACCAACTGTAACAGAACGATGTTCTAATGTGGCAAAGCCTGTAGGTTGACGGTCTTTCCAAAATGCGTTCTTTATTTTGAGGTCATGTTAAAGCCGTAGTCCACAGAGAGAATCCTCCGAATCGACGCTGGCCGTCTGCGTGTTGTTTACACGCGAGTTTATTTGTCCGCCGGGCTCCGTGTCTTTGAAGTAGCGAACACACTTTTGTTCGACGAGCTCTTCGGATCCGCTATTCTCCTCGCATGCGTGTGTTTATGTGCGACGGAGGAAGAACGCGGCTGATCCGGGACCGGCTTCGCCTACCTCCCCCCCGGCCTCTGTCCATTGCGGGAGCGCGAGTGGCTGATCTGGGGTCAGCGGCGGTAGGAGGGGGGGGGGCTCTGCTCGCTGTTTGTTTAAGCAGGAACCACATGACCACCGCGCTCATAATGTATTTAGCCCGCAGCGGCGGCCTGCAATCAGCTCGCCTGCGAATCGTTCCGAGTCGCCCTGCGCGCCTTCACTGCCGGGATTAACTTTCGTCGGGAAACTATTATCGTCGCGAGGAACGGCGAAAAAGAGCGCGATGCCAGGTAACCCCGCGGCGGGAAACAAACGCCGCAGCCGCAGCCGCCGCCGCGCATCTTAGCCCGAGTCCGCCGAGAGGCACTTTGTTTCTCCGATTAGAACCCGGGGGTCGCCTCCATTTACCGCTGCTGCGTTCCCGGGGCGATGCGCGGATTCTTCCAGTTCGAACGAAACGCGCCCTTTATACGCGTTTTGGGCCCTGTGTGTGTGTGTGTGTGTGTGTGTGTGTGTTGATATCACGGCGGATCCGTGTTGTGAGCAGCTCGGCGCGGCCTGGTGGAGCCCCGCGGGGGACTGGACGCGCTTTGTCTGCGCAGAAATCGGTCTCCGGAGGAAGCGGGGCTGTTCGGTAGCGAGGCCCGTCGTCCCGGATTCCCAGGTTCGGTTACCCGGGCGGGGTTCGGACATCGGTTCGGAACCGTGCTGACGTGCTAGTCTCCAACGTGTGTTTTGTAACAGTCGCGTTTTAGTAACGCGTGAAGGTTCCTGTGCGTCTGAGCTGCAGCTGCTCATCCTTCGTTTTTTTTTTTTTTTTTCTTCTTTTTCTTTTTCTCTCCAGTCAGCCACATGGCCTCGGTGGTGACGTTTCACTTACCGCGAGATCTGCGAAGAGAACGGCGGTTCTTCTTATTATTCCGCGTATTTAACGTGTTTATTCTGTGTTATTCCATTATCATTTTTTTTCTCGAGTATTTCCGCGTCCGATGAGTTTACTTTTTCTACATGTGCCCACCATGCGGTGCCCGGAACGGTACAAACAGAGCTGGGCGATGAGCACTTGAAAAAGGATTCTCAGCATGCCACCCTGTCCTTTATATTATGAAATCAATCTGCACGGGAAAAAAAGTCAAACCGATCAGGTGACATGGGTTATAATGGAACTGATTGAAAAATCTAACTATAAATATAACGATTGCAAGCTGCTCTATCTTATTTTTGGCAGATGAAGGCCTGATGTCTCTGTGGTCCACATTTAATGGTCTGAAAGCTCTATTTTGTGTTCTTATCGTGGAATAGATGGCACATAACCTACCTGCTCCCCTTTCAAGCGCTGACAATCCTGCATGTGTTATCTATCATAGCATGTCATAAAACAGTCATAAAGAAATAATGTGGGTCATTGTTTGGAAAGGTGGTTGTTTTTTGCGTGCATTGCAGTAGTGGGATGTACCATCCCATTTTTTCCTGGATCTGGGGGGAATGTTGAGTTTCTAATTTCTGCCCCCTTTCCTTATTAACCCCCCCACAGGAAGAGTGGAGTAGGATCTGATCGGCTCCCATCATTAATGGCGCTGGGTCATATTGATGTCCTGCATGTGGTCAGGCCCTTTGAGTTTATCGGTTTCTAGTCCCGTGGGGATGTGTTCAAGGGAAGAAAAGCTAACATTGCAGCTGTTTTTGTTCCTGTGAGACTGAGGAACAGCGAGATTTTGAAAAGCTGTAGCTTCGTCTGCATCTGCCGTTATACTGTAGTCATGTTTCTCTGGGAGTGTCCAGTTGCAAAGGGCTGTCGGCCAGACATGTCAATTGGCTGACCGAGTTGGTTTGACCTGTTAGTCATGTGAAATGAATGGCTGTCTGCTTTTATTGTAATCCTTTTTTGCCATGATCCTCCTTTAGTCTTCATTCATTATTGCTGTTTTTGTCGTTTAAGCATTCTAGCATGTGATTAAAACGCTTCCACTACATACACTGCTGGTCAACAGTTTGGACACACTTACTCATTTGCATGTATTACTTTATAAAACAAGACAGAAGTGAAATAACACACACGAAGGTGTGTAATAAAAAAACAGCAGCATTCTCTTGACCACCTTAAGTTCGACAACGGGGACTGTTTTCCAACAGTCCATGCATGCTAGGTGAATTTGTGAATCTGTGTGTGTGTGTGTGTGTGTGTGTGTGCGCTTCCTCTGGGTGTACATCCGGGTACTTACTGCTTGGCATTTCAGGCAGAGTGAAATCACAGAACATGGCAGACGGATCCCAGCATCTTGTACTTCAGGTCTATTCTTACATTTTTAGTGAACTGTAGAATATCGCAGAATCACAATATATCGTGATGCATATCGTGAGATCTTTACCAATACCCACCTCTAATAGCGAGAGTTTTGTAGTGTCATACATTCTGCGCTGCACTGTTAATGTTGCAATCATATGTTTTCCCATCACTATAGCACCACACAGTCATTCAGAGCCACGGTCATGCCAAGTTGTTTCTGGGTAGTATGTTTGCATTTCCATCTAATGGTGGCAGTTCACGGTGGTGAACGTGGCGCTGTGAAGTGTTCTGCTGTCCTGCGGCTGGTTATGTTGTGGGAAAAGCTCCGGCCTGCACCCACTGTGGTGAGTCAAGTGTTTTGCTGCTTAAATCTATCTGCTTATGCAACAGAGAGAAGCCGCACACAGACACCTCCTGTGCTGGAAGTCATTAACCATCCTCCAGGATGCTGCTTGGCTGTAAGATTCTGTGCTATTTGGAACTTTTGTACCAAAGCCACACTCACTACTGAACCATATCAAGGGAAAAAACTGAAAGCACAGACTTTAACACACACTCGCACATACACAACAGTCTGGCTTTGTGTGTGTGTGTGTAATTTGCAGCAACTGTAAGCGAACCTGTCTTGAGTGAGATAAAGGACTTAGTACTGAACTGGAAATTGTTTAGAGAATACTAATACTAAATCTGTGGAACAACATTCACGATTGATCAGGTGGGCAGATTTCACATTCGTAAGGCTCATATACAGTGGTGTGGAAATGTGTTCGCTCCCTCTCTGATTTCTTACTTTTCCATGTTAGTAACATTTAAATGTTTCAGATAATCAAATTTAAACACAAAACCTAATAACTGCCCCTAAACCTAATGATTACAGTTGTTGCTGATAAGGGTAGCTTAACCAATCAAGCATTTGCGATAACTCGCAATGAGTCTTTTACAGTTCTGTAGAGTAATTTTGCCCCGCTCATCTTTGCAGAATTGTTGTAGTTCTGCCACATTGGGGTCATTTAAGGTCATGCCACAGCATCTTAATAGGATTGAGGTCAGGACTTTGAGTAGGCCACTCCAGGGTCTTCATTCTATTTCTCTTCAGCCAGTCAGAGGTGGACTTGCTGGTGTGTTCTGGATTATTGTCCTGCTGCAGAACCAAAGTTAGTTTCTGCTTGAGGCCACGAACAGATGGCTGGACATTCTCCTTCAGGGTTTTTTTTTTTTTTTGGTAGACAGCAGAATTCATGGTTCCATTTATCACGGCAACTCTTCCAGGTCCTGAAGCAGCAAAACCATCACACTACCACCACCGTATTTTACTGTTATAATGTTCTTTTTCTGAAATGTGGTGTTACTTTTACACCAGATGTAATTGTCACATGAAAGTTCTGCTGTTGTCTTGTCAGTCCACAGATTATTCCCCAAAAGTCTTGGGGATCATCAAGATGTTTTCTGTCAAAATTGAGACGAGTATTAATTTTCTTTTTGGTCTTGGCACTCTGGCATGCAGGCCATTTTTGCACCTTCTCCTTCTTATGATGGAATCATGAACACTGAGCTTAACTGAGACAAGCGAGGCCTGAAGTTCTTTGGATTTGCGCTCTTGGGGTAATTCTGGTTGATCAAGAGTTTCCCAACCCCCATTTTCATTTGGAGCGTTGGGAATTTTGCCGTTTTACATTTGTGTGTATGTACGTGATGGTCTGGTATCTTTACACGGCTGTATGTGGAAGTGGAGTTGGTGGGGGGGGGGCATGATGAAACAGACCTTAAGACAGTAACTTCACCCTCTATCACCCTCCAACTCTATCTTGAGTGCTGCGGCTTTTGTTTACACAAGGGGCGTGTGGGTGAGAGTTATGGTATACCAGCAGCTTCGTTGATGTTGGACCAGTCGAGCTTGTAGAACCCACATTTTTTCCCTCAGGTGAGGGGGGTGGAATGTGACTTATGTTTATTTGGATTTTGTCTTTCTGTCGGGGCAGGACTGACTGCCCCTGACTGCTGAGTAGAACAAACTTGAAATTTCTTTTGAATATTGTATTGGATGATCTGTACCAATTAACTTTTTTTTTTTTCCTTTTTTTTATTTTTTTACTTTTTCTTTCTTGCAGAGCCAGCTGAGATGAGTGGGCCAGAGGTTGCCAAGACGCCGGGGGGAGGAGCTCCAGGGAAGGAAGGGAAGGAACCAGTGGCCAATGGGCACTCGGAGGGTGAGGCCAACCCTTTTGCAGAGTACATGTGGATGGAGAATGAAGAGGAATACAACAGACAGGTTTGTGATTTGAATGCTTAAAAAATACTCCTTGGACACAAAAAAAAAGTGTGGAAGTTATACCTGGTATATGAATATGTGTCTCATATTCTCATATCCATAATCTGTAATTGAGAGGCCCTGCTTCGAAATTGAACTGAAAGGACGTACTTCGTGTTTTAAAGTAGCACAAAAACAATAATAAGTGGGTCAAGAATATTAAGTTTCGCTGCATTTCAAGATAGGGTTTTTTTTTTTTTTTTTTTTTATGTTACATTTGGTTTAGAGAAGGTGCTATGTTTAGTCATTATTACTTGTACCAAGATGCCAAAATCATCAGTACTTCCTCCCAAAATAGATATGACAATTGAAACATGAATGATGTGAAAAATATTTGAATAATTAAATAATAAGTTTCATTCCCACTGCTCACTTAGCACACGCATTACTATGCCAACCACATTTTCAGCCCATCAGGGATGCTTCCTAATCAGTTCACCTCTTTTTATTTTGGTCAGGTGGAAGAGGAGCTGCTGGAGCAGGAGTTTCTGGAGCGCTGTTTCCAGGAGATGCTGGATGAGGAGGATCAGGACTGGTTCATTCCTGCAAGGGACCTCCCATCGGGGGTGGGACAAATTCAGCAGCAACTAAACGGCCTGTCAGTCAATGACAGCAGCACCGAGGACATTGTGGTGCGTTCTATTTTATTTTTCTAAAGGGAAGTGCATTTTCAATGTGAAACACTGCAGAGCTTCAGCGCTCTGATTAGAGTTAACTTATCTGGGAGTTGTTCCACAAAGCAGAGTTGCTTAGTTAACTGGGATAATTTATGATTTTAATTTCACTTGGCAAACTGAGCAATCCTTCTTTGTGGCTCTATAAATAAGTCATGACCCCGTTTGGAGAAATCAGGTATGTAATCTGTACTCTAATAGGACAGGCCACTGCAGTATGGCAGCAGGTTTGCCCCGTTTTGTAAGGAATCTCGGTACTCGGTGTAAACAGCGACTTCTAATGATCAGAAACAAGATTGTAATGTGTATCCTCTTTTCTGCCAACAGCGCAAGAGCAGCTTGAACCCAGAGGCAAAGGAGTTTATCCCTGGAGTGAAATATTAGAGGGGCCACCCTCACCCCTTGGGTGGTTACCCACAGAGACTTTCATGGCCATGATGCCAGTGGACACACAATACACACAAGCGTGCGCACACACACACACACACACACACACACACACTTGGGAAGAGGGATATGATGTTAAAAGGGGAGGGTAGAGAGGGTTTATTTTGTACAAGCTGCCTCCCCCCTTTCCTTTTCTTTGCATTTAAACAAAGTGGTAGGAGCAGGTGGAGCCACCAGGTGGCTGCATTGACCCTTTTTTTTTTTTTTTATTCCGATCTCATCTCACAACCTGTGTCTCGCTTTGAGATTGTCACCTTTGCTGGTTTTAGGAACACATTTCCCACCTGTGTCGTACAGTTAATTCTCAAACAGCCTTTGGCTGGGACGGATTAGTAGGATGTGAAATGGAGGGTACACATCATAGGAAGTTATCTGACCTCTTGGTGAGGCACAAGGAAGAATTAAAAGGCTTCACATGCGATCTTTTTTTTTTTTTTTTTTTTTATGTAATTTGAAAATCGTGACAAGTATGAACATTTTGTTTAATAAAAAAGAAAAAGACATACATTTGAAAAGAGCTAATTTGTCTTGGATGTGTGGTCCTGTATTTTATTATTTTTTTTTTTCACTGCCCATTTGCCCTTAGTCAGGACTTAAATTGTACTACGTTACTTACCAAACATATGTTTCACAATAATAGGAGATGCCATTATCCAGAGCAATTTACAATCTGTAGTTACAGGGACAGTCCCTCTGTGACTCTCTTCAGGTTCATAGGCGAGATCATGGCCACATTGTTTTGTTAATAACCAAAAATGGTCCCAATTCATATAGCTTCCTCACCCGCTAGGCCACCACTGTCCTGCACGAACCACACGAGGATGGTCATGCACTCACTCCATTCCCATGGGCACACGTTATTAATAGCAATAGAGGTCCAAGAACTGGATTCAGCTCTCTGCGTTGTACAATGAGGCCTCCATGGGGGTGGCAATTAAACAACGGAATTGCGATGGCAGTGGAACCTCTGACTTGGCCTAAATGTGCCCTTGTCGTGTTTGGATCGCAGGTGCTGGAGACGCTCCGACTGTCCTCCACCAGCAAAGTTACTGGGAATATAACTCCAGTTCTATGACTACAGGTGTAGCCCTCCAACAGGCTTCACAATTGGATATCTCCATTGCCATCAGCACACAGAAAAAGTTATATGCTATGTTATTTATGTAGGCTCTTGCTGATCCCTCGTCTCATTAATGGTAAAGATACTACTGCTTTGTTAGTCATCGGTAGTACCCAGACCCCAGGACTGGTACAGTGCATCTGGAAAGTATCAACATCACATCACTTTTTCCACATTTTGTTACAGCCTCATTCCCCACCAATTTCAACACACAAAAGCCCATAATGACATGAAAAAAAGGTTTATTTGAGGACCTGGCAAATTTATTGCAAATCATATGTACATAAGTATTCACGGCGGCCTTTGTGTAATACTTTGTTGATGCACCTTTGGCAGCAATTACTGCCTCAAGTCTTTGAATATGATTCCAAAAACTTTAGTACACCAATCCTGCCTAGTTTCAGCCATTCCTCTTCCATTCCTCTTTGCAGCACCTCACAAGCATCATCTGGTTTGATGAGAAGCATCAGTGCACAGCCATTTTAAGATCTCTCCAGAGATGTTCAATCAGATTCAAGTCTGGACCCTGGTTGGGACAATCAAGAACATTCAAAGCGTTGTCATGAATCCACTCCTTTGATATCTTGACCAGGTGGTTTTGAACTTCTTTCACTTATGAACAATGGAGACCACTGTACTCATTGGGACCTTCAAAGTAGCAGAAATTTTTCTGTAACCTTCCTAAAAACCTTCCTCAAGATAATCTGGTCTCAGAGGTTTACAGACAATGGCTTTGACCTTGTGCTTAGTTTGTGCTCTGAAATGAACTGTCAATTGTGGGACATTATATAGGCAAGTGTCTACCTGTTTTTTTCACAGGTGGAATCCAATAAAGCATCCCAAAGATGAACAGGAGGCACCTGAGCTAAATTTTGAGCTTCATGGCAAAGGCTGTGAATGCTTATGTACATGTGATTTCTTTATTTTTTTTTTTAGTAATTAGCCAAAACCTGAAGTATTTGTCATTATGGGGTGGTCTCGTCTTGGTCTCAACACTATTCTGACACAGTCTATGACCTTTTATTGTATATCTCCCTTTGTGTTAATCCAATCCAGTATCAACACCCATCCTCCAACCTGAGGATCACCACAATATAAATTAGTAGACACTTTAGTGTGCAGATTCGGTTTGTATTTTTTCGTACAACCAGGGAAAATTTTATTGTGACATAATGAGTTTGGATTGACTGAATATTATGAATAAAATGTGCTTTATTTGGAAGCACCCCACCTTCATCCCCTTTTGATAGGTGTGAGACTTCAGCCCAGCAGCAGCAAGTAGGCACATGTGCTCATGTCCTGCTTGTATGGGTGTGATTATAATTTAGAGTACACAACAACGCTCAAATTAGCTGCTTATTCACAGCTCCTTATGCAAATGGTTTGTTCCACCTTAAATTCTGCTCAGCAGGCTGGAATGCTATTTATTTTACATGGAAATGTCCATATTCATCATGAGCAAAGTTGCCAGTAAAATTTTTACAGTTTTGGAGCTGTTTTTTGTAAGAGAATGACATTCATCAAACCAATGCACAGTTCCCATGTGAATTTATTTCAGTGAAAAGAGTAATGGGCCAGACAGGTAACACTTGATATTATTTCTAATGGTTCAGAGTTTTAAGTGGGCACACAGATCATCGCTATCTGCAGATTAAAAACGTTCTTTATTAGCGAAACAGATTTCCTGGCTGTAAACCTCGCTGAACTATGCCCTCTACAGGCGCTATACGGGTACTGCAGCCTGCTGAGCAGCATTTAAGGTGGAACTGACAATTCGAATAATGCGCTATCTCCAGCGTTGTGTTTTATTTCATGAGCTGGTTATTAGATGCCACTCCAGTCAGAGTTATTCCCCGCTAACGGGGAACTGAAACCCAATCGGTGCCCATGCAAGCATGATATCAAGGCAGCAAGGAGGCGCGCAAAGAAAAAGAAATCCCCTACCACCATGCCGCACTGGGCAACTGCCCATGTCGTCCATATCAAAAACCACCACTGCCTGCGAAGTCTCCTGTTTACGTCTGTATTCTGACCTCTCAGAATCCAACTCGACTAATATGATTTTATTTTATTTTTTCTTTAAGGCCATTTTCTCTTTGAAAATATGCATCTATAACCAGGACCTTGTAATTATACCTGGATGAAGTCAATAACATGACCCAGGTCTTTCAGTATGCACAGGAAATTAGTCCAGCTGTTTAGAATCCTGTGTCTATATGCAAGATAAAAAAAAACATGAGTTAATCATGAGTTTTTAGAGGTGTAAATTATTTAAAATAACTTGAACAGTTATGGTACTTTGCACAGTTTATGGTACTTTAGGGGCTCCATACACTGTAAATCAGTGAACCAGCACTGTCTAACTAATGTTAATTTGACAAATATGCCAGAAGAAAATGTATTTAAGAGTTTCAGTGAGCATTTGAGAGCCAAATGTCCATTGTCTTCAATTCAAGACCTTCAATTCAAAGCAAGGAATCATTATATGGCCATATTCATAACTTAACCAAGGTATAAGAGACCAGTGGTGGAGGAAGTACTTAAGTAAAAATACAAGTAACCTGCAAAATATGTACTCAAGTAAAAGTAGAAGTGCTACATCAACAATCTTACTTAAGTAAAAGTCCTACTTACTTTTAAATTTACTTTAAAGTATTTTGTTTAAGTAAAAGTACTCACACAATGGTTAAAAATAAATAAATATATAAAGAGCAAACGTGAACTGGTTCATTTTTTGAGCTGTGAACTTGGTTCAAAATTTAAAAAAATTAACTATAAACGTGAACTAGTTCTTTTTCCAGTGTGAACTGGCACAACACTGAGCTGGACATTATGCTAGCAAAGACATTAAGCTATCTTCTCTGATCTAATAAACCAGTTTTATCCTACCACCGTGTTAAAAAAATAATGAAGCTACAATGGTGTGATTTTTATACTATTTCTGTATGTCACCATCAGTGGTGGAATGTAACAAAGTATTTGTACTTTGTTACTGTACTTAAGTACATTTTTACGTATCTGTACTTTACTTAAGTAAAAATAATAATGCATACTTTTTATTTTACTCCATTACATTTTGTGGCAGTTATCTGTACTTTCTACTCCACTACATTTCTACAATTTATACCATTACTCGTTACATTTTATGAAATTGTCACGTGGGGGCTGGACATGGCGATGAAGGAGGACGCATATGCACGACTTCACACGACAAGTGTTTAATACAAACTGCATCATAACATGTCATAACATACCCAAAAGCATAGCATACCATAGCATAGCTTACCTCTATATGTTTTTTCAAATTTGAAGGGGAGTTTTTAAATGGTAACAATTCTTTATGTTGAGGCAGGCATTGGATGCAAAGAAATCGCAAGGACTCATTCTTTGCTCCTTTGTACTCAAATAAATTTCTGTCATGATCCGGACCGGCAGGGTGGATCCGGAGTTCGGACCGGAGTTTCATGTTGGTCTCGTGTAATGTTCCCTGATCGTGTTCACCTGGTGTATATTTATATAATTGTATAAAACTATCCTGTTCGTGTCTGTTCGCTGTCAGGTCACTGCGTGTTAATGTTCCCTCGTCGTGTGCAGTTTGTATTTAACCCCTGTCATGTGAAGTTGTGCATATGCGTCCTCCTTCATCGCCATGTCCAGCCCCCACGTGACAATTTCATAAAATGTAACGAGTAACAGTATAAATTGTAGAAATGTAGTGGAGTAGAAAGTACAGACAATTGCCGCAAAATGTAATGGAGTAAAATAAAAAGTATGCGTTATTATTTTTACTTAAGTAAAGTACAGATACGTAAAAATGTACTTAAGTACAGTAACGAAGTGCAAATACTTTGTTACATTCCACCACTGTAAGAGACTTAATTTGAACGCCTTTCTTGTACATCCCATCTCTTTCCCTTGAAGAGGTCTGGTAAAATGGTTATAGGAGAGGATTGCTGAGAATTTTACTTTCCATCAGGCTTCACAACTATGACAAATCTTGGAGATTTTAAATGAGAGGCATATGGACAATAAAATAGAAAAGATAACATGAATTACAAATTTAATAAGTAACTACACTTTACAACAATGCCTTTTTTCTCAACATTTGAGTTGAGTAATGTGATGTCGATTCAAGCCCTAGTCTGTTTTTATCTTTGGTCTTGGTCTCTGTCTTGTAACCCTCCAATCTTGACTACAACACTAACCAACACACACTGCAGTAGCAGAGTTCAAACGTCCAGCCAGAGAAAATGACGGGGCTGAGTCGATCTCCAGGCATTTTAATTCCAGATCCTTCTTCTGGCATTCAAATTGCTCAAATTGCCCTTGAGCCCGACTCCATAAAATCTTCAGATGGATGCGGGCTACTGTCTGTGTGTGTGTACAAAACACTACATGCGCATTAATTAATGTGGCACAAACCGAAGCTAGTAACAGCACGCTGGACTTTCAGTAACTGGACTTGTATCATGCACATCACCCCACTCACATGGGGCCCAGGAACTCCAGCTCCTCACCTACCTGAACAAAGATCTAACTACAAACTAACAAGTCTTCAGGGAATTTTTCAGTTCAACATTCCATTTCCAAAATCCAACATAACAACAAACACCCGACAGAAGGATCTGCATAAGGCAGAATCCAGCTGGATGTTTCTAACTAACCAGAGTCCACTGAGATACCCGCACGGGCAGGGAGTGCATTGTACTCGCCCAGCGGATCGGATCGGAACCCAAGCAAACGCCACTGAGGAAGAAAAGTCCCGAATGAGCCCTCATTTTAGAGATTATATCATACATGGAACAAAATCACAAACAAAAACTACACAGTGGTTTGGAAGAATTTTCTGCTGGATACGACAGCACGGTCCTCTCCTTTTCACCCCTGTCAACGCAAACCACGGCCATTTAAATCTTCCACCTTGTTTCAGGCCCCCAATCACAGGGAACACACACAGGGAAAGAGAGAGACAGGGAAACAGACACAACACCACAATGGAACATCACAGCCAACCACTTTGTATGGAGTTCACACAAGCAAGTGGTCCAGTCAGTGAGACAGCCAGACAGTTTGCGTTGGCACCGTAAGGTTTCCGCCCGCCTGCTGTTAATAACTACCTCTCCTTATACCCAGACAGACAACTTTTGGACAAGCATTCACATAAAAGTTTGGGATCCACCGAGGCCCCTATTGTCTTAATGTACCGGCACAGAGTTATTTACTACTTGTAGCCTTCTCACAGGGGCTGTGGACTATGACAAACTTGGTGGGACTCTCAGTACTGCAGTCATGGCCAATTGTAACCACAGTACCCCATGAGCCTCCTAAGCACTATTGCCTGAATCTTTATACTTCCCGGTGGTATATCACCAATATCACCATCAGCACCCAGGCACTGCTTCCAGTTCTTTACACCTGGCGGGACTCCCTATACCACACGTCAATATATCACACCGCTCCCAGGTACTGTTCCTACACTACATTCATTGGATTCATAAATGAACCATGGAAATTGCTTCCACATGATTCTTCTGATTTAGGCTGTTCTAATTCCTTTGCATTAGTTAAGTTTGTTCAGAATGATTTTTATTAGGTTGATCAAACATGATCTGGCATAGTCAATTAATTTTATACATTAAGTTGAATCCATGAGGCTCATCTCAGGCAAAATTTCAAACTTAATTTTTTATCAGTGTAGAACAGGTTTTACACTTAATATCCTAACTGAGCTGAAGGGATCAACTTTACTCACCCTGGTCCCAAAAGTCTGTTTTTCCAATTATTGGATTCAGGATCATGTCACCCCTTCCGTCCTTCGGTGGGTCTTTCCCTCTTTTTCCAACAATTCAGTTGGATGACTTTGTTATCTGTGCACGGTGTTCTCTGAAACCGAAGTCTGGAGGAAACTGTTGGAATCCAGCTCAAAACACCATATGTTTTACGGAAATGTTCTTTTTTCTGAGAAATATCCCATTGACTCGTTGGGCCATATTTGAAAAAGTTTATATTCTTGTACAAGAAGACAAGTCAGCACAGCGGTACAGGATTATCTGAAGAGGAACAGGTGGTCTGTATATCAAAAAATTAATATGTGTATGTCTGTGTGTTTGTGTGTGTGTGTGTGTGTGTGTGTATATATTCCACTGTGTTTTGTACAATAATATTACAACAATATTAAATGTGTTAGGAAATACATTTTTTAACAATTATATATATAATTTATATATTATAAAAATATATAACTGCCTTTTAAAAGAAATATGTAAAAGTACTTTTTTTTTTTTTTTAGCGAAGACGTCAACTCTAAAATCTGCCACAAGGCGGCAGCATTAGTCCAAATTCAATCAGACTAACCAAAAGGATTAACGGGAAAAAAAAAAACGTTTCGGCATTTAATTTTATAAATATCCTATTGAAGTATTAAATGCATTTCCAATATAACGTTTTCTGATATTTTGCCAAATTAATGTTTTTCCTGAAGAGGTTGTAATGTAAGATTTATGAACAAGGGAAAAGTGAAATGATTGTCATTGTGAAAGACTGCAACACAGCACATGGTGAAATAACGAAGTGTGTCCTCTGCTTTTAACCATCACCCTTGGTGAGCAGTGGGCAGCCATGAGAGGCGGCCGGGGAGCAGTGTGTGGGGACGGTGCTTTGCTCAGTGGCACCTCAGTGGCACCTTCGGGATCGGGATTCGAACCGGCAACCTTCTGAATACAGGTCCGCTTCCTTAATCGCTAGGCCCCTAAAGCGTTCATGTTTTCCTGTTCGTTTCAGTTTGCAGAGGTCTATGTACAGTGGATAAAATGCCTAAATGTTATAAGAAGTATTATCACATACCAGCTAGCTGCAGTACACAATGATTTTCACGATATGTAAAAATGCCTTCTCACAACTGTTTGTTCACATTTGCACAATTTTGGAGTTTAAGAAATCAATTTTTCTAACATAAACAGAGCTTCTGTGACACCCTTTTTGTAAGATTTAAGATGGTTCTAAGAAGTAGTCACTTTCTTAATTCAACTTCTGAAATCATTTTGGAACACTGGAGCATCTTATCGACTCAAATCAAGTCCAAATGAACAAATATTGGTATGTCGACACAAGAAATGAAATTTGGTCTGAGATCAGCATTGTGCTTTCTCTAATATCAGTTTTCAAGGATTAAGAATGCATAGCAGGACGTCTGAGACCCTTCCTCTTTATGTAGTTTATTTATATTATTCGGGGTCCTAGGCCCTCTCTTGTACACGGTCAGCTGAATACACTGTTCTTCAGTGTGGTTCAGGTCAGAGGATCTGGGATGGGCATGACAGAAGCTAGGTTCTGTGTTTATTTGCAGCTACCTTCTGATCTCTGATCTGCTGAAAGATTCATTGACGATGCAGTTTTTTTTGTTTCCAGTCCAGTAGATTTAAAAACTCCGGGATGCGTTGTAAGAACGTCCATCACAATTTACAGTTGGGCATCTTTTGGCTGCTAGGTTTCCGTTAGACTTTTGTGGTAATTCACCAACAGTAAAAGAATGAAGCGTACACGACTCACTCACTTGGCATAAACATATCATCCCAATAATGAGTCTCTCCAGCCGGGACTCATCCAGGGTGGAGCACCAGCACCGTTCACTCACACCCACCCACATCTATGGCCAATTTAGAGTCGCCAATCCACCTAGTGTACATGCCTTTGGCCAGTGGAAGGGACTCGCAGAAATAGGCATTTTCTGGCAAGAGGAATATTAATGTGAGGAATCAGACCTCCATGTTTATCAGTTTACCTTTAACTATTCACCAGATAAAGGTGTAGTCAAATATCCATTTGTTCTGTATAAAAGATTGAACGTTTGAACTTCTGGGCCAAATGTAACTCCTCATTTTATTTACTTACTGTCTCCTGCTCAAGAAGGACTTCCAGAAAACATTCCTTTCCTTTTCCAAATGACCTAGGGCCCTGCTAGTGGGACACCAGGGGGTCTTGCTGATGAAGGAGGGTCGGGGGGTAAAACACAGGAAGTCTCATCACTGTCTGATCATAACAGTTTTTAAGCTCCACTTTTTTCCAATTTTGACCAGAAAAGCTTTTTAATGGAACAAATTAAGCCAAACTACTAGAGCTAATGACCAATCATTTTATTTCATTCCGTTCCAGTCACAGTGAACCAATTGAGTCCATCATGGCTGTTCTTTTTTTCTGCAGTTTTACAATGAAGTGGTGTCTCTTGCCGCAATTTGTTTGGGGGGTACTTTTTTTTTTTGGTTATAGATTCAAATCTTTTACACACACACAGACACAAACTTGCCCACATACACACACAAAAACACACACTAGCACAACCGGCTTCAGATTTCCTTGAAGATTGTTTGCATGGCTTCTCCAGATATTGCATACATTAGCGTACATTGCATGAGACTTACGATGCTGCGCTGCTTTGTTTGTCCTGCTCTTTGTCTTTATTTCGTCCTCCCCCCTCCCCCCTCTCCGTTGCTCTGTCTGGCTCTCCCCTCCCTGCCTCAGTGGTTCTAATTACAATGGATCTTCTGGTATCTGCTGCTCAGTGTGGTGGGAGTGTGCCTGGCTGCTGGTGCCAGACATATGGGCTTAATCAGGGCACCCAGCGCTGATGTTTTCTTTGGGAACGTTGACAGCCTGACAGGCTAGGCGCTCCAGTGACACCAAATCTCCCTCAAGTCTTCTGGAGAAAGTGGGAGAGGGGAGAGAAGGAACCT
This sequence comes from Denticeps clupeoides, assembly GCF_900700375.1. NCBI lineage: Eukaryota > Metazoa > Chordata > Actinopteri > Clupeiformes > Denticipitidae > Denticeps > Denticeps clupeoides. The sequence continues at coordinate 22,560,300 of NC_041707.1, forward strand.
CGGCGAGGAGGAACGGAGAGAAGGAAGAGCGAGGGAGAGGTGGCGGTGGCGGTGGGGGGAATATTGTATTCACGCCTGTGACTGCCCCCTTTTCTCCCTTCTCTTCCCCCCCCCCTTTCTGTGCTTCTCACTTCCTCCCTCTCTTTCTCACACAGACACACACTCTCTCTCTCTCCTGGTCTCTCAGAACTTTCTTCCTATTTTTTTTTTCTCTGTCTCTGCTGTAAATGACTTGGAGCCGGAGAAAGGAACGCATTCGGACTCTGGCTGAGAGACAGGAGCTTTGCAAACAGCCTGAGGGCAAAGAAACGAGAAGCCGGCTGCTCCACCTTCACCACCAAGAGAGGAACGAGTGATTTTCAGGGAAAAGCCGGACCACTGCCCTCACCTACCAAGGTATTTTTTGGTTTGACTTTTGAGGGCGGCTATGGCAGTCAGAAAAGGACTCGTGCTGCTCTGGCTCTGTCTCCTGCACTGGTCCAGCAGCGTCCGTCCGGCTGCCAACCGGAAGGGCCTGTCCGAGAGCTCGGAGAGCAAGGTGGAGCGCCTTGGACAGATCTTCAAACAAAACGTGCGGCAGCTTCGGGAGAGGAGCCTGACTCTGGACCTAGTCTTCCTGGTGGATGAGTCGTCCAGCGTGGGGGCCTCCAACTTCCGGAGCGAGCTGCGCTTTGTGCGTAAGCTGCTCTCCGACTTCCCTGTGTCTCCCGAGAACACTCGCGTGGCCCTCGTCACGTTCTCATCCAAGACGCACGTGGTGACCCGTGTGGATCACATCTCGAAGCCACACGCTCACCAGCACAAGTGCTCCCTCTTCAACCAGGAGATCCCTGCCATCACTTACCGTGGTGGAGGCACCTACACCAAGGGGGCGTTCCAGAGAGCATCGGTAAGTGTGGTTATGTGTGATTCTGCACATGTCCATGCTGTTTAGATGTCTTCAAGTTAAAACTGATTGGAATTTATAAATGTATTTGAAACCCTGGTTTGAATTCAGAGTGCACTCAGACTCACAGAGGTCTTTTTTCCAAGTGGTTTCTGTTATTTTTTTTGTACACAGAGAAGATGTTGAGTGAATGCACGAATCGGGAGACGGAATGAAACGGAAGCCATTATTTCCACTTTAAATTGACAGTATGAGTGAAGAGAATTCACATTCCCTCCATTATACGCTCACACTGCCCCTAGGGTGGACTGAGTGGGAGTTTTGAGTTGAGACCAATGTTGAGGATGATGTGAACAATATGTTGGGGTCTCTCTCTCTCTCTCACATACACACACACACACACACACACAAACTTACACCTCTCTCCATATGGTAGCTGGTAGCAACTATCAATCACTTTTATCCTCAGCTGTTGTGTCTGGGTTCCCCTGGTTTTGCCTGGAGGAAGTGGCCCTGACTAGAAAGCTTCAGATCCCTGCTGGGGAGCTCCTGTATGGAACACAGGTTCCACACTGACAGCCTGTCCATTTGCCACGCCTCCAGGGACTGTATGCTGTAAGCTCTGTGGGTGGAGCATTATGTTATCAGTTAAAATGTATGGTTTTAGTCTATACCAGAGATCAAATACACCCCATCTTCTTCTTCCTTCTGCTGCTCCCATTAGGGGCCGCCGCAGTGGATCAACCATTCTGGTTGTTTTATTCCAGATTTCCTTCCTAACGCAACCCTCCCCATTTAACCGGGCTTGGGACTGGCACTGAGAAAGATCCCCAGTGGCTGCGTTAAGAGCTTTTATATCCTTAATGCTCTTGATTTGCTCAGTCATACGGCTGAATGTTCGCTAACTGTTCAGCATCCAGGATCAATGCAGGGCTGTTTGCTCTTTGTCTGTCCTGTGTTGTATCACCACATATTGAGCCAGCTTTGATTATCAACCCTGCTGTATGCACAGACATCTTCTTCTGCACATTGATTCTTGATGCCTTGTTATATATGTTTGCTGTTTAGACCGCTTTTAGTTACTTACTTTGCCCAAATAAAACAGATTTTCTCAAACAGAATGCACAAAAACAACTTGGCACATGTATAAAATTAGAAGTGATGAATGTCAGGAGAAGATCCATGTTCTTTGTGTTCTTTGTGGAAAGGTCAAAAGAACAGACATCATTATGTTATTTTCTTTGGCCCGACACACCATCGTAAATGCAGTAGAAATCTGGAAGTCATTTGAGTCTTTTTTTGTCCATTTGGTAGAGCAGGGTGGCAGGATACAAGATTCTCTCAATGTGACTATAGTCACAGTTCCAGCTGCCTCCAATTCCACAAAGATGTCAAAACTGGGTGCAGGGAAATTAATTCCTGTCACAAAACTTGGAAAGCCTAACTGTGCCTGAGCTTGACTATCCCTTTGGGATCAGAACATTACTTATGTAGCTTCCATAATCAATGACACTTCATTCTGTATTACTATCTGACAACCTGTAAATAAAGCTTATTTGAACTTTTAGGCTTATGCCATCATATACCAAATACCAGCCTGTACAGTCCCCACACTTTCCAATTCCAATCTGATTCATTACTTAACCCTTAAAACCAGAGAAATCCAGAAAATATGATAGTACTCTTATAGTGTCAATGTTTTGGTCATTGGTATGCAAAAAATGAATATTGATGCATCTCTGCACAAACTTTGTGAGGGATGTTTACCTGACTTGTGGCTGCTGAAGAGGAGATGCTTCACTGAATGAAATTTAGAAAGTATTTCCTTTTAGATTTCTTGTTACCATGTTCTGGGCATGCATCATGGATGCATGCTCTACTACATTCACATTCCAGGCTGTAGACCAGTGACCAGAATTGCACTGTATGTACTGAGGTTGTTTAGGTGTCCATCATCTTGTTGGCTGGCTTTTTTGTTGCAGTTAAGCTGCTGCTCAAACACTAAAGTGTGCAAAAGGACCAAACCTTTCTATACTCCTACCATTTCAAACCATTCAGGCATTTTGACCATCCAAGGGCATTAACTGCTGTCATTATGAAAAAAAAAAAAAAAATTCCCTCTACTTTACTTTTTGGTACAACAGAACATGAACTGTGTTTTACACATCAGTATAATACCTGAGTTTACAGTTATTCTTTTATTCCTCTTATTTCTTTGGTAACAATGGTTCCTGGAGGTGGTTCTAGCTGCTTACAAATTTTGAGCAAATTGATGGTGTTCTTCACCATCTGCAGGAAAGATCCAAAAATCCAAGAGGGGTACTTCACATATTGCATCACATTTGTTTTTCAACAATAGTGAATTTTTTTTTTCAATTTTACCAACAGCCACTCAGTATATATTCAGGAAGGGACTAACTAAAAGCTTATAAAACACACAATTAGTGATTATTTAAATAAAAATGAAAGTGACAATAATTTCATTTGATTTCAGAATGAAAAACTGAAAGAACAAAAACTTTTGAACAAATTTGTATTGCTACTCAGAGAACAATAGGATAACAGAGTCTTGATCTCCGTACAAATTATGCCATTGTCTCTTGAATAAATAGTGTAGGTAAATCTAAATTAAATCAAGGGAATTTTTTACCTACCATATTTAACTAAAACTTGTGTTTAACATGAATTGTTTTCAATTTGGATTTTGCCATATGTAAATGTAGTTGACAAAAGTCATATCTACACACAATCATTTACCACAGTACTGCTTACCAACCGCCACTTCTCAAAAAGTGTAGTTTTTTTGTTTGTTTTCGATTACTTAGATTTAATTGCATTAAAAGCATAATGATTGCAGGGCTGGCTTTTGTGGAAGAGTTTGTCTTTGTACATGAGACCTCCATCCAATACACACACACACACACAGACCCACAGAGACCTTACCCCCCAAAGACAAATTCCAAAAGCAGGCCTCTAAATTCAGTTGACCCCTGTGGGGTCTGTGAACCCGACTACAGACTCATGTCAGGACAGTCCAAAATATATCATGTGGTGTTCAAAAAAAAAACATCTGTCATCAAGAATTTCTCTTTTCGACACATGTTGCACAAACCCCAAATCTAAAAAGACACGTACACACAGTAAAAAATCTTCATGCACACACACGCACAAGCATGTAAAATGCACCCTGGAGGATGTATTGAAAAGAATCTTGGCTCAAATGGCAAAGTAATGACCAGATAAATGGAGCAGACTGCAAACAGTCTGCAGGTGTTGAGTGGAAAGATCCAGTCAAGTTTTATTACCTCATTCATTCATGCTGAGATGCCTATATCTATTAAACAAAGTATGAGCTCAGGCAATCTACACTTCATTCAGTCATTATTTTAATGTGTGAACAATCAGTTCTCTCATGATTTAGATCATCATGCAAAGAAATTGCTTTAGAAACACTCAATATAAAAAAAACGCTTAATCAAAAACATAGGCATGTTCATTCACCTTGAAATCTAGAGCACTTGATATCTTTATATTTAATATCTTTAATATATTTTATTAAAGGAGTTTTATCACAAAACTGGCTACACAGTTTGTCACAGCAGTAAAAAAAACGCAAGAGGATTTTAAAAGAGGATTTCGTTTTTACTGTGAAATCTGGGCATTTCCTCCCAGTTTCTCCCAAACGCATTTGGGTTTCTAATAGGGATTGATGACGTAGATCAATACCAGAGACAGCCTCCTCCACCCTTGGGCATGATAAGGAAGCGGGGAATGCCTCTAGGTTTAGAGGCATTCCCTCTAAAACCTAGAGGATATGGCTGCTCTGGGAAAGATACAAGGGCTTTTTATGTGGAGCTATTGATGTGATTATATATGTGATTATAAGGGCAGCAGTAGTCAGTAAATCACATATTGCTTTCATCCAATTTCTCTGAGAAGAAACAATTATATTCACTAATTTATTGTAGTTGAAGTCACTGTGGGTTCTATGGTTTTGGTTCTTAAAGAGTACTCTAGACATCACATGATCTCTTAATTTCACAGACAGATCTCCCAATTTCTCATCAAACCAATGGCATTGCTGTAACTGCAGAGGGGCTCTGTCACACATAGCATCTGGCACTGACTCTGTTTGTCTGCCTGCCTGTCTTACAAGACAACACATCCAGCACTTGTAAAAGAACAAAATGCCCAAACCACTCGAGCTGCATCCATTCTGATAATGCTTCTCTTGTTGTCTCCAGGGTTCTGTCATGTAAGACCACCCCACACCCCAGTCTGTGTGCTCCGAGCTGGAAGTTGTTACAACAGATCTCTGATCTCTGACCCATGTGAAATGGTACTGAAACACAGGGTCTAAGGTCAAGAGAAAACACAGTGTGGGAGGAGGGCAGCAGTAGAGATAGACAGAGAGGTAGAAAAAATGGAGGAAAGGGTGGGAGAGAAACCTTCTCTTTGATGGTGGTGGATGTTGACTTGGGGCTGTAGGGAGGTACTGTTTTAAAGTCTGGAGGGAGTTCCTTATTCCAGGGTTTCTTAGTTTGCTTGGGATGTTGGACAGTCTTGTTTATTACATTTGATGACCAAGCTGAGGTGACCCCATTCCAATGTCAACATGTCCCAACAATGTAAAAAAAAACACACAAAATAACTGGAGACAGTTATTAAATCCCATTTTTGCTTTGGTGCCTCAATAGTAAGTTCAGGAACAGAAACCGACACGTGCCTTCTGCAAGCTGGTGTGAATCAGACAGCAGGAAATGTTCAGCCCCTGTCATTTGTATTTGATCTCTCTTGACCTGATCTCTCTTGGCCTCAGAAATGCAGTAATGTTTGAGAGAGGATGCATTGTGTGTGTCCTCAATAGGTCAGAGTGCTTCAGCCTAGCCACCCACCCAAAACATTAGAAGAACATAATTCCCATCCTTACCACTTACCCCATGATTCAGCATGCTCAGCTATATTAATAGTGACATATTAGTTTCATATGGTGAGAATATTGCAACAGTCAGTTGGAGCCTGAGTCTCTGGACTGGTACATAAAAAAAAGTCTGTCCAGTACATTACTGCTTTTACTGAGCCTCACTAATAGTTCAAATCTGTTTTAGCTTCTAAATGCATTTGTCACTAAACAATGAAGATATTTTTGTAGTTCATTAGTTCGTTAGCAGCAGTTCACTTTGAAATGAACTTTGAAATGTCCTCAGTGAACCACACATGGAATGACAACATCTGGCCGGGACAATGGAGGATATCTGTGCTAATGTGCAGTAAAAGCCGTACCGTGTGGAAAATAGGGTAGTTGGCTCTGTCTCTTGACTGAATCCACAGTTCCTCTATAAACTGAAGAATCTGTTTAGCAACTGAGAAAATACCATGTTACAGGTTAATGGTGTACTTGAGAGGTAATATTTACAATGCAAACTAAAGGGAAGATGTTATTTCTTTTTTATGGAACCTACTCTCGAGCAGTGATGCTCATGGTATGAAAGATAATAGTTTACAGCTGAACTGAGTGTGCTGTTTATCAAGTAATTGTGCAACAGCTACTACAGCAATGCATTATTGCTCAAGTACATTACACAGTGATACTGCAGGAGCCTCACAATGCAAGGTTTTATTCATGCAGATTTAAGAAGTTATACATTAACACACATTCATTTATTTTTTTGACTAATTATTAACCGATTGGTCAATGGACTCATCAATAGTAAATGCTACTACAAATAATACTAATTACAAGAAAATATATTTAATGGCTGATGTACAATTACATTGCTCTAGAAAAGTAATTCAGTTACATGCTGTTGCATGTAAAACTGATACCAGAATTTATGCCAGGATTTTTAAATGTCATGTCGTACTCTGGTCTGGTGCAAGAGGAGTCATGGTTAAATATCTGGAGCAGTTCTGGGTCCAGTGGAAACAGTTGCATCTGCATTTGCTGGAGATGGAAAAGAAAACTGAGTCTGTGTTTACGTCCGTGGCGTTTCTAAACCACAGGCCCCAGTGGCTGACCCAGCAGAGCTTTCTGTGCTCCTTATGTTCCACCCTGATGGGTACACATTTCACACACACGTCACAGTGTGCCTATGTTCATGCAAATGTGGTTGAGTCTGTGGTTACTAAGTTTCCATTAGTGTGTCTGTCATAACATGTATCTGGTACAGCCTCCGTCATTTTATTTCCTGGATCTTACTCTTCTCTGTCAGTTGAATCAATCAGTTTGGCTAATTGAACTTAACCTTGGAATGCCGCACATAACAGATTCTTATTTATTGTAGACATTTGTAGGTTGCCTCCTTTCCAGAGCAGCCGTCCCTTTGCCTCTGGGCAATGGCTGTGTACGACTCCTTCTGTTTCAAAATGGAGCCCAGAGGTAATTATTTTATTGATGCTTAAATTCAGAGCATGTAATTCAAAACGGCATTTAAAGAAAGGCACAGGATATGAAAATGGAAAGTAATCTCACTTCAAACCCAAGTCTGAATACAATTATATTATTTCATGGCAAATGTGCAGTCGTGTTTAGTTCCCATTTTAAGAGAATTTACTCTTGTACACAAATTTTTTATTTTAAAAAATGTATACATCCTCCAAGTCGAAGAACCGCCTGACAGCCTCAAAGGCCATCTATGTGACTATGAGAGTGAAGCAGGTAGTCGATAAAATGAGGTCAGGGTAGTGTTCTTCAAGACGGCCTACCGGGGTTCTGGACTGAGGAGAAATAGAATAGACACTCACACGCACGCTGGAAATTATGTGGGAATCATAATCATATATGGGAATCACGACCTCCACAAAAATCTGAGCCAGCCAATCTAACCCCCCACTATAAGCACATATAATCATACTAAATGATTATGGATTATAATCATAAATTTATTAATAATTTGTTGCTTTTTTTATTCATGCAGTTTTCCAGCAAAATTGTAGCATGTTTGGTCATCTGATAATGTTACTTACCAAATATTACCCAACCCCTTTCATACCGTAACCCCCCGTCACATCTAAATTATTTGCTAGCACACCCCCTCCTTAATTTTGTTTAGGCAGAAAGCATTCCTGATTGACAAATGTATGATACGTTTTTGTAGAGCTAGACATAGCAAAGGTGCAAAGGCCTCGCAGGTGGGCTCAGTGTGATCCGGGCAAGGCGGCTTGACCTCCGCTGCGATTGTGTTGCCACTCAACACTCTCAGCAGCGGGACTTACTTCCCTAAGCAAACAGAAGGAGGAAGCCCGGAGGACTGATAGGATCTCCGTAATGGTGCAGAGAGCTCGGAGCTAAGCCTCCTCTGTTATCCCCGCAGCTTAGCCACCAGTTCAGCCAGTTGCCATTCTCAAGCGTCCGTCCTCCATACCAGTCTATATGGGCAAAACATGCAAAACTACTTCTAGTAGATAAAGACTCCACAGCTGATGTTTCATCCAACCTGCTGATATGCCAGTAGTGACATGAATATAAACCTGAATTTTATTTTATTGACAGTCAATAAAAAATTAAATTCAAAAATTGACTGAAAGGAGATTTAACAATTGCATTTTTTTTTGTAGAAGATGCATTTTAATTATAAAAACTGTATTCTAAATCATTTTTCCTTGTAAAAGGGAAAATTGACTGAATATGATACATTTTTGTCATGGGTGGGCTGGACATGGCATGAAGGAGGACGCATTCGCACGATCACAGGACAGGGGGTTTAATACGAACTACACGAGACAAGGGAACATTAACATGCACAATGACCCGACGGCGAACAGACACGAACAGGATAGTTTTATACAATTATATAAATATACACCAGGTGAACACGATCAGGGAACATTGCACAGGACAAACATGAAACTCCGTTCCGGACTCCGGATCCGGAGTAACCCCTGCCGGTCCGGATCATGACACTTTTTATGTATTTTTTGAGTAAAGAAAGTGTAAAGTCACTTGTGATACACAGCAGCACAGCACACCGTGCACACAGTGAAATTCGTCCTCTGCATTTAACCCTCAGTGGCACCTCAGTGGCACCTTCAGGATCGGGATTTGAACCGGCAACCTTCTGATTATGGGGCCGCTTCCTTAACCGCTAAGCCACCACTGCCACTGTGTTTTGACTATGTATTCTGTTACATCTCAATCCTGGTAATATGTAGCTATCCTTATATCTGATTTTGGCTCCCAGGATTTCCATTCCAAATAAAAAATGAGGATTAAAGGTTGAAATAACATTTAATTTTTGGACATCTGATTTTGTTTAGTTAAGATGCATTTATTTAGACAGCAGAGATTTCTGGACACAGTGACTCTCTATGGTAGTTAGCTGTGCAGAAGAGTTGCAGTCTGGTCCAGGTGTAGTCTATCCGAAAAGTAGAAAAACCTCAAACTTTATGTGCAAGTTTATTTACTCCGGCATCTCGTTACAGTATAAACATGAGTGCCATACTCATGCATGTCTGGTGTACCTTGCTCTCTTAGGAAGCAGCCCAACCCCCAACACCTTCTTCTCGGCACAGCCCTTGCTTTGATTAATGGTGTTTTGACGTGAACCAGCAAAGCGTAGCAAAAAGAGCCCTCCGCTCCAGTGTCCACAGCAATTACGTGAACGTGTACCATCTAGAGTCCTCACGTAGCACAGGCATTAATGCCAGTTTGCGGTCTCCACAGTCACACAGATAGTAATAACCGCACAAGTGCCTGTCTCTGTGTTCATCACTCAGTATGAAATTAAGTTAATATCACAACTTGCTGAAGAGGCGCTATGTTTGAAAATTAGACAATATACAGTTGAGGCTAAACTTCTTTCCAGTGTTTGCTGCATTAATAGAACTTGATATAATCAAACAAGTTATTTAGTAGCTTTTTATGCATTTTGTAATGGAAAATACATTTTTTGTCTTGCTTTATATCAAATATAGTAAAAAAATGGCGTGGTCAAAACCAATCAGCTCTGGAACCACACCTGTGCAGTTAATTGGCTTCCTAACAAAAGCTTAATCCTATTGAGAATCTGTGGCAGGTGCTCTCAGATGTACATGCCGATTCCAAAATCTCTGCATGTCTAACTGACATTTCATCTGGGATGGCAGCCAATCACGTAAAACTCAATCCCACCGAAATAATTAATTCCAGCAAATTCTTCAAAACATTCTTGCTGTTTACCTGACTCACAGATTTCTCCTTCTGCAAGTGCATGCAACAACCTTGGAGTAACTATACATCCATCTCTCCTTCTTGACTCACATCACCAATCTTTCACACTCATGTAGATTACATTATCAGATGGATCCGCCCTGATCTATCAACACAATCCCACTAGGGGCGGTGATCTCACGACTGGATTACTGTAATTCCCTTCTAGCAGGTCTACCTCTGCCATCCGGTCTCTACAACTTATACAGCTAATACAACTAAGAATGCAGCAGCATGACTGATATTCAACCTTCCCAAGTTCTCCAACACCACACCACTGCTTCGCTCCCTCCACTGGCTCCCAGTAGCTGCCTGTATCAAATTCAACTAAATGTGTCCTCTGCTTTTAACCATCACCCTTGGTGAGCAGTGGGCAGCCATGACAGGGGCCCGGGGAGCAGTGTATGGGGACGGTGCTTTGCTCAGTGGCACCTTGGCGGATCGGGATTTGAACCGGGTCGCTTCCTTAACCGCCAGGCCCCCACTGCCCCACAAATAAGGGAAGAGCGCGAACGCAGTCCCCCACTACCAGAAATTATGCAGTCGAGATTCCCACATTTGGGGAATCCGCAGGGGTCAGTAGGGGGTCAGTTCAATGGCTGAGCCTCACCCTGGGTGAACCGCCTTCTTGATCACAATATCTCCTCTGCCAACGGCGGCTAATCGTTTCAATAACAATGAATGATTACCAATTTTCCTTTCTTTTCTTTTCCTGTGAACAACTATGTAGTTCACATTTCCAAAAATATAATTCACATTCATTTGTTATTTTTATACTTTTAGATGTTTACCATATGTTCTGGGTGTAAGGTTGGTGGTTTTAAATAAGTGCATGAATGTTTATTTCAAAAGACAACGTTTGATTTTTGTCCTGTGGGCTGTTTCTGTTGTTTTGCCAAGATCTGATACCATGTCAGAGCAAGCAATTTAGCTTCCAACAGACATGCTTGGGTCACATTCCTCTGTCTTCCTTGGAATGCCATAAAAAATAAGGTATCCTCAAGGTTACCACGACGATGGAAGATGGGCAGAGTTCCCTTTTTCTCATGTCGCTACACTTTATTGCCATAACCTCTCCAGGTGCAATGAAAGAGCATGCATGCTCCCAGCATGCACTTAGCTAGTGCATAATGACAGTGAGAAATTTCCAAGCTTCCTACTAGGCATGACCAGTGACCTGAGGCAAGACGCAGCCACGAAATCAGGGAAAGAGGGATTAGTTCTCGTTGCAGGTGTGATTCGAAAAAGATGAAAAGCACAGCAGCATGATTTAGCATGCAGGATGTGTGCCAGGTGCTTTCTGATAAATGGGCCTGGATGCCTGATCATGGTCTATTCCTTTCCAGCATCTTGAACTGTGGAACATGTTGGAATTTAAAGAGATGCATCTAGTCTATATGTTTTGCAATATGATGCAATATGTTTCCTTTGCTGTGTAAACCCACAAGGAAGCTATGGCTTTATGAAGCACCACCCTCACTTTCCCTTCCATTGTCAGTGTGAACTAGCCGCCTCCTTTTTGTGTCTTTTGGCTGGTTATTCCTCCCCCGTATCTGGGCTCTGTCTTACGTCTAGACCCCTGACAGCGATCTGTATCCGAGGGCCAGTGGAGCTCAACGGGAGCAGCTCGTTGGCGCTTATCTTCTCTCTGACATACGAATGTAGTGCCGGCAGCTGCGCCTGCCATGTACAGTACTGTATCGGAGACAATCCAGATGACATTTATTATTTATCAGGAAGGTTACAGCCTGGCTGTAATGCAGCGGAGAAAAAAAAAGGTGCTGTGTGGCTGCTCAGTTCACAATAAGGTTTGAACTCAATGTCTTTATTCCTCCACTAAAAAACACACACACCCTCAAATGGGTGGCAGATCTTTTTGCTTGGTGTCCCACAATATGTGTCATGCTTTTGGGGCAAGGCTTAGTGGTAAGGGGAGGAGTTTTATTTATCTATTTATTTTTTAAACCAGTTGTAAAAAGAAACCATTCAGTCTGGCTTTTTTATGTGGCTGCATAAAAGTATGAGTTAAAGAAAAGGGTTTGACAAGGCACTATATTTGAACGTTTGCACAACAGTTACAGTGTGTCTTTACATGAATCTTAACCGAAAATGTATCCTGCTGTGAAATGATGCATCGCATCGCACTCCCACTTCCCCCATCTGCAACCATCGAGTCACTAGCCACTGCTTTCAGAAAGCATCCTGAACAGCCTCACACCCTTCCCTCCAAGAGCCTCAGGGCCCCACAGCTTGAGGATGCTGGGGGCCACAGTGATGTCACTGCGGTGGTGGAGGCAGAGAGAATGATAGCTGGGTTTGGGCGCAGGCCGAAACTGAGACCAAGGAACGCTGGTGCCTCTTACCAGACTTTTTCTTCTCGCCCCGTGCTCAGGGCGTGTAATTAGACTTCCCAGAGAGAGGAAAAAAGAAAAAGTTGAGGTAGCGGCAATTAGCCAATAAATAAAAGAGCTTTATCGCTCCCTGTCCTTCACATATATGTTCATTCTCTGTCTGTTTTTTTAATTCACATTCTCATCCTCATTTTTTACTCAGTCTTTGTTGCACTTTTTGATGTTGGCTGCGCTTGTAATTGAGCTGACATGTTTGTACTATTTCCTTCACCTCTCCCCCTGATGTCATTTGACCTTTTTCTGCATCCTTTTCTTAGTCCGTGTCACCTTGCAGCTGCTGTTTAATGTTAAAGAAACTCTTGTGCCAGATGCATCTGCTCCTGTAAATGGTGCTTGGTTCAAATAAAGACGTTTCTCCTCTCCTTCCTTTTATGGTGTGCTGTAATTATACAGGATGCACTGTAAAGTTCAGTTAAGTACAGCTTTGGGATGGGAGCTTGTTTTCCGAAGCACAGGCTTGTCTGCGTATGTGAGGGTTATGTTCGGCATCTCCCTGTGGTTTGATGCTGGCAGCTGCTTCCTTCATACAGTGCTCTGCTTTCGCGGTAGCTTGTTAACTTTTAGGGAGTATTATATAGAGGTGTGAGCCTTCACTGTTCTCGTGATTTGATTACAGTTATCAATGCCTCGATTATCGATGCATCATGATGCATACCATAATTTTTTATTTCACATAATGTTTTCAAATACAAGAGTTAAGGTCTGGTTCACCCATGTGGACGGTTTAGTTCTTTAAAAAAAAAACTGTGGGGCTCAATGCAAAAAATAAACGTCTAACTCCCGGTTAGACGATAATGTGATATTGTAGACCCATGGACACTCAGAGACTGTTAAGATCATTTGTTCCTCCATTATTGTCATGCCGGGGTCATGGAGCAAGGTGAACAAGTGATTTACTATATGGCCATATTTCAGCAGACGCTTTATACCACCAGTGTATAACTGGAGTCACAGAACAATTTTTGCTTCATGTGTGTATTTCGAAGGGGCAAAATGAACTCTAGCCCGCTTCAAATACGTCCACAAATTTCTACGTTGACTGTGGTGTCCGCTGAGTAGCGCGCTGAGTAGCGCGCTGTGCAGCGTGAAACTCCTCCCCAGTCACTGTACTTAGATCAGGCAGCCAATGTCACTACCAGCACTACTATAACATAAAATGTTTGTAAAGAAGGTGGTTCGGCTGTACATTACATTGTAATAAAAAAAATATGTTTGTTCCTGTCGCAGCAAATCTTGCAGAACTCCAATCGCAATGCAACAAAGGTCATCTTCCTCATCACGGATGGCTACTCGAATGGCGGGGACCCTCGACCAGTGGCAGCGTCTCTGCGGATGGATGGCGTGGAGATCTTTACTCTGGGCATCTGGCAAGGGAATATTCGGGAGCTCCACGACATGGCCTCTCTTCCTAAAGACCAGCACTGCTACTTTGTCCACAACTTTGCTGAGTTTGAGGCCCTTGCCCGCCGTGCACTTCATGAAGGTAGGGGATTCTAATTAATTGAATTTTGCAAAAAGAACACGGTCATTTACAACACATTTTTCTGCATCTTAGATTGTCTTAATATAGGAGACTAATCCTATAATATACACACACCAATCAGCCACAACAGTGTGACATTTTTTGAGCACATACCACAGATGCCCCACTGGATTGAGAGTTGGAGAACAATTTCAACACCCTCATCATCGTCAAACCATTTTTGTGCCATTTTTGGCAGTGTTTCAGGCTGCAATATCATGTTGAAAGAAGGCACTGTCTGCAGGGAATTCTGTAGCCGTTAATGTCTTAGCCGAAATGTATTGGTGCGTGGTACAGTTCTAAGTAACGTGAACTCAACTCAAGGTTTCCCAGAAGAACATTGCATCCTGGTGCCATGTCTTCCCCACTGTAGGCACTTTAGATGGAGAACACCCCAACAAGTGTGCAGCTTTGCACAACCTACACATAGCAAACCTTCAGAATCAGAATCATGTTTAATTTATTATGTTTATTATGTTAACTCAATCACAAATAGTTTTTTGGACAATATACTCATTATAAAAAAGACATACAGGCCAAAGGTTTGGACACACCTTCTCATTCAATGTGCAAACAATAATATGCAAGTGTGAATGTATGAGATTGGACCAAATAGTGTGAATATGGAACAGGATGTAATATGTGAGATGAGAACAAGTGCAGCATATCTGGTGTTATTGTTTAGCTGTTAAAGAAGGTGATGAAAGCGAAGAAACTGTTCCTTTGTTGGCTTGTTTTAGTCTGTAGACTTATATCGCCTGCCAGAGGAGAAGAATTCAAAAAGACCGTGTCTCGGGTGTAAAGGATGTGAGTTGGTCTTTCCTGACCTTTTTCTGGATCTCATCAGCATCTTGAATTGGTCCAATGACTGAGGTGTCACCTGCAGAATTGAACAGTTGCAGAATTTAAACGTTTGGTGCAGTAATATAAAAGGAGAAGAGCTGTGGGGAGAAGATGCAGAGCTCCAGCACAGACTGTCTGTAAATCAGATCTGAAGTGCATTACCTCTGTGCCTCAATGAGCTACTTTAAAACAACTGTAAAATTATACAAGAGCTGACATTTTCAAGTAACACTTATACAGATTAGTTAACCTGTTGAGCCCTGGTCCCTTATTTTGAATGGACATACTCAAAATTTAACTCTGCAACGGCATGGTCTATTAATATAGCTTTTTTTTGTATTCTAAATCATAACACTCCTGAAATTTCTCCAAAGAGTTGGAATCAGCATATATGTCAACTTGGTCAGAGAAAATAAAGATGGAACACTGAAGAAAATGAAAAGGAAAAAAGGTGCATTTTCACAGTGATTTAGCCATCTAAGAGAGGCTGTAGAAGAAATATTCCTCATGTAACCTGTAGTACTAAACCCTAATAATAAGCCTGCATCAAACGAATTGCTGCAATAGAGGACAGGGAGCATTATTAATTTCTAACCGGTCCATTTGGGCACGTTGGTGAATTTTTGGACAAAATTGGTAACATTTGAGATTTCTCGGTAACCAAGCTATAATTTTGTTTTTACTTTCTTGTGACTGGTAAGTTCCTGCAATTCCATTCCTACTAATTACGGCTAAATATGTAAAAATATGTAAATTGTGTACATATGAGTATATGATTTCCATTCAAAATAACAGCATGCAAAATAATTGGCTGAACAAGAACAATATTTATTGATTAGAAATTGAAAAATGAAAAATATAACTGTTGTAGGAAAAACTATATACAATTCCAACAGTGAGGAACCGTGGCACCTGATACTTTCTCCGGTGTATGGCTGTTTTCACCCTATGGATGCAGAACTATTGTCTGCCTCAACTTCTTCTGCACACAGGAGATGCTTTTCATCAAATGAGGATTCAAAAGGACAAACTGCTGTCCTTCACCAGAATATCCAGCACCTACTCAGTCATAAAAACCCGATCATCATTTGGTCTTCTTTCAATATGCGATATGTATAAACTGGTACATGTTTATGGGTGTTAAAATTGTACGCAATGGGCCTTCTTTTTGAAATGGTAAAAAATCAACCCTTTCTGTGTTGCCTGTCTACACTGGATCAGAAAGGAATGCATCACTGAAAATTTATCCACACTCTATGGAAATCCCTTCAGATCTAAACAGCCCTTGGTCTGAGGCCACTATCACTTTTGTGGCCTTAAGCTATTACCTCATTAGTTCGCAAGCTTTCAGAGACAACCACAAGGATTACCCCAAGGGATAGAGCTTGACTCAGCACTTTTAATGCTTTATGTAAACTCCCCACCCATTGAATACAAAATTACCCGAAAAGCTGTTAAGGATCGAGGCCGAGAATAAATCAATCATCTCTCTCAGACGGTGCGGGGAGACAGTCTGGCTGGGAGCTCACGTTGTTGCACAGAGCAATATCAGTCTAGCCTTATGTCTCTCTGCAATAGCCCTGTTCCAAGTCATCTCAGATGCTCCCAGCCCTTACACCCAGGCAATGTGTGAAAGTAACTGCATTCCAACCATGCAACACAGTATCAAGGGGGAAACAAAAATGTTTAAAGCCATTGCACTGTCCCCTTCTGCCTTGTGCCAGCCTCCTAACTCGAGATTTTGTGTTATGGGTTGTTTGAGGATCGAGCATGTTTCTGATGTAATTCAATGATTGTCCAGGCGTCAAATGTACAGTAATGTTAATTTCAATTTTTTCTCAGACTTGCCAACAGGTGGATACATCCAGGAGGACTTATCACGATGCTCGTCACTGTGTGATGCTGGGCATGATTGCTGTGACCTGATGGCAAGCTGTAAGTGTGGGACCCACACCGGCCAATATGACTGTGTCTGTGAGAAGGGGCATTATGGAAAAGGTCTGCAACATGAGTGCACAGGTAAGGGGTAATGTGCCGCTGGACCACATGACTGCAGTGAACCCTTATAGGTCCCAGAGCTTTTACAATGTAAATTTACAGTAGTATAAATGATTAAGCTGTATACTCATACTCAAGAAATTTGATTCAAAACCAAACACATTCTGGCTGTATCACTCCCCCGCAACATGTGGATGTCACCATCAACTGGACTTCCTGGACTTTCAGTATTGCTTTTGTTCTTGGTTGATTATCTACATTAAATACATTCTGACATTATCTACATTCAGCTCACTTGCATTGGTTTTGTGTTTCCAGTTCACTTTTATCAATTTATCAGAATCCTCATGCTTACAGTTGCATACAGTCTTATCTTCTGTCCTTTGAGGCTTCATCCCTTTTGTTTTCTTTTTTTTTCTTTATGCTAACAAATTTCCTGTTGGTGTGTACTTGTGTCCACGGTTGTGTAAAAGCATCTCCTGAGACCAAAAGCTTATCCTTCAGGATAAACTTGGCAAAACTTGGGAAAAACAAATTGAGGCCACTTCCTTGAGGTGTTTGTGTAGAGCTTTAGTGATATAGACGTGCTTGTGTGCATGAAGCCCTTCACAAACCAAAAAAAAAACCCAACAGTCTGCACAAGCATTAATTCCAGGAATGTCCGGGCTCATTTCACTTCAAGCCCTCTGCCAGAGTCTGCCGAGACGTCAATACAAGTGAAAAGTACTCCTGTACTTTCTCACCACTGGGGTTTTTATTACAACAATTTAACTGAAATAAGTACTTAGGTAAGTGGGGTTTTTGGCTTGGAGAAAACATACATGGACAGTCTAGCCTTCCAGGCCTGGAATGGGTCGATTCTTTCCTCTGGTAACTTGCAGCCCTTGTAACGATGCAGCCCTTGAAAAAGCAGCAAGGAACACGAAAACAACCCTGGTGCAAGGGAGCCCGTAAGGCTTTGGATGCCATTGCGGCTGCCAAATATCTAATCGTCTTGGTTGATGGAGAGGACTGCGGTCTTTGTGGTTGCTGGAGAGCTCAGATGGGGAGAAAGAGAAACAGATAAACAGAGAGCATCTCTGTGGCAACCACAACAAGTAGTAATGATGGACAGCTGAACTAACAATTGGAAAACAGTGTCCGTGATGGGAGTAACAAATAACCGATGTCTCTGTGAGTGAAGAGTGTGAGACTGTGGCAAAGATGCAGATTCATTCAATTATTGCCAGATGTTTCAGACTTTTTTTTAATATATTTATGTGCAATTTTTTTTGTCCCAAGAATAGTAACCTCATGCAGTCTTCCTTTGTCTCTACTCTTTGTTCTCTCTGTTTAGGAGGTGTAGGATAGGTGTTGAACAATTAAAGGATTAATATATTGTGCTGTGGGTGATATGTCTGGGAAACTTAGCTATCTAGAATCGCATTTACCAATCCCATGTCTGGAGGATTTGAAATAAGTTTTTTTATGGCCTAATAATTAGAGCAATAGATGGCACTTTCTGACAGGTGGGACTTTAAGAGCAGGATTAAGAAACACTGTTCTAATGTGTTCTGTTTTTTAGACAGGCTAGAGTTAATCCTTTGTTGACTAAAGCCCATTATACCATGTAGGATTGTAGACTGACCCACACAAGAGATGACTACTTTAAAATGGTTGTAGGTTCAAAATTGTGGTCCTATGTCATATTATGAAAGCGGGTCAAGGACAGCTATTGTCATTGTATTGTCATTTATTTAGGTGGACCTTCTAACAAATTGGGTGCTGTCTAGACAATAAAATGCAAATAGCATGGAAATGTGACAAGCTTGCGAAGTTCACGTTCTCCCCCTTCTTTGAAATGTTCACTATGCACATGAAAGTAAGGGTTGCCAGAGCTCAGTTCATCTTGTGCTCAGCAATGTTTACGTCTAGCATGTGCTGATGACATTTTGTTCCTCAATACACACTTGTGTCATAGACTGTAATTCGATAGGTGTTGTCATTGTAGTGTACATACCTTTGTACATATCATTGTACATTTTGTAAAAACGTTTTATCCCGGTTTATTAGATCAATGTCAAATTGCTCTGTCTGTACAAGGCTTAAGAGATAAAGTCGCATCATT
The DNA here is from genome assembly GCF_900700375.1 of Denticeps clupeoides. NCBI lineage: Eukaryota > Metazoa > Chordata > Actinopteri > Clupeiformes > Denticipitidae > Denticeps > Denticeps clupeoides. The sequence continues at coordinate 22,579,254 of NC_041707.1, forward strand.
AAAATAATTTTACGGTTGTAGTTTTCTTGGACAGTGACAGTAAATTTTTCATATTTTTGAGGCTCTCAAAGTATAACACTGTTTTTCCTGGGCTCCAGTGACTGCTCAATTGAATGCATTTCTTTCTGTTGTCTAAGATGACTGAAAGCAGGACAGCAAGGCCTGAGACCTTTGGTACATCACAACAACCTTCTACCTCCATTTATCAGACAGACAGCAAAGGACACAGGGGTCTGAGAGAGGATTTTCTCTCTCTTTTTTTATCACCAGGAAATGAGGGGTAGAGCAGGACTCCTAGCCTGTGTCAGCTCTGGGTTATGTTTATTTACTTATCAAGTTAATTGTGGCATTGCGCTTTTGCACAGTAGTGCAAGTGTTACTGAATGAGGGTTCGCTGGCCTGCTGTCACAAATCATTGTGGATGTCCATTTTATTAAAGGCCCATACTGCATTCATGCTTGGGTCACTGACACCCCTGATAACCACACTTAAAACCAGCTGGGGTCAATTTATTTCCCCCAAGAGCTCCTTGTAAATATTTACTTTCTCCTGGAAGACCCAAGGAAAGCTTGAGCTGGCCATAAATCCATGGGATGAATAAAAACGTCAGCGCGTGAGGAATTTGAGACATGTTGGTGGAGGGCAAATTTGTTGCAAGTGTATGTTTGTGTGTTCTACACTGGAGTTTTGAATTCAATGCATATGTGTATGTATTCACATGTTTAAGGGGGCTGCATGGTTGGAGTGATGGTAAGCGCTGTAGCCTCACACCTTAGAGTTTGGGCTTGGCTCAGACCTTGTGGAGTTTGCATGCTTTCGCCTTGTTGGTGTGGTAGTAGGACTGAGTGTGAGTTTGAGAGGATAAAGTATTCAGTCTTCATGGCCACATAATCTTTGGGGCAGTCGTATACCGGTTAAGGAAGCATGAACAGGTTTGAATGCTCCAACCACCAAGTTGCAACTGAGGTAACCTTGAGCAAGGTACCATGCCTAGACACCACCCATTGTGTACAGACCCCTGTAGCGTTCGGGCACAAAGCATGTTGAGTATTCTTAGAGGTTGTTTCTGATATCCATATGAATGTATTTCTGGTCAAATTGACTCTTTAAGTGACTCATTCTGTGAACCCTTACTGTCACCTCTTATAGTCCATCCTTTTCCATCTACTGATGTTGATGATTCTGCATTCAGATCCAAACCCATTTCCTCTTGGGCTTTGATCTTTGGTTATCTATAGTGCTCTATTCCCGTAGCCCAGGTCCAAAAAAATGAAGTCATGGAGAATCCAATAAAGTATATAGATCAGACCTGCTGAGATTTTATGTCCTGGCTGAGAGCTCCATTGGCCTGAGAACAATTCTATTGCTAGGAAAATTTTATATCATCCAAAGAGAGTCTATAAGACATTTTTTTCCACATGCTTTTGTCATTGACTATTTACTGTACTTGGATAAAATGTTGTTGCATCAGTGACATGCTTATCTTTTCAAACTGAATTTAGAATTCAGAGCACAAGCTTGGAAAGTTTGGTGTAGTTTAACTTTGTCTGGTAAAGGTGTTTGTATGGCCAGTGTTGCTAAGCACCATGAGGTTCTCAAATACTTTTCTAATACTGTCTAATTCACACTACCAGTCAAAGGTTTCTTTGAGAGAAGCGAGTGTGAAATTAAACCATCACAACAGAAGCACCCTGCCTTAGAGAGACTCCAATGTTCAGCTTTTTGCCTTTTTTACTATTTTTTTGTTCATTGGATAACCCCGCATGCATTATTACATAGTCCTTTGTCTTCAGTTTTGTAGTATAATGTTTTTTTTACATCTAATCACCAAGCAGCTGCAATGCTTCGCATGTTTTCAGGCCATGCCGGTGGGTGGAGATAATGTTTTAGGGGAGGGGTGGGAAATTCTCTAGGGTGGAAACAGCATGAGAAAGGGGAGGTAACCTTATGACAACATAAGGGGAGAAATCTCAGATCCGACCATCTGAGCCACCGCTCAGCAGCACTCTTTAGACCTATCACCATTTCTAGCCATGCAGGACCAAAGACAGGCTAGGGGAACTCATATTCATTTTAAATAATCTCACAAAGTGAATATTTCATGATAGGGGACCTTTAAGAGTAGAATTGGTGGGTTCTAATATTAAATAATTCTATGTTTATGGCTGATGCTGTAGTGGGCTTTTTTCACTGAAAGAATTTTGACACACAGCAAGAAAGACCCTTTGATGACTGTAAGGCCCAGAATTCCACATGACACGGTGCAAAGAGAATTCCAGAGCCTAATAAAATGTCTTAATTAATAGCTTTAAAACCAGGAGCAGCATCGGTACTTGGGAAAGCAGTACTCTCGTGTAAAAACGAATGTTGCTTTTTGTCATAAATAGAACCGTTTCTTGCACGAGGAGTGTGCCTGTGCCGCCATAAACTGCACATAATTAGGGCTCCCCAGCAGGTGGGTGTGACAGAACGAGAGCTTGTGAAACAGGCGGCAGTGTAAAGCTGAAGTTCACAGGGCCATTAACACCCTCCGTCTCTTCCACTTTCTTCCTCCCTCCCTCCTTCTTTTCCCTCCTTCCCCTGCCATTTATCAGCCTCACTGCAGTGCCTGATGTCAGCTTGTCCCAACCGTAAAAAGAGGATTTGCTTTATAGGTCGATATAAAGTGGCCAATACTCCCGCAAGAAACACCCCTTGTTAAATCTGCCCTGATTTTCCTTCCTGGGCCTGGACCCACAGGTCGGCTCCCAAACCGTGTCACCATTGTGAAATTCGCCCTTTCTCACGCTCTCATTCACTCCTTTAGTACCGTTTTCTGTTCTGAGTTTTATACAACCTCTGATCTACAGTCTTCATAGCAAACCTCAACATCTGCATGAAACATTGGACATTTGACACTTTGATTTCCTTTCTGGTCTATCTATAGATGGTCATCTGCTCTTTCTTCTGTATTTGTGACCTCTTCTCTAACTCACTTTTGATTCCCTTTGCCATATGTTTGTTCTGCTGTTTGGATTGCTCTCTATGATTGCTGCTGGCTTTCCCAGCTTGTGTTAATCCCAGAAAGCTTCTTCAAAGTGAGGTGAGATGCTGTTTATGAGGAGTTACTAGTAGGGATAGGGGTCACATGTGCGGATGGTTATGCTGTAGAGGGCCCTTGATTTTGACAGCTGCTCAGTTGAAGAGTGTTGGTGGCTGAATTGAGAGAGAATAGAGGGATCCTCAAGCCTAGCCCCTCACTTCCTCATGTCCACAACTACGTTTTCGTCTACTTCTAACCCACTCACGGATTCCACCCCTAAATCCAGATACAGGGAGGAGATCTCAAGAACAGGAGGATATATTTTTTTTGGATTCACAGAGACATGTTATATTTGTCACATAGAAATAGCTTCACCATTGACACTTACATTTACAGCATTTATCAGACGCCCTTATCCAGAGCAACTTACAATCGGTAGTTACAGGGACAGTCCCTCTGGAGCAACTTAGGGTTAAGTGTCTTGCACAGGGACACAAGGGTAGTAGGTGGGATTTGAACCTGGGTCTTCTGGTTCATAGGTGAGTGTGTTACCCACTACGCTACTACGACCCCCCATTTTTTATTCTTTTCCTTGTTCACATATAAACACTATCCTTAACCATTTAGTGTTTCTCACAGTCACGGCTGCTGGAGTTCATCCCAGGACTGTGCAGGTGGGTACTCAGCCAGGGCGGTGGGGTGCCAGCCCATCACTAGGCACACTTAGTAGTGCACCAATCCACCTAGTGTGCATGCTTTTAGATGGCAGGAGGAAAACCCGGGCCAACACAAAGAGATCAAATCTCTCATATTTACAACCTTGGAGGTATGAGATCACTAACGACTGGACCATTGTGTGGCCCTTTACTTATCCTGTGAACTCCCGTGAATGCCGTTGCATTCACCAAATTATCTTTTGCTCACACATGGGCAGTGGTGGCTGCTGGTTCGAATTCTGAATTGATTACCCTTCACACAACTTTTACCACTTGCATTCATGTAGTTGTGTACTGTTGCAAGTATTAGGGTAAATGCAACAATATTTTGACAAATGTGACCTGTAAATTGTTGAATGTAAGGGCTTCGTCTGTGTGTGCGTCCCCTACGGGGACTGTTTATGGAAATGATAATGTCAACAAACCTTCAGGATATCTCTCACTAAAAGATCTGAAGTTGGGATGTCCGCCTGTGCCTGGATTGTTTGGAAGGTGAAGGATGAGTGCATTGACCCAGAAAAGAAGAATGTGGATGGCTTTCCGTAAAAAGCTCAGTGGGTCCATGGACGTGATTTACAGTCATTGCAGCATAGCAAATCTTTTCTGGATGTGAATGGGCTGTTTTTTATTGGATAGCTGCAGCAGGCCAGGTCAAAGGAATCATTTTTCATGAACACTCTTGCCTTTAATTGGAAATGCAATAGGAAGTGTTGACACTGTCAGTATGCTTTTCGTACAGTCAATTTTGTAAATAGCGAAACAGAAATATCCATGGCCTGTAATGGGACAACAAAGACCATGTTTTTGTTTGGTGTCCCCTCTATTTTTCTTTGTCTTGAGCCAGTTTCAGCTGACATGAACCATTTAAAAAATTGTTCTGCTGTGATAGTGCTTGTTTCAAGACTGAAATGCATGCACTGAGATTAGGAGGAAGCAAGATTCATAAATTGGTTCATCAGTGTATTCTGTAAATAAAAAGTCATATTCAGAATACTTTTCCAATACACATCAAATGTGTTTTTGAAATGCATGTCTAAAACAGTTTGATAAATTCTCCACCTACAAATACTTGTGGAACTGTCAATCACATTCTGTACATCAGCATCAATATGAATAAAAAAATATTGTTTGTTGGTGACTGTAATGCACATCTACAATTGGGTGTGGAAAGGTGCTTGTGAGCAGTCTCATCTTCACACATTTTATGACTGTAGAGTGATTGTAGAGTCACAGTTAAAACACGTGACATGTCTCTGACAAAGCACTGATTTGGCCTAAAATACAGAATGCCACGCCCAATACACAACAGAAAGCCAGTGAGATTTCAACATATTACAACAGACGTGTATATTACACACGCCCATTCTGCCTTTAAGCATTTGTTCACGGTTGGAGCTGATATATTCTGAAAGATGTATTTGTGCAGTAGAGTTAAGGTAAGTAGCTGTATTCTAAAGAGTGTTAAACTGTGTTGATGTAATTGAAAAGCAGACCTGTTTAATCGGTTTTCGGCATGTGAAAAGAGGGTCCCATTTTGGAAATAATTGTGCTGTTCTTACCAGCACGGCTGAACAGATTCTTGTGATTAGCGGCTGTTGGCATGAACCGAGATGGACAGGGTATTTTTTTGAGGAGCTCATTTCGCACACAAGGCTTTTGTTCATGGTCTGTGGAAAGTAATTTTTAAAAAACCACTTTGACATATTAGACCTGGAGAAAGTTTACAACATCATACAGGGGAAAATGTGAACATTGCATTCTCTCTGAAATGTAAACCCACAACAAGTCAAGCGCCACTGCTCGTTGGCTGCAGAATATTTTTAGCACAGCAAAGCTCCATGTGTTTCAGTGACTAAACCAGTTTTCCAAGCCGTTTTTCACCTGCAAATTCCATCAACATTGGTTAATGCTAACAGCTAGTTTCCATTCTGCTTGTATTGGCATTTTTTGTTATCCACTAGAATGTGTGCATCATTTTTATGGAATGGAAGGTGAATTGACTGCAATGTGTTTTTCTCTTCCACAGCAACTGGTTCACATTCCAGTCGGAATAGCTTACTGTTCTGTACATTTGAAAAGAACCTGAATTTAGTTCATTTTGCTCATGTTTTGATGGTATGAAGCTCATTGCTCTAAAGTTACTTGACACATAGCTACACCCGTTACTGTTGCTGTTCCCTTGAGCCTTTTTTTCCTGATGATGGACTGTACAAACGTTCTTGGCGTTTTAAAGACTGTTTTATAGAAACTTGAGATACATCCAATCATACACACACACACACACACACAAGTCTGCCATCAAAACTTTTAGGTATTTGTTTAGAGGAGGATCCCAAGATTCCTTGATACTTTTATTGGCTGGGATATTTGAGATGATCCTCCAAGCCTTTTCGGTTCAGTCTCTCTCCAGTAGTCTGTCTCTTTCTCTCTTTTTGCAGATAGGTGACAAATGAAATGAAAGTAATAAATGAGTTGCTTCTGACAAGATGTCAAAGACCTTTTTTGAAACCTTGTAGGCCTATTTCACAGTAAGTGAATACTAAATGCCTGAGTGATCACCATCTTCCAGGGTGAAGTGCCACAAGGATTGTCTGCCTGTCTACATAACTTTTCCACTACCATCATCTAAACAAAGCACTGTGAAATGATCTTTTTGAAGTAAGATAACAGATGAGAGCTGGGCTGAGCTCCCAGATCTCAAGGGGCTCTGGATATGTCACCTGGCCCATGTGTTGCATTTAAAAAGAAAACAGAGAGAAGAAAGTTTCCACTGATGCAAATTCAGTTTAATACACTTTCCCCACTGTTTTGCCACTTCATTAATAATATTCAAATAAAAGAAAAAATCTGTTAAAATATCTGACTTCCTGTAAATTTTAAAATGAACCTGTAAAAAATAAAGTAAACCTTTCACTCCTGGGGCCTTGGAAGTGGAGTTTAAGAGATGAAGACGCATTTGACTCAGAGTTTTCTTGTTATGTAACTGTCTGTCTGACCAGTCAGTGTTATCAGCTTCACCATCAGAGCTAATACCAGCCTTGTCTGTCAACACTACGGTGTGGCAGAGGCACGGCTTTATGTGGGAAACACGGGTTATTTGATGCCAGGCAGCTTGGCAGGTGGCTAAAGGTGCTTGGCTGACCCTAGTGTGTATTAGGTGGCAAATGAGTATGTCTTGGCACGAAGGGCCTGTTTCCCCCAACGACAGACTGCCGCCATAAAAGGAGTAAGGGGAAAAGGAGGGAGTGATTGGCCAGGAGGCCATGCCAAACTTTCCCACCTCAAAGCTGAAGGACTAAACTTTGCAATTGCAACATGAATCCCCTATTAAAATCCAGTCTTTCTTTGAGGCCTGTCATTTACTTTCTCTAAGGTGTTTTAAATAAAATTCTTCTACGGAGGCAAGTACACTTCCTCTTGCCATTCATATAGAATAGTTCATAGAGTCGAAATCAGTGGAAAAGCACAAAAAGAAAGTCTCAATTTTTTCATCTTCTTTTTTTTTTCACCAGCATGTCCATCTGGAACATACAAGCCTGAAGCAACCCCTGGAGGTCTAGGCACCTGCATCCCCTGCCCAGACAACCACCACACCTCTCAGCCAGGCAGCACTGCCCTCAGTGACTGTGTGTGCCAGGAAGGGTATATGTCTGTGGAAAAGACCTGCCATGGTACATTCATCCACTGCCATTTATCTTCATCCAGGATAATGCTACGATCCATTATTTCACTGGTGTTTCAGCTAAAAAGACCTTTTGAGTGTATCTCTTTTCACACTCTCCAGTGGTCCACTGTCTTCAACTGGCTCCTCCAGAGAATGGCTTCTTCATCCAAGGTGTATGTAATCACCAATATAATGCAGCCTGCGGGGTCCGCTGCAGAGTGGGTTTTGACCTGCATGGTAGCAGCATCCGTCTCTGCCAGGCTGATGGTACATGGTCTGGTACTGAAGCAAGCTGCAGAGGTGAGTACAGGGCATGGAAATGCATGAGAATTCTCATAATGTTTTGTCAATGAAAAAACTGTTTGCTAATGGCCACTAAGAAGATGTATTTTCTAGTTCATCTCAAGGATCACTATATTAATGCTGGTGTGAATTAGTGAGATTGTGGAATTATCAACCAGCATTCATTTTTAATTATGAAAATCACCAGAAATCACCCCTAATCGAAAGGTTGCCTGGTCAATTCTCAACGTCCCCACACACTGCTCTCCGGGCACCTTTTATTATTACCCACTGCCCACCAAGAGCGATGGGTTACATGCAGAGACCACATTTCACTGGGTGCTGTGCTGTGGTGTGTCACATGTGACAACTAATCACTTTTACTTCACTTGAAAGTCACTCTGTATTAAAAGGTCACATAAATAAACGTAACTGTATTATACTGCATTTTCTCATATTGATTGAATTGAATAAAATTAGAGATATTTTTTACCTCGTCACATATCATAGACATGCATACATTCATCATTCTATCATTCTATGTGTAGCTCAAAGGTCTCAAAATGGCTGCTGTAGATTGACTTCATATGTCTTTATAGGACTAAATAATTACTGGGAGACTGAAGCCTTGCGCCATTTATGTGGAAAACACACATGCTCACATACACACACACACACACACACACACACACACACACATCAGGCACCTCTTGTACCAAGTGACTTAAGGTCTGGGGATTCTGTTCGTCCCAGGCGTTGAAAGCTGAGATGCTAAGCACTCTTTGAAAAGCCTCAGGATTAGCCAGCCAAGCCATGTTGGGTCAACACTATTCTGGGCCCTCTGTTTTGAAATAAATTACAGGTCCCAGAATTTCAGGCGCAGCCTTTTTTCCGCATCTCTGTTTCTTTCTGTAGCTGTTTTCCACTATGTGTTCCTTTTTCTTTTCAATTTCATCTGCTACACCCTATGGATGATTCTATATGTGGTCTTTTAGACAACCACCGTGTCTTTACATACACATAGGTTCATGGTTGTGTTAATTATTGCTTTGCACGTCTTGGTGTGTGAGTAATTTGTCGGGTTCTCCAAAATCTTTTATTTTCATTTTTCTTCCTGAAGATGCTTTACTTATAAAGATGATATATTTCTCATGGATTCTCCTTCATTTATCCATGGTATATTCACTTGGAAAGAAATATATATTAAAGTATGCTGGTTATCTAATACAGGTAGTTTTGTTTATCGTACCAGTGAAATGCTGGTTGGGTAATTATTTTACCAGATGCAGGTAACTAATAAACAGCTTTTTCATTTTGTTTAAATTTTTTTTTTTCAGAAGCTACACTTGGTGTGACATTAGTGCTGCGTCTCATTCACCGGCAGGAAAACATGCCACTATATGCTACTGTGCTTGAATAAGCAGCGTTTTTAACTGCATTTTAAACGCATGTGTGTTTGTTTTGTGCTGTAGTGCGTTCATGCCCCAAGCTTTCCCCACCGCCACACGGCCAGGTAAACTGCGCAGAGAGTGGGCCGCCCTATACAGGGGAGTGTGAAGTGCGCTGCGCTAAAGGCTACCAAGTGCTGGGCCACAGTCGACTCACCTGCCAGTCCAACTCTCAGTGGAGTGGGCCGCCACCTCGGTGTGTGGGTAAGACCGGAGGCCTCTCCCACACCTCTGTGTTTGTCCACGTGTTACCATCAAAGCAAATGCACACACACACACACACACACACACACACACACACGGTTGTGTTCAGTTACGCATATGGTCTGGATTTGTTTGAAGCCTCTCTACATCCCAGAGAGAGAATATATCTTCAGGCCTGACAAGACACACGTATACTCTAAAAAGCACACACTCACACTTACATGTGTACACACATGCACACACATCAACATGTCACAAATACAGACTTGCATACACACACTCTGCCACATCTTACTACGTCATTTTATGTGTCAACCAACAGGGCACACACACACACACACACACGCACACCTGTTGTGTTGCTTTCAACCCTATTTTATGCAAAACTCAACAGCCTGTGCTCAGAAATGTGTGTTGTGTGTCTCTGTGTATGCAAGTCTGTGTTCAGTCATGTGTATGTTATGGTGTGTGGACTCATGACCGCAAGCCTCTGGCCACCATGCTCTTTACCCTCTCGTGACACACCACTCCCTTTGTAAAAGCGGCCAGTGTCTCCTGCTGCTGCCAGAGGCCAGCTGCTCACTCTGTTTATCGCCCAGGCCTCCTTTGGGCTCTGGTTTGTTTGTGCGAGCGTCTGAATGCTGGCTGCACTGGGTGCACCCCCCTTCGTGGTTAATGCTCCATTTTTCATCCTTCCAAGTTCCAAACTCCCAGCAGTGAAAAGGTGGTTCTGTGTCCAGTTATAATCTCAGGAAGAAAATATTCTAATGAATGATTTTGAACTGAACTCCCTTTTGGGTCATTGCTCATACCTGGAAAATGGAAAGTGCATGAAATGTATGTATTTGAATATAGTATTAGTATAGTCTAGTATATAGTATAGTCTTTAATTCATTAACTTAATTCCATATGTTTCCAAATCTTTTGAAAATAAATGACTTTGTCCTTACACAGGTTACAGGTAGGTTATTCCCAGTGCCTTGCTCCTTATTGACCATTGATTAGGGTAACCATGTCAGTGAGGACACTTGGAACCAGAACAGGATTTGTAAGTTAACATTTACAGTAAAGCTCTTGCTTTGTGCTGTATGGTGAGTCTCTTCTAGTCCTGCACATGCCAATCCAGGAAACAAACCAGGCAAAGCACAAGAAGAACTTAACCATTTAGCCAAGCGGAATCTGCAGTAGCAGAGTGTCCTCTGTGGTTGCTCTTGATGTAATGTCCATTGTGAAAATAATAATAATACCTGATTGAAAGTCCTTATGGAAATGGCTGTTTTAAAAATGCCTTTTGCTGCAAAGTTGCTAGAAAGGACTATGATGTCAGCTCTTCATGTTGAGTGGTTATTGCATCAGACACATGAGGGTTGTGAGTTTGTAACTGCAGAGTTTATGAATTTTGAAAAAGCCATCGCCTCTCCTCTTGTCTTCTAGAGATTCGCTGTCAACCCGTCAGCGTAAAACATGTCCTGATGTCGCCCCCTGCCTGTGGGACCAGGGAAATGAGGAGTGGCGCTTCCTGCCAGCTTTCATGTCGCCAGGGTTACCAACTCCTTGGCAATGCAGTAGTGCGGTGCCTGCCATCTGGGGAATGGAGTGATAACCTACATAAAGCTACCTGTGCAGGTATCGCACTGCATCTATTGTGTGTCTGTGTGAGTGTATGCTCATGTGAGTCAATTTGCATACACTCCAACAACTTCAAGTGTGAAAGCGTTGGAACAACATAAATACATGTATTGTGTGTATGTGTAAGAAGAGTGTGCTGTGTGTCAATAATCCTATATCATTCTTACTGTTTAAAACCTACATAGAGTGTTTTATTACATAGAAGAAGGGTTCACACTCATTCCCAGTCTGGGTATAATAAAATGTCTAAAACAGGTGTTTTTTACAAGTCTGGCTCATGCTTAACAGAGAGAAGAACCAGTAAAACCATTTTCACCACCATAAAGCATACTAAAGCCCTGATTTAACAGATATATTTAGCCTTAATAGAGACGGACTGTTCCCCACTCAACTTCTCTGTTTTAATAATGATGTGTAAAATCGTAGAATGAACCTCAATAAAGTTCAGCATCTCATAGTTGTCTACTTTCCAGGTTACCCAGCATTTCATGTTGGTCCAGCAACGAAGATGTTCTTGCTTATTACACAATTACGCAATGCATTTGTTTTATTTTAAGACTTTGATCACTTCTGGCAGATGTATTAATACAATTAATGTATTTGCTGAGCACCCATGTTTCAGGATAACAGCTGAGGTGCTAGAACTGTAGGAAACTACTTCCACATGTTTTTACAAACATGTTATTTGTGGACTCTATAGCCTTTTCCATATCTGATATTTCCCATTTCTCTTCATATTATGATCCTTACCCATAACTGTGTTAATTGTATTCCAGGATGAACAACAACATATTGTAAAAGTATTGTAGGCACTACATTATTTCATCATTTCCCCTGTATTTTGACAATGGTAAGACATGATTTGTCCAAATCTCATCAAGATTTCCCTGAACATTCTCAGCATTGTTATAAATGAGTAAACCTTCTGTTGTTTATTCATTCAACTCTCAGAAGACTTGCATGATGGCATGATCTGACGGTAGCTATTTGCACCTTGTTAAAAGCAACAAAGCTCCTCCTTCCTTCCCAGGCTGCTCTTGTTAGGGGTCACCACAGTGGATCAGCCAGTCTGGCTGTCTTAACAACTGACTTGGTCAAAGTTCTACTCCGGATGCCCTTCCTCACACAACCCTCCTCATTCACCCGGGCTCGGAGCCGGCACCAGGAAATACAATGTCACATGCATCCCTAGTGGCTGATTTGTGAGGGTCCATAGCTACAATGCTGAATTTCGGGTTGGACTGGTCTTCATGTTTGCATACGCAATGGGTTGGAAACCCGTATTTGTTCTGAGGCAATGGATTTTGTCATTGACTCTGGAGAATGGTTTAATTGAGAACATCTGCATACCAAGTCTGACTCATTGTCAAGCCATGGTCAACTTGCATACATTTTTCTTCAGAGTTGGCCCCTCTGTATATTGATTTTTGGCTTATCTGTAATGTTGGTCTTTGTGACTCTTTCAGATGCAGAGCCTCCGTGGATCCAGTGTCCAGAGGACATCACTACAGAGACCAACAAGCACCAAGGGTCAGCCAGCATCAGCTGGAAGACACCCACTGCTCACGACAACTCAGGGGAGGAGGTTGGCTCATACTCACCCCATCTCCAGTGTTGAAAATGACTTTATCTAGAAGAATAATCTAAATGAGACAAGATGATCCTTTATTAGTCCCAGAAGTGGATATGTACATATATTTGTTGTGATGATGAGAAGAGACTAAGCTAGAGCTTTTTTGGATAGAGCTTAATTGGATAAATACTTTTACATACTAATAGGATCTTTCATCCTATACCTTGTTGAACCCACAGGTCACGGTGCAGGTGACACCAATTTTAAACCTGCCCCAGCTGTTTCCAATCGGGGTGGAGATGATAACCTACAGTGCTGTGGATCGGACTGGGAACAAAGCTAACTGTTCTTTTTCTGTGACAGTGATGGGTTTGTACTTTCAAAGTCATTTATCACTATTATAAATGCTACTTTGCATTTTTCAGATGTATTATAAATTAAGTAACACAAGCAGATCAAGCTTTTGTAAGTTCTATGGATTTACAACATGTTCTTACTGCATATGACTGCACATGCTACAATGCAAAAACAACAATTCATAGTTTAACAGTTTTAGATGTTGAGAATCAGGATTAAGCATCACTAGCTGTGAGTATATAAATAAAACAATTGAAGGTCAGTACGAGATAAAAACTTTTACATGTGGCTACATATTTTGCCTAACAACATGTCCTGTGCCTTTACTGTAGATATGGAGCCCCCTTTGATTGACAGGTGCAGGTCCCCTCCCCTGGTCCAAGCAGTAGACACTGAGACAGTTGTCTTCTGGGAAGAGCCTCAGTTTTCGGACAACTCAGGTATACGCCCGGAAAGTGTGACAGAAGCCTGTGCAATCTCACAGGTTTAGGCAGGGCCTGGAAAAGAGCAGTCAGGGCTGAGTTATGGCTCTGTCATTGCTGGCTGAACGACCGTGAGAAACCACACTCACAATGGTGATGCTAATACCTTTACAGTGTGTGGAGCTAACACAGATGGATCAGGAGTAAAATATGGCAGACACATTATTATTTTGGTTTCTCTCCTTCTCGTCAGTCTGTTGGTATGAACAGTTTAGAAATGCATGGAATCTAGAAAGCCAGGGGTTATTGTCCATTACAGAAGCAACCAGGAAATGATACTGACTGGGGTGAAGAAACTTCTAAATATTACATTAGCCAAAATAATGCCCACATAGCACAGCTTTACACTCTCGTACATATACTGGGCCACGTTACACTCGTTGTGTCTGTGGCCTTTCTGTGACCTACACTGCTAAACAGAAAAAGACTGTGGTAACCCCAAGCCAAGACAGCAGGCTGACACCCAGAATGTCTCTGACGTTAGCATGTTTTTTTTTCCATGTACAGCCAGTGTAGCAGCCACTATATTTAGTATCCATGATTGGGGAGACACCAGCATTCCCAAGGCCAGACAGCCCTGTAATAAACCAGACCCTCTCTCACTACACTTCTGTACAAAGCAAGCAGTCATGCAACAGAACGCAGAAGCAGTTCTCTCTCGCTCTCTCTCCCTCTCCCCCCCAAAGTCTCTCACCATCCCTCTGCTGTGGGTTTAAAGCAAGCAGACACCAGCAATTACTGGCAGAAGACATATTAATTTGGTCCTAGATGATGACGGAATAAGCCGCTTTCACGTGTCAACATATTCTTATAGTCACAGCTAACCAGTATGCCTTATTGTTGCACACACATACAAGGACAAAGGTCTAGCATTTAGGATCTTAAATTTTAGTGTGGAACGGACTGCCTTTTTCACCTCCAAATCCATTTAGGCAGGTGATTTAATTTGATTAAATAACTTAACTGTTTGAAACCATCCAAAATTGTGAAAAATAACAGGAAACTGTTGATGAAAACATGTTTATGTCCTTTATATGTTTCTGAATTTCTGTGTTTTTTCACATAAATCTCACATAAGTGAGAAATTTGGGAGTTTTGAGCATTGCTTTTATTGTGATTTATCAAAGGAGCACCTCTTAACATCTCCAGTAGCCACATTCCTGGTTCTCTGTTTCCTGATGGAGAAACATCAGTATTTTACACAGCTACCGATCCATCTGGCAACAACCGCACCTGCGAACTCATCATCACTGTTCAAGGTACAGGAGTTTATTATTTCTATCTCACAACAGTTAACATAATGATGGTTGTGTCTGTCAATTGTGATGAGATTTAGTTAGAGCAACTCAAGGATGTCAGTTTGAACTGATAGATCAGGACGTTGGCCTTTCATGACAGGGAACTCCAACACAATGGTGTTGTTGTTAGACCATCCTTTAACTTCTGATCCTTTGATCTTATCCAGGATTGAAGTGTGAGCAGCCCTATGTCCCGGTAAATGCTGACTTTTTCTGCACTGAGTTGGAGGCAGGGGTGAACTGTACGCTGCACTGCAGAAGTGGGTACAGCTTCACAAAGGACGCTGTCCAGAGCTACTTCTGCCCCCACAACGGGGTGTGGGATCCACCCCATTCTCCTGACCGCCCCGACTGCTCCCGTGAGTTGGTGGCTGCCCATCATTCATCATTTATTAACCCTTCCTTAAAAAACCCTTTAAATAAAATGTTATTGTTACAATATTTGAGTCAGAAGTGTACAGAAGGGTGCTGTGCTTGCTTTGCATCACAATGACAATTACTTCACTTATATTTTTTTTCACATGATGATATACAGTAAAAACTTGTTCAAGTTGAATTTGAAGTACATGTTGAAGTTTAAGTAAATTACTCAGGATGTCTTATTCAGTAATTTTCATTGATCTATAAATTATCTAAGGCTTAACATGGACCCTCTTTTCATCCTAGTTAACCGAATAGCCAACAATGGTTTCAAGCCATTTGAGATGTTGTTCAAAGCCTCTCGCTGTGATGATTCAGACATGCTAAAGTCTTTTTCTGGAGACTTCAAAGTTGCCCTAAAGGAAATGGTAAGAGCAAACAGCGACATATTTCTCAAAAACACTTGGTTGCAATATAGTTTTTAAGGGTTTAAATTGCTCTCATTTTTCTTCAATGCTCAAATAAATTGCACAGATGTTGCCTAAAATCTTCTTTTTGTTTTGTTCTTTAGATCCCTATGTTTTGCAGTGGGTCGGACGTTTCTTGTAACCTGGAAGTGATGTCACAGGGCCAATGTTTAGAGTATGACTACTATGAAAATGGGTTTGCAATTGGTTAGTCAAACCTTTTTCATTTTCTCTACGTGTTATTTGCCTTTTCCGTTATAAAGCATTCTGAGAAGATATGTGTCAGTCAACAGCAGAATATTTAGCTTTTGATTCATGTCGGCAGGACCTGGAGGGTGGGGCAATAACTGGGGTTCTCAGAATGGACCGGACTATACCTACTTTGACTCTGGCTATGCCACTGACCGCCAGGGTCCCCCCATGCAACAAGATGCCAGGTTCCACCGCAGCCATCGTCTCAGGGCAAAACGGCATCGTAAGATCACTGGGCCAACGAGGGACCAGAAGATCCAAATATACTTTAACATTACTGGTAAATAATTTATATTGGTCTTTATAAGTGGGTATGGTTTTCTTCCAGTTACCACTTCAGTTAATAGCACCAATCTTAGTTGTTTGGAGTTGTCACTTAATCAGGCTCAAATCTCCCAGCAAACATCCCATTGCCCTTGACAAGGAATGACTCAATGGAGGTGGCCAATCAGAAGCGACTCCTTAGGACTCTGGAACTGTTGACCAATCGTCTGAAGAGGACTCTGAGTAAACAGCCACTATCCACATTTCATGTGTCTTCTGAGATGATTGTGGCCGACCCAAAATCCCTGGAGAGCAAAAAGGCCACGCTATTCTGTCGGCCAGGTTCGATGCTAAAGGGTCGAATGTGTGGTGAGTATCTCTTATGTGGAGGGTATGCTGTAAACGATGTGCTTGAATAGTGCTTGAACTTGTAATGAAATCCTTGATAAATTTGGTTGGGTTGGGTTGGGTTGTGTTGGGTTGCCTGTCCATTCCATTATGTGAAAAATAAGATCTTGAGGGACAAACTTTGTACAAAACAATGAACCAAGGTTGTGCCAGTCAGTAGATAAGATTTTTCAGTTTGGTGATTCTGATGGTTACTTTGTGGCATACAACCATGAGGCAGTAAGTTTAGTTCCTACTCACAACTACATTTTGGAGATATTTTCTTGATTGACAGCTTGTATCTTCATGACAGCTAAGGGCCATTACTCATGCTTTGCTTTGTGATTTAGTCCAGTGCCCTCTTGGGACATACTACTCTCTGGAGCACAACGAGTGTGAAAGCTGCTGGATTGGTTCCTACCAGGACCTGGAGGGTCAGTTGGAGTGTAAGGCCTGTCCAGATGGTTTCTCCACTGCATACCTGCACTCCCGCAGTGAGGCAGAGTGTAAAGGTGAATTATCACGCAGCTTTATGGAATAAAATGATTTTCTATCCTTCTTACATTCTTTCCATAAAGAAAAAAAGCCCAGGATCACTTCAGCTTTTTGACCATATACACTTTATGCATTGCATCATTAAGATAAACTTCCATTTCTCACATTGTACAGCACATGATCAAAATGCATTTGAATTTAGAATTTTACATTTTTAGCATAACCAGTAGAAACACTTTAACCAAACTTGAATACTGGGTATGGTCCACAATATAGATGGTGCTTATAATGCACTTAACATAATTCTGAGCAAGACTACGAACTGAAATTACATAAGTGCTCTTCACAGTATGCGCAAAGTTGTTGGATAACAGTGAACAACCACGGGTGCATCCTCTTCTGTCTGGTTTTAGCACAGTGTAAGCCTGGCAGCTCTTCACGCAGTGGGCTAGAGACGTGTGAGTCCTGCCCACTGGGTGAGTACCAGCCAAACTTTGGGTCCAGACATTGCCTGCTGTGCACAGCAGGCACCTCCACCATCAACCGGGGTGCTGTGGACATGGACGAGTGTGGAGGTAAGGAACATGGGTAGGTTTTGGTACTAGATGCTACAGGAAAAAAACTAAATAATAGTTATTTTTAGAAATTTAGTCAATGTCTTTCTAGATGTTTTGCTTATGTTGAAGTGTAACCTGAAGCTTGAAAGTTGTTACAATGATGCTGTTTGTAAGTGTAATTAACCACATTACAAAGAGTTAAACTACAACCAAAATACTCTCCTGTTGGAACATACACAGCACACTAGATCCTTCATAATTAATCTTCTTTTTATCTGCTCTTCCAATGTTTTTTCCAACAGTGCCATGTTCTGCGGGTCACTTCTCTCGTACAGGTCTTGTGCCCTGTTACCCCTGCCCTCAAGATTACTATCAGCCTGAAGAGGGACGGTCGTATTGTCTCTCATGCCCCTTCTATGGCACCACCACAGTGTCCGGCGCCACAGCTATCCAGCAATGTTCAAGTAAGCCAGGGCAGCCCACTGAACAGGGAGCAAAATGAGGAAATCACTGGCCTGGGCGAGGGGAAAAAAACAATCTTTTCCAGAGCTGACGTCAGGAATTATACTCTCTTCCTCTTTGTGCGTGTCTCTCTCTCACAATCATTGTACTTCAGGTTTTGGCTCCAGTTTCTTGCCAAAGGAAGAAAGTGTTACTTCAGCCCCTGAAGTGGACTTGAAGCCTGACTATCAAGCCAGCAGTCAGGTTAGTTTGATTCCAGGAGCTTTAATGGTGCCCTGGCTGGAACTGCTGTATGTAAAACATTGTCTGGGTTCGGGTAAAAGATTCTTGTTCTTGGTCTCATGCAGGCTTTCCATGAATGTTTTCTGAACCCATGTCAGAACAAAGGAACATGTATAGAAGTTGGCGTGGGCTACATCTGCACCTGTCAGCCAGGATTTACAGGTAGGAGGGCAGCACTCTCCATTTTATCTTCTCCAGAGTACCAGGGGGGTTAATCCATTAATCCATTTCATGTGAATGATTGATTATTTTTGCATTAAGTGAGATAATTTTAGTAGTGATGTTTTCTGGACATTTGCAACCGTTTCCAATCTGTTGCTCCATCATTCTGGGAATATCAAGGCAGTATCACAGTGCTGAACAGATGATGTCTGCATGATGGCTTCTCCCACAGGAGCAAAGTGTGAGAGTGACATTGATGAGTGCGATTCCACTCCATGCCAAAATGGTGGCATTTGCCAAGACGGGATGGGAGACTTCCAGTGTCAGTGCCAGCCTGGCTATGTAGGTATGGCACTGAAAACTCTTCTGCCCCTACGCTACCCTGCATAGTAACATTTATTGTCTCACACAAAAACGGTGTAAGAACAGAATGGTGCACTCAGTTTAGCATGCAGCAGCATAGTAGGATGTCACCAGAGATGTCTAACAGAGGATTTTCCAAACTGTCAATCATTTATATTGGTGCATATTCTGCTTGACCTAAACCGTTATATGTTGCTTATAGGGCAGCTATGTGAGGCTGAAGTAAATGAGTGCAGCTCCTCGCCCTGCCTAAATGAGGGTGTCTGTGTGGATGAAGTCAACAAATTTACTTGCAGTTGCACAGATGGGTTTACAGGTCAGCGAAGCTCCTTTTTTACTCTTCTCTTATTTATCAATTTATCAAGGGGAAGAAATGTTAATTTAGTTGCAATTAGTTAGTTTAGTTAATAAAGTAAAAAACAGAACAGTATCAATATGCAACTTTTGTTTTTGTATATGTTTAAAGGATCTAATTGTGAATTGGAAATCAACGAGTGTGCATCCAGCCCGTGTAAAAATGGAGGTGAATGTAGGGATATGGCAGGGGGCTTTTCCTGTGCCTGTGTTCAAGGATTTACCGGTGTTACCTGTGAGCTCAACATCAATGATTGTGACAGCAACCCCTGTCTGAATGGAGGAAGCTGCCAGGATGGTGTCAATGACTTTAGGTAAAAGTGGCAAGACGGTTTTGAAACTTTTATAGGTTTGCAGACAACGAGCCACTAAGTGAATGTATGTTCACATGCAGCTGTGAGTGTCCTGGTGGATACACTGGCCATCACTGTGAGGTGGACGTGGATGAATGTGACCCCGACCCGTGTTTGAATGGAGCCACGTGTCTGGACAAACCTGGTGCCTTCACTTGCCGCTGCCCCCCTGGGTTCAATGGAACCAGGTGTGAGACAGGTATAGACACCACAGTGAAAGAGCAGAGGGGAAAAAGAAAGAGACAAAATAAGCTGCAACATAGCATTTGATGCTATGAATAAAAGCTGTTAAAGGAAATTATTGCTTTCGAACAGCATTAAGGACCATGCATTATCAGTGAAGCAGGAAAGTGATACAGACAGGAAAAAAGAGGATGATAAATATTATATTCCATTAAAACAGTGCACAGAGAGCATATAGTTATGACAAGAACCTTAACAATCTTGCATTATTCCTGAGTGTCAAATGTGACACTGTGGTTTCATTTCATGTCAATACAGAAATTCATTTAACTGAGATTTAACAAAAAGAATTAGTCAAGTGAAATCTGTCCAGAAGTGGCCAGTCTAATTCAGGGGCCAGTTGTGTTTTTTTTTCCTTCATAGATTTTTTTCTTTTGAAGGCTGTCACCTCTAAGCATATGTAAATTAGATGGTCTAGTTTAGCACTCTCTGTCACCAGGATGTATTGAATTTTGGGGTACGTTGGTCCCATTGGAAAAGAGGGATGCAGTGCTGGACCAAGTTTGAAAGAACCTCAGAATTGGTATAACCTTTATGCATTTGATCTTCAAATTCACCATTGAAAGGAAACACCATGCTTTGATAATTAGGTAAAAAAAAGTTTGTTTACAAATGTAGTAGCTCCTGAGCAAAGCTTCTCCTAATTCCTTCAGAAATGTCCTCTTCATTCAATCTGGACTTTGAGGTGTCTGGTATCCATGGTTTTGTGATGATGGATGGACTCATGCCCACCCTGACAGCAATCACCTGTACATTCTGGATGAGGTCATCAGATACAATCAACTATGGCACACCAGTCTCCTATGCTGTAGATGGAGGGATTGACAATGCTTTTTTGCTAATTGACTACAATGGGTGAGTCTTTGTGAAACAACACAATCACCAACAACACCAATAATCATTTTACAAATCAATTTAATAAGCAATTTTGATAGAATCATTAGAAATGTGTGTTTATGTCGGATGTGTTTCTATGTCTATGTTTAATTTGTCTGTCAGTTGGGTTCTGTACGTGAATGGTAAGGAGCGCATCACTGACTGCCCAGCAGTGAATGATGGCCGCTGGCATCACATTGGTGTGTCGTGGCGTAGTGAAGATGGCGACTGGCGGGTTTACATTGATGGAAACCCCACAGATGGCGGGAAGAACTTGTCCATTGGCACCACCATCCCAGGTGTAGTGCCATTCTCATCCAGAATGCCACTTATCATACACTGCATCATTCAAATTATATAAATGATAATAATTGCAAACAAGGAATATCTAATGAAATTATGTAACATGGACAAAACCTTTTGAAGGAGGAGGAGCCTTGGTTTTAGGCCAAGACCAGGACCAGAGGGGTGAGGGCTTTAACCCTGTGGAGTCGTTTGTGGGATCTCTCAGTCAGCTCAACATTTGGGACCACGTCCTCTCTTCTCAACAGGTTCATCCATTAAGCAACTAGATACATGGTGGACTGGAGTAAAACTATATTGAAAATAGTCTATATGCAATATGTACTAAAACTGTCCTGTCCCCTTATGTATCAGTCAAACGTTTGGACATTCCTTCACAATCAATGGTTCTTTATTTTCTACATTGTAGATTAATATGGCTGCATAATTGGCTGCTTTCCTTCTCTACAACTCATCCCAAACCCTCTCAATTGGGTTTAGGTCAGGTGATTTTGGAGGCCAGGAAATCTGATGCAGAACTCTATCACTCTCTTTCTTGGTTATATAGCCTTTACACAGCCTGGAGGTGTGTTTTGGGTCATTGTTATGTTGAGAAAAAAAAAAGATCCCGCTAAGTGCAAACCCCCATACCATCACATGCTCCATGCTTCACAGTGGGAGCCACACATGCATGTGCTAACATCCATTCCTTGTGTTTCTTGGCTAACTCTCTTAAACTTGTTGTTCTTCCTCAGAAAACCAAACTATATAACTATATATACTAACCAATCTAATCTCCTCTGTACAGTTGATGTTGAGATGTGTCTGAACTCTTATGTGGGCTCTAATCTGAGGTGCTGTTAATGTGTGATTTCTAAGGCAGAGGGAACTTTTGGTCTTTCTTTCATGGGGTGGTCCTTATGACAGCTAGTTTTTTCATAGCATTTTAATGAACTTTGCAACTGCGTTTGTTGATATGTTTACATTTTCTAAATGTACAGATTAACTAATGAACTGTGGTTTCTCTTTACTTTGCTTAGTGGTTTCTTTTCATAATGTGGATTAGAACACTAGTCAAAAAATGCTATTCACAAGACTAACCCTACCTCTGCACAACACAACTGATGGTCTCAAACACAAAAAGAAGGCAAGGAATTAACTCTTGACAAAACAAACCTGTTAACTGAAAACAGTGCAAAGATTTCATTCTGTGCAAAAGCTGTCATCAAAGCAATAGGTGGCTACTTTGAAGAATATGTTCTGTTTTAACACTATTTTGTTTACCTCATACTTCCATGTGTGGTCCTTCAGAGTTTGGAGGTTGTCAGTATTCATTTACAATGTAGAAATAAATAATAAAAAAAGAAAAAACATTGAACGAGAAGCCAAGTCCAAACCTTTGACTGGTACTGTATGCATTAGATGCTTGTTAGATAGGAAAGTGTTACTAGCATCCCACCCTTCTTCTTTGTCACCAGATCAGGGCTTTGGCCAGCAGCTGCCCTGATGATCTAGCTAGAGGGAATGTGTTTGCATGGCCAGATTTCCTTGAAGGGGTCACAGGAAGAGTGAAGGTTAACCCCAACTGCTTCTTCTGTGCAGGTGAGTACATGAAGCATTAATGAAACACAATGTTAAACACAATTTCACAATGTGTCCTCTGCATTTAACCCATCACCTTGGTGCCGAGGGAGCAGTGTATAAGGATTATATATATATATTTGTTAATTGCTGTTATATTCTGATGATCATTTTACATTTTGTTTACAAAAACCATATGTTGAGCTACATTATGCCACTTTTTCTCTCATGATGGTAGACTGCCCCCTGCTGGATCATGCTGTTCCTTACCTCCGTGCCTCCAGCCTGGCAGTAAGTCCGGGGTCTCAAGTGCACCTGTCTTGTGATCCTGGGTTCTACTTGGTGGGAGAGCCTTTGCAAAAATGCCTTAACCGCGGGAAATGGAGCCACTCCCTGCCACGTTGTGAAAGTTAGTAACAAGTGTGAGAATTTCACACATATTTATTAGAAACAATATATCAATGTTTTACTAGTGTTCAGATACTGCACTATTTGGTCTAACCTGCTTGATACTTCATAAATGATCAGATAACTATAGATGACTAGAAAAATACATTTAAAACAAGCTTTCTTAACCTTGTGTGTTGTACAGGAGTGAATTGTGGGGTGCCACCCCCTTTGGAGCATGGCATCCACAGGGCTTCAGACTCCTATGCTGGAAGTTCTGTGGTCTACCAGTGCAGACCTGGTTTCTATCTACTGGGGGAGCCAAAAATGCTTTGCACCAATAGTGGGAAGTGGGCCGGAAACCCCCCTGCATGCCTGGGTGGGATATATATCCATTACAATATTGCAAATCTGAGTGTGAAATAATGAAATTGTGGCTGATGTAATAATGTGTGTGTCTTTTGCAGATGTGGATGAGTGTGCACTAGGCTCTGATTGTGACGAGCATGCCAGTTGTCAGAACGCTGATGGGTCACACATCTGCACTTGCATCTACCCCTACAGTGGAGATGGAAGGAACTGTACAGGTGAGACACTGTCCACCCTGACAACAACAAGATCTACCGTTTCCTCATCTCACTGGTTGTTTCTGTGCTTCATCAGAGCCAGTAAAATGCAAGAACCCTGGAAACCCAGAGTTTGGACACCGTGATGGCAGCATCTTCATTATGGGCAGCGTGGTGGTGTTTACCTGTGAAGAGGGCTATGAGTTGATTGGCTCAAGTCATGTCACATGCTCTGAGGCAGGAACATGGGATAGGGAATTACCATACTGCAGAGGTGAGCCTACTAAATTGAAAGAAAAACATAAAACATATGCTTTTTGTGGGTGATTGTGGTGTTTCAAAATGAAAAATAATTCCTAATTATAATAAATTTGTAATAATTTACATTTCAATATTTAAATCTTGGTAATATGGTAATAAATCATGATATGGTAATAAATCATATAACATGAGTATTATGCATCTTTAGACAATATTGCGCCATATTTGTGTAACCCTTTTATTAATTTTATTTTTGTTTGCCAAAGGCAATCCCAGACGTGTGCATTATTATGTGCATGTGTAGCTGCATATCTTATTCCACTAGATGGTGGTGTCTATCAATGTATGTTCATTGTTACTGGTTAAAACACATCAGTGAAAAATGTGCTCAAGTTCGGTGACAGTTTTATGATAAGCATTAGCTTTATAGATATCATGTACATTTACATTTACAACATTTATCAGACACCCTGATCCAGAGTGACTTGCAATCAGTAGCTACAGGGGCAGTCCTCCTGGAGCAACTTCGGGTTAAGTGTCTTGCTCAGGGACACAATGGAAGTAAGTGGAATTTGATCCTGGGTCTCCCAGTTTTATACAGGTAAGGAGCTGATATTGGGAGCTTCTCAACTTGTCATCTTTATAAAAACACATGTCCATAGAATCAATAAATCTATCCAGATTCTGCACCATGGCCTAGACAAACGAGCTTTCCATGGATATCAGGGAGACAAGATTGTGAACCTACACAAGGCTGGAATTGGCTACAAGACCATCACAAAGCAGCTGGGTTAAAAGGTGTCATTGGATTGGTGCAATCATTTGCTAATTTAAAAACCATAAAATACCTGCCAATCTCAAAGCAGCTGGGACTATAATCACCAAGAAAACAGTTGGTAACACACTATGCCGTGAAGTTACAAGAGACATCTGAGTGGTTTGCTCACACTGTAGCAGGTATTTTGGCCCATTTTTCCATGCAGATTTGGGTACAGATTCAGATTCTCTATTGGATTGAGGTCTGGAGACTGACTAGGCTACTCTAGAACCTTCATCTTTAATGCTCTCACTGATTGAAGGAGGTTTTTTCCCCATTCATCATTTTTCCCTTTTTCGTAATATGGATCAGTCATCCTGTCTCCTTTTGTTGATATTCTGCCAATCCTCTTCTGCATCATCCATATGGTGGATGACAAACTTTAGACGGGCCTGGACATGTGCTGCCTTTCGATCGCACTAGGATTTTAATCCACAATTTTCACAGATTCAGCTTTCAAAGACTTTGTGGTCTGAAACCACAGTCCCTGAGCAAGACACTTAACCCTGAGTGTCTCCAGAATTACTGTCCCTGTAGCTACATGTTGTAAGTTCTTGATAAGGGCATCTGATAAATGTCATAAATGTAAATATATTATCATTTTAATAGTTATCAGTGGCAGAGTAATTAACGACATTCTACTAAAAAGTGATGTCAGAAGTTGACCTGAAAGGAATTGATTTGGAATTTAGAACTACAACAAACCTTAAATACATATGAAGGAAAATTATTTTGTACATTTACTCAAGTAGAAATTTAACTGGGGGACTTTTACTGGGGTAAAATTTTACCCTGGGTAACTCTACTTTTACTCAAGTACATAGTAAAATGTAGCTATGAGGTTTCAAATCAGAACAATACCTGTCCAAATGTCCAAATAAAAATTACACAAGGCCCATAGCCTTATGATTATCAAGATAGCTATGAATCATAGGAAATCTGCAAAACATATATATTATTTCTAGAGCCTTTATTGTATTTTTAGTTGTTTATTCACAAAACATGAAGCAGTTGAATTAAGTGTATATTCTTCTTTGCAGCACTTTCTTGTAGGCGACCTTCTGTACCACAAAATGCAATCATCAAGGGTACAAATTTCACTGTCACAAGCAAGGTCTCTTTCAGGTATCACTGTGAGTTCTAGAAGTAACACTGAAACTTATTCACTTTACATAAGACACAAAGACTGTAGGAAATGATAAATGAATGAACATTAACTAGCATTTCATTGCCTATGTAGCTGCAACAAAGGCTTTTTACCAAAGGAGTCTGTAGAGATTCAGTGTTTGTCCAGTCTGAAGTGGAGTAGGGCACCTCCTGTCTGCAAACCTGTAACCTGTGATGATCCACCAAATGTTGACAAAGCAAATTTTACCCTGAATGGAAAAGAATACCTGTCAACTGTGATATATACATGTAAAGAAGGGTACAGGTAAGGTATTCATTTAATTATCATGAATCACTAACTGATTTCATCTGGACCTGAATAAGGGAGTAATAGACTTGCTGTCTTTAAGATTGCAGGGCCCTGCTGAACTTCTGTGTGAGGCCCTAGGAGAGTGGGCCTCACCACCACCTTTATGTGCTAGGGTGAACTGCAGGGACCCTCCTGTTCTAAAAGATGCTGTGACCATAGGGGACAACTTCACCCTGGGCAGCCAAGTGCACTACATCTGCAAAGAGGGGTAACTACAGCTCAACACAGAAGATCTTCATGAGGTTATATTCCTAGTCTTGCTGTAGCTATAGATAAAGTTGTATTTATGTATATGGTTTTTTGGGAAGGGGATTCTGTTTTCTATGTGTTTATTTTTATTTTTACCTGACCTCAGATACATACTGTTGGGAGTAGAGAATCGAGAATGCCTTTCCAGTGGTGAGTGGAGCAACAGTTCTGCCCAGTGTGTCCCCCGTTCCTGTGGCCCACCTCCGAATATTGACTATGCCCTACCTCAAGCAAGCCACCAGCTTTTTGGTGATACTGCTATTTACTTCTGCACTGATGGCTACACTGCAGGCAACAATACCAAAATGCTTTGCAATGCCAAGGGTTTGTGGGCGCCACCTGATGGCCAGGATATACCACACTGCATTGCAAATTTCTGTCAGAGGCCTCCTGATCTGTCCCATGCCATACTGGACTCAATTAACAAGCCCAAGTATGCCAGTAACACAGAGGTGAGCTACAAATGTGAGGAGGGCTTCATGCTCAACAGCACTGGTATGCTCAAATGTATCATGGGAGGTGAGTGGGTGCCCTCGCCTCTCAGTGTGGCTTGTGTTCCTGTTCGCTGCTCGAAACCAGAAGGCATTGAAAGAGGACATGTCAGCGGAACCAACTACAGTTTTGGTGCCATTGTTGCCTACACCTGTGAAAAAGGCTTTTTTATTCGGGGTGAGAAAAGAAGAACCTGCAAAGCTAATGGGGAATGGGGTGGGGTTCTACCCACATGCCAACCCATTAACTGCTCCTACCCCCCATCACTAAGACAAGGTTACATCAGGGTAAGCATGTATTATTGTCTAAAGTGATGATTATTTTCTGTTTTTCCTTTTTTGTTAACAACTCCTTTTTTCAGGATCCACAAAGGCGAAGTCATTATGTATATAACAGTAAGATTTCATATGCCTGCAACGAGGGATACCGTTTGATTGGAAAAGCTGAGCGTGTATGCCAGGCCAACCGACAATGGTCCAGTGATACCCCAGTTTGTGTTCTCCTCACATGTGATCATCCACCAGATATCAAGAACGGACTCTATCAAGGATACAACTTTCAGGTTGGCAGCAAGGTGGTGTATGTCTGCAAAGAGGGCTATGAATTAACTGGCGATGCCATCTGGACGTGTTTGAAGAATGGCAAATGGGATAAGACAGAGACACCACGGTGCTCACCAGTTCAGTGCCCTGAACCTCCACTGGAAGAGAACCACTTGGTGCTGCGAAATCTGTACTCGGACTCAGGAACAGTAGAGTTATCCTGTGAGGAAGGCTATGTTCTGCATGGCTCCAGCACCCTCCGCTGCACCCCATCTCAGGAATGGAATGACTCTTTCCCAGTCTGTAAGCAAGTTTTCTGTCGACCACCTCCAGAGATTCCTTTTGGCGACCCATTACCAGCATCTTCATATTATGGCAGCGTGGTCACTTATTCATGCATGGATGGGTTCCACCCAGGGAAAATATCCACAGTAGTTTGCAAGGCTGATGGACAGTGGAGTACACCTACACCGGAGTGCAGCCCAGTTGAGTGCCCACAGCCTTATGAAATCCCTAATGGTATAGTGAATGTACAGGGTCTTACGTACCTTAGTAGTGCTCTCTACAGCTGCAAACCTGGGTACAACATTGCTGGCAATGCCACTATCCTTTGTGGACAGAGTGGACAATGGATTGGAGGGGAGCCAGTTTGCCATCCTGTTGAGTGCCCCCTACCAAAAGAGATCACCAACGGCATGGTTGCCTATTCCCAGCTGGAGTTCAGTCGTTCTGTTACTTATTCCTGCCAACAGGGTTATCGTCTTGAGGGTCCCAAAACACTGACCTGCTTGGAGACGGGCAAATGGGATCAGGAAGTACCCACCTGTAAACAAATTTACTGCAGTCCTCCCCAGCCCATTGACAATGGTTTTGTTGAAGGTCTGGACCATAAATATGGAGTGACCATTTTCTACAGCTGCTTCCCAGGATTCCAACTGGTAGGAGAAAACAACTTGATCTGTCAGGAAAATGGCTGGTCAAGTGCTATCCCTGTTTGTGTACCCACTGACTGTGGTCTGCCACCACATATTGATTTTGGGGATTATCAAAAAGTGCTTGACCCAAGTGCTGAGCTCAGTGAAGTAGTAATCCCTAACCATTCATCCACCACATCTCTGAATCATTCTTCTGTGGCTGACACAAGCTACCTACATGGCACTGCTGTTACTTACCGTTGCCACCCAGGCTATGAGATTACTCAAATAGTTGTACTAGTCTGTCAAGATGATGGTACATGGAATGGCACATCTCCACATTGTGTCCCTGGTGGGTGCAAAATACCCCCAACTCCTGACCATGGCACAGTTACCATAACTGACACAGTGTTAGGCAGCCTAGTGGAGTATGGCTGTCAGGAAGGATACGAGCTGGAGGGTCAGAGTTTGCGCCAATGTGTCTCTGGCAATCGTTGGAGTGATGCACCACCCATATGCAAGCTGGTTTCTTGTGGACACCCAGGGGACATTGCTGGAGGCATAGTTCTGGGGACCTCATTTGTCTTTCAGGCAGTGATCCACTATGAGTGCCTTCCTGGATTCATCCTGCTGGGCAGTGGCACAAGAACATGCCAGGCAGATGGGAAATGGAATGGTAAAGATCCGCAGTGCAAAGCAGTGTCTTGCGGACAACCTGTATTTCCTAGTGACGTCTTAGTGACAGGACAGGAGTACACATTTAGTAAAAAAATTGTGTTCAATTGCATGTCTGGCTTTACTCTAAAAGGGGATTCTGTCAGCATCTGTTTGTCAAATAGTACTTGGAGTCATGCTAACCCTTCATGCCACCCAGCTTTCTGCAGTGATCCTCCACCTATAACCAATGGACGAATCATAGGGGCTGACTACAGCTACAAAGGCGAGGTTGTATATGAGTGCAACAAAGGCTACACTCTCTCAGGAGGTTCTAGAAGAATATGCAATGAAGATGCATTATGGAATGAACCACCACCCCAGTGTGATATAGTTACATGTGACCCTCCAGAGGACATCAGCCACGGGTACCTTAATGGGTCAAGTTTTATGTTCCAGGATGTGGTGGAGTACATTTGTTTTCCTGGGTATGAGGTTGTGGGCAGCCCAGTTTTACGCTGTGCAGAGGATGGTGCTTGGGTTGGAACAGTACCTGAGTGTCGTCCTTGTGTGTGTTCCCCCCCTGTACTTAAATTTGGAGCAGTTCTGGGTCGTGAACACAACTGTGGCGATCAAGTCTGGTTCCGTTGTGATGAAGGCTATAGGACTCTTGGGCCTACAAAGTCTGTTTGTGAACAAGGAGGAGTCTGGAGTCCAGGTGTGCCTATCTGTTCCCGGGGCAGATGTTCTTCTACTCCACCTACTGTGCCTAATGCTGTATTTCAGGGTGGCAGTGCCATCCCTCCAGAAACAATCACTTATGGGTGCAGACCAGGCTACAGGCTTAGGGGTTCTCCTCACATCAATTGTGGGAGAGGAGGGAAGTGGGCTGATCCTCGGCTGTCATGTGAACCAGTATCATGTGGAGCCCCTCCCTACATTACAAACACCCAGACTGTTGGAGAAACATACACTTTTGGAAGCCAGGTACAATACAGGTAAGCTGCCATATATATTTCTTTTAAATTGCATTAAAATACGGGACTAAAACTTTGTATTGTGAGACATAATGAATATTAATTTTAAGGCTTTTGAGGATAGATTGTTTTTCACAAACCACATGATCACATATTTCTATTGGTCTCTATATATTTTAAGTAGTAGGTTCATACACATTGCCACTTGTAACCAGAAATTCATGTATCTGAAATGGCAAGGAAATGGCAGACATATTTTAATTGAATAGGTTTTGCAAGATATTAAAGCCCTGCAGTAAGTACACTAAGTTGTATGTCTTAAGTAGGAACATGTAAGCACCTCCTATACACCATATCAAATAACTCCACCTTCATTTAAATGTCTTTCTTTACTGTATGAGCACCTCCCATTTCAAAGCTCATTTTCACTGAACATGCCACATTGTGCCATGCATGAATCTAACATTAATAATCCTTGGTCAAAAAGAATTGTTCATATAAATACAGAAACATACACTGCACTTTAGACTTCTTTTGTCATAACTACCCCAAAACCAGAAAGTAATTATTGAATTTCAGCAAATATGAAAAGAGGTCAACATGAAGCTTATAAAAATGCTTTATTTATTTGCAGGTGTTTAGAAGGTTTTGAGCTGGTCACACAGACAGACAAAGTGATCTGTCAGAGTGATGCAACATGGTCCAAACACAGCATTCAGTGTCAGCCAACACCTTGTCTCCTCCCTGCCAACATCACACAGGTTGTAGTCACAGGAGAGAACATCACCCTAGTGGGTGGCACAGTTACCTTGTCCTGCAAGACAGGATTTACACTTCAAGGGCCTGCATTCTCCAAATGTGAAGTAAGTAGTAACATGGGTGTGTACATCAAAATAGAAACATGCCTTTTTGATGAGCCATTAATTTCTTAATTCCCTCTGGGTGTAGTTTGGAGGAATCTGGTCTCCCACCTTTTCATCCAAATCTTGTGTACCTGTGACATGTGGAAAACCTCTTTCCCTTCTTCATGGGATGGTTGAAGCCACTGGTCACAGTTATGGGGACAGGGCTGTCTACAGCTGTCTTTCAGGATATGAAATGAAGGTACTGAATTTTATTTTGCTGTGTGTTTGTGTTGCTGAAAGGGTTTAATGTCTGCTGTCATGTTAATGACACTTTAACATTAAATTATTTATACACATTTTTCTAAATAATTTTTTGAGGTGTGCTTGGAAATGTGACTGCATGACTCGTGGTGGTTTGTCTCTTGTATCTCTTTTCCAGGGGGACTCATTATTAACGTGCCAGAAAGACAGGACATGGAGTGGAAATCCTCCTGAGTGTGTTGGTAGGGATTTTTATGGTGTCCATATTTCAGATTTTAGGATGTTTGAGACTACTCAGACTTCACATCTGTCTTTCATTCAGAAGCCCATAAGAGTTGTGAAAACCTTCCTGAGTTTCCAAAAGGCAGCATAGTGGAAAAGAATGCATCTGATGGACGTGCACTCAGCTTCCACTGCAATAAAGGTTACAGTTTGCTCGGGGCGCCCTTGGTCAAATGTATGCCAAATGGCTCCTGGAATGCTCCGTTTCCTGTCTGCACACGTAAGTTAAACACCCTAAAATTTACACTACTACAAATTATCCAGTTTTGCAATTAGGATTTTTACAGAGATTAATCATTCGTGGTACTGCTTTGCTATATGCTAATGTTTTATTCTTTTGCCACCCAATTTTTTAAGTTGCCTGAATACATAAAATAGGACAACATACAAGCAGAATGAATATACATGAAATCTAAAATAAATAGTAGATACTACATTTAATTAATTTTAATGTCTACCAACTGCATGTAATACTGCACCTTTCCACTGAACGTTCCAGTTTGTACACTAGTATATACTGCACAAACACTTTTTCTTGAGTGCTTGTTTAATGTTTTACTTTGAGATGTCATCTTACTACAAGACCTGGCACCTGATTACCACTCTACATGGGCAGAGATTTGTGACAGTAGAAACTGAAATTGAATTGAATATTTTTTTATCTGAATTTCTCAAACTGAAATTGAATTGTATGTATCACTCCCTCCAGGTAATACACAACACCGCAGTTCATCAGTCACAGATGTATTTATTCCTTCGTTACACTTATCCGCCAATTCACCATAAAATCCGTCAAACTCACTGGTTGCACGTAACCGTGAGGGAATGAGTTCGCTTTAGAAACAAAACTTAAGAAGAAACACTTCCCAACATCTTCTTCCTCTTCTTTACAGCTTACTTTCACTTCTTTATGCCTTTTTTAATTAACGGCTTCTCCTAGCTTCTTAACCTTTTTCTGCATCACTTAAAGGTGACTGTGTGCAACACGGAATGTAACATGGTTCCTACCCGTAAAGGAAACAATGTTTATAAAATGAAGAAAATAAATAAACACAATCAATTAAACAAACTGACATAATTTACATTTATGGCAGTTAAACTCCCACCAAATCTCATCCCTGCTCATTTGAACCCTGAAGCTATGAACATTTACTTCGATTCAACACATGCTTATTCTGCTTCAACCAGTAGAACTGTTTTTTGTACTGGCCTATCAAGATAAACTAACTTAGATGCGCGTTTTCCCTGTTTGTCTAAGGTTGAGTCACTAATCAACAGCTTTACCTTTCTGACCCTTCCATCAGAGCTGGGATACACCTCTGTGACTCTTGCTAGTCTCCAGTGATTTCGTGGAGCACTGTCGTCTTGAAGTATAACAATGTCTTTAACCTTGGTATTTCTGTTATCCCTTTGCCATATCTGTCTTTGCTGAAGGTTAAGAAGATACTCCCTTTTCCACCTTGTCCAAAACTCATTTGCTAAGAACTGCACCTGATGCCATCTCTTACGCAGGTATAGATCTTGACTCACAAACTGACCAGGGGGTGGCAATATTATGTTAGAATAACATAAGGAGAATGTGATTTGGTGTGAGTGGTTCAAGACTTGTTGGATTATTTAAGTGCTCTGTTGTCAGGGGTCTGCTAATTATAATAGTTTATTTTACTTTACTTTACTTTATTTAGCAGACGCTTTTATCCAAAACGACTTACAAGAGGAAGACACCAGCAATTCTCGTTCGATTTCTATAGAATATTGAGTTTACAAACTAAGAGCCCTGATAAGGCTCAGACTTGTCAGTGGAGAGCATGCTCAGAGATTGTTAGGTGCTAGATGAAGAAAAATTATAATGTATCACTTACAGCAAGGTTCTAAGTGAAGCACTGTCAAGTCTTCTAGCAGACTGATCAAGGATTGCTGTTAGAACACTTCTGATTGTCCTTATTTGTCTCTCCCATATTCCTCCCATATGGTTTGATGATGGGGGATTCGTTACAAATTCGCAGCCATATTCCTTCAACTGTTTATGATCCAAGTTCTTCATTGTGTCCATGAATTCTCCTTTTGCACCCACAAAGCTGGTACCTTGATCACATCTCAACTGTCTTACATTCCCACGTATTGCAATGAATGCACGCAATGCATTGATGAAAGCATGTGAACTAAGGTCATCAAGCATTTCGATATGTATGGCACATACAAGTGAAATGAAGACCATACTTCTTCAGTTCCTTTCTTACATCCTTCACATAGAATGGTCCAAAGCCATATATGCCACAATATGTGAATGGAGGGGTCATTTCCATTCTGTCCTTTGGCAAATCTGTCATCATTGGATATTGTGTTCCTGCTATACTTCCTGCATGTGATGCATTTATAGATGTGTGAGGTAACTGCACATCCAATGACCCATATCCCATTGGATCGCAATTCATTTACAGCCACAGCTCTTCCTTGATGCTGTACTTTCTCATAATGATGCTTGATCAGTAAAGAAGACACGTGACTTGTTTTTGGCAGAATGGCAGGATGTTTAACATGTGGATGAAGACCAGATCTTATGAAGGGTCCACCTACTCTCAGCACACCCTGCTCATCCACAAATTGACTTAATTTGTGTAGCTTGTTTGCTTTGTCTTTAGATGTTATGTCCTTGCATTGTTGTAAATCTTTGCTTCTCTTTTTCATCTGATTATGAAAAGTTCTGCTTCTCGTCTTTCTTCAACACTTGTACTTCCATTTAGTTTAGGATTAAGACCTTTGACTTGCTTAGCATGACATTTAAGACAAGCAATAGCTTTAACAGCTCTTCTCCAGTCAGAAAACTTAGTCAGGCGGTCCAACAATGTTCTATATACCTTTGTGCTGGTGTTGAACACCTGAGCCTTTCGAAGCTCTGGATCATTATCACTAACCTCTTCCACCTTAGCATCACTTGTCGGTAGCTCCTTATCCCATAGAAAATCTGATCCAGTAAACCAATTTGATCTACTGATTTGAGCTGATCTACTGATAGACCTCTCAAAGCATGATCCGCTGGATTGTCTTCGAACTGCACATGATGCTATTGCTTGGCATCTGTGGTGGACTTGATCTTTTGGATTCTATTTGCCATGAAAATGTCTGGCATCATTATTAATATATCCTAGAACAACTTTCGAATCAGTCCAATAATATTCTTGAAGTTTGTCTATTTTAAGCTAGTTTTTTAACACAGCACCTATCCTAGCAGTGACCACTGCTGCGGATAGCTCAAGCCGCGGAACTGTTATAACCTTAGTGGGGGCAACACACGCTTTCCCCATGACAAGTTAGCAATGAACATTGCCATTGGTGTTGACATCTATGAAGTTTGCTGGTATGTAGCACCTCTTGATCTTTACTTGAGACAAGTTTTGGAGATCTTGTAGCCATGATTGCCACTGTAGTCTGAGCTCTTCTGAAAGTGGTTCATCCCAACTAGCTTTCTCTCGACACAGCTATTGCAAAATTAACTTTCCACGTAGGACAAATGGTGCTACGAAACCCAAAGGATCGTAGATGGCTGCTGTGGATAGCACTCCTCTTCTCGTCATTGGGTGTTTCTTGACAGTAACTCTGAACTGAAAGTCATGAGAGGATACACACCATTGCACCCCAAGTGCTCTTTCCAAGAGTGGCTCCCTTAAATCTATGTCCAGTTCTTTCACACTGTCAGCACACTCTTCCTGTGGTATTGAATCCAATACCTTCTTGCTGTTGGAAATGAACTTATGTAGTCTAAGCTTGCCTGCACTGCAGATCTCTCTCGCTTCCTTGATCAGCTTGATTGCCTCAGCATCAGACCTTACACTCACCAGTCCATCGTGAACATAAACATTTCTTTGGATGAATTTAACAGTGCTTTGGATAAATTGATCCTGACCTTCTGTGGCTAGATGTTTAAGTCCAAAATTGGCACAGCCTGGTGAGGAAGCTGCTCCAAATAAATGGACTTTCATCCGAAAAACTGATGGCGGAGATCCCCATTCTCCCACCACTTTGTGAATCTAACAGAGCATAGACGAGGACTTCTTTGTTTGAATCACTTAGCATGGACACATAAACAGGAACTATCCGTGAAGTCTGAACCCTACTGGATGTAGTATCGCTGAACCCTATTGGTGTTCAGTGGTGTCTTGTGGTTGTGGCAATTGTGGCTTTCTTTCCTTATTGTAACTTGCCTCATTATATTCTTGTTGTTTTGAGCGATCCTCATGTAGGCAAGTGGGGTGGCGTTTTGAGCAGGTGTCGCAGACCATCCGGCTGCTGCAATTCTTGGATTGATGGCCAGGACTCAAACAGCCGAAGCACGGTTTCTCACTCTGAATGAACTTGATTCGATCAGCAACTGGCTTTGTGGTTAGTCTGCGGCACTTGTGTAAGACACGTCCGGTTTTCTTACAAAACACACATGTTCTTCTCAGTAGTGTTAGTTGTAAAGATTTTCGCACTTGCTGCTTGGTTCTTAGAGGTCACTACATTCTGAGGTTTAGACCTTGTCTTTTCCGGCTCCCCTTGCCGCAAAGCATAGTAAGATGTAGCAGGGTTACAAGCAATATGAGCCTCCATTGTAAGGAATGTTACAAAATACTTCAAATCTGGGAACCTTCCACGCTACAGCTTGTACTGTGTGGCTTTCCGGTTCCATTTGTTGCTTAACCAGTCAGGCAACTTGCCTGTCAGTTTTTTATTTTCAACACCATCATCAAGAACATGCAAACTCTCATTGTGAGCCATGGCACATTCACAACTGCGTAAAAAGTCCACAAAGTCAGAACTCTCTTTTTGGCCAGGCATGTAATTTGTCTCGACAGGCTTTGGCAAACATAAAGGGCTGGCCATATCGTTCATTGAGTAGTTCCCATGCAGCAGCATATGCAGTATCTGAACCAATCAGAAAATAGGCCTCTCTAGCTGCTTCTCCAACATATTTCTGAAGGAAGAATATCTTCTCTGAACTTGGAATGTTTTTCTTTTCAATTAGTGTTTGAAAGGATGACTTCCAATGATTAAACTTGAGTGGATCACCACTAAAATCTGTGGGCTCTGGAATGGGTAACCTATTTGCTGATATAATTTTCATCATACACTTGAAGCCTTGCTTTGGCTGCATTCAGCCTTTTCAGTTCCTCCAAACGCTCAAGTTCTCTCTTTAGGTTTTCTACAGTCCTTCTTCTTGCAGCATTCTCTTCTTGCTGTTTCTTTAAGAAAGCAGCCTCTTGTTTCTGTCATTCTAGCATACGTTCAGTTTCTTCCTTTTCTCCTTCAAGACGACGAGCTAATGCAGCTGCTTCTTGGTCTGCAACAATCAACTTCTCTTCAGCTTTTAAGTTTTTGCAGTTTCTCTTAGTGGCCCTCTTGTTCAGCCATAATCTGCAATACAGCTTTTGTAGCTGGATTCTCAGCAGCAGCTTCTTGTCTTTTAACTGAAGACACATTAGAGCAAATGGAAAACGCTTTAGAACCATTAGAGGCAGGAGGTGAAACACTGGAAGCTGAGGATGAGAATACAGAACTATGATCTGGCCAAATCAACTCCTCCGCTGTTCCCTGCATTTCAGATTGAGCATTTTGTACTACAGTCTTAGTGATCCAGATGCAGTTATCCATCTTGCAACACATGTCATGGGCTGGACAATTCTTCAGTAATCATCATAAGCAATGTTCTTGTAGGATGTCACGAGGATCCTGTTTTAACACAGATCTTTTAGCTACCTTAATCAGAGCTTTCCATCGTTCAAATTTGCTGTCAAAGCGAAGCAATACCCCCTTAATTTGCTCTTTCTGAAACTGTTAATATCCAGGCTCTTTCACTTCTATGAGGCTCTTTAGGCTGTGTTATTCCTTGCATAATACTTGATTCTTCTTCCAGGGGAGCTGCTGCACCCTGTGCTTCTTTACTTGTATGTGACATTCTAATTATTTAGACATTATATATATACACAGGCAACAAAATTCACAAATACTGAATAAATGGGCTTAACTAAATGAAATCACTGTCCTTCAAATTAGCCCATATACATCTGGAATATGAGTAAATTACACTTAACAGAGTTCTTATTATAACCTTGTCCCACACTGAACTTGTAAAAGTATAAAGGTTCAGTTGAACATGAATTTACACCAATTACGTAAATGCACATTCATGTACATGAAACACCGTTGCTGTCAGTCTATACACAGTCTCTTGTAGTTTCCAACTCTTGTCACTTTTCAGACTACAAACTTTAGAGTCTGACTTATAGACTTCTTCAAGAAAACCTTATGAGCCTATGTGTCCTTTACGTTAAACAGTGGCTTATCTGTGTTCCCGTTTCGACAAGCTGTCGATTGTGCACATGTCAGGCGAGTCTGGGCAGGTATGAGTTTGACTATCACTCCCTCCAGGTAATACACGACACCGCGGTTCATCAGTCACAAATGTATTTATTCCTTCATTACACTTCTCCGCCAATCCACTAAAAAATCCACCGTCAAACTCGCTGGATGCATGTAATCGTGAGGGAATGAGTTCGCTTTAGAAACAAAACTTAACAAGAAACCCTTCCCAACATCTTCTTCCTTTTCTTTACAGCTTGCTTTCACTTTGAAATGGCTTGTTTCATCTTCTTTATGCCTTTTTTAATTTACGGCTTCTCCTAGCTTCTTAACCTTTTTCTGCGTCACTTAAAGGTGACTGTGTGCAACACGAAATGTAACATGGTTCCTACCCGTAAAGGAAACAATGATTTTAAAATGAAGAAAATAAATAATCACAATAAATTAAACAAATTGACATTTACGTTTATGGCAGTTAAGGTATGAGTAATTGCAAAATGTAACACAAATTTGCTTCTCCTAATTCAAATTCAGTTCTCAATATTCTATTCAATTTTTTAGGATGTAAAATGCAGTTTCAATTTCTTCGGCACTCAGATACAATTTAATACATTCTGATTCAATTCACACAATTCAATTTCAGTTTGTGAAATTCAAATAAAAAAAAATTATCAATTCAATTTCAGTTTCTACTGTCACAAATCTTTGCCCATACTTGTAGGTTTTAATACATGTTTGTAAAGGGTTGTTTTTTATTTGAATTCTCACCCCTGCACATAGCAGACTAGAGATAAGAGGGACATTCTAAAGTTTCGACCAATCTAGCAGTGCTATGGAGAGAGACTTATATCAAAAGTCCTGTACCATAAACATGAACCCTATGCCCACAGCCAAATCCTGCCCACCTCCCCCAAGGGGGACAGACAGAAGCAACATGTCACAGGGGGGTTTCACAGTGGGCCAGCAGGTGCCCATTTCCTGTCCAAAAGGTCAGCAGGCCAAGGGTTCAGCCATCTTAACCTGCCGAAGTGATCAGACCTGGACTCCCATCAGTGAGCTGTGTGAGAGTGAGTTTCCCCTTCTACATGTGCCAACAATTCCTGCAGATCACGTGTCACTGACAGTTCTGTCTGGAAGCTTCAGCATGCATTTTCTCCGAATTTTGATCAATTGGAGAAGAGCTACAGCTCTTAACTCTTGTTCTTTCTCTGACTGTAGCTTAGTCACTACCAGAGGTGGAAAGTAACGAATTACATTTACTCACGTTACTGTAAATAAATAGTTTTTGTGAGTAATTTGTAATTTGACTGAATCAGTTAAATTTTTTTGACAAGTATTTTGCCACATTGGAACCCCCCCCCCAGTTACCGAGTCAAAGTTTAAAATGCAAAATAAATAAATAAACAAACAAATCCGTCTGAACCGAAAGGAAATTCCGCAGATTCGAGCGCGGCATATTTCTCAGAACACGACCGCAGCTCCGCGCTATTAAAAACAACCGCTGGGTCCTAAAGCCGGTTCGATGCCAGCCAATCAAAAAAGAAAAAGAAAAGGCCAATCAGAAAACAGCAGTACTGCATCTGGGCGGAACGCTACACAACAACCATTGAAAAGGTCTCCGGGAATTCTTAATTCTGTTATTCTGCTATGTGTGATTAAATCCCCTAAAAGGTTGTTGACCCAAACAATAATGCTCCGCACGTCACTTCAAGCAAAGAGTAAGTCATCTCAAGATTTAATGTTATAACAAATTCACAATTTGTTTGACACAAATGACAACTTGACTGCTGTTAGAGAATGTTGCCCAGATAATTAGCATCAGATTTTTAACTTAACTTTTTACAGCTACCACATGCAGCCTGAAAGCACGCTGTAGTAAGTGCATCTATACAGTGCATCCAGGTACTATTCACTGCGAATTCGTTTTTCCATGTTTTGCTATGTTACAGCCTTATTCCAAAATGGATTGAATGCATTTTTCCTCACATTTCAACCCCATAATGACACAATTCCATAATGTGAAAAAAGTTTACTTAAGGTTTAGAAACTTAGAAAACTGAGAAAGCACATGTACATCACATGTATTCACAGCCTTTGTTCAATACTTCACTGATATACCTTTTGGCAGTGATTACAACCTCAAGTCTTTTTGAATATGATGCCACATGCTTTGTACACCTATCCTTGGCCAATTTGGCCTATTCCTTTTTGTAGCACCTTGGAAAGATGAGAAGTGTTGGTGCACAGCCATTTTAAAAGCTCTCCAAAGCTGTTAAATCGGATTCAAGTCTTGTCTTAAAGCCACTCCTTTGATCTCTTGGCTGTGTGTTTAGGGTTGTTGTCCAGCTCAAATATGAGTAGTCAAGAGCACTCTGGAGCAGGTTTTCATCCAGGATGTCTCTGTACATTGCTGCGGTCATCTTATCCTCTATCCTGTCTAGCCTCCTTGTTCCTGATGAAAATATCCTCACAGCATGATGCTGCCACCACCATGCTTCACTGTAGGAATGGTATTGGCCTGGTGGTGAGCGGTGCCTGGTTTCCTCCAAATGTGACACCTGGCATTCATACCAAGTTTTGTTTCTCATGGTCTGAGAGTCCTTTAGGTGGCTTTTGGCAAACTCCATGTGCCACGTGCCTTTTACTAAGGAGTGGCTTCCATCTGGCCACTCGACCATACAGGCCTAATTGGCCTGTATGGTCGAGTGGCC
Source organism: Denticeps clupeoides (assembly GCF_900700375.1). Classification (NCBI taxonomy): domain Eukaryota; kingdom Metazoa; phylum Chordata; class Actinopteri; order Clupeiformes; family Denticipitidae; genus Denticeps; species Denticeps clupeoides. The sequence continues at coordinate 22,619,443 of NC_041707.1, forward strand.
AGATGGAAGCCACTCCTTACTAAGGAGTGGCTTCCATCTGGCCACTCGACCATACAGGCCTAATTGGTGGATTTCTGCCGACATGGTTGTCCTTGTGTCTTGGTGGTTTTGAACTTCTTCCACTTATGGAGGATGTGGGCCACTGTGCTCATTGGGACCTTCAAAGCTGCATAAAATATTTCTGTAACCTTCTCCAGATTTGAGCCTCAAGATAATCCTGTCTCGGAGGTCTACAGAAAAATTCTTTGACTCCTTGCTCGGTTGAACTGTCAACTGTGGGACATTTATATAGACAGGCGTGTGCCTTCCAAATAATGTAAAGTCAAGTATGATCAGGGTAAACAGGAGGCACCAGAGCTCAATTGTAAGTTTCATGGTTGTGAATAGTTATGTACCTGGGCTTTCTCAGTTTTTTATTTTTAATTAATTTACCAAAAACCTCAATTAAACTTTTTTCACTTTGTCATTATTGGGTGTTGTGTGTAGAAAAAAATGAGCAGTGATTATGCCAGCAGTCAGTGTGCTCATTTGTCCATAAAAACAGCCAATATACAACTGTTTGCTATAGAAAGAACAAAAAGCTCAGTTTTTTAACAAGGAATTGTTGATGGATACTTTGATTTAGGCTTTAATTTATCTTTTTATTGTATGTTTGAGTTGGACCATACAATTCAGATATTGGTACTTTTGTGGCCAACTGTAGTTTAAAATTTAGTATTTTTTTTACTTTTACTCAAGTCTATTTTAGAAGGGTACTTTTACTTGAGAAGAATTTAATCAAACTAAAGATACTTTTACTTAATTACAATTTTTCAATTCTCTTTCCACCTCTGGTCACTATTGGTGACCCGTGTTACACTAAATACGTAAGAAACAAGCTGTAAAAACCCTTTGCTCTGGTGTAACTTAACTGGATGCCGTTTCAATTATTCTAAGTTTTCTTTAAGCAGTGACATTCCTAAAGCTAATGTGATCTGGTTTGCTTGCATGCCTTTCTATTATCTCTGTTCTAATTAATCGAACTGTTTATCAGCATGTTTACACGATTGTTCATCCAAATGGTAAATAATTCTGGTGGGACTTTTGAACTTTGCTCCATGAACCTCTGATTATTGCTGAGACCACTTTTGCCTAAAACTGTCTGTGAATGCACATTTGGCAGTCGGTTGTGTTGTAATGAGTCTCTTGCTTCATTTTATTCCTCCTCTTTCGCTGTTCTTTACACGCCCTTCATCCCCTGCTTATTTTCCAGCAAGTGACTCTGAAAGTATAAGTATAGCATAAGCCTGTGGCACAAAGAGATTACTTTACTTTTAAAAGTTACATAATAATGTACATGTGACTGGGGGGAGAGGGGGTATAACGTCACCCTGTACTTCATGGAATAAAAAATACTATGCCATCCACAGAGAAAGATCTCCAGGAATTACACCATGTACACAAAGTTTGTACACAAATGAAGAGAAAGATTTGGTTTTCATGTTTCAAAAATAGATTTACTCTTAAATAGAAAACTGGAAACAAGCAAATCACTGAAACTAAATCTTTATTCACTGTGGGCCATAAAAAGGGACCACCCATTAGTCATTAGTTTGGAGTTTGTTAATACACTGAAGCCCACCAGGTTATCTGAGGATGCGAGGGAAGAGTGCAGAAGGAGAAATCCCAGGAAGCACCTGTGCAAAATCTCACACACACACACACACACACACACACGTAGCAAGCTCCTTGTGCAAAGACACAGCAAATTGTGCAGATAATTCTCATTATTATTTTGAATCATCTAAAATATTTTTATTCACTGGCCAAAAGCAGCAATGGCACAACAGTAGTCCCACCTAGCAAGAGAAAACAAACATTTCTTTTTTTTGGCAGTTTTTTAAAGCAAGACAATCCATCCGTTATTTTCTATTTAAATGACTATATCTCATTTAGCTTATAGGAACAATTAACAACATTTGAATATTTGATTTCCATAAAGCATGTCTCATGTTTCTCATTCCGTAGATTTTTTTCATTGCTTCCATCCTTCTTTCATTTCTTTTCCACCATGTTTCATTCCATCTTCAGTTCTTCATTTCCATGGTCATCTCCTGTGTTGCAAATTTGACTTCCTTTTGTCTGTTTGTCTTCCATTTTTGACTGCATCCACTTATTTCTTATTACATCTGTTATTAAAGCCAGATTAAAGTGTGCTCATAATATTCATTCCTTGTTTCTTCACTCTGTTATAAGCAGCTTCCTCTGGATCGCAAGATTTTTCAAAATTATTTACACAATTGTCTGATTCAAGGCTGCGTTGTTGTTTTTAATCTTAATGAAATCATAAATTGATAGAGCACAGCAGTAGAAAAGTGTGCCCTAATGCAATTGCATATGAAGACCCCCAACTGCTGGCAGAGTAGACACCTTGTCAGAATAAGGCAGATAACCAGGCAGCTGTCTGCAGGGGTGTCCTGTGGTCCCCCTCTCCATGTGGCCAATGGGGTGGTGAGGGGGGCAGTGTTCCAGTTTGGCGATGTGGCAGTGTACTCGTGCTTCAGTGGGTATGCTATGGAGGGCTACGGTCGCAGCACCTGTCTGGAGAATGGCACCTGGACCCCACCTCCTACCTGCAGAGGTGATCTGTCTGCGCCGCTCTTCACAAAGATTCCTCCTTTCTGTACTTATGCTTCGCACTAGCACATCTACATACAGACACACATGCCTGCTTTTTCATATACACCATAAAGTGGCCCTTTCCTAGAACAGTCTCACTCTGTGGACTGATGGCAGGGGTCAAAGTGCTGCTGATGGGTTTCTCAGGCTCCAGCACTGTGCATGACATGGAGGAGCTTCCCCAGCATGTTTTCTACGGATGGTGTTGGTTTCTTTCTGCTTTGACAGGGGCTGCTAATACTAACTTCTGCTTTAAAACAGGACTCTCACACAAATATGTGTAATGTGTAACATTACTGCCATGTACACACTATGTGTTTCTGCAGCTATATGTTGGCTCCAGTGCCAGAATGGTGGCATGTGCCAGAGACCAAACACCTGCTCCTGTCCAGAGGGGTGGATGGGGCGGCTCTGTGAAGAGCGTAAGTGGCCTGCATCCCACTTTAACTAATCTCAACATCTACAGTCATGGCCAAATGATTTGAGAGTGGCTACTGTTTTTCACACAGTTTGGCTGCTTCTGTTTTTATTGTGGCAATTTTCATATACTCCAGAATGTTATGAAGAGTGAGCAGATGAATTGCAAAGTTCCTCTTTCCTTGAAAATAAACTTAATCCGAAAAAAAAAAAACATTTCCACAGCATTTCACAAAAGGACCTTCTGAAATCATTTTAGTGATTTCGTTAACACAAGTGAGAGTGTTGACAAGCACAAGGCTGGAGATCATTCTCTCATGCTGGTTGAGTTAGGATAGCAGACTGGATGCTTTAAAAGGAGGGTGTTACTTGAAATCAATGTTCATCCTCTGTTATCCATGAATACCTGCGAGGAAACGTGTATAGTCATCGTTGTGTTGTATAAAAAGAGCTTCACATGCAAGGATATTGCTGCTAAATCAACCATTTATCGGAACATCAAAAATTTCAAGGAGAGAGGTTCAAGTGTTGTGAAGAGGGCTTCAGGGTGCCCAAGAAAGTTAAGGACAGACAGAAGTTGCACTGGTGGCACCCTGGCAGCAGGCAGGTGTGAGAGCATCTCAAAGAAGCCACTTCTCCCTAAGAAAAACATCCAGGACAGACTGATATTCTGCAAAAAAGTACAGGGGTTGGACTGCTGAGAACTGGGGTAAAGTCATTTTTTACAAAGCCCCTTTTCTATTGTTTGGGGCATTTGGAAAGTGGGTAACACATTCGCCTATGAACCAGAAGACCCAGGTTCAAATTCCACTTACTATAATTGTGTCCATGAGCAAGACACTTAACCCTAAGTTGCTCTGGATAAGGGCATCTGATAAATGCTGTAAATGTAAATGTCATACAAGGAGTGGGCAATTTAGCCTAAGAACACAGCCATGAATAAAGAATGGTACCAAAACATCCTCCAACAGCAACTTCTCCCAACCATCCAAGAACAGTTTGGTGAAGAACAATGCCTTTTCCAGCATGATGGAGCAACGTGCCATAAGGCCAAAGTGAGAACTAAGTGGTTTGTGGAACAAAAGATTTAATTTTTGAGGATTTGGCCCAGAAGTTGATTGACAGCATGTCAGGGCCAATTGCAGAGGTCTTGAAAAAAGGGCCAACATTGCAAATGTTGATTCTTAGCATAAACGTGCTGTCATTGTCACTAAAAGTCTTTTAAACTTATAAAATGGTTTTAATTCTACTTCAGTAAACCACAGAAACAACTGACAAAAAGATCTAAAACACTGAAGCAGCAAACTTTGTGAAAACAAGCATTTGTGGCATTTTCAAAACATTTGCCACGACTGTACTCTGTCACCCTTTTCTAACTGTTTTGTTGTTACAGACTTATTCTTGATCAATTCTAGATTATTCAATCTAACTGTAGTTAGACATTGTACCCCAAAATGACAAGGTAAAAGCAAGATATTATAAAGATGTGCATTTTTCATAATGAGTACAACTTTCAAGTACCACCATTATGACAAACATTTAAAACAATAGCAAATCTGTATGTAACCTTGGAGTCATTTTATTTCCCATAATAAAATTTGTTTTATCATTGATAGCCATCTTCTGGCAGTACTGGAGGATAGTAACTGAACTAAGGATCATGTCTAAATCTCAGCAGTAGAGCATATTAACAATAATTTTCGAGTTTTCTGGCATAACGACTAGAGGAAGCCACTTGACCATGAGTAACTCATACCAGGAACCAAGGAGTTGAAACACATGCAATATGTTCCCCAAATAGGTCTGAGTAACTTCTGTTGCTAAAGAGAACCAAGAGGTGGGCAAGGGGCGAACATTGTTATTTGAAGGGCAGTGGAAGCTAAATCATGAAGCTAAATAAAATTGCTGCACAATTTTTGTAATGACTGTGGTTTGCTTGTCTCTCATAGCCATCTGCATTCTGCCATGTTTGAATGGGGGACGTTGTGTGGCACCTTACCAGTGTGAGTGCCCCAATGGCTGGACTGGCACACGCTGCCAAAATGGTAAGTGTGGTTGTGTGATGACTTTTCTTACCTACATATCTCACATGAATAAGTGTGAAGGCTGTCTAATTAAGTAAAAAAATCTGAACACAACAGTTTCAAAACTGAAAACTCAGTTCTCATAGTAGAAGCGGCCATCATAAGTATTAATGAAGTGGGAATGAGTGAATTAAAGGAGGAGGAATTAACCTAAGGAGCAAACAGACTCACTCATCTTCCAGGGGTTACACAGAAAGGTAGCTGATGTTGCTGTGGTGATATAACTCCATGACAACAAATCACTTTCAGCACCCTACTGTGGTGTGTGTTGTTTTTGGCTGAACGGTGATGTATATCTTTTGAATTCATTTCAGACTCCTCTTGAATTTTCCTTTGTTGTTGTATCAGGCTTATTAACAGTAGAATAAAGCAGAATAAAGCATTGCCTGCAGACTCGATTGTCATAGGTCACATGTACTTTAATTTGCCATAAAACAAATGCATTAAACTGTGCATTATAATTGTCAGTGCCTGTAGTGGTTATTTTTGCAGATTCTGTAAATGTGCAACAGTGCATTGACATTAAGAAGCACCTATGAACCAGAAGACCCAGGTTCAAATCCCACTTACTACCATTGTGTCCCTGAGCAAGACACTTAACCCTAAGTTGCTCCAGGGGGACTGTCCCTGTAACTACTGATTGTAAGTCGCTCTGGATAAGGGCGCTCTCTGATAAATGCTGTAAATGTAAGAAGTTTAAAAGCAAGTTCTTTGCCTCAAATAAAAACTTGACTCCACCTCTGCTAATTATGAAAAAGAGGAATGGATTGACATGCATGCAGAGGAAGAGCAGGTTAAACCTGATGGTCATCTGCCTCAACCTGAGATAATAGAATGGTGCAGTGAGACATCCAGACAAACAGTCAACAGAGCACTGAATGGATCGGTCTGGTGCACTTTGTCCCCATGGATTAGATAGCTGTTCCCTGGACGTTTTTTATTTCATTTTCAGCTATTGGATTTTCTGGTAGTAAATAATTGCCACGGTGGTATTCCCTCACAGTGACTAAGATGGATTATTAATCAAATATTTAAATGTATTTGGCAGCTGTCTGCTCTGCTCCATGCTTGAATGGTGGCAGATGCATCCGGCCAAACCGTTGCCACTGCAGTCAAGGCTGGAGCGGATATGACTGTTCCAGGTACATACACACCCAGCGGTGCCCACCTACACATTAACTGTGCATGCAAGTGGTCAGAGACGTGCTCACAATAGATTCCTGTAAAACCCAGATATTTTATTCATTTTGTTATTCCTTCTTGTCTTGTGTTTTAGGAAACGAAAAACTGGATATTTTCATTTTTAAGATTAAGCATCAAGAATTAAAGTTCAGTCCTTTGCGTGGTGGAGTTGGGGACCATTACTTCAGAACTGTACACATTTTGTTTCTTCCCCATTGAAAATCTTGTCAGTGTTTTGTAAAATAAAGCTGTATTTTTTCATATAGAAAAATAAACAGTATTAATAATTATATGATGCTATATACTTGTATGATGTGTACAAAACATTTCTGTGATTGCGAAGTGTATATGTGTATAAAATATTCTCACATTTTTATTAAACCATAAAATACCCACCACAGCGCTAACAAGCTTTCTTCCTCTGATTATTATACGATGATGGTGAAATGAGATTCTGAGTACTTCTGATTAAACAATGAAAAAAAATCTTGTAGATCATATTTCCTCATTATCTCCATGAACTTTCAGGTGGAAATTCTTCATTCCAGTCCGTTGTAGTCACTGCATTAATGTGAACTTCAGAGGAGCTGTTCTCTTGTTCTAGCTTGTGACAATAAGGGGTTGTAAGTAAACATATTTTGTTCAGATAATAATGCATAGTGCTGAATACTAGTGTATAATACTACCATCTGTAATGTCACTATTCATTGCAAAATATTATATGTAAAAATGTAAAACTCAATTCTTATGAGAATGATTTTGTTGCTTCTGTGCTGTGAACTGTTTCATGGAATGTGGAGTTTAAAAACAAACTTTAAACATGTGCAAAGACTGTGACTGAAATTCCTACAAAAGACTGTGGAAAAAGATCAGAGAGCATTGCTGCCAAATGATCAGGAAACTAATGGAATCCAAATGAAACCAAGAGGCACTCATGATGTAGCTGGAGGGATTTCATTTCATGCTGTACAAATCACAGTGTGTTTTTAACCATGCTCATGAGAACGAATGGCTTTTTGTCTTCGGTTGCTGCGTCATTCTAAAACCAATCATATTCATGCATCTGTGCTAAATATATAAACCATATCATATAATTTACTTTCTGCACATTAAAATGAAAGTTTCAATTAAAGCAGCATGGTACAGAATTGCTTCTAAACAGAATGCTTGTTTTGCTGGAGTGAACTTTTACTATTTTATTTATGTGCATGAATCTTCTTGACCAATGATTCCTCGTTTGCCCCAGAGAACTCGTCAATCTGCAACAGAGTAGGAGCTGTCAGATGGGCAGAGAGAAACTGACAGCAGTAGAGGTCTGCATACATACCTTTTTCCCATTCTTGTAGAACTGAAAGGTGGGCATGCTTCTGATCTCACATTCAGCAGACACATCCTAGAGTGAAACAAAGTGAGAAGAACAGAGCTGAGACCAGTAAATTACTTCAAGATTCTGAAAACCCAAGTATATTATGTAGTCCTGTCATGAGAAATTTGGACACATCCTTCTCTACCACACTGGATTAAGTGTCCAGTTGCTGAATGAACCATCCAGTACCTGTATCAAATACCATGCTCACACAAAAGCTCTGGTCACCATAGAAACTCTTTGAAAGTGGTTCCTGGGTTTTTACTGATAAAATGCCAGTTGAGCCTTTATTTGGCAGGCAAGTTATATGAATATAAACAGCAGCCTTATCTAATTTACAGACGATGTTAGAGTGCACAAAGTGGTAGGAGCAAATACGATAGATTTGCCTGTGTTTTGTTCTTACTTGTGGCAAATATCATTTTGTTCATACACACAGCAACATGAGTTGCTCACAGGGTGTGACAGATGAAAAAGTGAAAGTGAAATGATTGTCATTGTGAAACATTTCAGCACAGCACACGATGACACAACGAAATGTGTCCTCTTCTTTTAACCATCACCTTTAGTGAGCAGTGGGCAGCCATGACAGGCGCCCGGGGAGCAGTGTGTGGAGACGGTACTTTACTCAGTGGTACCTCAGTGGCACCTTGGCAGATCGGGATTTGAAGCAGCAACCTTCTGATTACGTAGCCATTTCCTTCCCATGGTAATGTAATGAAATTTATAGATCTCAGCTTACCTGTGCGTCGTCCACATCAACTTTCAGGAAAACGACATCCTTGATATCCTCAGACAGTTTCTGCAAAGAACAAACATTTAAATGTCTTTAAAGAAGATTAAATTATATATGTAAAGGGTTTGAATTCAAAGAAATTACTAAAAACTGTGAGTGAAATAATGATCCTTATCTGGTGATGCACAAGATATTGCACTAGTGTGAATTTGGTTAGTTTTATTGCTTCTTTAATGCGTGCAACTGTTTTCAGCCATACTAAGATAATTAAAAATGGATTTCTCATAAATCAATGACGATAGATAGACGATAGGGCAGAGAGGAAAAATGCACCTGGAAAATTGGTCAACATTTCCTGTCACCCAAAATGCAGATCTTCTAATAACCATCTCATTACCATTCAGCCTAGAGGCTTCCTCACTGGTTGCCACGGCAGCAGAGAAACACAACAAAAGGTGGGTGAGGTCACCACGGCGACTCCTCCCCACTTGCTAAAATTCTCATCAGGATCGTGACAGCTGCAGCTGACCGGCCACAGCGAGGGGGGATGCTGCTCTCCAGCTCTTGAAGTTAAATATGAAAGGAGAGAGAGAGAGCGAGAGAGCACTCACTTTGAAGACGGGAGCGATCATTCGGCATGGACCACACCATGATGCAGTGAAGTCCACCACCACCAGCTTATTGCCAGCATCCTGCAATGCCTTGTGAAAAGAATCCTGTAATAATTTCAGAAGAGACAGAAACAGATCTATCAAATTCTTTTATATATACTTATTTACAGGAAATTACAGGAACCCCCCCCCCAGAGGTGTCAGCCTTAAACATGCTGTTCTCCTGCTTGGTTTAAGGTTAAATACACACGTTTACTGTATTTAAAGTGGAGCAGATGGCACCCAAACAGACTTGTATCTGCTGCCTGGCATCTTCCAGGCAAAAGTTAGGGCTGGTGACGTCACAGCGCCACTTCCACCCCTTAAGGCGGGGTCCGTCCACGCAGGACGCCCCGGAACGTCACACGCGGACCTTTCCGTGGCTGCCTCGCACTATTCCTTCATTCGTGTAGTGTTTTTAATGCATAAAAGCTTGTTGGGTGGATGAATAGCGTAGCAGCGCATACTTGTTACTCAGCTGCTACTCTACATTCTAAACTAAGCAAAAAGGCCAAACTTGGATTTTGCCAAACTTGTTTTTTTTTTTCTAGTCGTGTTTCTGGCTCGGATAAACCCGGCACGCATCCAGGCGCCACGCCGGGCTGGACACGCAGGGACGCAGAAACGAACCAAGGCGCTGTTTACACGCACAGCTTCCTACCTTATCTTCGATTACGATGATCATCGCGATCTGTCGTCGTGCGTCCTCGGCCGCCAGGAAGTGACTGGAAAGCGCTTCGTCCAGCCGCGGCTTATAAAAGAGGGTGCGGCGGTGGCCCTGCCCCTCACACACCCACACACACACTCACAGTCCCACTCCCACCCACACACACTCCATGCGGTGGTTTTCCCCTTCTCACTGATACTGGCAGGGACGTCTTTTCGACGTTCACGGAACAAAGTCAAAGTAACAAGGCACCACAAAAGGTTCGTTCTGCGAATAATATTGTAATTAACATTCATTAACTTAACTGAAAATGATTAAGGAGACATTTCATGGCATCGACAGTATTTTATTTGCTTTTACTTTCTTTTCAGCTCACTGGTAGATTCTTGTGAGTACGCACAAGTCACAGTGACTAATCAGATTCTGACTGAAATTATAACCAACAGGGGGCGCTGTACTCACCGCCACACACCGCTGTGGACATTACTATTTAATTTTTTTAAAGGCCCTTTAAACTTCAGGCGTTATAATTTATAAGAAAGTCGACTCTGCTTGCTAATACGACAAAATACGAAATGTGATATGTGTTTTCCCTAAAGAAAAACTTGGAAATGTCATAAATTCGAACAGCTGATGTAGATATCTCTCTCTCTCACACACACACACACACACACACACACACATTTCCTTGCTAGAATCCTCTTTATGCAGCTGCTTGTACGAGAATGGTTATCACACGACCTTTGCTTCTGCCTCCACCTACTGGTTCTTGCCTTAACTTCATATTAACTCCAAAAATCAATGCAAACGGCATGATAAGAGCCCATCTATGTTCTTTTTGATGTGAAATGGGCAGAGCGGAATGAAGCCCAAAGTACTCAATGGTACCCCAGGATGTCAGGAAGTGGACACATTCGGACACCAGAGGACACATTTGTGAAGTGAAGTGATTGTCATTGTGATACACAGCACAGAACACAGCGACACAATGAAATGTGTCCTCTGCTTCACCCTTGGTGCGCAGTGGGCAGCCATGACAGTGACAGGAGCAGTGTGTGGGGACGGTGCTTTGTTTGGTGGCACCTTGGCGGATCTGGATTCGAACCGGCAACCTTCCTATTACGGCTTCCTTACCTGCTAGGCATTATCCGCCAGTGTGTGCACGGTGTGCTGTGCTGTGATTCACAGTGACAAAACACTTCACTTTCACTTAATCATTAAAAAAATATTCTTAATCCAAATGACTTGGACAGACAAATAAACATTAACTTGTGAAGATGCTCATAACGTGGTTAGAAACTGAAGCGTCGTTGTTCCGAGAGCATCCGCTAGGTGGTGCTATCTCGTTACATTTCATATCTTTTCTGAACACCCAGTGTAAATAGTCGGAATGCTGTCCAGAATGCTGCCCATTGCACCCGCTGTTCACAATGACTTCATGGGATTCAGAAATGGATCAGGGAGCCAGTGAGCTGGCTTGTTGGGAGCAGGTGAGAGTGTGGGCAGATGCGCAATGGTAGAAGCATGATGCTTTGGTAGGTGTCCTGCTCCGCTCCTGCATTCATGTCTTCCACATTTGCCACCTATGCCAAGATGATGTGCAGCCACGGTGGCCTTTTCCAGGTGGATCACAGCAAGGAATGTTCAGAAATCATTTGAGGAACATGACGAACATCCAGATATTGCTGTCTTCGCTATACATCCCGCTTGGACAGTTGTAAGCATGGAGTAAACTTTCACTTTTATGTTGACAGCACCCAAGCGTACATCTCCGTCAATCCGGATGAAGTTCACCACCTCTCTAAACAGGACAATTGTCTAAAAGACAGACTGCAATCTCTTTATGCTCAATTCTACTAAGTTTCTGAGCTAGTACATCAGTAAAAAATCTGTGTGTGCCCTTTCATGCTGATCTTTTATTTGACTGTTTCACTGAATAAGCTTCAACTTGTTTAAAACTCTGCAGGCAGGGTTATGAAGACATTACTCCTATTCTTACATTCACAGCATTTATCAGACATGATGAATGACTAACAATCATTACATTACAATCATTACAGAGTGACTAACAATGCAACATGCAGCCAGATTGGCAAAACTGTCATCAGTTCTTATTCTCCTCGACCTATCTGCTGCATTTGATACCATTAACCACAAGACTCTCTTGTCAATCCTGAAGAGGCTTGGAATTCGGGGCTCAGCATGGCAGTGGTTTGCTTCCTACCTTGATGAGCGATCTTACCAAGTGACTTGGAAAGGATCCACCTCTACCCCACGTAGACTCTCCACTGGTGTCCCTCAAGGCTCGGTGCTAGGTCCTCTCCTTTTCTCCCTCTACACGAGATCACTTGGTGAGGTCATTTCCTCACATGGATTATCCTACCACTGCTATGCTGTCGACACACAACTCCTCTTCTCCTTTCCTCCCTCTGATCTACATGCCCCTTCCAAAATCTCTGCATGTCTAACCGACATCTCGTCTTGGGTGGCAGCCCATCACCTCCAACTCAATCCCACCAAAACTGAACTAATATTCATTCCAGCAGATTCACCACATCAGGATCTTGCTATTTACCTAGACAACTCGCAGCTCTCTCCTTCTGCAACAGCCCGCAACCTTGGGGTAACAATAGACAACCAACTCTCCTTCTCAACTCACATCAGCAATCTTTCCCGCTCATGTAGATTCCTTCTCTACAATATCAGACGAATCCACCCTTATCTGTCAACCCAGGCCACCCAACTACTGGTTTAGTCCTTAGTAATCTCAAAACTGGACTACTGTAACTCCCTTCTAGCTGGTCTACCACTATGTACCATCCAACCTCTACAACTCATACAAAATGCAGCAGCACGACTGATCTTCAACCTTCCCAAATTCTCCCACACCACCCCTCTGCTACGTTCCCTCCACTGGCTCCCAGTAGCTGCACACATCAGGTTCAAAATACTGATGCTGGCCTACAAAGCCAAACATGGAGTAGCACCATCCTACCTCACAGCCCTTATTACACCTCGCACTGCACCTCGTTTACTCCGAGCCTCCAGTACTGCTCGCCTGGTCCCTCCATCTCTGAAGGTAAAAGGAAGACATTCATCTAGACTCTTCTCCGTCTTGGCCCCTCGGTGGTGGAATGAACTTCCCCTCGAGGTCAGAACAGCTCAGTCACTGAGCACCTTCAAACGACAGCTCAAGACCTTCCTCTTTAAAGAATATTTAGATTAAATTGTAATTTTCTTGTTGTCGAACTTGTGTACAGAATCTACAACAGAGTGAATAAAATAGATGTATTCATAGTTGGGGTCCTAGTGAACTGGAATTGATCTCTTCATCGATGGTAACTTGAAAGCACGTTGTAAGTCGCTCTGGATAAGGGTGTCTGCCAAATGCCGTAAATGTAAATCAGTAATTACAGGGACACTCAGGGCTAAGTGTCTGGGACAAAATGGTAGTAGGTGGGATTTGAACATGGGTCTTCTGGTTCATAGGCGAGTGTGTTACCCACTAGGCTACAGCATTTATCAGATGCCCTTATCCAGAGCGACTTACAATCAGTAGTTACAGGGACAGTCCCCCTGGAGCAACTTAGGGTTAAGTGTCTTGTTCAGGGACACAACGGTACAACGGTAGTAAGTGGGATTTGAACCTGGGTCTTCTGGAGCATAGGCGAGTGTGTTACCCACTAGGCTACTACCACCCTACAAAGTGCTTATGCCCTGCTCGCTGTCTTCTCTGCACTGTTTTCCTGTTATTTGCTGTATTGATTTCTTCCTATTCCATTATATCTTAGTAGAATAACCCACCACAATCCTTTTGTTTTTTGAGAGAAGGCTTCCTTGCTGTCCCATGTGTACACAAAGTAACTGCTGCAAACAGAGCATTTGCTTATATAACCCTAAATCAATGGAACACCCTTCCAAGGGATATTCTGGAATATTTCTCGAATTCAATATTTAAATTCAGAATAAAATCCAATTTATACAGTCAAGCTTTTTACCAACACTCCACTCATCATTAGCATGATCATCATTATCTTGTGGTAGTGGTGGCCTAGTGGTTAAGGAAGCAGACCCCATAATCGGAAGGTTGCCGGTTCGAATGCCGAACCACCAAGGTGCCACTGAGCAAAGCACCACCCCCACACACTGCTCCCCGGGAGCCTGTCATGGCTGCCCACTCCTTATGGTGGTTAAAAGCAGAGGACACATTTAGTTGTGTCACTGTGTGCTGTGCTTCAGTGTTTTACAATCACTTCAATTTCACTTCTTAAATTGGTAATGAAAACTGTAGCCCTCACCTCGCATATTGTCATATTAGTTAACAAAAAATACTAACAGAACCTTTTTCTTTTCTTTATTCTCACCATTTGCTACCATGTAGATGGTAAATATTTCCTGGAAAACATCTGCACGACTGATCACATGACATTGTTCCTTTCTCCAAGGATTTCCCTTTTTGTCCCTTGCTTTTTTGTACCTGATTCCTGCCTAAATCTCCAATATACTGCCTTAATGGACTTAATGGACATTTGACTTCCGCAACATAATACAAATCTGTACTGCAGTAATCTCACTATGCCAACAACTCCTGGATGTATTTCACACTTCACTAGGACTGTGACCCAGTATTCCAGTGCTGACCAGAAGATGATGTTGCACTTCGCTTGCTCACTAGGGGCCTTGAGCACTGCTCCAACATGATGTGGTTTGTGCCAGTGTACATCTCTCTCTCTCTCTCTCTCTCTCTCTCTCTCTCTATATATATATATATATATATATATATACATATATATAGATAGATAGATAGATAGATAGATAGATAGATAGATAGATAGATAGATAGATAGATAGATAGATACCCATTGAATTTGCTTGCAGTTGCCACTGCAGAACTGGTCCAACCTGGGTTCAAAGTGAGAACATGCAGCTCTTACAATTGCCATGGCAACAAATGAGCCCCAAGACACACATTAAGCACTACTCTAAATGGATGAGCCTCCAACCCCTCTCCTGGAAAGATTGGAACCTCTGTGTGTCTTTTTGTGCTGAAGATTTATGTTATTCAACAAAAACAAGGCCAGTATGCAAAAACATGATATACGGTATTTTGGGGAAAGCATATTAAATTAGTGTAGAGTTCAACAATACTTTTATTACATAACCCAGTGTTGGAACACTGGAACACTGGAAATAATTCAACAATTGTACTACATTTTTACTTGGTTGTTTTATTGTTTTGTTTTTTTCAGCTGATGCCTCCAGAGGGTCTGACTGTCTGGGTTCTTTTGGTACATGTGATCTGAGCACAGAACAAGTTCTAAATAATTACATATCAGAATGAGACCTAGAGCCATTGCAGTTTTATTATTATTGATTGGCTTCTGAATTCCTTGTAGTTATGGTGGAGCAGTTATGTTCCATAGAATCAATCTAAGATCTATCTCTCTGCTACAGTCATTAGGTAAATAAAAAAAATGTTTGATTATGTGCTTAAGTAATGTAAATAAGAAACACTGAGCAGTTACGATTATCCGAACAGACATTATGTAAATCCTCTTCTGCTCTCACAGAGCCCTTTCAAGCTCTGGGCTTTAAGCGATAAGACATTTAAGTTTAAGTTTAAATTAGAGATATTTGCTGCACAAACCAATATCCCACGTACAAAATATCAACAAATTGGCAGATTTTTGAAGCTATCTGCCTTGGGACTTGAGTCATCTGATGGTGAAAAAAGAATGATAAAGTATAAGATTACTTTTTAAAGCATACCCACCGTTCACTGGGTCCAAGAATACATAATTCAGGGTAAAAAGCCTGCATCTGTCCATGGTGTTGAATGTGATGTGTAGGTGTTGTCCATGGTGCTGAATGTCACAGCTCAGGCTTTTTATAACCCAACTGTTAGCTCTGAACCCAGCAGTGGACTGAACAGGAATTCTTTTATATATTCATATCTGCGATGCACAGAAAAAAAGTACCAAATATTGCTTTATAGACAATGTAGTTAATAAAACAGAGTTGGCCTTCAGTTCCTTTAAAAACCATGTCTATAAATCACAGAGAGAAGGAAGACCACTAAGCAGAGAAATAAATATGTGCAGGACTGCCTCCATGGCAACGAGTATCTGACATTCTGACGTTTTTAAAGGCAGACCTTGATCAGCCAGCCTTGACGGATTGGAGGTTTTTTGGCGACCTGTATTCCGCTCCGAACTGAAGCACAAAGAGAATGCCAAGTTTAGGTCATCTCCCATGGGGATTTCCACACTTGGTCTAATTTCCTTAACGTGTCTTTATATGAGAGCTGTGAAGATTCAGTGGTATCCAGATGAAACACATTGACCTGGAGAACAGCGGAAGGATGGCGTTCAGTTTTGGGGAAAAGACAATTAAGGGAAAACAAAGACAGGGAATTTGGACTCATTAGGCTCCAAGCTTGTTAACCCTCTGCTGTCTTGAGGACACATTTCACTCTTTATTCTGCACACATTCCATCAGCAGCTCTACAGTTAGGTGGGAATAAGCAGTGGCTATAAAGGGTAGGCAGACAATACATCCGCAGAGTGGAAATTGCTAAACAGCGCACCAATGTTTCAGTAATGAACCAGCAAGGGCACGATACTGCAAATGGCCCCTGAGGAGCAGGGGGGATCACTGCATCAATGTCTGGTTCATCACAAACCCTCAGGTGGGAGCTTCAAGCTTCCCTTTAGGGAACAAATTAACGATTGCATACAAACTGTCTTTTGTGTTTCCTCAGACACACGGCAGATGTAAAAATTAGAGATGTACATATACTGATTTCATTCGATTTAAGACTAAAACCACATTCAGACAACACACACACAGCTTCTGCTATGGTGTTATATAATCACTTCTGACATTACCTTAATCTGCCAGCATTTTAATTCAGCTCAACCTCTGATGCAGGGGTCACTGAATCCCACCTGTTCCCAACTAGGCCCAGTGTGTGGGTTGTCATGACAACTGACAGGGGCCTGTGTGCTGTTTGAACAGGCAGTGAAAAGAACAGCCAAATACTGTAAGTGATAGTGAAGCCACCACTGCACTGACATAAAAGCCTTTTTTTTACAATATAACACACACATCACAGAAATTCCTCTTATCAGACATAAAAAATAAATTAAATTAGCCATTGCAACACTCATAATTTATGAATTCCATTGGAAAGAGTTTGTTCTACAACATACAGTTTTGAGAATGCCACAAATACAAACGTTTGCTGCTTCCGTTTTAATAATGGCACTTTGAAAATAGAATGTTATGAAGAGCGATCAGATAAATTGCAAAGTCCCTCTTTGCCATGAAAATGAACTTAATCCCAAAAAACATTTCCATTGCATTCAGCCCTGCCACAAAAGGACCTGCTGAGATCATTTTAGTGTTCCTCTTGTTAACACAAGTGAGAGTGTTGACAGCACAAGGCTAGAGATCATTCTACCATGCTGACTGAGTTAGAATAGCAGACCAGATGCCTTAAAAGGAGGGTGATGGTTACCTGCAAGGAGTCATCATTGCGTTGCACAAAAAGGGCTTCACAGCAGGTGTGAGTGCATCTGCATGCACAGTGAGGTGAAGACTTTTGGATGATAGTTAAGTGTGTTGCTCAGAGACACAATGGTAGTTAGCGGGATTTGAACCTGGGTCTTCTGGTTCATAGGCAAGTGTGTTACCCACTACGCTACTACCACCCTACATAGGAAATATAGGTAGCAACACAGATATAACATACATATCATATGTATATTTTGTGCGCACACACACACTTGCATTCATGCTTAAAGCTACCTACACTGAGACAGATAACCCACCACAGCTAACCCACACAGCACAGATAACCCACCACAGCTCTGTGTGATGAATAACAGTGGCGCTAACTTACCTTCAGCAGGACAAACAACCCACAGCCCCACAGACAGAAAGAAGGATTCACAGCCAGTTCTCCATATACACATTTCAGTTCATTTCATGTCTGTAGGGGCTGTAGCTGTTATTACAGTGAACCTCACAAATCCTTAGTCCTTCCAAATCAGGCTGCTGCATTAAATAAAAAATTTCCAATTATGCAAATCACAAAAGACCTATTCCTATACAATAACAAACATTCTGGGGCCTTAGGTGTTGCTTTGGCTTCAGCAGCCCTCTGTGATCATCTGCATGTGGTATCACATATAAAAATACACAAATATATATTAAAATACACACACACACACACACACACATATATATATAAACTAATTCAGAGCATGTATATATTAAACTGAAACAAAGCCAGGGAGTAATCAGAGTATGGTACAATAAAGACAATTTAATGTTTCTCTTTAAATATGATTACACATTGTTAATTGTTGCAGTATCATGTGAAAAGCTGTTGACTGTTACATGTAGCTAGATTCAAAGTTGTTTAAGCCTTTATTGTTGCAACAGCCATAACCAAATGTTGAAGGCCTTCATCCCAGTATCTCAATTCTATTATTGAGCAACACTTGATGGTATGAGAGCATCTGGCCACATGAACATTATACACCATAAACCAATGTTGACATACTGATGCTTGAAGAGATCCATAATAAATGATTGCTGTATATACTGAATTGTAGTTAATCTAGAATAGAACCATATTTTAGTGTTGGGGCTGGTAGTAGCCTAGTGGGTAAGACACTCGCCTGTGAACCAGAAGACCCAGGTTCAAACCCCACTTACTACCATTTTGTCCCTGAGCAAGACACTTAACCTTAAGTTGCTCCAGGGGGGGACTGTCCATGTAACTACTGATTGTAAGTCGCTCTGGATAAGGGCGTCTGATAAATGCTGTAAATGTAAATGTAAATGTAGTGTCAGGATGTGACACTATCTAAGTAGGGATTTCTAATACACACACAGAGACACAAACACTGGAAGTACTAATCTGACAGGCAACAGCACAGTCAGATGGAGAGAGACGCACAGCTGCACAGTGTGAGATTACACACAAACACACACACCCACACTCACATTAATAAAACATAATCAGACATTATTATTCCTTGCACCGCAGGTGACTGATGCAACATTTTTAAAGATGAATGATGCTTGTGCAGATAGTTGTTTTTGAACACCATAAATAATAGTTTCTAAAAACAATAGTATAGATAAATGAGTCTTACTAACACCATCTCTCTCCTGCTTCTCCACAAGCCTGATTACATCAAGGGTTTTTCTCCTTTCATCTCAATCCTGAGGGCAGATCAGGGAACACAGTGATCCTTTAGCTCCCAATGAGTGAAACAAGAAGCGGGACAATCCTGATCCCAGATGCATCTCCCTGGAGGCTCCTTCAGTCATATGGAATAATTATTTGCTTAGTGCTTCAGAACTGAGCCATGAGGTGTTTTCTCCTCTCCCTGTGTGTGAACACAAGCCTTCTTGTCCATACCATTCACCTGAGCCCTTAATTCAGACATGAATTGTATCTAGAATGATATGTATCCCAAGGAGAAAATTTTCCTTCACCTTTGAAACAAACATTTACAGGAAATGTTTGAAACCAAAGTTGCTTTGATATTCCAGTTGCAGTTTTTTCTGTTTGTAATTATTACAATATAATCCTTACACTGATCTCTAATTATTTCCATCTCTTTTAATGGATCAATTTACAGTAATTGTTAAAAAATGGAATTTGTGGTCCAACATGCTATTTAATGTGATATAGAAGCAATCACCATTTATCTTTGGGTTTGGGGTTTCTCAAGAGATGAGAAAGCACTACAAAAAGGGGAATATTGTGAGGGGAATAGTGCTCAGGAGGCTCAGAGGCAGAGGGAGATCCATTAGGACTAAAGAATGTAACCATGGATTTTGACAAATATCTAAAGGGCACATTTCCTGGGTAACGTTTTCATTTTGATAGATAGTTGTGTGTATATTCAGAAGCATAATCCGTTCATTTAAAACCATTGTAAGCATTTCAGGGTCAAATCTCCTCTTTAACCTACAACATACAGCCCCTGTCACCATGGTAACAGACAGACAGATCCATACCCCACTAAACTCCTTCATGGAAAGGAAAGTGCAATCATTTTCTGCTTTGTCTTGGCTTAAAAACCAATTTGTGTCTGTGTTGGTCACTAGCTATTCGCCCACAACAACCAGAGCTGACTGAGGTCACCAGGGGTCACAGTCAACCAGAGTATGAGTTCCCAGAATCTCATTACTTTTTCTTCTGAAACATTCATCCATGTTTTTACACATTATGTATGCATTGCATGGACCATGAGTGTGTGTGTGTGTAGCGTTCCAAGGTAACTGGCACTGGCACTGTCTTCATCTCAAAGACAGCAGACTGACAGATCTAAAGTAGCATAGTAGTGTTTTAATTTTTTTATTTAAATAATTTTATTGTAATTACAGCTTAATAATTGCCTATAATTTCCACCTCATCTATTCCATTTGCACAACAGCATGTGAAATTGATTGTCAGTGTTGTTTCCTAAGTTTGATTTCATAAAGTGTGATTGACTTAGAGTTACATTGTGTTAAGTGTTCCCTTTATTGCCCAAACTATGCGTTGTTTGGTTTGAAAGATTTGCTCCAATGAGCAGAAAAACGGTTTGTTTTCAGTCCGCATAGGTGAACGAGACCTTAAGTCTTGTATTTGAAAACATCATGTGAAATAATGTAGAAAATGTATGTGATCAGACCAGTGAAGGTTCACACCTCTACTATGTAGAACAGTGGATCAGAAACAGGCATTTTCACAAGTGTTAATAAAATAGAATTGTACAATAGGAGGGCATCTTCATCCCTTACACAAGACCCACCCTAAACATAACAAATGATCACAAATCAACTTGAAAAACAATCTCTCACATTTTATTGCACTTATAAATTACAAGAAAAACAATAACAATAAAAAATAAAGAAAAAATCTATTAAAATGCTGGACACAATCATCTACTGGATCCAACATTGAAAACAGGACCATCTGATTTCACAATCCAGACAATAAAACAAAAGGGGAAATAAGAGAAAGGGAAACAGAAAATGGATGAAGAAACCTGTGAAGAAGCAGTAACCTGGTCGCACTGGTGAACGGGCAGCATATGTGAGATGACTGATGTTTTCATTGAACGGTCCATAAAAATTAGATAGCATATAGCTGAGGCAGTCAGACTTTTAGACTGATATAATAATAGTCTGAAAGGAAAGTGAAATTAAGCATTTTCATTTAGTTTACATATGACTCATACAAACAAATGCTAAAAATCACATACATGCCTACACGTCTCATCCGCACACAGCCATTTAACTTGATGCCTCTTAGAGGTACATTTGGCTTAAATGTCAGTAGCACAGAAATAAAGTCTGAAAATAAAACGCGTGGTTCAGAAGTAACTCATCCTGGGACTAAAACGTCACAGTAATGATAATGGTCTTTTTTTCTACATAGCAGCAGATTGTTTTGGAGGTTTGGCCACAGTGTACAGAGACACTAGTAAAGGAGAACAGCGAGCAAGTTAGACAAAAAAAAAAAAAAAAAGAAGGCAAGTATGGAAACAGCTAAATGTCTTGTGCGTACAGAACAAAGGAGTGAAGACGGAGGTTAATGAACTACACAAGGGTGTGGATCACACCTTCACAGTACTGTACACCTTCAAAACCAAGAACATATATAAAGTGGTGAAAAGAAAAATATTGAGGTGAATATTAAGGCTGTCGCCCCTTTGCGTGTCATGCCGCCACCTCCCCATACTCTCTTTAGAAAACAAAATGTACATCTTTTTAATATTTGTACAATATTTAACATTACATGACAAGCATGAATCTTTTCTTCCCGTTTCAGTTGGCTGTACAGCAGTCACTCCGGACTTGTCTCTGGTTGACTTTGTACAGTCACTACAGTACACCAACTTTTAGGAGTTTGTGCAATAGCCCTCCACTCCAGAAGGGGGAGCTGTGGGGAAATTTGGCCTTTTAGAAAAAATATGCGAGTGCTTCAGCATTTGATTGAATTGCAGGCACACTGCTAAAGTCTTTTCCTCTCTTAGACAAGAGTGGTACAGGTCGGGATGGAGTTCTCCATGACGTGGAACGTGGAACCAATAAAACTCGGCACTTAATTATACATTTCTACAACAGAATATTTTTGTGAGTTTTATTTCAGCCACTCAGCGTGCCTGTGTCATCTGGGCCTCACTTCATGTCCACATCGAAGTCCAGCACAAGCAGCTTGGTTTCTTCCGTGCCATTACGGCTGCCCACAGCGCACACCAGCTTGGTGTTGGAGGCTCGAATGCGCCAGACAACCCCTCCACTGCCCCCACTCTCCAGGGTCACAAGGTCACGCACAAACTCGCCTGTGCGCAGGTCCCACAGCTTGACTGTGCCATCATCTGAGCTGGTCACCACAAAGCTCTTGTTGAACTGGAGGCAGGTGACAGCACTCTGGTGTTTATGGGTACCTGGTGAACACAAGAAGAAGCCATGAGTTCTCTAATGCCTCTCCGCATTCGGGAAAAAATAATCAAAAATGGAGTTACACGAAAACGCAAAGCCTGTTTGCATCTGCAAAACAAATTCCCCAATGCTAAAAAGGGTCTATGGTGCAACAAATTTAAATTCAAGTCGGAATGGAACATTTTTTGCTTCAAAAAAAAAATGAGAGTAAAAAATGATGCCCTAAAACACACAGCCTGATGAAGACTTTACATTAGTGTTGCGTGTATGAATGGCGCTGTACATTGTGCTGAGTATGTCAGGTGTCTGAGCTAGAAAGTCCTGCTCTGCTGCGTAAATCTTGGTGGAATGTGGTGCCCATTGTTTTCTCCTATGTGTTTGAATTTCTATTGACCCCATTGCTAAGCTGAATGAATGAAAAATCTGATCCCACAACTGGGGCTCTTGTTTCAGACCTCTGACAATTTCCAAAACCTCGCCCAGACTCCCTTGCTCCAAAAATAATTCCTTTATTTGATCACAAACATACATACCTTGCAGAGTCTGTAGGCACTGTCCTGTTTTGATGTCCCAGATTTTAACGGTGGAGTCGGCGTTCCCAGAAACCAGTGTGTTGTCTTTCAGCTCCATGCCGCTTGTCAGGGATTGATGACCGGTCAGCGTGTGGATGCAGTTCCCAGACTCCACGTCCCAAACACGGATGGAGGTGTCCAGTGACCCGCTCACCACATGGATGCCATCAAACTACAGGAAGCATTAGAAGGCTGGTTAGCATGTGGTTTGTTGACGCACAAGTGCATATCCACTATAGAAATTATGACATTAGAAATAATTTGGTTTAGTAATAGCATGTGCTATGGTCCTTTATAGTTGGGTTTTAGGTTCAAGTCTAAAACACTTTAAGACCCCTGCAGTGCTTAAGATATCACAAATGGTCTAGATGAAGGTGTTGCATTGTGGCAACAATAAAGTAGGATTAATCCAGAGGGCTTGCTTAAGAGTGTGAAGGGAGTGTGTGCACACACTGTGTATCCAGCCCACCTGCAGAGAATAGACCCTGTTGGTGTGGCCCTGCAGTGTGTGTAGACATGTCTCTGTCTCAGGGTCCCACACTTTGACCATGAAGTCGTAGGCTCCACTGACCACGCGCCGGCCATCATACTGCACACAGCGCACCGCTGCTACATGGCCCATGAGCACGTGCAGACACTGACCGGTCTCAACGTCCCACACACGCAGTGTTGCATCACGGGAGCCACTCACCACCCTGTGCAGCACCGAGGAGAAAGAAATGAAGATTAAAATGAGATTTAAATTAACTGCAAGTCTGATAAATTGCAAATGGATAACAATTACCATTTTGGGCCAATTTTTTTTATTGTGAAAAAGTCTTGTTTTCAGGTGAATATGATACATAGCCACAAAATTTATTTTATGTATTTTTATTTATTTTTTAAACCTGTGGTTTTTCATGCTTTGGTTTGTCTTCCCTCATTAGTCATGTCAGCACGAAAAGATGAGGATGCCGTAGTCAGCAGGTGTGCATGTCCTCAATTTCACACACTCACCTTTTCCCATGCAGGTGCATGCAGCGCACGGTGGATGTGTGCCCATAGAGCGTATGCACACACTCGCCTGTCTCTGCGTTCCACACTTTGAGGGTGCGGTCTGTTGAGCCACTGATGATGGTGCCGTCCTGCATCTGAGATGACCACACCCCTCCCGTATGGCCCACCAGAGTCCGTAAACACTGCGCAGGGGAGAGGGGAGACACAGCAGCAATTACATTTGTACAACCAAACCAAACACCCAACACTGCTATGGCACAGCAGAAGAAAGTGGACTCTTAACTGAATGGTTGTGGGTTCAAAATCACAAACCCCCAAGGTGCCACTGAGCAAAACACCGCCCCCACACACTGCTCTCCGGGTGCCTTTCATGGCTGCCCACTGCTCACTAAGGGTGATGGTGAAAAGCAGAGGACACATTTTGTTGTGTCACCGTGTGCGGTGCTGCAGTGCGTCCCAATGGCACAAACATCCTCCACTGCAACCATTGGACATCCAGGGTATGGTCATTGAGGCAGTGGAGAGCTACAAGTACCTTGGTGTTCACCTGAACAATAAACTGGACTGGACTAATAACACAAATGCACTTTATAAAAAAGGGCAGACCAGGCTGTACCTGCTGCGGAGGCTCAGGTCTTTTGGAGTACAGGGGCCACTCCTAAAGACTTTCTATGACTCTGTAGTGGCATCAGCCATCTTTCATGGTGTGGTCTGCTGGGGTAGCAGCATCCCCGCTGGGGACAGGAAGAGGCTGAACAGGCTGATCCGGAGGGCCAGCTCTGTTCTAGGATGCCCTCTGGACCCAGTGGAGGTGGTGAGTGACAGGAGAATGGTGGCTAAGCTGTCATCCCTGTTGGACAACATCTCCCACCCCATGCAAGAAACTCTTGACAGCACTGAGCAGCTCCTTCAGTGGCAGGCTACTGCACCCACGATGTGGGAAGGAGAAGTTCAGAAGGTCTTTTCTTCCAACCGCTGTCAGACTCTATAACAAAGACCTAACAGCTGACCACACAAACATACACAGACAAACACACACACTTTGGCACATTCTGTTAAATTGTTAACTGTTTAAATTGTAAATTTGTACATATATACAGATACATATTAATGTTATTTTTTGTGATTCTTTTACCTTCTGCTTCTGTCCACTTTCTGCCTTGACAAGTGCAATTTCCCACTTGTGGGATTAATAATAAAGGTTTATCTTATCTTAATGACAATCACTTCACTTTCTCACTGAGGGGGCTCACAGCCATGGATATGTGATTATTAGTAGCCTAGTGGGTAACACACTCGCCTATGAACCAGAAGACTTAGGTTCAAATCCCACTTACTACCATTGTGTCCCTGAGCAAGACACTTAACCTTAAGTTGCTTCAGGGGGGTACTGTCCCTGTAACTACTGATTGTAAGTTGCTCTGGATAAGGGCGTCTTAAAAATGCTGTAAATGTAAATTATTTAAAAAAAAATCAATATTGTTTAATGAGTTAGGGTGAATGGGATATTGATGCATGTAATTCCACCCAGATCTTAACATAATTGAGCTAATTTACCAAATGCAGATCATTCTGAAATGAGAAAGATCCTCACAAATCATGATGAAATTAGCACAGTGTGTGTGTTTGTATGTGTTTGTGTGTCACAACGAGAGACAGAAAATGTCAGCTCAATTTGGACAGACCAGTCTGTCGACGAGGAGCTGTGGAATTAGCCAGCGGAAGTGAAGTACTCTACTGCAAACACACCATTTGCTAATAGGGTGTTGTGAGGCAGTGTGCTTCCATGTAAATGATGCTGTGTGGGTGTGTGCATGATTCTGCTGAGGTGAGCATCCCTGGGTGTCCCAGGGCCCGTTTAATACCGGCAGAGAATAATTCATTCCCTCTTACACACACTCAGATGATGATGTAGAACTTCCATGAATGAGAAAAACACCACAGTAAATATTTAACTACTACTGCTGCTGGCCTTTTCCACCTCTCTTCTTATTAGCTTCTTTTTCCATTCCCCCTTTCCCTTCCAGTCACTCCTCTCTGTCTTTTTCACTCGGATCACCAGTCCTCTAGATAGGTGGCTGGTTTCCTAGGCGATTTGTAAATATTGAGCCTGTTGCCAGGCGAATTCAGACCATAGCGCTTACACCTGACATTCCTCATATTTTCATATCATGCATTAAAAAAAAAAAAAAAAAAACACGACAAGAGAAGTACAACAAGCTTCATAATTCTGGTGTTCAAGGAAAAACCGCTAGCTTTAGAATGCGAACAGTGCTATGACCACCTATTTAAAACATTAGCTCAAAAAGATCCATGAAAAGCGGACAATGTTGTTAACACAGGCCATTCTAAACCAGTGTTTGCTCACAGCGCCAATTCTACGGACAGCCCTAGAGTTAC
This sequence comes from Denticeps clupeoides, assembly GCF_900700375.1. Lineage (NCBI taxonomy): Eukaryota > Metazoa > Chordata > Actinopteri > Clupeiformes > Denticipitidae > Denticeps > Denticeps clupeoides. The sequence goes on from NC_041707.1 coordinate 22,645,627, forward strand.
TGAGCGAAGTAAAAACCATTTTTCTCAAATACAGTCACTAAATGCCACAGTTCGAGTTGCTCTCTGTGTCTGTAACACACACACACACACACACACACACCTTGTGCAGGGTGTGTAAGAGCGGGCAGGTTCAGGCAAGAGTGCAGCAGGTGGAGTACTCTCTGTTTGAATAAGGAATGCACACCGAAACTGGGCTGACAGGAAACGGGTTTTAAAAAAAATAAACTCTTCAAACACAACTGTGCGCATATTCTCATGTTTTCTTTCAATACATTTGACTAGAGAAGAGAAGTGCTTTATGTGCATTTTTTTCAGAGGATGGCCGGTCAGGTATCCCTCACTGAGAACGGGCGGAGTAGCAGTGGCCTGAGGATGGGGGCGATAGCATAACTGAAACAAACAAAGCAGCTGTGGCTTCAGTGGCAGGGGAGTAATGCTGGAAGTCGGGAGGGATTAAAACACAGTGTGGGATTCAGCCCCGGCACGATATGCCGGGATGATCCATTGTATCAAAATAAAGTGAGTGTGTTTAATGGGCACGCCTGTAATCCTCGGGATTGGGGAAGATTCTAGAAAAGCTATTCTAGAATACAGCATTAGATCTAGTGACACCAAACGGCATTAAAATGGTTATAAAAAGCATCTATTTAGAAACAGACAGATCTACAGCCCAGGCAGTCGCACGCACACACATTTTCGCCATCCTACTCTCTGGGATCCCCACTGCCATGAACAGATGGAGAGATTAGAAATTCACATTTCCAACCTCCAATTGAAGGACAGACACATGCTGAGAGAAAGAAGTCCAATGGGAAACACAATTGTGGGTGTCATTTGTAAAAATCTCACAACCCACTTTGACCCATACAGAAGTCCCTATCAGGACAAGGAATTCACATACACACAACCGCACTTGCAGCAGGACATTAGAGAGGAATAGTCTCTCTTAGTGTGTGCAATAGAGAAACAATGCTAAGTGTGCATAATAAAGTAAAGAAAAATGTCGGTGAAAGTGCCTCAGCAGCAATAAGCAGTGTGAGTGAACATATCTTGTGTGTTCCAGTTCTAGCACGGTAGAAAATAGAAATTCCAACAATGCCGTAAGAGTGCTGCACATCTGTTTAATGGTTATGGAACACTATCACAGGCCAATTCAGAGAAAAGTCTGAGGCGGACTGCCATTACGCTCCTGTTACCACTACATTACCACCTCCATTATACCTTCCTAGTTCACCTTGCCATTCCTCAAGAGACAGTTCAAACCTACACCTTTACCTTACTCTGGTAAACTGTGTGGACTGCTTATAGCAAGTTCATACAACTACATTACCGTATTTCAGGGTGGATTGGGGAAATGTGCTCACTGGAAACTAGCTCAAGTGTGTTAACCTCCACTTTATAAATAAAGGACATCATGTAGGCATAGCTGCCAGCAGCCATTTTCTCATGCACTCTAAGAGTTTTGACACACAAGGACACTAACCTTATGATTTGTGATAGCCAGTGACCTAACTGCCCACGGCCACTGCGCTGTTCATCAGAACGGTTCTGATTCGTGGCTTTCATCAACCCACAGTAAACGGGACATTTTAATAGGCCAGCTGTCTCTCAGTTTGAAGTGTAATTAAATTTGAGTGTCCTGGGCCGTCCTTCAGTGGTGAAAGCTTTGTGTGTGTATGTGTATATAACAGGGATTTTATTTCATTACTACTGTTGAGTGGATTGCAGCTTTAGCTGGAAGGCCACACAATCACAGCAGTGAATTGAAGCCACCCCCAAACTCCCCCTCAAACGCTTACGCTCTCACTCTCCTATTCTCGATCTGCAGTCCTTCTCTTTAGACCCAATCTTTCACTTTCACCAAACCCAGCAAATCAGAAAACATTATAGGGCATGTGTAGGGGGGGGGGAAGAAGTGTCTCGTTACTCACAAGAAAAGAGAGATAAGCCTCAAGGAAGGTAACCTGATAATGTGACCTTTGCCTAATACAAAGAACCTTAGGACCGTACACACAACACACACACAAACGGAAAGATAGTACAGAGCTGAACAAAGTCTTATGCAATATAGTCAAACCCTTACCTTTCCTGTAATTGCAGACCATACTTTGAGTGTGTTGTCATCAGAGCCACTAACAATCCTGTTGCCACAGAACTGTAGACAGGTGATCACATGATCATCGTGACCTTTCAACACCTGAATGGGGCAGAGTCAAAGGGTCAATAGGTCAACAGGGGCACTCCAAACCTGAGCCCTTATGGCAGGATTAGCATTGAGTCGTATATCGTTGTTAAGGTCTGGCTTAATAACAGCTTTGGCAAGGGAGGAGACGGGTCCGGTAGCGTCAACGCTGACACTTCCTGCTGATCTTTAGATAAGCTGCTCTGAAATACTGCAGTTAATGTGCAGTGAAAGACCAGGGCAGAGATCCAGAATGTACTACAACTAAATGAGCAAGATAATGGCAAAACCGTCCAACTCAGTAACCAGCATTTCCACATTGATACTGAACTGATAAATCTATATAACCTCTTCCAATGGGAAACTTTGGCTAAATTTCTGCTTTTAAACTTAATCATTTGCTGGTAAAAAATGTTTAGATCATTTGGAAGGCAATGTATGTGAAACTCTGGGACCTAAATTTATGCAATGAATGGCTGTGTGATGTTACGTCCTGGTGGAGCCTAATTAAAAAACGGCAGAAGGCTGACATCTTGAGACAGAGAAAATAATTAAAACATTTTTATGCCTAGCACTCATCCCCTTCGGTGCTCCAGGGAACCGGAAGAACCTGTGATATGCCTTTAACTGCTACATTAGCCCTCTTGATACACCATTTTGCTGCCTGATGCTATTGGGTAACATGTGTGCTGCTACCTTGGGGGAGCGCAGGTCTCCTCTCCTCCAGTTGGTCTCAATGTTATGCTGCCTTATGTATGCACTCTTCCAAGGGCTGTGAGAGAAACAGGGCTTCAGTAAACCCCTCCTCTTCACATGCAGAGGCTCCTCTATACCTGCACATGAAGGAACACAGAAAAGGGGGGATGAGTCCAAATATGGGCATGGAGTCCAAAATATGGGCATGGAAGGAATTCATTAACATTATTTTAATGCAGATAGTCGCAGAATGAGAGGCTGGTAATGTGCAGGCACGTTGTTTAGTATATGTGTATGTATAGTATATGTGTAAACAAATGTACACTATAGTATTTAATAATGTGTGTGAATCCATAAGCAAGTGTATATGTTCTGTTTGCCTACGCACATCAGTGGAAGCTCATTAGTTTGTAAGGGGCACCTCACTATTAGGAGGAGGTGGCGTAGTGCTGGGTAGACTGGCACAATGCCCAAAACGACTAATACTGCACTGCACTGCAGAGAGAGAGTGGGTGGGGATGCGTGTGTGTGTCAGAGACTCACAACCATGCTGAATTGAATGGAAACTGGGCATCACTGAAAAGTAGCACATATTGCACGCGTGCATAAGCTGAAGAGGGATGGCTATCTATGGACATAATGTGTAAAGGAATGACTGACTTCATTCATTTAAACATTTTTCCCCATTGCAGGTTGTACATGGCGTGTGTATGTTTGTGCATGTCAGTAACACACCCTCTTCTCTACATTTCTCTCTCCATAGTAGGTTGTCCTCAGCCAGGATTCTCCAGGACCTGCAGGTCTGAGCTGCCTGCAGCAGGGCACACGGCTCCAGGAAGGAGAGAACGTAGAGAGCCAGCTGGAGGAAGCAAGGGATGGAAAGGCAGAGAGGGTGGGAGGGAGGAATGTGAGTCATAGCGCACCATCAGGATCGGAACCTTTACTGGAGCGTCAATGTGTAAACTTCTGGCTATTATTTTTCAGTAGTGTATACAGTGATTGTACAACACAAAATATATTCCATTTATTATAAAATAAGTGTCTTGAATGGTAAGGGATGCACGATGTCTCTGTCTCTCTCTACATACCTCTTTGGGGAGCAGTGATATGAAGTCCCTCTGGAACTGTGGCTCTATGACCTGCATCATGTGCTTCACCTGAGACTGCTCACAGCTGTCAATCAACTCATCCAGAGCCAAGAGTCGTTCAGGACCAGACCATGTCTATGGCAAAACGAAAGTACCCGTGACAAAAACGCCTCAGTATGAGTATATTTAAACAGAATATCCCGCATATTCCAGACTTGGGTACTATATGACTAATACATCTTGTGTCACCTGAGCGCAGCTAACAAACCACAGCTTAAAACAAGCATATGACCAAACTGTGTGAGCCATTTGCCCTTATTACAGTGAAGAGTGGGAGAGAGGAATTACAGAAAAGCGAGGGAGTACTGGGTAGAGGTGGAGTCTGTAAGAATGGATGAAAGTATTTAATTATACCATTTGTTAGTAGTTGTTGCACAATCACTGATATAAATCACTAGACACTGCAGACACCGAATACAGCCAAGACACACACACCCAGAACAGACACATTCCTTTTCTGCCCGCTTTTCCTGGGTTTTACAAAAGGGGACCAGACGAACAGAAGCTGTGTGTTCAGTGGCTCTGATTAGAGCCAAAAAAGATAAAGCTTCGTTACTATTTCCTCTCAAAAACCGGATTGAGGCTCTGATGTGTGACCTCAGAAGCATCCAGCAATAGGAGAGAAAAAAAAAAGGACTGTGCGTGTGTGTGTGTGTGTGTGTGTGTGTGTGTGTGTATACAGCCTCTTATAACAGATGAACAAAATACAGTTCTTAGCGAAACAAAAACAGACAGAAAAGGGCTGTTATCATCCATTCATGGCTTCCTGTGTCGTCTCAGAGCTGATGACATCAGCAGGCCATGAATGAAACATCTCTCCTGAATGTATGGGGCTGTAGGACATGTTGGAACTTGTCTGGGATCAAAGCTTAGTGGCCCCACCCCCTTTCTCTCTGTCTCTCTCTCTCTCTCTGGGGCAGGGAGGGAGACCCTCACTAGTTCACACCTGTTTAGAAAAAAACAAGTTGAGATCTAGCACCTTTTTGTCTGATCTGCGAGTGTTAAAGAAAACCTGCAGTTGAGCATGAGAGGAAAACTAATTCTACGAGACGTGAATAAACCCAGTTCCCGCCTTATCCTCCCCAGAGCTGATAATTACCGCAGTCGGAGGGGCTTCTAACAGGCTGGGCTCCGCTGAGAGAGCGAAGGGGAACAATCTTTTAGATTAATAACCCGCCAGCGTGGCATTCGGCTGCAGAACGGCGTACGGATGGTCAGGGTCTGAAAGGGCGGCCCTCACCTGGAAAGTGCGGAGCCACTCCTGCATGCCTGATGGAGGAGGGATGGAGGTAATGCGCCGTCTCTGAGGGCCCTGACCACTGGCTGCACGCAGGTCCCCAAATGTGGTTGGCGTGGCAGAGCATGGGACAAGACCCACCGGACTAGCAGAGAATGACACAATGAAGAGAAACGGGAGAAGGAATTAAAAGGAAGCGCATTTTTACAGACATTTTTACTAAAGGGGACCGCTCTCATTGGGCAGAGATGCAGGGTGTGAGGCAGATGCAGGGTGTGTAGTGCATATTTGAACTACAGCGGGAGCCCATCAGCAGGCACATCAAGAGACAGGGAAATTACTAACAGTGTGTGTGTGTGTGTGTGTGTGTGTGTGTGTGTGTGTGTGTGTGTGTGTGTGTGTACATTTCCGTTTACCTTGAATAGTCGGAACCTTTTGGTTTCTTTCCAGCAGGGAAGGCTCGGACCTCGCCATGATCCAACTTTCTCTTCATCTGAGAAAGCAAGTCAGAGAAGCGAATAGAGAGGAAAGAAAGGATAAAAGGTGGTTACCGGCTGCTAGGCTGAGAACAGACACACACACACACACACGTTTGAATAATGTCCTGTCAGCGCAAAGGTAGCCAGAGATCCAATAAGATGGAATGGCTCCAGCACAGAACAGGACATAAATCTTTACCCCAACAAAAAGCATCGCCAAGGCACATTTACACCCAAAAATACATCCGGTGGGACCACGAGGGGGTAGGTACCGTACAGCAAATTAACTCAAAAGTCGGATTAATGCTAGATCCCCCCAACCCCCACCTGGCGTGAGATGTAGAAATGTTTGGAGTCTGTACTTCTTGAGATTCATGTGCACGTTTCACCTGCCAAACCCACCCAGACGTCAATAGTCCTCCACCAGAACCGACTCTTGCGTCTCCTCGCCATTAAAGCCGCTAATCTGCATTCGAAAGCGGCGCACGCGGGCTGCTGTGTTACGAGTGGTGGCTGAACGTGGGAATCCTGGTCTACTGATCATGGTGAAAAGAGAGAAAATGGGAGGGAGGGAGAGGACGAGAAGGAGCTGGAGCACAGACGGCGAGGCTGAAAGAGCGGCTCCTGAACCCGCGTCCGGAGGGCAGCGTTAAATAACTGCGGCCCTTTTATTGGTTAGTGGGTGGGGCATCACCAGAATCCCAGATTTTATGATATGAGGAAGTGTTTTTTAATGGCAGTACTGGGGGAAAAGAACAGGCTCTGTCTGGGTTTGGGTCTCTGACCTCCTCACCACACCTAGCGACTTAACGATCAGGATCGCGGCCTCGCGGGGAGAAAATCACGTCACGCAGGTATTTAAACACGCACGACACGCACGCCGCGGACAGGAGCGTCGATGCGGATTTCTGGGTGGAGGTGAGGAGTTGCGGGTGTGCGGGGACCCCGGCTGCGCCACTCGCAGGTGCGTCGAACCAGACATTCACACACCGGGGACTCGGAACAGTTTTACTAATATATCTCTCTCTCTCTCTCTCACACACACACACACACACACACACACAAGCGCGCTGTTACATAAGTTATGCAAGTCCAACCCACACAGACGCGGGCCCGGATCGATACAAATGACAAGATCGACCGGTTGAAACTGGTGATCCGATCACCGGAGAGACGATGTAGCAGATCTCGAGTGAAATCCTCCCACACTCACTTTATAGAAGATCATCTTCAGGGTGCCGTAGAAGCCCATGGTTTCCCCGCTCGCTGGGTACAGATCCACAGCAAAATCAATCCGCAGAAGGTTCTCCAAGTAAAATTATCGGGTGGGGTAGTGTGGGGGGGTCCCGGCGGTCGTGATCGCGCAGCGCACCGGAGGAGGAGGAGGAGGAGGAAGAGCCTGCGCGCGCGGTCACCGCCACAGGAGCGACATGCCAGAAACACACCGCGTGCGTCTTCAGCCACCCTGACACTGAGCCCTGCAGCAGCAGCAGATCATAAAAACCGCGAGGAGGTGGAGTCCGGGAGAGAGAGAGAGAGAGAGGGAGAGAGAGAGAGAGAGAGAGAGAGAGAGAGAGAGAGAGAGAGAGAGAGAGAGATGCTCCCCGGTGGTAGGAATGTGTATCGGCCCTGCTGTAAGCCTTAAACACGTAAAGTCCCTCCTTAACCTTCCCAGTCTCCTCCACGCCACCAGAAGCCCTTTCTTATCCAGGGACCATTAATGATCAGTCTGCTGCGGTCATGTGACAACTGGCTCCCTGAATCAACGTTCAAGATCATTAATTATGTACTACACAAGATCACTAATTAAGTGACAATCACTTCACTTTACAGGCAATGAAACGTTCCCTGAATCCGGTACAAATCCGACTGTAAAATCGGAGTAGTGTGTGGATCGATCTAAGAGATAAGAACACAAGTGGGACATTTACATTGTCATGTCAGAAAGATATGACTAGTTCCACCATGTTTTCATCAACAGTTGGCTTTAACACAAAAACGAACAATTTATTGGTATAAACATTTTTTTGCACTTTAAACTAAGAGCCAGTCATATTTATTCCCCCATATCTCCCATTCATCCCTCCACCCCCCTGGAGAAACATGGTGGATCTGAGAGAGTGGGGTTCACAGCTAGCAGGCAGGGCATCAGCCGTACGCCACGCCCTGGCTGTACATCTCCCGTAAAACAGGGAGGATTTATTTTTTCTTCTTGGACCAAAAATGACTTCAGCTCCCTCCACCCCTGGCCAGCCAATTACTTCCCCTTGGCTGAACCAGTGGTATCCCAGTAATGCCTAATAAACCTCACTGGGTTAAACTCAGACACAGGAGCACATTAGAGACTGGCTCAGTAGTTCCAAGTTATTTGTCCTAGTTCATCTATGAATGAACACACACGGACACACACAAACTGACAGACAATATGAGCAGTTGCCCATATTCACACTGTGAGGAACCCAAAACCACGTTCTCAAATCTGCACAGAAACAGAGATAGATGGACGGAGACATGTGAAATGCAAATTAGACAAAGATTGTCCTGAAAAAGCTACAAATGACACCAGTTTCCCAGAAAAGCAAAAAGACAAAACCAGACGGCAGAACGACCATTTTGGAAGGTGTTCAAAAAGAAGCTTTTTTTTTTTTTTAGAGTGTGGGGTGGATCTGCTGTAACAGGTGAGTTCACCAGCCCCACCCCCACATGAAAAATTAAACCCATTGCAGCGAAGTTTGGCCAATTCTATATTTTTATTAATGTAAGACCAAGTAAACAAGGAAGCATCAGGACCATCAGCTCTTAGCACCACACAGCTCTCAGAAAGATGTGGTGGAGGAAGCAATAACTCTTCCTCCAGTCTACATTTTCTGACTCCTTTATTTCCTCAAGTGACCTTTCCCCTGACCCAGTGAGCTCATGTCCCAGAGGGCCTAAAATTGCCCTTCGAGACAGACACTGACAGTTAAAACCCACACTTTTCTGATTCTTACATATCAGCACACACACACACACACACACACACAGTGGGGTGTGATGAGATATGCAGGGTGGAGATAAACATTTCCCAGGGGACATTTCCGATGTGTGCACACACAGTAGAGTTGATCAGATGTTGTTTACACCAAAAACACGCATCAGCGTAATCCACAGCACCATCTAAAACACACCCACAGCCCCAAGCTACTTCGTGACTGTCGCTCAGCACCATAAACAAAACAATGGAAGTAGGAACACACCTGGGGGGGGGGGGGGGGGACAAACCCGGGCGTTTCAGCGATAAGTGGGGCCTGATCAGTTGCGCCAGCTGTTTGGGGGGGGGGGGAGGACTGAACATACAGCAACCATCAAATCTGTCGTATTAAGTTGCAACTATTAAGATATTGAACTATTAAAAACAACATCTGTTATACTGCTGGTTCTGCTGTGATTATCTTCAGGCTATAGCCATATCACCCCACAAAGTCTTAATTATCTCATCAAACTCCCTACTGTAAGTAAAACAGTTGGTAACTCTCTCTCTCTCTCTCTGAGTTTCTCCCCAAGCTCTGCGTGAACTAAATGTTAAGTTGGCAAAGGGCATAACGCACCCTCTGGCTGCCTTTTCCAGGTTTTGTGAACAGGCAAACAATGGCACGGCATGTTCAAAAGGGGAAAGTGGGTGTAATATACGGCAAGTTATCGGCATTTGAGTATTTCAGCAATTGTCTGTGTGGGATAGAGAGCGTGTGTGTCAGGCAGTAAGAGAAAGGGAGACCACGCCACCAAATCAGCCTCTATGAATAGCTCCCAAGAGACCCTTGGTGTAGCAACAATAGGGATTGGGGAAGTCAGGAAAGTCCCAGGCTTTATCTGATGTAGGCCTCATAATAGCAAGAGGATGGATTCTGCATGGTAAACAGGCAAAATAATCAGGGTGCTTCAGTTCATCATGGCAATTACGTGGCAAAAAGAATCCCCCGAAATCCAAGCTTTACTTTAAAAAGAGCTGCAGGCTGTCTTTAAATGTAGGGCTGTATTCTGTAAATGGTGATAACACCCTAATGACCAGAGTCTGACTACCAGAACTATTAGACAACCCTAAACAAATTAAAAGGCAGGCAGTACTAGACCCTAGGTGAAATTTCATGCAGTGGCCTTATCAATAATTGTAAATAAAAATGAACTGAAGTTAAGAATTAAGATTTTGCTAAGTCTACCCTGTTTCACACTTAATTCGCATTTATAAAAAATTCCAACATTAAATACACACATGTAAGTTCTATGTTATTGGAACAAAACAGCAAAACAAGCAGTCTGTGTAGAGCCTTGGGTTCCAGTTACAGCAGAAAAGCAAAACATGCAGTTGCAATTATGCAGGCTAATATAATATAAATGTATTGTGATATATTAATTTCCCTTCAATTTTTGTATTTTTTGTTAACAGTCTCACATTACCTGTACAGCTGCATGCCACTCGTGGATGACTGCAATAGTTTTAGTTAGTTATTTATGAGTATTTTCTGGCGGTTTTTAATATGAGTGATATGGCCGGCATTGTGTACGGACGCAGCATCATGAGCAACAACGAAAAACAAAACTTATTGGCCCCTGGGCCCAGCCTGATGTATACTAACCCTGATCCTCATTTTTCCTCAGAGTACAGTTAACACCAGACTACAGATTGAAGGCTTGTTTCATTTGATTCACTGGGTCTGCAGTATTTTTAAAACCTTTCAAATGTAGATATAAAACTTAGTGATTTTTAATTATATTTAAGGTTTTAATTTTTGAAAATCCAATTTAGACTTTTTACGATTTCAGGACAATACGTTTTCTGAAATTTCTGTACAAATGTGGGCGAACAAAAAAACAAAAAACACAAAAAGTCCAATTTACCAAAATGTTGTTAAACTAAATTTATGACGACCCTGAAAAGCTTAACTTAACCAGAGTTTTTTCCTCAAAGTTTGTGTAAGTCTGAGCCAGAGTAAAATGGGCCCCAATCAGGCATAGATCAGCAGCTGTAATTTACGTGACTTAAAAAGGAGACAAGCTGCTGCAGAGCTGCTGGAATATGGAAGCAACCACCACATGATGTGGTTCACTATGTATAACTAGGAAAGATAGCTATAGAACTGCACTTATTTTAAACATTGTAGTTTAAATGTAGAAAAAAAAATGTTTCCTCCACAGTCTTACAGGAATTATGTACTTCGTAATACATTAATGTGTCAGATTTTGATGACTGTGTTCATTTCATATTTCAAAACTTTTCCCCAATGACTTTTCCAGGATTTTAATCTTGGAAAGATCTCAGAAAAAGTCACTTTAGAGTACAGGTGAACAGTCTAAGGTAACTCCAGTAAACTGGAATACGGCAGTTCTATATCTAAGCATATGCCACGTTATCCAGCCCTAAAGTTAGGAATACCAATTTTTACCTCAATGCATGAAGTTCATACCCTACAGCATGGAGGTTCTCTCTTCTGTGATAACATGGTACATGGTAAAATGGAGCACTGTCATCAAATAAGACTGTTCTTTTGATTCAAAATCCTTGCTTTATCTGTGCATGCTAGATCAGGTCTATTGTTATTATAAGCTAACCATAATAACATTTCTGTAACAAAAATTATATTGTAAAGTTCAAGCAGAGGACAGCAATCCACAAAGATAGAGAGAGAGAGAAAGAGAGAGAGCCCAGACTGAAGAAAATGACCGAACAGAAATAGGGAATGAAAGAGGTAGTCACAAAACAGGTCAGACTTCACTGCATAATTCATTTTGTAATATTTAAGGCCTCTGTGTTAATGCTCCTTGTTGGGCTTCTCAATGACCCTTCACCGAGACAGATTAAAGCTAAAACTTTCAGGAACATTAATAGCTGACTCACGCACTTCAATAACCTGGACAAAGACTTTTAGGACATTCAAATGAACAAAATAAAGAGACTGGAAAATTCTTGATTTAACAAAACATTGTCATCGGTTTTGTAATAGATAACAGAACCATTCAACATAAAATGTCATAAGAGGCCATTCACATTTTGCTCATGAAACAGTAGGCCATCCTGAGTGAGGTTTAATAAAATAATTCATTAAAACACACCCATGTGGAATCCTGGACATCTGCATAACAGTACATTAGAAAAAAGTGAAATGGGTAAATCCAGATGGCAGCATTTGGTGTACAAAAAAAAACAAAAAAAAAGCATATCAAGCTCATTCTGGGCCTCTAAAAATGCCACTCAGATATGCAGCCGCTGCGGTTACATTTTTGGTAGAGCTAGAAGGCCACAGAAAAACAGTCACACGTCTGGTATTTTCATAAAACTGTTTGTGGAAAGGCACAAACCACGCAATTTAAAAAGTCACTAGTGTGAGCGTTTGTGTGTGTATGATAAAATCAGAAAAGGTTGTGCTAAATCTTTCATTGTGTATACACATACACTAACAAAATGAGGACTATATTTTATATCATTGCTTCATGAGCATAGAATGCCTAATACTTACTAGGCTTGTCATAATACTGAAATTTCGAACTCTATACAGATAACGAAAATGGAACTTTAACAAGAACTTTTATTTATATATATATATATATATATATATATATATATATATATATATATATATATATATATATATATATATATATGAAGAAAATACTATGAAAATAAATCGATTTGGGCAGGCAACGGTTCTAAAACACACTTGGGTCACCCCTGTTGTATTTGAGGGAAAAATTGATCATTAGACAGAGTATTTTTACTTCTATTAAGGATCAATAAACCAGAAGTGTAATTGAGTTCTGTTGGAACTCCACATGGTATGTACAATTTCAGTTTCCATTTTTTTATAATATTTTCATTGTGTACATATCTTATAGTTGTATGAAATTTGTTTTGCCTGCCAAAGAAATAATTTCAGTCACACAGTATTTGTAATAAAAAAGAAAGCCGGCGGACAGTAATAGATGAAAACATGCAGGTCTGAGACAGGTACTGCGCCTCCTTCCAGTGTGTTTAACAATCTCCCCACTTTCCTGCATCCCTTGAAGCGGCAGCAGCAACTGACTGCTTGTTTAATCTGATGTTTGTTGTTCTGCTCTCAAGTACTTTTAATGATGAAGACTCCCCTGCGATAAGTAAGAGCAGCATCACGCTGATAAAAGGTGGTGTGAGCGGCAGACGGATAGATGAAGCGGGGCCCGCTGTTGAGCACTGAACTGATGTACCCATTCAGTAACGTGGTGTGGTGATTTAGAGAAAATGGCTCAGAGTACTTTTTCTGCTCCACTGGCTCAGACACAGCAATGACGCGGATTCCCACACCGTTTCTTTGCTTTGGCCTGTTCCTGAAAGGCAGCAGGGAGAGGGGACACTTGGCCAGTGCATTTATCACTGCATGTTATGCTTTTTCAGCATTTAATGACTAGCATTTTAGTCCAAAGAGAGGGAAGAAAAAAAAAAAAAAAAAAAGTCCCTGAGAGTTCAGTTCTCTGATTGTTGTTGTTACGTCCTGTGGTCATGTGATGTGCTGTCTGTGTTTTTCCTTTTTGTAGGAGGAGCCTGTAATTTACGGAACTCCGCCCATACCTGACCCTGATTTGCGCTCCCGTTGTAGTGAGGATGTTAAAGATGGCGTGGGTATGCTGCGACGAGAGCAAAGAGGAGAGAGGGGAGGAAAGGGAGAATACGCCAGACAGATGCCCTGTTCCCAGTAGTCTACCTGGTGCTTTTTCATGACCTCACTATATTCTTGTTTCAAGGCTGGAATTGTACTGTTTTGATTTATTGAAATTGACCTCGCTAAAACGTCTGTGGTGTTTCCCTCCATCTTTCTAAATGTTCACGTTCCTGACCTAGACCAGGACGTAACAATTGTGGGAAAAAATCTATAGCACAGTCTGTCAGTGACAGCTGGATGGTAGGAGGTAGGATGGTGCAGAGGTGAGGGTGAAGAGTGCAAGTTAGGAGTTCCCAATCCAGACAGTGATAAAGCTGGTCAGATTGTTAAAGAATTATTGAGCACAGTCATGTGAGAATGACACAAATTCTTGTTGACAAGGTTTGTTTATAGATATTTTATGACTGTTGTTTCTGTGGTGTATTGAAGTATAATTACAAACATTTTAGAAGTTTTAAAGTCTTTTATTGACAATTACATCAAGTTTATGCAAATAGTCAATATTTGCAGTCTTTTAAGACCTCTGCAATTCACCCTGACATGCTGTCAATCAAGTTCTGGTCCAAATCCTGACTGATGGCAACCTATTCCTTCATAATCAGGGTTTGTCAGAATTTGTGGGTTTTTGTTTATCTTCAGGATTGACCACAAATTCTCAATTGGAATAAGGTCCGGGGAGTTTCCTGGCCATATACCCCACAATTTCAATGTTTTGTTCCCAGAGACCCTTAGTTATCACTTGGGCTTTTGGCACGGTGCTCAATCATGTTGGAAAAGGCATTGCTCTTCACCAAACAGTTTTTGGATGGTTGGGAGAAGTTTCTGATGGAGGATGTTGTGGTACCATTCTTTATTCATGGCTGTGTTCTAAGTAGTGAGTGAGCTGACCTTGGATGAGCAGCCCCACACATGAATGGTCTCAGCATGCTTTACTCTTGGCATGAGACAGGATTGATGGTAGTGCTCACCTTTTCTTCACCAGACAATCATACTTCCAGATGCCCCAATCAATTGCAAAGGGGCTTCATCAGAGAAAACAACAGTCCTCAGAATATCAGTCCTTGGTGTTTTTCTTGGAGAGAAGTGGCTTCATTGCTGCCCTTCTTGACACCAGGCCATCCACCAAATATTTTAATTTTACTGTGCATGCAGATGCACTCACACCTGCCTGCTGCCATTCCATCTTTAGGAGACGGTGCAGCGGGGACCTGTACTTTCTTGGGAGCCCTGAATCTTTCTTCATAACACTTGAACCTCTCTCCTTGATGTTTTTGCTTAACTGAGGTGAATTCCAGTGGTAGATAAAAATTTCTGCATCAGTCACAAACTCTAATGATGAACAATAGAGAGACTAGAGACAAGCTAGAGACTAGAACAGTCCGTTTTAATGTACATACGACAACTCTGTGAATTATCGCACAACGCTGCATTTCTGTCTGCACAAAATACAGTAAGCCAACCTAGCTGAATGGCAGCATCCACAATTCAGTCCGGTGTTGTTTCTAATTAAAACAACTCGGTCATAAATACGTTTAAAACAAACCAAGATAATAAAAAATGCTTCTCCGGTTAAAAAAACAAAACAAAACAAAAAATACATTTCTTGTAATTCATGGTAATCAACAGAAAAATGAAGTGCTGGAATGCTTCATCCATTTTAAAGGACCGCTACTCAGTACCAAGATGGCGGCTCTATTGACTCATTTGCTCCCATAGAAGACCATATCCAACATGACATCTAGTGTATATATCTACGTAGGCTCTGATTGCTGGACAAAAGCCAATCAGAGGCAGGTCCACCCTTCACAATCTCAACATGGTCCCAATATGTGTCTGTTGAACCACAGGGAGTTCACAAAGACTTTCCCTCCCCAAATGGCTTGTTGCACTGGTTGCGCAGATTATTTTAGTTGCACTATTGGAATTTAGAATTTAAGTCACATTAAATCGACCAAAATGGTTGCACACCAGAGCCCTGCACCTTCGACTGCATTTCCTGCCCTTTCCCTTGTTCCACCTCCCATGATGCTGATTTTCAAAAAAGTGTGTGTGTGTGTGTGTGTGTGTGTGTGTGTGTGTGTAAGCATGCATGTGAAAGTAAATTGGTTTCTATGTCAAACTGAAGATGCATTTAGAATTAAATGAAAACAGTACGGAGGATTTAAGATTTACACTAATATGGAGATTAGGAAGAGAATGCATAAATTGTATAGATTACAGCTATGAGAACAACTGTGCAACTCAAACACAAAGCATTTAGGTAATATTAGAAATATCTTGCTGCAAGATTATTTCAGAACAGAGGAATGGTGAATGGAGGAATGAGATTGTGTTTAGCAGTGGAGTGAGATGAGATTAGAAATGTTAAAATTTTAAATTGAGGAGAGCAAGTGAGGCTACCACCTCCCCCTCACATAGTTTAGGAATTATGACCGAGATCAGTGCAAACACTGACAGAAGTGTCTGCGAACAAAAGAGCACCATCTTTGAGTAAACACATGCTGATTGACAGTTGCAGCTTTTGTATAAAGAATTCATGCAGAGAAAGAGAGAGGACTCATGTATGCTTAATGACTGAAGAACGAATGTCTGCAGTAAGAAGTACATATTAAAGCATGTCATCCATTAGATGACACTTACGTTTTTTAAATTGGTGTATTAAACTACTTAACAGTAACAAAGTCTGTGTATGTGTGTCCTCAAGGGCTCAGTGCTTCCTAACATGCTCATGCTCAATTACCCACAGTAACGAATGCAAAAGCTTTTCAAATAATCATAAAAGGGTGCAATAAGATGCAGCAACTGGACATTCTGTACATCAAAGACGTACACTCAGGGTTCTCAAGGTCCAGGTGATGCTGACTTTGTGAAGTCTCTGTGCCTTCAGGGAGGGAAAAAAAAAAAAATCACAATTGAGGAGGACTGATAATAAAGTGCTGGGTTCGGACTGGGTTTGATTGGAGTAAAAGAAATGACCCAGGACTTTCAGGTACAGTATTGCCACAACATAAATGTACATTCTATTTTATTCAGTATTAATCACCATTAGGCCTTTTATAGCACAACTGAGGACGCTTGTGTGAATTTGCCAACTACTCTTCTTGTGTTGTGAATTCGTATTTATGACACGGGTGAATAAGCGAATTACCACAGAGCTTCACATAAAAAATAAAAAAAAGCCTTAGAATCAGGTTGCACCATACAGAACCAAAGAATAAAGAAAAGACCCCATCTATAAACGGCAACCCTGAAACTCCATTCTGGAATCTGATTGGGAATGAGCCAGGATTAGGGACTAAATCGTCTCTGATACGGTCCAGCAGCCTTGTGCGTGCTGTGAGGCGACACCGCAGACTGACTGACAGCCATGTTGAGCCAACAGCTGTCCAGCACTAATCAGGGGAAGAGCGTAAAAACACGTCACTTCTCCCTCCAGAGCCTTCATTCTGTTGAAAGGACACTTTTTGCTTTTCTAGATCCTTCCATCTCTGCATTCTATTACTGGAATTTTAGAATTCATGGAAGCGGCATTCCTAAGAGCTAGTCACTGACAGCTGGTCCAGAATGGAGGAATGCACAGACCACCAGACAACACCCAAAAGCAAGTGAAGAGAAAACAGGAAATGCATATCACTTAAACATTAATGGTGATATGGTGCATCGTTTTTAATCTGGGAACCATAAAAACATAACTCTGTAGTATTCCTAACATCTGGGAGAAGGTAGCTAGTTTATAAGGAAATCTCGAGGCTTTGGAAACCAGTCTGCTGAATTCACAGACTGTGACATTCTCCAGCTCTTTATATTAGAACACATCTAAGATGAAATGAATAATTTTCTCATTGTGATACACAGCACATGAAATACGGCCTTTAACTCATCAACCTTGGTGAGCAGTGGGCAGCCATGAAATTCTGGGGATGGACGAAAACCTATTAAACAGTGATGTCATTTGGCAGGGTTGTGTGACCACCATATTGAGCACCATTAGTTTCTAAAATAGTTCAATGTAGCCGGCATGCAACAAGGTATGTCATGTGACTGCAACAGCAGGCAGAACAAACTGGTACTAGGTAGGGATGCGACCCTAACCTGCTCCCGAGTGCATAGAACAGTTAATCCTCCAGACTGACTAACCGCGGGCAGGCGAGCACAGGCCAAGAAAGGTGTTCACAGAGCATCACTGCGCATGTGCATTCGCATAGTGAAGGAAAGCACAATGTGGCTTTTAACCCAGTGATGCTGCAGTCATTCGCGAACATCAGTTATGGTATTTAGCAGGGCACAATTATTACTTGGTAATGGTATTTTTTTTGGTGCCGTGTGTGCATGCATGTGGTCAGTGAGATAGAAAAGGAGAGTACAAGAGTGACAAAAAGAGGAGACCTAGAGACAGCAAGGGCACGGTTTACTGCATTCTTCTGGTGTTTCATTGCCGCCGTTTCTGTTACGACCCACTGCTCTGCTTTATTCTCACGTTTCTTAAACAGGACTCTAGTGACTGCAGCTCTGCATGTGGGCTCAGAAGAAAAACAAACGCCTTCCCCCTCTTTGATGTTTTGCCCTTTTTTCCCATGGAGCACCTGATTCTCATTGCTTATTCTCAGTAGCACGCACTCTTCCTTCTGAGCAGACCCCTCCTTCTTCCTACCCTTCTCTCACTGCTGAAATATTCCCTTGCAAAGCATAACGAATGCAGGGGCGAGGATCCAGAAGTGTGTGTGTGTGTGTGTGTGTGTGTGTGGGGACATGAGAGAGAGAGAGAGATAGAGACAGAAAATACATTACTACAGACCATAGCAAGTGCAAGATCCAAAAGACAAGACTTACACAGAGAAAAAAAATACATAGGGAGAGAGCAAGAGGCAATGAGAGAGGTATAGACATCAGCAATAAATCAACCTCCCAACATAAAGCACCATGTCCACACGCCAAGCCCCAATGCAATTCAAACCACATGATCTCAAATCCAGATTCCCCAGACCCCCGTCGAAGGACCACATGGGTCAGCAGGGAAAGATGATTCACACCCCTGTGATAGTGGATGGCAGGGTAAAAGACCTCTAGATTAGAGCAAAATATTCTAAAACACGCATTTGATTGTTAGCTGCTGTCGTTGCCCATTTGTGTTGCCAGCTGCTTAGTTGATATGTTGCAATTTCTCCAAGTCAAAGCATTTCTGCCCTAATGTTGAGTTACCATGTTTGGTTGAGATGCAGTGAACATTTGCATGATAGATGCACGCTTGTGAGACGACAGACAACAAGTCAAAACATGATTACAACAATCAAATGACCCTCTGGTTTTCACCTCCTCACATTCTTTTGCAGTGTTTCTGCTATGGAGCTGAAGTGGCTTTGGTTTGTCCTCCATGGTTTGAAGCTACAAGTTCTATTAGAGATATTAACTGAATGTCCTTTCTGGCCATTGGACATCACTTCAGATGATGATTGGCTGAAAGGGGACAGGAGGAGAGCACATCGGTCACTGCAGAGGCCCGGCTCATGGTCTTGGAATACAGGACAGAGAGCTATATATAAACCAGGTGGCCGACCACGCTTTGTCTCTGTCATATATACATTACAGTGGCCTGCATGTGTTCTGTTAGCTAGAAGTTAGCAATCCTGATTCTAGATTTAAACTAAAGATCCATAATATACATAATTATAAACTCTTTATATATTCATTGTCCCCTTTTAAAGTGCACCTTTATTGCGACACCCCCAATTTTTTTTGGCTTCATCGTCTGACCTCCTCCTTCATTTCATATAATGGTAATGTAATTATTTTGAACAGACAATCATGCTGTGGTCTAAACCAGGCAGAGTAGCCTCATTTAGCTTAGGCTAATCTGCTTACTTGTGCAATCCACTCAGGTTGAGCCCCTAATCAAACTCTGAAGGAATACCCTCTCCTCAAAGTGAGAAAGAGCACAAGAGAGACATGGAGCACACCTTGTGAGTGAACATTTGGACCAGACTGGTATAAAACTAGAGAATGCATATATAGATACACATACACACATGTATACACACACACACACACACACACACAATGTAAAAAACAAACAGTGTAAAAAAAAAAAAAAAACAGATAATTTACGGATTTTTTTTTTTAAAGCATGAAATTATAAAATTTATTTTCTATTTTTTACTCTTATAAAAATGATAGAAAAATGATAGAAAAAATGATTTAATACTATATTGGATCACAGTGTTTGTACCTGGCTAAATAAGCCAAATCAGATTTCGAAGACTGAAATTATGATAACTTTATTGGTTCAGTGGAGCATCATGGCAGAGGGAAAGTGCACCAAAAAAAATAAAAAAATAAACATAAAATGCATTTCACCTCACCTGAGGTGCTGGAATACAGAAGCAATGCATGCACATCAAGTGGTTCACTGCATAAAGATAGCAAAAGAACGTGGTGATATTGTACTGATACAGAGACAACAAACATGGTTCTTTTTATATACAAATTTAGTCCACCGGAGGGGCTGTTCAGCGTTTTATTTAATGTGAGCAGCAGAGAGTGAAGTTAGTATGACAACAAACTCCTGTCCTGTAGATGGCGCTGTAGTGTTGGGTACTTTGAATTACCACTTGAATTACCATTTCTGACAGAGTGAAAATGCAAGACATGACAGACCGAGGAATTCCAATGCTCGATTCGATCACTGGCAATCCAGTGGCGAGAATGTGCAGCTTCAAGTACCTGGGTGTCCACATCTCAGACGACCTGAGGTTTGAGGATATCCAGGTTCAGACCAAAAGGGCAAAACAATGCCTGTACCACCTAACACACATCACACCCAAACAGTGTTTCAGCATCAGGCAAAAATCTGAGAGATTCAGGAGTTTATCCTCAAGCCATAAGGATGCTGAATCAGGACATGCCACCCCACCTCACACCTTCCATTCAAGACTATCTGAGTGTTCAACGTTGTCAACTGAAATCTGTTACACTGGTCACTGCACAATCAATGCACAAATGCACTTTAGCAGAATCCATTTCTACTACCCAGTGTCTTATGGTCTCCTTGAAAATAAATATTTGCTTGCATTATAGGTTAAATTTGTACTTCTTTTTGGAAAGCCTTTATGGCTGCAACAACGAATCAATTAAATCGCTAAAAATCGATTATTAAAAGGTAGAGGAACGATATAAGGCCATATGGGCCATAATTCACCTGAATTTTAAACATGCCTTTTTATGAAAAAAAGTACCGCTTTGAATGGTGTTTCTAATGCCGGTTGCCTAATGCGGCCAGTGGAAGCCGGCAGCAAGCAGTGGTCTGTGCGCATGATCAATTCTGTAGAATTTCGCAGTATATACACAGGATCACAAACATCATGAACCAAGTATTATCATAGTATTGGATCGTGAGGTCCTTGCCGATTCCCACCCCTAGTAATTCAACTGATTCAGCATTAAGCCACACCATTAAAACCACAAACAGATGACTCGAGTGGTATAAAAAAAAAAAAAAAAAAAGAGAAGTGTAAGGATCTGAATAACAAAGGCCAAGGTCTGACACGACAACTGGGTCAGAAAAATCTTACAGGTTGTTGTGTAATGGTTAACACCAACTTGAGTGGTATGATGATATGGGAGCGGGATCATTAACTGGTATGTGCAGTAGCAGAAAAGATGAGGTCACAAAATTTGAAGCAGGTGAGTTTAATGTTGGAGCTAGACTACATTATTCATCATTTCTCACTATAGCAAAGATATCTTCTTATGTTTCACAAAGAAAAGTGAGCAAATGAAGAATCATGTAGTCTAGTTAATAGGGCTGCGGCGACACGTCGAGGACTCTTCTAAAAAACCGTCGACATCAAATCCAGTAGTCGACACATCATGCTCATTCACCAGACGAACGTGGGATAACGAAACTCCATCCACTTCTAGCCATACGTAATCAGAAAACAACTCGCCGTCCTACATCAAAGGTGTGGGAATATTTTAAACACAGCCAGAAACGAACGAGATAGTTATATGTGGTCTTTGCAAGATGGAGCTAGCATACCACACCAGCACGACTTCCATGTAGGAGCATCTGAAGCGAAGGCACCCCATTGTTACTTGTGATGCCGGAGAAACATGCAATTAATTCAGTAAATATTGGCGGGAGTAATGTTAGTAGTGTATTGCGCAACGTGTACTTGATCTCTCCGCACTTCGTTGATGTGAGCTAACAGTATTTGTGTTTGATTTCTGCTAATACCTAGTGGCTAAACAGTGTTGAGCTAACGATAGTTAGAAATAGCATATACTGCTGGCATTATTGGTAAGGATGGCTAACTTATAGCTAACAGAACTCCGCTATCTAGCCACAAGTGTCGGCTTACGGACAGTTTGCATCACCAAAGTGGTGAGCTGCTTGCTGCGGTTAGACTTATGTTTTGTGTTAGTCCAGTCAGTGCAAAAATGATCAACTGTGTGTCTAATGTTAATGGACTGAAAAACTGGACTTTTCTGGACAGTCAATAAGCTACATTGCCTCCAGCTCCAGAAAGATGCATCACACTTTGTAGGAGAATAAAGTCCACCACAACACAGTACACCTGCATGAGTTGCAGCTTACATAGATAAGGGTCTCCACATTAAAGAGCCCAGGTGACAAAGGAAATGGATCAGAGCAAGTTTCTTATCTCAGTTTTCAAATTCTGCTGAGATACTGACCAGCAGCTCACAGATGGGCAGGCTCAGACACGTCCCTTAGACTCCCTTAGGACCCTGCTGTGTATGGGGGGGGATCTGTACCGGAATTTGGTCAGAAAGGTGAATTGTGTCATGCGGCACAGAAAGAGTGAGGTAGTGTCAGATGAAGGAAAAAAAAAAAAAAAAAAAAAAAAAAACTTACTAACCGCTTGTAACATAAATGGTCTTGCAACTTCAAAGCACATCCAGTCACATCATGTCAAGAAATTACACATTAAACATGAGCTTAAGAACACACACACACACTATGGGGAATGCATATATATGCATAGTAATGAGCCTTGGTCTCCCATGAACCAGTTATCCCTCCCTGCATCACTTTTGTGTGCCCAGGAGGCATAAGTGATTAATAGCTTCACTGAACCTCAGGACTACTTGCTAATGAATGTAATTAACTAAAAATCACCAGCACAGCTTCCTTTCTTTGAAATATGTTTTGCCCTTAGTCACTACCTTGTCCCAAACTGGCTGACAGATTTATGAGCTGGTAGATTTATCTCTGTGTAAATCTCTTAAATTCAGCCTGTGATTACATATTGCAGAAAATCTGAAAACCAGCATATTTAAGCTAAGTTAAATTAAACTTATTGAAAACAGCCATATGCCTGAAACGGCTTTTAAACGGCCATATAAAATTCCTCAGGAAGACTAATTAAAAACTGCCATTCTTCAGCAGCACAATTGGTCAACACTAAACTAGTAGATGCTGCA
Source organism: Denticeps clupeoides (assembly GCF_900700375.1). Classification (NCBI taxonomy): domain Eukaryota; kingdom Metazoa; phylum Chordata; class Actinopteri; order Clupeiformes; family Denticipitidae; genus Denticeps; species Denticeps clupeoides. Next base: position 22,668,474 of record NC_041707.1, read on the forward strand.
ATATTTATCTACGTAAAATTCATGAATGGCTTATAAATTTGTTACTCTCATTAAGAGTGAAGAGATTTTAAAGAGCTGCGCCAGTCAAAACAACAATCACACAGTGAAATCTGACCCCAATGGTCAGTGCGTCCAGTCATAAATACTTCAAAACAGCACAAGACACAGAACAGGCTAAATAGTTTTTACACTTGCACAGGGCTTCCCAGTAGCTCACAAAAAGAATTCAGAGTGGGTTTAGTGAAAAGGATGCAATTTACTTAGAGGATAAGCATGGTCACAGCGGTCTTGGGGTGATTTGTACCTTTGAAAGATTTAAGGTGGAGACTGGCCAGAATGGTGAAAGTGTTGAATCATGCAGACTTCAATCTAGTTATTAAATAATAGCTTTCATGTTTCTGAAAGATTTCACACGAGTAACCATATTTTTAAAACATTGTACATTCCTATCACATAGCAGCTGTCACAAAATTACACATCACAGACATACACAGGTGTGAGAGCATTTTGGTGAGGGAAGAAAAGATCCATATTTAGCATTAGGGTTGGGTTACAGATGAATGCTAAATGTTACCAGGAATGAATATTAAATCAGATGCTATGAGGGGCTTGGTGAAAAAAAAAAAAAAAAAAAAAAAAAAATCACACTGAGCTGCCAAAAAATTGATCAGGTATAGATTTTCCTGGTATCTAGGGCTGCAACAACGAATCGATAAAAATCGATTACTAAAAGAGTTGGCAACGAATTTCCTAATCGATTCGCTATGTCGCGCGACGTGGAGACGTTTGATTATTTAAAAAAATAAATAAATAAAATATTTTTGCGCGGAGCAAAAATAAAAAAAAAACAGGGGAGGTAGAGGACAGATACATGGCGGAGGCAGAGAAATCTGCACGAAAATATGCAAAAGCGACATGGCATGACACAGGAGCACCATGGCAATGATCCAGCACCTGAAACGCAAACATGTTGGAGTGTTTGAGGAGGAAGAAGGGAGTTCAGCAGCATGGAAAGTCGCTACAGAATCCTACTTTTGTTTCGTTTTGAAGTGAGGAACGTAATGTCCCTGGTGCTGGTGTTTAACTCGCCGCGGAGGAGAACTAGACGGGGACTTACAGCGCCACCTACAGGTGTGGAGGGGGGATGAAACAGCGTTCGGACTGTTCTCTGCGTCTCCGCGTGGACGACTCGCCTATTGTGTCCCTGAGCAAGACATTTAACCCTAAGTTGCTCCAGGGGGACTGTCCCTGTAACTACTGATTGTAAGTCGCTCTGGATAAGGGCGTCTGATAAATGCTGTAAATGTAAATGTTTACCCTTCATCCAGCTTGACAAGCATGACAAGTTAGCGTTAGCTCGTTAGTAACAATAGTAAAGCAGGGGTGCTATAGTTACTTTGCATTAAAAGACTAAAGACATGTTTTTATTCACTAGCCTTATTTGGACCATTCATTTTTCAATCTGTTGTCATGTATAGCTACACTGCAAAAAAAACTTTTCTTACCTAGTAATTTTGTCTCGTTTCCAGTCCAAGTATCTAAAATAAATCAAGATTACTAGACAAGAAAAATGGCATGAGAAAATTAAGTGATGCTTAAAACTTCTGTTTGAGATTATATCTCATTAAGATTAGTTTTCTTACCCCATTGGCGGATAATTTTGCTTGTTTTAATCACTCAATTTTGGGATGTTTTATCAGAAAACAAGACATAATTTCTTATGCTATTTCATGTGTCTAGTAAATGTATCTTGATTTAAGATTTTTTTTGAGATTTGGACTGAAATCAGTACAAAACTACTAAGTTAGAAAAACATTTTGTGTGTGTGTGTGCGTCAGTGTGAGAGCTTGTGAGTGTGTGCATCTGCAGTGTAGTGTAGTGTAGAGAACAAGTTCTGACATTCAAACAAATCCTGTTAAATTTTCTGATTTGTATTGTTCTTTATTTTTTTATAAATTATTTATCGTTCTGGCAGCTCAGGTGGCACTTTATTAAAAAAAAAAAAAAAGTCTATATTTGGCAGATGTAAAGCATACATGTGTATGTTTTTTGTGTTATAACAGCTCAAGGAGCAACATGTTTGTGCTTTTTCTAAAGATTTTGGTTCTGTTTTTGAATAAAGGGTTGGAAATGAATGCTTTTCTTTTTTTTTTTTTTTTTTTTTATCCAATTCTATGATTAATAAAAAAAATAAATAGACAGATTTATCGATTATTAAAATAATTGTTAGTTGCAGCCCTACTGGTATCGATACTTAAATGGCAGTTATGCATCTGCCGATTCATTGAAATTAATCAGACTACAACAGACCACACCTACTAAAATGTTTACCTGAGAGACACACTTTAAAAATGGCAGTGGGCGAAAGCAGCTCCAGCTATAATTCTGCAACACCAAGCTTGCTAGAAAAAGCAAGACCACTGGGTTTTTTCAGCACCATAATAATAGATCTAAATAATGTAAATTAATCTCACAGGACGTAGAGTTTGACATGTGGTCTAGATTAGAATATGACAAAAGAAATGAGAAAGAACCTTGACTTAAAATAAGTCAGTTGACTACTTCCATAACGTTCCATAACGTCCCACTTTCATACACAAAACTTGGAGTCGATCTTTGGTTGAAATTTCTGACCTTATATGAGCAGGATTCCTTTAGCAGATCTGCATGTTTAGTGACAAGAAAGTGGAACCCATTACGTTTGAGTTCCGCAAAAACCAGGAAGTGGTGCAAAATAGGTCAAATAGTGCAACACACAAATAATTAATGCTGATTGGCTGAAGTTGCGTTAATTGTAGCGATCACAAAATTGCAAATATCTGGAGGGACTGATTGTAAATGTTACATATTGTGATATGGAAATGGACACCCCCCCCACCAACAGTTGCACAAAGTAAAGGGTTTTTCTCTGACTAAAATTAGCATTACTGAAACTGGGGGCTTCGCTATCTGCTCTATTCTGGCTGGTGGTGGTGAGGCTCTATGATGACCCAGCAGTGCAGAGCAATGATCACTGATGGCCGTTTGTGGTGCTTGGTGAATGGCTGATTGGGAGTGAAACATTCTTCCTGTTCCTGAGGAGGGAGTGGTAAACAGCTGACGCAAACGATTGACAGGTGCAAAACTCGAGGAAATGGAGTTGATCTCTGGTCCATCAGTAGTGAGAAAAACATTACCCTTTACTCCAAAAAACATTATGGAGATAAACACCAGGGCCAGAATCATAAGGCAAGGCTATACTGACCAACTAAAATAGATACTGCCGTTGATGAAGTGACTATCTAAATGGTCAAAACAGGCAATGCATCCATGTGTTTTAGAACGTGATGACAAATCAGAACCATTAGAATGAGGCCATTGGACTAAGCTGTGTATTTTCACATTTGCTATAGACAACCTGTTTATAAATAGTACTGATTTTATAAGGAAATATTGAAGCACACACAGTAGGTTAAGGTAAAGGACACAGGAGGAGCAAGTCAATATTTAGAGAGAAAAAGACTATGATCTAATGATTATTTCATTATTATTATTGGGTTCATCTCAATTTAATCATTATTAAAATTGCTAATAAAAAAAAGTTTAAAAAAACAGTTCACCAGGGGGACATGTTACATGTGTTGTGCAATATGCACAAATATAATATAATATAATAATAAAAAATTATAAAAACATGGGGAACAAAGCCCTTACCCGCCTCTCCCTGTGACGATGCAGCCGATGTGTAAAGAACTGTAAATTAAAAATCCTTAAAGCGCTTTGTTGAAGTTGTGATTTCAGGCCAAACTTTGGCTTCCGGGAGGACAGTCTCTTCCAAAACCAGTCCATGACCACCCTCTCCCTCTGTGGAGGTCCTAATTGGTTCGATTCCCTTGATGAAACCCTCTCCCAAGGCATCAAAACCCCAGAGCTTGGTGCCTTAAGGCCAGACATGGATCTTCCTTGAGAATTGTTGAGGCCAAGCCACTGAGACGTCCAAATCAACCTGCCTGCAGTAAGGGTTGTCCCATGTCAATAGTCTCAGCTGCCTCAATCTTATTTTAGTCTAGAGAAAAGGCTCCCCCCTTAGCCCCAACAACCCTCACTGTGCCGCCTGTGTAGTGCTGTCCTGACACCAGCTGAAGGCCTTTAATAAAATGGACACACCCCTAACTGTGTGATCCACCTTACTCAGAACTGCTAAGGGATTTCAACAACCTACAAGATACTAAAGAGGAGATCTTATATGGGTCAAATGCCTTTAATCTAGCTGCACAAAAAAAAAAAAAAAAAAACACTGGAACACTACCTGTATTTTTAATGACTTCAGATTTCAAAGAGCATAGTACATTTAATGAGCACTTAATATCAGAATGGTTTGGAGAAGCAGGACTGCTGTAAACATTCTTTTTTCTACGTTCTACTTTAGAAAAGAAACGACAATGTCTGGAATCTGAAGAACTTATGCTATGCTTGTTAGGTGACTTGGGTGTTCAACTACAACTTCCAAGGTACTACACTTCTCATTATCAATCTGAAGCTGTAAGAAGCTTCAAAAAGGTACATTTACACAATCATTTGTATCTGTAAGTAAACAGACAAGCTCAAGAAGAAGGCACGAGGAAAGGAAGCATAACACAGTAAAAAAAAAAAAAAAAAAAAAAAACAAGATCCTGAAAATGCCACAAATGCTCTGCTGCCACAGTAATACAAGGCAACTTACATTTGATTTTCAAACTGTAGTAGCTTTATTAGTGCACAATATAGAAATGTATCCTGAATGTGTCTGTTTTCTTCCACAGTTGCAGGTTTTTATGCAAAACACACCTCTGTGTCACCATAACATTCACATGCATTTTTTACAAACAGGCTATGGTTATGATCAATGCAATAAAATGCACTGCATCTTAATTAGCCAAAAGATATGTAGTTGAGTGTTTTGTATACACGAGAACTCAGTTCGGTGTTACTGCTATTCATTAACAGGAAATCCCCCGCACCTCATAGCCAGGACATTGCCTGGGAATTTGGTGCATATGACTTTTTGGTGCAGGTGGACATTGTAGGGCAGAACTAGGTGATGGATACAGGAGTGGAATGAGAGGAATGCTTGGATATGTGACCTCTGCGACCACTGGTGTGAGAGAGTCCAGTGCAGCTTCTGAATCCACCCACATGCCAAGCATTCCTACCTCAATCCTGCACTCTCTCTTTTCATTACTCTATGGAGGCCAACAATGAGCAGCTTATGCTTGTTAGGTTTCATGCCGCTACTGTCACAGAGACATAGGAAGTGACAAAACCTGCAGGAGAGCCCAGCAGACTGTCTCTGCTGATTAGGAAATTCACCATGGGTCACAGTTTCAGCCTGATTAAGTAAACATAACCCTATGCCTTTAAGCAGATGGACACCAGCTTAACACACTCAAGAAAGAGTGAGTGAGAGTGTATGTGTGTTTGTATATAGATGTGATTAAACAGATTACTGAGCCCCAGGCTGTAGGCTGGAAAAAAATTAATCCTTCACTCCAAAAGGCCAGAACAGCAAATTTATACTGCCAAGAGCAGTAGGCATGAAGAGCTAAACTGAGGGACAGGGAGCTGAGGGAGAGAGAAGGATGTATACAAACACAGAGAGATGGATCAGATCAGTTTTTTATTAGGTCAAACAGAAGTGACCATCTGTGTCATTCGGATTCTGAAAGCTCAGCCAACCAGAGCTCCTTATCTATATCACTAATTGAACCAATCATATAGCAAGGTCAGATCACACTTCCCCAGGAAGACCAGCCTTCTCAGTGATGCAGCAGACTTCACTAAACAGTGTACATTATCGAACAGATGGACTCCATTACAGAGCAGCCTGAAGGCACTTCACTGATTTACACATGGACACCGGCGATCTGCAGTGCACCCTAAAGGTCAACCAAAGTAATGCGACACAAAACACAAAACCTGTACAACCTGTTTTGTTAAAAAATGAGACACAATAAGTACCCTAAATGTGCAATAATCCTGAAGATATCTTAAATTGGTAATTTTTTTTAAAACTAACATTTTAACAATATCTATGCAATGTATTGATAAATGTACTTCAGTAAGTAATACAGTTTTTTTTCTGTGGTGTACTGAAGTATATTTACAAGCATTTTATAAGTTTCAAAGTTTATGCAAAAAGTCAACGTTTGCAGATTTGTCCCTTTTTTCCCCCAAAAAACTTCTGCGCCAAATCCTGACTGGTGGCAACCCATTCCATCATAATCAGTGTGTGGAGTTTGTCAGAATTTGTGGGGTTTTGTTTGTCTTGATCATTGACCATGAATTCTCAATTCTCAAATGTACTATGCTTATTGATAACTGGAAAATGCATTGTTCTTCACCAAAGACAGAGAAGAGTCTAGATGAGAGTCTTCCTCGTATTTTCAGCGGTGGAGAGACCAGGCAAGCAGTACTGGAGGGTCGGAGAGTGTGAGGTGCAGTATGAGATATAACGAGGGCTCTGAGGTAGGCTGGAGCTACCCCATGTTTGGCTTTGATGGCCAGCATCAGTATTTTGAATCTGATGTGGGCCGCTACTGGGTGCTTGTGGAGGGAGCGAAGCAGTGGGGTGGTGTGGGAGAATTTGGGATCAGTCGTGCTACTGCATTCTTAGTTTTGGTGAGATTGAGTTTAGATGATGGCCTGCCATCCAAGATGAAACGCAGAAATTTTGGAAGAGGCACGTACATTGGAGGGACGAAAAGACCAGATGAGTTGTGTCGCCTGCAGAGCAGTGGTAGGATATCCTATGTGAGGAAATAACCTCACTAAGTGATCCTATGTGAGGAAATAACCTCACTACTGTGACAGCAGTGGAGAGTCTGTGTGAAGCAGATGTAGATCTTTTCCAAGTCACTTGGTCAGACCACTAATCAAGGTAGGAAACCTTGGAGAGTCTTGTGGTTAATTGTGTGAAATGCTGCAGAAAAGATGCAGAATCATCTTTCTTGGGCAGCCTGAAGCGTTTTTCACAACTCTTGAACCTCTCTCCTTGAAGTTTTTGATTGATAGAAATGGTTGATTTAGGTGCAATCTTAGTAGCAGCCTTAGTAGCCTGTGAAGCCTTTTTATGCAACACTGTGATGACAGCACATGTAACATCAGAACTTGTTCTCTAAACTACACTGCAGATGCACACACTGACACACACACACAAAACACACTTACTCTCTCTCTCTCACCTCCCTTTGTTGAGATACTTTACATTGTAATGCAAAAATGTGAGCATGTCCACATGCTCCTGGCTCAGACTCGCTCTTTGAGGCTAAATTGCCTGCTGCAGAAAACAGATGCTCAGACGGTGTTGATGGGGCAGGGATGGAGAGGTAAAAATTGAAGTGATTGTCATTGTGAAACACTGCAGCACAAGGTGACAACCACCAGCTAGGCCACCACTGCCCCATTTGGCAGGCCTGGCCAACATGGGATAGCTTTTATTGTTAGCCTTCCACCCCAGTAATGGGTTTTCTTGCATGGCAAGGCTCTTTTCTACAAAATATGCGAGGTCTTTGTTCCTCACTTGGCTGTGGACATAAGTGAGGGTGATAAAAATATTTAAGAATGTCTCAGTTTTAACTGGACCATAAACATGCAAATAAATTAAACCAAAATTCACTTTCAAACTGCCATGCAGTTCATCATGTGCTGCCAAATAATTTGGAGACGGCTGTGAAATACAAACTACAGGCACTTCACCTCAGCTCTCCTGTCCTCTCCAGCTCGCTACTGTTGTCACGTGGGCTGGCGAGCTCGCTGTTTTGTCGTGGGAGGAGAAATGGGCGGGTCAGACCAGGTGTCTGCTAAAACAAACAACGCTGTGGATCTGGTGTCACGCTTGGTTGTTTTAGAACGTACCAAAAAAAAAAAAAAAAAAGCCCACGTAACTCATGGCTGTGTTGAGCACACACACGGACCACGGCTTGCAGCCTGCTTCCACTGGCAGCGTCAGGCATCAGGCGTTAGAAACACCATTCAAAGAGGCTTTCGCTTTTTTATTTTTTTTTCTCCATAAAAAGGCATGTTTTTATGAAAACTCTGCATGCATCACTACACGAGACAGACCGAGTGTGTTCACTCTGCTCCGCGCTCAACTAAAGTTTTTTAATAATCAAATGCCTCTGCGTCACGAGACATAACGAATCAATTATGAAAATCTTTGCCAACTCTTTAAGTAATTGAATTTCATCGATTTAATCGATGCATTGTTGCAGCACTAAACTCAATCAGCATGACAGAATTATCTGCAGCCTTGTGATCGTCAACACTCTCACTTGTATTATGGAGAAGATTACTGAAATGATCTCAGCAGGTTGTTTTGTGGCACGGCTGAAATGCAGAGGAAATGGGGTTCATTTTCACGGCAAAGAGGGACTTTGTAATCTGCATCTGATCAGTCTTCATTGCATATGGAGTATATGCAAATTGCCACAATAAAAACAGAAGCAGCAAAATTTGCGAAAATCAGTATTTGTCACTCAAAACTTTTGGCCATGACTACATTCTAATGCAGTTCAACTGCTCCAATTTTTGGGTGGTGGGGAATTAAAAGGGAGAGGACTAGGAGGGGTAGTGCAGAGTGTCTGAGAACAAGCAGAGGGCATGTTTGGCTCCAGGGGCACTCTGACCCATGACCTCTAACCTTACTCAAGACAGCTGCATCAAGGAGGGTGACTTAAGAACCATCTGTTGCTCAGAATCAGCCTTCACTCACGCCCAACCAGATTTCTCCTTATAGCACTCATTCACACTGAGACCAGCAGGTACACAAAGAATTAGAAGTTGCTCCACATCTGCATTTTCAGATTCCAGAATAAAAAAAATACCAACTGTTCAGTTTTCCAATTAATCAAATTATCTTGATTGTTTACAAAGTATGTATGAAGTGAATCATACAAATATTTTTGGTATACAGATCGAAACTGTGCACTTTTCTCTTTTGTTACTCACCTTAAGCTGTGATGGCGATGTCTCTTTAAGGAGCAGCTTCCCCTCACAGTTTGTGTTCTCACTGCCATTTCTGAGGGGGGAGGACAGGTCAGTCTGCTCTTCCTCATCATTGCAATCATCTTCACCCAAACACCCCTGCTCTGAGTGCTCGGAGCTGCTGCAGTCCTCATTTTCGCTGTGGTCTCCCTCATCTAAGAAACAGTCACAAGTCTCTTCTTGGTCCTCTTCCTCATCCTCACTGTTACTCCTTACAACTTCCTCCCCGAGTCCTGACACTTCCTGAATGACACAGACCTGGCAGTCATCAGCAGCCCCTTCTCCATCTTTTGCTTCCTCCACATGTTCAACACCACCGTCCACATCCTCCCTCACGTCTTCCACGCTTGTGCGTACTGAGGATGAAGAGGAGCTGGATGAAGAGGATGAAGGTGTGCTCCCTGGTGAAGTACTAGATAAGGTGGTGGTTGGTGTAGGTGGCTGCTGCTGCTGATCCCTGGTGGTGGTGGTGGTGGTGGTAGGGCTGCCCCGCAACACCAGCGACTCCTGCTTCATCTCCAATGGCCCGCTGCAGTCAACCCAATTTTCAGTGCATTCTAAAAAGAGAGAAAGAAACATAGTGGTCATTGATCCTGCATGGTGCTAAACAGGAGAGGGTGCTCGAACATAGGAGATTATACTAATGAGATATAAAAATATGTTAGATAAAACAATATCTGGGCAATCCTACTGAAAGTGGACTGTCACACCCACAAGGGCAGTGAAATACCAGGTATTTGTATAACTTGAGTGATTATATAAAATTTACAGACAGATTGAAGACTTGTTTTATTTTACATATTGGGTCTGCAGTATTTTTTTTTTTTTTTAAACGCTTTAAAACTTATAGAAACTCAAATTTAGGATTTGTGGAAACCATGTCACATGCTCTGTGCTCTCGCCCAAAACTAATGGCTTGTGCCAGAGGTGATATGACTAATACCATGCACCCCTATCCTTATCTCCAGTTTTACATAAATTTAGCACAACTCATTTTCAAAAAGGCAAGACAATGTACTGACAGAGTATATCAGCTAAGTGCTGCTTCACCTTACAGGGCCGGAACTTGGAGTATTGACTATGGATGAAATGCTAGAATACAGAGGAGATAGGCTGTAACATGCGGGATCAGGTGCTGAACTTCTGGGAATGTCTGACTCACAACTAAACCTACATGAACTCTCCTCCTTACTCCTCCCCTTTCCATGCCAGGGATACATTACCTACGGTAAGGAGATTCAAACTAATGTTGCATAAGATTGCAAAGAGAGCAATGTCAATGACTTTTAGAGCAGAGATTCAAGATCTTGAACCAGAGGACAAGCACAGTACTGGCAAGAAAGAAGAAGAAAAAAAAAAAAAGTTTCAGCATTACCACCTAACAATTCAATCTAAACCATTAAACCACAACATTCAAAACTACTGACTGCTAAAATGAGCACATGCAGCAGGTAAACATAAAAAATAAAAAATGGTTGGAAAGAGGAGCATGATGATGAGAGCCACTTTAACAAGGGCCAAATTGTGATGGCAGACGTCTGGCCAAAATAGAGGGCCTTGTGGAGTGCTCCTCCCAAAATACTACCAAAAAGGGTAACTGATGCTAAATGTCCAAGACGCATTAATGGGCATGGTATTGAAAGACAGCCAATCACCACAGTTGTAGAATGGCTTGTAGAAGAAACTTTGTTCCTCTAGACCCACTGACTCAGGCAAAGATAGAGATGAGAGTGTCTTTCCATAGGACCACTATGAGCCTTCATGGAAGTTGCTGTGATCAAATGATGGTGCTGACAGCAACATCCTGTGGGATGTCAGGGACTAGGAAATGGATTAATTAAAATCAAGAGAAATTCTTGAGGGAAACCACTTTCATACACTTGAGACTTGGACAGAGGTTCAGTAGTTCCAGTAGGACAATGACTTTAAACTAGAGCAAAATGGCAAAAACTGATTATGTTGCTTGCAAAGTAACATTAACAACATAAAAAATATATAGTATCACACGTGCACTTTTCCGAATCATTAACATTTTAGTTCATTCATTTAAAACATAGTATTTTTTAACAATCACTTTTAGTGAGCAGTGGGCAGAAATGACCCAGGGAGCAGTGTGTGGGGATGGTGCTTTGCTTCGTGGCATCTCAGTGGCACCTTGGCGGATCGGGAATTGAACCGGCGACCTTCTGATTATGGGGGCGCTTCCTTAACCGCTAGGCCACCACCTTTTAAAAATTCTAAGTTTTAAGGCAACAACATAGCACACTAATTTGCAAGACAGAGCTAATCTGTGATTGTTAGAGGAAACTATAGTACCCACAAGATCATCATAAGATCACCTTTGCTCACCACTAGCATGAGACCACTAGCACCCGGAACTATAGAAAAATTTGCTGACTAATTCAACAATTCACTTACATCTTAGAATCGCATTGAACTAATTCATTCAAATTCACTTCAGAACACAAAACAATGAGATTCGGTCAGGATATGGTAACCGTTTAAAAAAATATTTAACCTTAAACTTCATCTAGCTCTCCGATGCAAGAGGCTTAAACGTTTGTACGCTTGGTGCTCAGAACAGTCTCAGGAAACAGTTATAGCTGCCAAAGAGGTAATTTCCCAGGTTGGGCTGAAACATACATCTTAAAACAAAGGGCCTGACGGATCACCACTTTTCCTTGTCTTTTTTAAACATCTTCACTACAGGACCGAAAATAATGATAATTTTTTTGTGGATTGAGTATTCCTTACTAGGCGCTTTCTGTTCCAAATCTGTAACATACATGAAGTCATAAATAGAATGTTTAATTATCATCATGGGGCAGTGGTGGCCTAGTGGTTAAGGAAGCGGCCCCGTAATCAGAAGGTTGCTGGTTCGAATCCATATCCGCCAAGGTACCACTGAGGTGCCCCTGAGCAAAGCACCGTCCCCACACATTGCTCCCCGGGCGCCTGTCATGGCTGCCCACTGCTCACTCAGGGTGATGGGTTAAATGCAGAGGACAAATTTCACTGTGTGCACTGTGTGCTGTGTATCACGTGTGACAATCACTTCACTTTCACTTTCATAATTGCTTTGCTTAATATTGTTTTCAATGTGAAGCATTCCTTTCAGAATTTTGCTTTTATAAAAAGGCCGCTATCACAATACATATTGTGAGCAATGCATCTGGTTTTAAACCAGGATTGCTTATGATTATGGACTAGACAGACAGTGACCAGACAGGTCCTGCAGAACTGTGGCTAGGCCACCATGCGATTTTGGTGGAGGAAGGCGGGCTGAAAGCAGACGGATTGTGCTTTGGTTTGGTTGTTCACAGAGATTCACTGTGTCCACAACCACTTCATCTCTTCTGATGTCTATGAGAAGGATGGCTGGCTAAGCAGTGTGACACTTGTTTCTGGGTGCAAGTCTCATACACTGTGACACATGCTACCTATCTAAATAATGTTGTTCAGCACTTCATGGTAACTATGCCCTGACAGCAGTGTCCTCATTTAGCAGGACAATGTGTCCTGGCACCCTGCTAAAATGGCTCAAGAAATGCTCCAGATCTCAATCCTTTCAAGCATCTTTAGGATATGTTCAGGAAAAAACAACTTTCGTACGTAGGGGAACCTACTCAAAAGAAGGTTGGTGGTCACGTTGTTATTGCTGCAACAATCATGAATACTCAAATGTTCAAGCACTATAAAAATCTCTACAGGAACCCATATGTGGTATATTATCAAAGGCATGATGGTCTCTGCTGAATGCCAGCTAATAATAGGCTGTGTGCGTGGTACAGTACATCCCACCCATTCACACCTCTCTCTCCATCCCTCACATACACTATTCACCAAACATACACTTTTCTTCAACCCTGATGTACACAAACACCACTCAACTCGACTGTTGTTCGCACCTCTCTGCCATTTGTGCCGTTATTCCTTTTTACAACAGGAAGTCGGACTGCTTAGTGAGACAGTTCTCTTTTTGCGAAGGGAGCCAAACACCCACAGGAAGAGAAGACAGCTGAACAACACACACACAAACACCTCTTCTCAATCCTTAAATTTAACGTTTGGCCTGCTATTCTCAATCTTTTAAGATTTTATTATGATTACAGCCACCAAACGTACCCCTGACCAGAAGGGAATTACACAGGGACACACCTTCCATTTACATTACATTTACAACATTATCCAGAGCGACATAGGCACCTAGTTTCCTGGCTGACTAGCCTGGACTCTGCATTTGACCCTGAACTTGAAAACCTGGCTCGAACCTTGGCCCGCCGGTCGGCTTCCAGCAGGAGGAGCGGAGACGCTCGATCCCCTCTTCTTCATGCAGCCGCACTTTCCCGTTCTGCACGAACCCGTTGCTCTCTTACCGACGTGGCTCCAGCAAACAACGCGACGCGCGAGTAGAGTTTCAGAAAGAGACGAACTCCATCCGTGAGGACTCGAGGTGCACGTTTCTTAAGTTATCCCTCCGTCACATCTGGAGAAATGGTTTATGGAGCTCGGGAACTGGGCTTTAATCTTCGTGTTCGGCGGCTGGCTGATGAACTGAAGCTAGCGGACACTCACCTTTGCGTGAGAAAAGCTGCGGCGCTCTCGTTTTTTTTCCTGTTGTCCACTACAGTGCAACCGAGCCTGGCTCTCTAAACACTCCACTGTCCTAAAAAGTGCTGGGAATGGCCACTGTCCACCAGCACACTTCTTTACGCCTGAAGGCAAAACTTCGGTAAGTCGCTCCCGTGTGCGCCGCTCTCGCGTTCTTCTGCTCGGACCTGCTCCTTTGAGCGGAATCTCGGCGCGGGGAGATGACGTCACAACTTGTTTAAACTCGTCGCCTGATGTTGATATCATACATGCGTGTTCCCCAAAGTGAATTAACGGTATGATATTTAAGTCTCATACAGCTTGTTTAATAATAATAAAAAAAAACATATTTGATATTCGGTATGAATACTTTAGTAGTATGTTCGCTTAATGTTCTAATGGATTCTTGCACACCACATATAAATTGGTGTACTGTGCACTAATTTTCTTCCTCGACGTCAGAATGTTGAAACCTATGTATCCTGAAGCGTTATGTAAGACTTATCATATGGTATATGTAAATGTAATGTAACTATATTGCAGGTTTAAAAAAATAAGCATAATTTAAACATGTACACAATTAATAGCAAATAATTGTAGTCCTAATTTAATTAAGAGGTGGGCTCTTTTGCGTCTTCTACTGGCCAATCGGAGCATTTATAAATTACAACAATAAATCTTCAAAATGAAGCGGCCACCCCTCTCATCAGAGGCCCATGTCTCAAACTGGAATCAGTTTTACTGTGGCAAGAATTTCCATCACTTTCCATCTTTACATGACAAAGGGCAAATTTTTGTTCTGAGGAATCAAAATGATTAAACCTGGCTTGAAGTTCATAATATCTCAAGTTTTAATCAAAAACTTAGTAAAATCACTTGATAATTTATCTGTGTATTTTCATTACACATTAATTTTCCTTACCTCAAAGTTTTGTTGGTTTCACCTTAAGGGAGTTACCAAGGAAATAAGCATACTGTTTAATGCCAATTTCTACTGTCCACATTTGTGTGCAGACAAGCAAAAATGAGTACAGAGAGAAATCCAGGTAAAGATAGAAATGGGTGTGGCACTATAGGAGGATAAATAATACAAATTCATTCAAATTACACAATTAAATACATTTTGGGCTGAATACTGAAATACAGTGACAAGTTGAATTTCAGCGTATCTCTACCCCTCCACCCTCCCCTGGTCCATTCACAAAAAAACTCACAAGATTTCAACAGAATTGACATACAATTAAAAACAAAACATTTTTAATGTAGTCAAGACAGTAAAATTGAATAAACTTCAGTAACAACTATGGCTGTGTGCTCTAGCAGGTGATGCTCATGGGCCTGCAGACAGTTTGTAATTTTCGAACATAACTACTAACCAAGCTTATATTCTCTCGGATAGGTATGCACGGAGTGCAAACATATTAAGGATGAGGCAGATGCTTCCCAAATACTGGACTATGAACCCGGATTAGGTACACTGAGGGCAATTTTTGTAAAAACTGACTGCTCAACAATGGACAAGCAGCAAACTTCTACTATTTATTATTGAAATAAAAACTACTGAAAAGGTAAAACCTTTAGTCAATGAAAGAACAAAACAGGGATTTCAGAAAAGCCCATTGTCTTATATAGTATAAAACATCTACACCATTTATTTATTTGTCGGTTACATATTTATCTTGTATAAATGGAAAGCAACATGTGGAAAAGTCAGATCCTTTTGCATACCAATTTATGTCCAGAGAGAAAATACCTATACATTATAATCATTCTTCAAAGTTAAATAAAAAAACACATCTACATTCATTAACTTAAGTGTGTTTCAGCTTCATTACTTTTTTTATTGACTTTTCCAGCTTTCTTTTTCTAAAATAATAATTGCTCTATCTCCAAACTGGTCTGAGGAGCTTGTCGGGCTGCGAGTCTCTGGAATGACCAGACTTGTCTGAGAAACTGCCACTGTTCTTCCGCATATGGCCTCTGGGGGGCGACAGAGTCTCACTGGGGATATTCCTGCGAGGTGAGCGGATGCTTGTGGTCCTCCTGATGGGAGCCTGGGGGTTCTCAGGCGTGATTTTATTAACAGGATGACGGAAGGAGGTGGCACGGGAAAGGGAGGATGCTTTTGGGGAGGTAGCACTAGCAGCGTTGGCACTAACGGGGGCGAGGTCGTGTCTGGCAACTCGGGTTGTCGAGGCAACAGTGTTGCGGGCGAAGCTTGGCAGGCGGGCGACAGAAGCAGGGCTCCGGACAGGAGTCTGAGGAGCACTGAAGGACTTCTCTCCTGTAGCAGCACCTAATTTGCCGGTGGCTTGTGCCAGCGACCGCATGGTGGAGCGGCACATCTTCTCCTCTGGTGGGAGTTTTGGCACAGCGGGCCGGGCCGGCTTTGTTGAGTTCTTTCGGATGGACTGGTTGCGAACAATGGTAGCCTGCTTACTACTGCTGGTTCTGGGGGTCTTGTGGTCCTCATTTGTAGTGTTGGTACGATGTGGCATTGGGGTTCGATGGTTTTGAGCCTCTGTATTGTGTTTATCAGACTTTTTTGCAGAGCTCCCAGATCGAGATACCCGTGAGATTGGCACCACCCTCCGCATGGTTTGACTCTCTGATGTGGTTAAGGTTCTGACAGGTTGGACCCCACGTTTGTCTGTGTTTCCAGCGGTATTATTAGATGCAGGTTTGGATTTAGAGGCGTTGGTTTTGTCACCTTGTTTTTTAACTCCAGCTTTTTGGATCGCAGACTCATCATTCTCAGGTACAGTGATGTCACAAGCAGATGAAGTGGACAGAGATTCTTCAACTGCGCCATCACAATCTGATGACTCCATAGAAACAGCTTCTGACTGCTCGCTGATTGAGGTTGTCCCAGATAATTCATCTGTGGATGTCTGACTGGGGTTAAAAGGCTTAGGGTTTGATGAGACGGCACCTGAGTGGATGCGTTCTGCATCTTTTGACGCAGATGAATCCTTCTCAGCTGACACTGTTGAGGCCGCATGTGTTGGTAGGTGATCAAGGTTCTTCACATGCTCTTTACCTGCTGTCTGGGCAGACACATCAGTTCTATACCCTTCTCCTTTATCTTTACATTCTGAAGGAGTGTCCCCTTCCGTCTCCAGGTCTGTGAGTGTAAGGTCATCCAGTTTTGCAGGGGACAGGCCATCATGCAAATTGTCATTGTGGTGAACCAGAGGGTTAGAAACTACATCAAAAGCTTGGAGCTCAGGCACAAGGCTGTGTCTCTCCACACTTATACTCATTGTGTAAGTATTTATGTGAGGTGAGTTTGTGAGGATAAGGTTCTGGTTGAGGTCTGTGCTGGCCAAGTCTTCTGAGGTATGAGTGTTGGGGAAAAGAGAGGAAGCTTTGTGTGAGGAGGAGTGCTTAGGAGAGTTAGAGAGGGTCAAGTGCTGGTGTGTTTCAGGATTTGTTCTTTGTATTGAGTGGGATGGGGAAGTCCAGTTGGGTTTCAACCATAAAGGTGATATAGTCTTCGACAGAGCAGGGATCACATCATTCTTGGGTTTGGCAAAATCGGAATTTGTCTCCAGGAAGTTTTGCAGCTGGCGATCAGCAGCACTGCTCACAGGGCTTTGACGTGAGCGCCGAAGGCTCCCGAAACGTCCCAGTGGGCTCTGGGGGCTGCGGGGTTGGGGCTTCAGAAGGTCCAAAAGCCCCTCTCTGGTCAAGGCTGCATCTACATCCGTCTCACTACTGCTGCGCAGCCCGAAAACTCCGCTGACCTCCTCTCCTCCTGCCCATGAATGACGCTTCTCCTCCAGTTCCTTCAGCCGCCTCTGCTGATTGGCTTCCTTCAGCTCCCTCTCAACATTATCCTAAAGATGCAAAATATGAGGAATGATATGACTTGTAATTTCAATAAACCAACACTAGGGGGCAACACTACACATTCACATAAACTGCACTACTTGCTAAAGCTTGATAAAATGTTCAGAGGGGCTGTCCAATACCTTCACTGCCTTTTTAAACTTCAAGCAGAAGTCCTGGAATATGGTGAAGCACTCATCCAGTTTAAAAGTGTCTTTGTCTTCACAGAAGAAATCGATAAGCGCATTCCCCTCCTTTCTCAATTCCAAGCGGCGATTCTTCAGCTCCAGCAATGCTTTATCACATGTCTGGATGACCAGGAGGGAATGAGTTAAGTGTCTACACAGGGACAGATACAGAATAAAACCAGGTGTAGAGTTTACAGGCCACACAGTCACCTGTAGGAAGAGGCCAAGTTGCTGGAGTAGCTCTGTGTCTTTCTGGATCTTTTCTTCAATGGATCGCGTCCGGGAGTGCAATGACTGAACTTCTAGCTCTATATTCTCCACGGATATCCTGAAGTGACAGAAAACCATCAGTACCATCACATATGCAATCCTCAGGAAATGTTGTTTTGCTGGGTTAAACGGCCAGGGGCATGTTTTCCTTGAGTAAGTTGCCACCATTAGCTGACTGTAAACTGACTGTTACCTGGCAGCACTCTGTACATGCTGTAGTTTCTCAGGGAACATAAGCAACTTCTCATCTTTCTTCAGTGCTTCCTGGAAGACAAATGAGGAATAGTGGAAAGGGTAGGATGTTTATATTTGTAGCTATCCCAAAGACAAATTAGAAAACAATTTTCCTGAAATGTCAGCTTATTAACTCTCAGATGAT
Source organism: Denticeps clupeoides (assembly GCF_900700375.1). NCBI lineage: Eukaryota > Metazoa > Chordata > Actinopteri > Clupeiformes > Denticipitidae > Denticeps > Denticeps clupeoides. Next base: position 22,686,732 of record NC_041707.1, read on the forward strand.
ATTTGGCTGAAATCCAACGACACACACAATTGCACACACTCACCAGAGCCACAAAGTGGAGTAGGTTCATGCCAGGCTTATTGGCCTTGGTGTCGGCCAGCGAGAGTAGAGATGACAGTTTGAAGCCCACAGCATTACCTGCATATCCACCCTGCACAGAGGAAGGTATTGAACGATTATCTGATGGGTTACATGAAAGTCAACTACACAGAATGGAGAAGCAGAGGCCATGTCTGAGGCAATGAGCATGGAAAACTCACAGCATTCATAATGTTGCCAGCCTGGAGGACAAGGTGAAGGATGGCATGAAGTTCTTCACATGTCAGCAGCTCTGGAGAGTAAGAGAGGGCAAACATTTACTATAATCTATAATCAATTACGTATAAACAATTTACATGAAAAAACACCAGAATTAAAAAAGTAAAGAATTTAAGCATTAAATAAAAAATTATATATTTACAGCCGTTCTCAAAGACTTCAAAAATAAAGAGTCTGGGACTGTAAAAGCTCCATATAAGCCATACAGCTGTGAAGCCAAAGTGACTCAACCAAACTAAATATAGATTTAAACAGGGCACAAGCAAGCAGTCTGACACCGAATGTGTGAGAGATGGAGGGGTAGAAATGTGAAAGTGAGAAATGAAGGTATAGTGTGAATCAGCTGGAGAGGACATAAATCTCTTATCCTCAGGTTTCCTCTCATCTTTTCTGCATTTACCAGACCAAAACTGACATGGCTGGGCTGTGGATGTGGCCAGCTGTCTTAGTGACTGCACATCACTTACAGGCTGAACTTTACAAAATGTAGGATTTCTGAGAAAAGAAAAACTCATGGTGGCCTTTCAGATTTCAGTTCATATTTACGTCCAGCTGTGTTTTATTAATTTAATAAAAATAAAATGAAAATTCACAACCATAAAATGTTGTGAAGATGGCCTGATTCGTTAAGTTAAGCTTTCAGAAACAAAAGCTGCAGAGATGTGAAATACAGAATAAAAGAGTGTTTTGATTTACCTTTTGTAGCTGCTCTTATAACTGCAATATCATGGTTCATGGCTGAACATATGGAAGAGAATTCCTCTTTGAGCAACATTGCTTCAATGCGCACTTCAAACCTGACCAAAAAAAATGTCATTCACTAAGATCTTTTTGCTGTAGTTAAGCTCATGGAGATTTTTTTTTTTATTTCTGCACAATTTTTTAGTGACTGTAATGGGACACTTGCCTCGGTATTTGAGTCAGCAGGTACATGAATGAATCTACAAGGTGGAGTTTAGTGGGGTCTCCTTTGAAAGCCTGAAGCTTCTTCACCTGAGGGTTCAAAGAGGGTCCAAATGAATGCTCATGTCTGTTATCAATGGCTATAGGAATGTAAAAAGACACACAATTTACAATAAAACTGCAAAGTTTAAAAAAATTGTATATATCACATAATTCTTTTCCCATTATCCAACCATGCATCCCTACCTCCTCTGTCTCTGGCAGGAGCTTCAACAGTTCTCGGAGGGGCTCAGCCCCGAAAAACTCACTGTTGCCAAAGCGAATGTCTTCAATAATTGAGTGGTTTGACCTGGAAATTTAAAGACCACAATAGACAGTAAACAAACAAGAAACATAACACAGGAATCTGCTGCTCAGAACATACCTACTCACTATTGCTAACCGCTCAGTCCTGTTACTCCCAAAAAAAGGTTAACATTAAATAGTTAGTGTGAGCTCCCTTATATTACAACTGGGCAATGCTTCAATGCCCAAGTCCCAAGAAAAAGGTACCAGTTTGGCCATTAAATGAACCATGCAGTGACAGTTCAAAATTCATCACCCATTATACTACTGTGTAGCAGGACAACTGATGCCAGGTTACTGTTACCATAACCCAGACTTGCCTTGAATCTTCATCATCAAAACTAATCTAGCACAACTATATACTCAAATTTTGAACCATTAACCCCTTATCCAATCCAAACTGTGTGACATAACAAAGCTCAAAAGCTTAAGTCCCTCACAAAATCTTACTTGGGTTCAGGGCAATTAAGAACAATGTGAACATCGAGCGGAAGCCTTCCAGCAGATAATCATTTTTTCTCCAACAAAGGAGTTGCCGGGGGAGGCCGGGTAAAAGTTTGTTTCAGAAGGATTAGAGGGGAATGTGTGCTCCAAGTCCCCAGCTTTGGCCAAATTTGGACAAAGGGGGCCTTTATATTCTTAGCTTTCTTTAATATTGAAATGACACCGTGGAACATTCATTTAGATGGTGGTCAGATCACCTCATACGCTTTGAGGTCCTGAATGTGATGAAAACACAGCAAGAGTGATCCCTATCTCTTGGACTGGCTCTGCATCAGGATTTAATTGAGAACTTCCAGGACATTGCTAACAGAATGTTAATAAGCCAACATTTACCTAGCATGCCAGCTGTCATTTAGCCGCGTCAGATCATTCAAAATGCACAATAGCTGATTGTGTAAGCCATAAGTGCGCAAACAGAACAATCACAGGACAAGCCGGGAAGGATCTGTGTCAATACAACGGGCGTCATTTCTTTCACACTCTCCCTTTGTGAAAAACGATCTAGGCGAAGACAATAGCTGCAGGGACAAATATTTCCACTGGGATGGACCCAGTTCTGCTTTATGTCAAGAACCATTTTTATTACTGTGCATCTACGGTCTCAGGTTAGGCTTGATGTAAGGGAGAGGAGCATTTGTTCAGCAGTTTGTCACTAAGACTTGGGAGGAAGTTCTTGTCATATTTGCCAACCTTTAGACCTCTCAGATGAATAGAAATACAGAAAACATGCATAGGAAACCTGAGTCAGAACAACATGGCCTTGAAAATACACATGGTCCCTCACCTTTGTTTCATATTAACAGAAAATAGCCAATTGTAGCAAGCACTAAAAAGGTAAAATCGCCATTGGATAAAAATTGTCTGTCAAAACCCTAAAATGTCAGAAAGTGGTAAGAAATGCAGTACTGCAGGCATGTATGTGTTAAGTATGTAGTCATAACCACATACATTTAAATCACCTTGTAGCAAGGCAGCAGCACTACCACACCCCATTTGTAAACTTGTACACATGTGTAAACTTGTGGATTTATGGACTTCTGGACTTATTTCTAAATCCATGGATTCTAAATCAATCAGGCACTCACATACAGAGGATTCCAGTAAAGGTAATCCTGGACATTCACTGGCTACCTTGGTCTGGACATGAGTCCAAGTAATTTGTATTTCTTTAATTCATATGGAATTAAAAATGCACATTTGATTGACCGCAACAGAACTGCAGATGCATGATCGTCTGTGTGCCACCAGCCTTGTTCTGTGCTTTATACTCAGTGACACAGTCTCTTAGAGTACTAGCCACAGAGGGAAATCTAATGGTTTCTCAATCCAACTAAAATGCTAAAAAAAAAAACCACAATGAAAGCTGAACTCCAAAGCCTCATAAATTAAGCCTCGCTAAAGCCCCCGATCCTCCAGTTCACAGTTCCTCATCTCTTGCAACAATCAGGGAGGAACTCCTTCAGTATGTATGAAATCTCTTCCCAAGCCAACAAGCCAAACATATTCCTAGAGTAGAGTAGAGAGCTAGAGATGTATTAAAGAGATACATCCATCTGGAAAATATATGAATGAATCCTGATGGTAGCACATTTGAACCCAACATTTTGTGTAAAACAGTGCATAATAATAGTTAACAATGTGAGAAAACAAGCCCTAAACCCGATTTTGTATAATGTTGGAAGAGTGAATATCAGCACCAATTCAATTTATTTACCATATTACGAGCTGCAAATGGATGACTGAATGACGGTGATTTTATTCGACTTCATGAACTATAGTCTCACTGGAATTATACACTTGTCCCATACAGCAGCAATGGTGTGCTTCAATAAATAATTGGTTGTTTGCTCTGCTCCAGTATCATGTGAACATCAGTGAAACACTCCAATGAGCTCAAAGGCAGATTGAATGGATGGATGCACAACACCAGCTCCTGGCTGGATGCCTGGTGTTAATGGTGTTCACGGGACCCTACCACTTAACTGTCTGATCTGAAGAAAGATCTGACTTGTGAGGCCTTTCAGCTGGTCCAGGCCATCATTAGCAGCTTGTTAAAGGGTTACCCGGGAAATTAGAGTACACACCGACCTGCCAGGACTGGAGCAAAGTCCTGACCAACAATGGTTATGTGCCTGGACTTACTTCTTGAACTGCTTGAGGAAAATGCCCACATTCATGCTTCTCTTCGAGTCCAGAATGTTGATCTGAAAAATCAGGTATATCAGTGAGGAAGAAGAATCGCTCCAGTGGAAGTAGTTCATAAAATGTTGCATCGGGCTAATTCAGGAATGTGTGTATAATTTCACATACCTCATCTTTGGACTCCTTAATGGAACCACCACGGCCCTGTGGACCTCCCACTGCTTTGGTGCCTGGTCCTTCCTGTGACCGCGTCTCTTCGTGTTGGCCAAAGAGCTCCTCGATTGTGCGCACGTCAATCTGATATTGCTGCTTCTCACCCCGTCCAATGGTCCACAGGTTGGGCTTCCCTCGTTCCTTCACCCGTTCCTCCGGGATTGGCTTCCAGAAGAAGCTCCTCACCCTCCTCTTTCTCCTCAGGCCATTGCTGGGGAGTTCCAAACCTGGCGGAGGTGGCGGTGGAGGTGGAAGTCTGCTGGGTGGTGGTGGAGGAGGAGGAGGGGCATTAGTAGGACCTATTGCCTGGGGTGTCACTCCAGGGATGGTATCACCCTCTATGAAGCTGTCTCTCTCATTGATTGGAGAGATGCTACTTGTCACATGCATCATGGAACTCAAAATTGGGGTTTCTTGAACAAAACAGTTCTAGAGAGTTGTGGCAACAGCTGGTTGAGCAGCGGACATGTCCACAACATCTGTGGGTTGAACATGATTGTCCATCTGGTCCATCTTGTCCATCATGTTCAGTTTAGTGTTACTTCTTAGCATGTGTATGCAGTGTCAAACGTTCAGGTGTTAGATGTTACCAGGGTGGACCTGCAATAAAACACAAATTCCATGATTAACTGCAATATATTAAACATGCAAATCTTTCTGAATGTAGAAACAGCATTTTGATGTAAATTTAGGAAACAGACTGAGGATGAACGACTTATGCTGGCATGCAATCTATCCTACATCAAAACCAAAAACAGCTGTGTTGCCATACAATAATTAGTTTGATTCCGGGTGCCTCAGAAGGTCTGCATGAATAAGCAGTATGCAGCATGATCCTACAGCACCCTTTCATGCATCTTCCCTGTTCTATAATTAACCAGATGCTCTGATTGAGTCAGGAGCTCACGCAGATGCACCAATTGGAGGCCTTTGACCAGACCACGTGACTCCATACCTTATTCAAACAAAGGATTATATAGCCCATCTAAGTGATGAACAGACCACACCTGGAGTGAAGAAGATACGAGTTAGGTGAAGAAGAAGAAATCCCTCATATTGGCCTTATTTATTTATGAGCTGCTCTTTCGTCACTTCATGCATGAAAAGATACACATCCACAACCCATCTATTATTCAAACTATGAAGAAATGTGATTAATTAACCCAACTTTGCATTGTGTAGGTATTGGGAAAAGCTGCTGATGACAGTAAAAGATGAGTGCGGGGCATTAACCTCTGAAAAAATTAAGCTTTAACTGTGTTTTCTTGCATGTAAGACTATGGAGTTCTCCCATGTGCCAGGTCAAGTCTGTTTTGTGACACCTCTACTGCTTTACTGCTAGTCTTACTATAATTACACTGAGCTATTATGCTCTATATTACAGTGCCCTTATTACATATATCTGTACCATATTAGGCAATGTAATTAATAACATGTAATATGTAACACCGGCCTGAAATAGAAATGCATTTACACAATGAAAACATTTTGAAATGCTGCACCATAAACAGATCTACAATAACATGGTCCTGTAAAATAACCTGAATAACAGAATGTATTTTCTGTTATAAATTAAGCCACTGTTGAATCTACGCTTTGATGGAATGTCCTGAGACTCAGTAGTGTGTGGCCTCCATGTGCCTGTATGACCTCCCTACAATGCCTGTGCACCTGATGAGATGGCGAATGGTCTCCTGAAGCATCTCCTCCCAGACCTGGACTAACAGCACAGGGCACCAGTGGTGAATTTGCCACACTTGGTGTTCTCTGGCAAATGCCAAACGTGCTGTACACATCGGACCCTCATAGAGTCTGTTTCTGACCGTTTGAACAGACACATGCACATTTGTGCCCTGCTGGAGGTCATTTTGCAGGCCTCTGCCAGTGCTCCTCCTAGTCCTCCTTGCACAAAGGCGAAGGTAGCGGTCCTGCTGCTGGGTTGTTGCACTCCTATGGTCTCCTCCATGTCTCCTGATGTACTGGCCTGTCTCTTGGCAGCGCAGCAGACACAGCAAACCTCCTTGCCACATCTCACCTGTTTTCTATTTGCACAGCAGCATGTGAAATTGATTGTCAGTGTTGCTTCCTAAGTGGACAGTTTGGTTTCACAGAAGTATGATTGACCTGGAGTTACATTGTGTTGTTTAAGTGTTCCCATTATTTTTTGAGCAATGTTAATTATTCATTATCATAAATTATGCTTAAAAATGACTTGCTGCCATTATATAAGTTCTCTGATGTGTCATTAAGGGGCACACACTTCAGTTTTCGGGCCTCTAATCAGACTAATGAGTGGCCTGAGCTCCTCCTGGATAAACCTCACAAAGAGCTGATCAGATCAAGCAGTCGTAAGAGAGCACATATTTCTCACATAAGCCGGCAAAATTACAGACTACTGCCGAAAAGAAAAACATGAGGGCATTGCCTCCCTCACCTGTCCGTTGTGTGTACGCGTGTTGTGTTGATATTTGTGAGAGGTGGGATGGCCAGCAGTGTAGTAAAGTGGCTTATGCTCAAGAAAATAGCAGAAAATAGCAAACAAGATTTGTCACCTTTTTTCTTTGAGGCACAGGAAAGAATTTTAAATCCCCTTAGCAGTTTACAGCACTTGGAGACTTTCTTACACAAGAGTTTCATGTAATATTCACAGCTCTCCAGTCATGTATGAGATGCGAGTTGTAATGATTCCTTCCACTCTAAAGGCCGCCCGACCTCAAGTCCCCTAACTTCCTGGGTCGTAGGTCAAGCTTTCTCAATCTCAGAGCTGCAAGTGATTTCAATAAAATTGACATTAAATTTGTATAGAGGTCTCCTACAGTGCGAACAATTTGGTCCCACATGTGACCTAATTGCATGAGGTTGTACCGGTGAGACCAGCTGTTCGTGGGAGAAAAATTTACAAGGCATCTATACATTTTAATGTCATTTTTCCACAGCAGACTTTGCTTTTGTAATCGGCAGAAGCCTCAGCTTCCATTTTAGTGCTAATCACACTGCATCACCTGACCACAATGATCACAATTAAACGTGGAAAAAGCCCAGTGTATCTATAAAAAAAAGCATTACAATGCAGCGATAAATGCACTGGCCCAGCATCCCTTCTCCCCCGCTCCCTTTCAGCAATAAGCAGCAGCAATCATCAGGCCAAGATGATAATCAACTTCATGTCCTTAAAACACTTGCACTTTTAGTTTAGGAGAAGGAGAAAAAGTGTATCTGTAAAACTGTGTTATTAAATGTGATGCAGTCAAAAATTTGGTGCAACTAACTAACTGTGGCGCCCTAGTTTAGATCCCTGGTATATGTGTTACTTTAAATCAAATACAAATAAATCTATTTGAATTGCAGAGTCCGTCGCCTTCTACAGAATGGCATCTTTATTGTTAAGCCTATTATTCTGACATTTACATTTACGGCATTTATCAGACACCCTTATCCAGAGCGACTTACAATCAGTAGTTACAGGTACAGTTCCCCTGGAGCAGGGACACAATGGTAGTAAGTGGGGTTTGAACCTGTGGCTTTGTGGTCGTCTGGTTGAGAGAAAAATGTCTAACCCACAAGGCTGCGTCCACCCCATTTCTGAAACAGAACTGATCTTGGACCTGCACACATGCACTGTTTTTCACTTCTAATACAATGCCAATAGTGAAGTCATGATGCTGAGTCCAGCTCCCAGGGATTGGCTGTCCTTCCCATTTCTGGTTTTCCATCAGCACACATCATGACAAGCATGATAATCATCTGATCATAACCGGAACTGTGCAGGACAGTGGGTCGACCAGAATAGGTCTAACTGGGTAATGCCCAGACACAGAGCTGGTCACTGTTTTATGTCTAAACTCTTTGAGATTTAAGATGAGAAGGAAACACAATGAACTGAAACTATGCCCAAGTTTTAGTGCAACAAGTGAAAAACAGTGGCAGATTCATCTTTCCCATACATAACTGCAAGGAGGGCTGGGTATTTAATGATCACATGACACATTTAGTCTGACCACAGTGCCTGTTTTGTGTGAACATACTGATTACAAATTTTCTGGTTTGTCTGGTCTGTGGTGCAGTAAACTGTTGTCCGGGTATGGTTGGAGAGAGCCTGACCACTGAGGAAGTGGGTAACTTTAAAACATATAGAGCTCTTAATGTTGTTTGGACAAAATTCATACACTGCAGGTTAAGGCAACTGTTTTCCTGCCACCATCTGCCTAACTGCAAAACGAACCGGGAAAACTTTCCTTATGAAGGCTAAGGAAGCTGGTTGTTCTGTGCCACCTTGACAACAGCCAGGGCGTCATCCATCACCATGGTTACCCCTGGGGTGCCAACAAAGAGCACTTATTTGGGCTGGGACGGAGGATGGGAGTAAAAGTGTCTGAATTTAAAGAGGTCCGTCCCATACCGGACCCCACCCCCCATCTGTAAACTTTCATTCTCTCTTTCTTTCAATCTCATCTTCAAAGGGAAGCCCTGCTAAACAAAAGTGCTGTAATTGAAAAGGCCTGGCAGTGACAATAGCACGCAACACACAATCAAAAAACAGCCCTGATGACCTCACAGCGCTGCGGGCTGATCACGTTTCCTCACGTGCGTTTGAACGTTTACAGACGAACTAAGCTGACCAGTCACTGAGCTCGACACCAGCAGGTCTTGGTGTATGCCTGAATTGTTATGATCGTATCTACTTTCTCCCAGATGACCCAATTTAGGCAAACTCACCCTGGCCTCGACTCAACTGTGGGAGCTGACCTATATTCAGCCCCCACTTGTGGGAGGGAGAGCGCAAGAGAGATAGAGCGATGGAAGATGCATCAGAGGTGGGCCATTTCAGTTCATTCATGCTTATATGGCGTAGAGACATCAGACCAGAAAACAGTTGATTATGCTCATGTGTGCAAAGTTATTAAAGTTGTGTTGGTGAAGGCCAACAAGGCTGGAAGTGGTGCGGCCGAAGAATTAATTCCCAACAAAGAAGCTGCTTCAGGGGTGTGGAATTATTTTGGATATAAACAAGCATGGTAATATGCAAGGGAAAACTCATTTCACCATCTGAAGCATCAGAGTCTGTGCCAGGAAAGCCTGGGAGGAAAGTTCAGGAGCTAACACTAACAAAGCAAGCAGGTTCAGCATCAATTTAGTGTTAGAACACTGAATATACCTTTACTGGGTGATTTGTCAAGTTAACCAGGCTTACACGTACAAGCATAAACAGCAAGGGACGTCAAGAATACCATACTTGACAGTGTAATAACAAAAACAATATCAATACTGAATAGAGACATAGCTATACCTCAGTCAGCATTGCCAAGGTATGTTAATATCAGCACCCAAGCATGTATCAGCACCCATCAAACCAGAAGACCCGGGTTCGAATCCCACTTACTACCATTGTGTCCCTGAGCAAGACACTTAACCCTAAATTGCTCCAGGGAGACTGTCCCTGTAACTACTGATTGTAAGTCGCTCTGGATAAGGGCATCTGATAAATGCTGTAAATGTAAATGTAATCAATCATGTATCAATCATGTACAATGTAGAATTGGTAAGAAACTGCACTTCACCGGCTTTTTGCACCGAAAAGAAAAGCCATCGTCTATCTTCACCATCAACTCAGTTTTTTTTGTACAGTAACATTTTCAATCATAATTTGCCTGCAGCTCATTCATGAGAGAACCGTACTGTGAACCGTACCGTATCATGGAAAAAACTTGAGTGCATCATTGCACCCCTAGTGGACTTTACATTTACATTTACATTTACAGCATTTATCAGACACCCTTATCCAGAGCGACTTACAATCAGTAGTTACAGGGACAGTCCCCCCTGGAGCAACTTGCTAACTGGAGTGTCTTGCTCAGGGACACAATGGTAGTAAGTGGGGTTTGAACCTGGGTCTTCTGTTAGCCACTGGGCTACTACCACCACCATTTATACCCAGCCCTGATGCTGGGCTTCTCATGATTCATTTCATGACTAATGGTAAATATTTGTACTGTAAACACAAGCTGACCCGTTCTTTCGCTGAAACAATAGAACACACACCCGCAGCACCACAACGCAAACAGAGATGAAGACGCACGGTACACTAAGCTTTTATGGTTACTAGGGTCAAAGCAGCATTACACAACCTGCTGCTCACATGCTGCAGTCGGGCATAAGCGGATTGATTGGAATCTCAGTCACCAAGTTTTTTGAAAAATAATGATATGCACAACAAACCCCGTGCATTCATCATAACCAATCTGATTTAAAGAGACCATCGTATATAAGAGTACTTGCTTGCTGTTTGAAACAGACTTTATTCAGGAACATTCCCCTGGGACTAAAGACATTTCAGCTGTCTGGAGTTTAAACATCACGGCTGTAGCAGAGACCCCAGAAGCCTTCTCTGAGCCCTCTTCAAACATGTAATTATTACTTTTCAGAATAAATATATATGTTGTCAAAATGAAAGGCCTTGGAGTCCCTGACCACTGGGAGCTGAGTGTTCCAAAGGCTGAAAAGCTCGTATTTTCCAAATTCGCTGGAAATCCGTGACCATTAGACATAAATGTATAATTTATCAGAGGCTGCTGTGTTTGTTAGGGAAATAGTTGTGGTAATGGCACATATTGGATCACAGTCAGCACATATCTAAGTAATACTTAGGCAAGTACACATTTAAGAAGCCATGTCATCTCAATACTTTTTATATCCACAGTGTGTGGTGTGAAGACCTGGCTACTGGGCTTCCTAACTTGTTTGTAGCTTTTGTAGATTTATTGTTGCATATTTTCAATAATAATCGATGTTAAATGTTACCCACACACACCTTCATTTTATGCAAGCTGCATACCTCTATTTTGGTCTGTCCTCGCGCCTGTCTGTCATCTGCATCACATTTCCCAAGGTGTCCCATGGCCCTTATTTAGTATTAAACATTGCGTCCCAGGGTTTTTAAAGTTCAACATAAAGTCAATGCATTCTCCTATAGTGGTCCCCACAACCACATAACCACACCACTTAAGAACCCTACAGGCCAGCAGACACACACACAGAAAGAAAAATCCCACCACAATCACATCACATGAAAAACAACACAAAACCCTTAAACTGGCAACAGAGACCAACTCCTCATACGGCGGTTGTCAGGGAAACGAAGACTCCCTCTTTGGTCAGGTGGGTTGGGGGAAGGGGGGCGGGGTGACGTTGGTTGGCTGCTTCTCATTTGAATAGGATAAACAGCCATAAAGACTTCCAGTGTTCATTCCCTTTGAAATCCTTGCGTCATTGGCAGGGGTCCTTAGAAGGACTATTAGGCCAGCGCTGTTGTGGACATGTTGAGGGCCCCCCACATGGAACCTGGCCCTGGTCAAAGAGCAGACCCCAAAACACAAGAAAGACCTCACGCTCCAGCAAAGCCAGCATTCCACATAGCAACGTGCTGATGACCAGCAAACCAGGTTTCGTTGGTACAATACTGGCAAAGCTCACCGACGTCACAGCAAATCGACAAAGACTTAATTACCACAGTTATAAAAAGTATAGTCTTCATTAGTGCACAAATATTCGAAAATTTGACACCAGCAAAACCAGAAACACACAGTAACGTTCAAAAGTTTACAGACAAGAAGCAATCAAACTGGCCAAATCGTGCAGTATCTAGTGCACCAGCAGACATGGGTTCAACTTTCTTATTTCAAACTTTGTCAATGACTATTTATAATTATTTTTGTAATTTTTCTAGTCAAACCCTTTTTTGTTGAAACAAAAGGAAAATTATAAATGACTAAACTTTTGAACAGTTGTGTACTTACTGTGCAGAGCAATGCTACAGGGCAAACCAACAACAGTTTTTGATTTTTTTTTTTTTTTTATCTTCACAACACACAGCTACATCTACGCCGGCTTAAGATGTTCTTTCACCAGAGTATTTTAAGAACATGGCATAATAGGCCAGATTCAACTCGGGACTAATTAACGATGAATCAAACACCCCACAACAATTCACGGATTTTCATGTGAATAAACCTCTTTTGAGTTCCGAATTAAAGCACAGCCTCCCTAATTTTACTGCCGATGACTGTTTAAAGTGGTGAAAGGTCGTGCTGAAATCTTCAGTGGCTACAGTCTTTCTACCCTCATTGTCTCTTTTCAGGAGAGTCCCACACAAATCCATCAAGCTCTTATAGGAGCTTTACAGCTTCGCATGACGTCAAGCATTTTTTTTCTGAGTCCTCCTCGTTACCATGGAAATGCAGAGGGCCAATTGTAACCCCCCCCCCCCCCAATCCCGGCACGAACCTGGGTACTTTTCATTGCCCCCGAAGTGCCAGAGCACTTAAATGCACGGCTGCCTTGTTCACAGAGGGGGTGAGAAACAACATGAAAAGGCCACAGACGCTGCTCCCAACCGCGGGAACAGACCGGGTCAGATGGGCCTGTCAGGCCAGGAGATGCCGAGAGAACTCAAACATCAAACAGTGGGGCGACAAAAATGTCCTGATCTTCTCCAAAAATGTGTTCCTGAGATGGACAAATTCATGCAGCTGTTTTCATCTCAGGTGGCAATTCCTAATGGTCACAAAAGAGTAACCAATCAGTACAATCAGAACATCCATCCTTTTTTGAGCCCCCCTTTTCTTGGGTTTTCATGGTACGATAAAGATCCAGGTCGGTGACACCTGGTTCCTCACCTTGCAGGTGCCACACTCGCACCGGATTGACAGGGGGACACCCGCGCGGGCTGCCAGCTCGCCTCCTGCTGCTACTCGATAGCAGCTCCCCGGGCGAGAAACTTTATCTCCACACGAGCCGTTTCTATGTCACCGCGGCGGACAAACAGGCGGGCAGAGAAGATCCGCCACCTTCTCCATTTCAGCGCCACAGATGTCCAACCAACGTGAAATCGGACAATTTCAAACAGAAACGCACTGACATCATATCACGAACAAGCGACCAATATCCAGACTAAATTGATCACAACAAAAAAAGCTGAAAATAAAAGTGTTTCAGAAATTACCTCCCTCTCGCTATCCCGTTTTCATCCGCGCTCTGGACTCCAGCGGCTGGGAACGCTTCGTATCCGCTGCCGCTGCCAGCGAACTCACCTCCGGTCTCCGACGCCGAACACGGCGAGGCGGCTGGCTGGATGCAGGCCCCGCCCCCGGCCGGGCGCATGCGCACAGGCGCCCAGGTGCTCCGCGCCGCACCTTCGGAGTCTTCAGTGGCCTCGCGACGTCCCGAGATCCAGATAAATCACAGTCGCCCCTGGTTGCCGCCAAACGTTTATTGACAAAGTATTAAGCAAGGCCGTGATTTCTTATTTTTTTTTATTTTGTAATACATTTGCCAAAACCTATGAGGGGTTAAGTGTAGAATTCTGAGGAAAAATGCATTTAATCAACTTTAGAATAAGTTTAAATGTGATGTGCTGTTAACCCTTTCCAGATGCCCTGTAAATAAGTCAGATTTTCATTTGTATTCAGTGTAAGTTGAAGGTGCCTCAAACTATGTGTTTTTGGAAGGGGTACCAGTGAAATATACACACATACACTTTAAAAGGATCTCAAAAATAAGACCTCCTACATTTACAGCATTTATCAGACGCCCTAATCCAGAGCGATTTACAACCTCCTAGATCTGAATGAATGAGATATTCAAATAAAATTAAATAAAATGTATCAACTGATGAAGGTCTGGATTTGGAGTCACACTCAAAGTGGAAAAAATCACTACAGGCTGATCCAACTTTGATGTAATTGCCTCAAAATGAGAATCAGTAGTGCGTTTCTTCCACATGCCTGTTTGACCTCCCTACAACGCCTGGACATACTCCTGATGAGGTGGCGGATGGTCTCCTGAGGGATCTCCTCCCAGACCTGGACTACAGCATTTGCTAACTACTGGATAGTCTGTGCAACTTGGCATTGGTGGATGGAGTGAAACATGATGTCCCAGATGTGCTCAATTGGATTCAGGTCTGGGGTACAGGTGGGCCAGTCCATAGCATCAATGCCTTGCTTTAGAGGAAACCCAGGACCAACCACACCAGCATATGGTCTCACAAGGGGTCTGAGGATTTCATCTTGGTACCTAATGGCAGTCAGGCTACCTCTGGTGAGCACATTTACATTTACATTTACAGCATTTATCAGATGCCCTTATCCAGAGCGACTTACAATCAGTAGTTACAGGGACAGTCTTCCTGGAGCAACTTAAGGTTAAGTGTCTTGCTCAGGGACACAATGGTAGTAAGCGGGATTCGAACCCGGGTCTTCTGGTTTATAGGCGAGTGTGTTACCCACTAGGCTACTACCACCCACATGGAGGGCTGTGCAGCTCCAAAGAAATACCACCCCACACCATTTTGGACCCACTGCCAAACCGGTCATGATGGAGGATGGAACCATCTAGTTTCTCTAGATTCTGTCACATGTGTCACATGTGCTCAGTGTTAACCTGCTTTTATCTGTGAAGAGCACAGGGCGCCAGTGGCATTTGTGGTGTTCTCTGGCAACTGCCAAACGTGCTGCACAGTGTTAGGCTGTAAGCACAACCTCCACCTGTGGAAGTCAGGCCCTCATACCACCCTCATGGAGTCTGTTTCTGACTTTTTGAGCAGACACATGCACATTTGTGGCCTGCTGGAGGTCAGAAGTGGTCTGTGGTCACCACCTGCAGAACCACGCCTTTATTTCAGGATGTCTTGCTAATTGTCTATAATTTCCATCTCTTGTCTATTCCATTTGCACAGCAGCATGTGAAATTGTCAATAAGTTTTGCTTCCTAAGTGGACAGTTTGATTTCACCGAAGTGTGATTGACTTGGAGTTACATTGTGTTGTTTAAGTGTTCCCTTTATTTTTTTGAGCAGTGTATAATTACATATTTGCACTGGTATGTGTTCTCATTTTTTACAGCATCTGGCTAACGAGTGGATGTGTACGAAACAATACGTAGGAAAATGCTTGAAGCCAGAGGACTTCATTTGAAATCGTTTCTCGGTGGTCAACGTCAAGCCACATATCATTTTTCTTTGGCCATTGGATTCTATTTTGGTGTGAATTGATAAGTTACTGTGAGGTGTGGGACCTCCAAAGCACACAGTGCGTGTGTGCAGAAGATAACAGAACATGTCCCTCCCCAGTCTGTCGGAATGCTGCCAACTCAACTTACAGTGCTTCATAAAAAAAAAAAAAACCCAGTCAGCACAACCCTCAGTGTCTCCTGTAGGGTGTCCCCTCAACCTGATTCATTCAGATAACCCACATTCTAAGACCTCAATAGTAAGAGGTAACTAGCAACTAATGTAAGGGTGCTTGTAGTTTTGTAGCCATAATCCCTCCCTACACATGGGTGTACCTTCAGTAACAATCTATGAATATGAAAATAAAGATTACTAACACAAGAAATGTGTTTTTTTGGTTTTTGTTAGATAGTTTATGGCTCTGCAGATAAGTGCAGTGCTTCCATGGTAACAAGCAGAAGAGGCCATATGGCAGGAAAGCGAAAACGCTGAATCAGCCTGTCAGAACCGTCCTATTAACCGACACAAGCCATCTATTCCGAGGAGTCCTGGGGATCTCAGAAAACTTCTTCCTCACAACATTTAGAAGTCGTGCCCTTTCCAGATCACCCACTGTTTTATGGTCAGTGAACAGGCCTGGGATTTCAAATAAAAGGATGTGTGGAGTTCATTTCAAACTACATAGCAGGTCTCCAAATTAGAACTTCAGAAAGCGGTCCATGATTACACTGCCAGGAACTTATCACTGATGTGTTTTAACAATAGCTGCTCAGTGATAAGTCAATGCACCAGGCAAAAAGACGCTTAGTCATGCCCAAGCTACAGTGACACTTTCTCCAAGCTGAATTGTTTACCCTAACAACCGTAGAGACCAAACATAACTCAGGGACAAAAACAGTGGCATCAAATAGGCAGTTGTGCTTCTACCATCTAGAATGGCAACTTTTTTTTAATATTGCATCCCCGCACTTGCATCTATGCAAGAAAGTAGCTGGTCTATAATGACCATCATGTTTTTGCATGAAGAATATATGACTGAAAGAAAGTACCTCAGAATTGTGTTTAATATGACTTGCATTGTTACATAAAACAAAGTACACTGTGCATGCAATAGTTACATTGATTGTTCTTAAACAGATGGCTGTACGACCAATGAATGTGAATGTTTCTTATTTATTGCACACCCCACTATAATATAAAACAAAAAAAGGAATGCAACATACCTCACAGGACTGAATCACATGATCTTTGTATAGGCCCTTTATGTAACAACATTTATGAAAAGGAAGAACACTGTTTTGTACACAGCAAGTACAATGTTATAAATTTAAATACCACTGGTATAAAAGATGTCCAAATTGGATCACATAATGTGGCACAACCCCAGACACACACTGACCCATCAAATGTTGTAGCATCAGAAACCTCCTGTTCAAACAGGCCCAGAGAAAAGCCCAATTAAAGCATAACCCAGTTATACTAAGAGAAAGAACCATTGACCCAAAGGGACAAATGGGAAGCCAAAGGTCATCAAAAGCAAAGCGTGCAAGAGATTTAAAGCTGAATTTATCAAATAAAAGATTACATGAGCATACATGCACTCAGTCTTATCAGTACAAATCTCTTTCTTCCCACAGTGTCATTGGTCACTTTCATTTTAACATTGGCAAGATCCCTGTTAGTATAAAATATATGTACAACAGTGAGCACCATTCACAAACCTTGCAAGGCCACGTTTCAAATATACCAATTCTGTAAACACTGACTAGTTGCAGTTGTGGTCCAGGTCATGTGACACACTGTTACATCAGGGAAGTGTCCCAGCAGCCAACAATATCCCATTTGAAAATAATTTTGGTCCAAAGTCCCAAAAAGTTGTACAAATACCATATTTTAACCATGGTGTGAGTTTTGAAGATGAAATTAACTGCATGTGAGATGACTTTTGATAGAATAAATATTGCAATATATTAGGTTAATGCTATTTAGTCCACCATTTTCTGTAATGTTTGCATTTTGTACATTGGTCAAATCAGCAAAAGTGCATCCCCTATAAACCCACTAAGGCAGACTTTGCCTTGTATAACATTTTAAACCAGGGACACTTTTTCAACAGGCCTATGAAGTCCTGAATAAAACCTGAGTGGCTCAGTATTCTCCTCAAAATATGCACATTTCTCATGAGAGGGCTCACTAAGAGTGTTTGTGCCCGTTTCAGTCTGGTAATAGCAGAAAGAGGATGAGGGCTCAAGATTGATTTTGCTCATTTTCCAACCAAGACGGCATCTCAGCTCCAGGCATTTTGAGTTTGCTGTGGAACTCCCGTAACGTCTGATCCATCTTTTGTTGGTTCCCTGCATAGAATGATGCTACTGCACTGTGGAGCAAGACAAGCTGTTTCTGTATAACCTTCACCTGCAGATAAAACATTGACAATATTAGACTCAGGAACATTTGGATTGATCGTTTGCAGTAACATACTGGTTACTGGATGTCCTGAATTCCAGACTTACCTTACGGATTACCATGATTGTGAACACCGCAGACAGCCTGTTTTACATCACCCCAATATCAGATGTTAGAGTATTTGTGTATTTATGGTAGCAAATGAAATATACAGTAAGTGTGTTTATATATATATATATATATATAAAGAGAGAGAGAGAGAGAGAGACACACACACACATTGAAGGAAATACACAGACACATGTTTAACTGAGATCAGTTGGCTAATTCTGTGATGTTTATATTAGTCCTAAGCCTTTTCATTATGGGTAACTGCAGCAGAATTCTTCTCTTACTTTTGCAATTTGATAAAGACTGATTATTATATTCTGGTCTCTTCAACTTGTACAACACTATTTTATTCAATAAACCCCTGTAATAAGATACCAGATGTTATGGAAGGTTTGTGACTGGTTGGTAGTAGCAAACCAAACAATGCAGAAATGCAGATTTGGGCAGTATTAATGTTCCGAGTTTGATTTCAATGTTGAGAGCATTCTATAATTTGTTCACCTCACCCTGTTCTCCTCCAGCAATTTAAGCTTGACTGACAGGTCATCTCTCATTTTCTCATACTTCTGCCGGTGCTGCTGGTAGAGGATCTGGGCCTGTTCAATCTTAGGAATAGTGTTGGTGTCCCGAGGACCCAGATTCAGTTCCTCTAGGTCTATGCGATAAGCATCATACTCAACCCTGCAAAAATGTTCAACATTAAGTAACCTTCTTAAAACCAGGAACTTAAAGAAAAGATGATTTAAAAAGATAAATAAATCTATACCTGGCAGTTTCATACTGTTTGATGTTTACCACGGTGTCCTCAATGGTTTTGTTGACCAACGTATTCATGCCAGAGGTGAAAGAGTTGATGGCTTCCACTAGAGGCTCCCCATTTTTAGATAAGTATTTCTGGGTGTCTGCATTGAAGCCAAATTCCTCCTGAGAAGTATGGGAAGAACAATTAAAACCAAAAGCATACAGCTGCTGCTAAGGTCTCGAGTCTCATGACGCAGTGGTTTCCATGGCAACTCACATGCAGTTGTGGTGTCTTTAGGCTGAGGTCTGCAAATGCGTCTCCCAGGAGCTTTTGCGTTTGCAAGATCTGTGCCGTCTGAGAGGAAAGGGTCTGAGCCAGTTTGGTTATGTTCTCATAACGACTGCGCAGGTCCATCAGTATTTCGATGCCAGCCTCCAGATCCAGGTCCACCGTGCGTGACCCACGGCCCAGACGTTCTGCCACAATCTGCTTGGTACACTGCAGGGAAGGAGAGTGCTGACGTTGCTCACACAGTTATAATTAGCCAAGGCATTAATGAGATGTAACACCCAAGTCTGACAGACTGCACTCGCATCTTAATACTCACTCCGCATCTCACTCACACGCATACACCACCCTCTCTCTTTCGTCCCGAGCAACATCTTGTCTGAATCATTACACCTATGCTCCGATTATTTCAGACATGAGGAGGGTCAGGGATATTATGTTTCCCAGTCTTCCTTTACCTTGTAGGTATTGATGCTCCACTTGCGCATTTTCTCCAGCTTCTCAATGGTTGGGTTTTTCAGCCCGGTGATGACTATTGAACCGGTTTGGTTGGGCTCTGGGTCAAGACAACATGTTGAATCAGAATTCATGAAAAAAAAGTCATATCAGCAAATGTCAGAAGAATTTGCAGCATCAGGGTTGGGCTGCTGTACCTCCAGGGTAGTCAGGTATGGGGGCATCTGACTCTGCATGATTAGGTGAGCTGAGGTCATTACATGGCATGCCCTGTGTGAAACATACAAACACACACTTTAATCATCCTAATCCTTCTACAGTACATGTAGAGTGATGTGACTCCAACATTATAGGATGTGTCTAAAGAGATTTCTAAGGAAGGTCATAGTCAATGACCTGGTTTTTTAGATCAGTACTACAATTACAGCATACTACAACATGAAAAGATTATCTTTGAAAGTGACGAAGAAAAGATACAGGGCTTTTATGTTTACCAAAACCCTTTTCAAATTATATATATATAAAAGCTCAATGGCTCAAAATATCTGACTGTTGCGTTTGTAAACGGAAGAAAATGAGAAAATGTTATCTTCAATAAACGTTGGCCCTTCCATAATTTAGTTGGAAGGGGATGGTTCCTCATCACAGGAGATGTAATTACTTTAACACGAACTCACACAAAGGCTGTCAGAGCAGGAAGTGCTCACTTGGGAGGCAAATAATCCCTCTCCCTGCCGCACATGCCAGAACGCATCATATCATACGGGCCTCTGCTGGGACACGTTTGGAACGATCAGAAACGGTTTTACAGAATGCTCATGGACGTTCAGCCAAGGCAGTGCAGTAGACTTGCTATTTAGAGAGAAAGAAACCCATAAAAGTGTTTGTATGCACGGGGCAAGCTTATGGGGCAGTGGTGGCCAAGAGATTAAAGAAGCGGCCTCCTAATCAGAAGGTTTGCTCACCAAGGGTGATGGTTAAAAGCAGAGGACACATTTTGCTGGGTCACCGTGTGCTCTGCTGCAGTGTTTCACAATGACAAATCACTTCACTTTCACTTGGTGGCAACTACTGAATATTCTAGTAATTAATTAGCTTTCTGCAGTTTTCTTTAAACAGCATATTTTACAAGCCTTCTACAAAAATGTCCACTCGATCATGGATATCATTATTGTACTACAAGAATCAAAGAGGTGCATGCATTGTACCTGAGCTCAACATGAAAAAAAGACAGCTAGTTAACTACCAAAATAAAATTAATCCAGTGTGACATTGTCTGTGGTCTCATAAAGAAGACAGGGCACCGCTGTAATGTGAGGATCCGAGAGAGTCGTGGTGAGAAAGCACGAATCAGATTGAGAGCCAGTATTTGTGCAACTGGCATGCGAGCACCTCGGCCCTATCAGCCGCTGCATGTCGACTGATAACCAGGCCATTGTGTGGTGCAGAGACAGATCACTAAATGACTGCGAATTTCCCAAGCACCATACCGACGGCCACATCGCCCTGTTGGACACATAACTCCATGGCAAGAACGCCGCACATGTGGCCTGCTTTCTTCACACACATACAGATGTGCAAAGGATGTTATGAACATAACTATTCGACTTTCACAATACTGCGCTTGTTTTGTAATTTTGTGTATCAGCGTAAAATGTATAAAAACGGCTTGAAACTGATTGACCAATTAAAACAGATTAAAAACTCCAACACCTCTGGCTTGTCTTGACACAGGCATGGTTTGACTTGTGGAAACTCTCTCCTCTCTGACCGAGGTATTCGGGGAAAATAAAAAAAATGCTTACAGCACCACGCTCACCAAGAAGCCGTGTGACTGATATGGTTACAGTTACACAACGCCACAGCGGGCTAGTTATCTGTACACACCTGAGAAACACATGGCAATTAGTTCGCACGCCCATCAAATCACAAAGCCACTTGTTTTTTCCTCCATTCACTCGACCTAGCCCTATATACACTACAAGTGGTGGTAGTAGCCTAGTGGGTAACACACTCGCCTATGAACCAGAAGACCAGGGTTCAAATCCCACTTACTACCATTGTGTCCCTGAGCAGGACACTTAACCCTAAAATTGCTCCAGGGAGACTGTCCCTGTAACTACTGATTGTAAGTCGCTCTGGATAAGGGCGTCTGATAAATGCTGTAAATGTAAATGTAACAAACACATGCCCATATATAGAATGCAAGACACACGCTTGACTTATGGACCGGACATAGGTGGCCAGGAGCAACAAGCACCACTTTAACTTCAGAACATGACTTAAACACAGTCCAGCATGCATCAAATTCCTGCTAGAATGCCAATTCCTGTAGGCACTTTATCAGAGCAACCACGTAGTTGACACTGAGATACAGAAAAACCATCGCAAAACGCAGCATACGCAGCTTACCATCTGAGGTCCGTCTTCTTGATGTTCCTCTCCCATTCCACACCTTGCTCCATTATTTGAAATAGAGGAATTGCCCGGCAGGGACGTTTCAAGCTCCCCTTCCATATTCTCGTCTTTCTAAGAAAAGCATCGATATTTGATTTACAGTACATATACAGAATATGCATATGCTCACTTGGGCAGAGTACAAGAAATCCCACTCATTAATATTTACATATGGGAGAAGATCTGTATTAAAAGCACAGCAGCTGTCGGTTCAGGGTTTGATTATCACGGTTTGTGAGAAATGGGCAGTGGCACATCCACCTATTTAAAAAGAAGGTGGAGGACCGGTTCCATTTCTGTTCTGGGGGATGAGTTTATTTTAATGCAACTACACTAGAATCAATCCTGCAGCATCTTTCCAAGGGAACACTTCATTTGGAAACTGCAGCATGCAGAGGAAGCTACATTAAGTTCACAAAAAAAAGAACAATCCTCTTTATTATTAGTAAAATTTAAATAGTGCATTATAGACATTCTTCTACTTCCTGTTAAAGGATCTGCTAAAAAGATCTTGGCACTGCTCCTCTGTTGTGCGCTAATAGGAACGTCCCAGTTGTGTGAAATACTTTCAGAGTTCTTTTTTTTTTTTTTTTTTAAGTTGAAAAATACAAGTTTATTAACAGTGACAGAATAAGGGCTGATGAAGGACAGTAGAGCTTTGCTGTAAAAGAGAAAATCCCCCGGGCGGCGATCTGCAGGCACCTAATGTGAAGAGGTCAAGAGGTGAGTCGAAGTGGCCTTTATTTGTGGTGATGACGTCAGATGTTTGCAGAGCGAACTAAGGTTAAAAAGACAAGGGCAACACACACACACACACACACAAATACACACCGCAGAACAATGGTGACACGTAGCCGAACTTACTTGGTGTTCTGTTTGAAAGTAGCTCGCCATGTTTATTAAAACGAGTCGGCGATATTTCGGCGGCGAAGGCTCGGCCGCCTTCTCTTACCTGTTCGTCGTCGCTCCGCGTCAGGTCTCCGGTGTTTAGGGCGAGAAATCTTTTTTTTTTTTTTACATTACGCGCCGAATGGGACCCTGAGCTTCGGTGCAAACTTTCACGCTAACTTTTCGAAAGGCCGACGACGCAGGAAGTCTGCGCTAAACTTATTAACACGCCGAGACACGCCGTGCGGGGAGACGCGGACCTCAGGAGCGAAACCCGAACTTTTTTTTTTACCGGAAGAGGACGAATTTGAAGACTTGAGGAACGCGTCCAATTCACATCCGGGACTTCAAAATAATAAGAAGAACAGATTTTTGTCGTCGTCACTTTGCAGCTCTATAACAACGTGGTCCTTTTGACATTAATCCAAAATCCAAATAATCTAATAATGTTCATAGTCATGAGTTTTAACGCCAAGAGTTTCTTGCTCATTAGCAAGGTCCGTTTTTAATAAAACACCTATTCAAGGCAAAGTTTTGGGTAAATGATTAAGCTTTAATACATTTAAAAGACTGAGAGGAAGAACTCACAGTCATGTGATGCCTGCCGTTTGGGTGGAAATTGCGCCCCCTGGTGGAAACTCTTCGCTATAAAGCCTTTCTGTAATATGGTGTAACATGAGTTAAAGAGTGAAAAGTATGGAGCATTTCAAGATCGTATGGTTCATAAAACTACCAGGAAACATGTGATGACTTTGTTGCAGATTCTTGCAGAAGTGTTGGGTTTTTTTCCAAGGAGACAAAGTTTTAGCAGGCAATTTGCTGTCTGATCCTATGCAGATATATAGCGCAGCCTAACACTTCTAACAACTTCATTATGAATAAGCATCGTTGGACAAGTTGCTTGAATTTACAACAGTACCACATTTGTCATGCAGTGCTTTTTTTGTCTCATAGGCATTTTTTGTGAACTGTGGACACTGTACAAAATATTGTACTGCCTGATTGCATTGGAGACACAACTGTAAATATTATAGACCTGAAACATATTCTGAATGAGATTAGTTTGGTAGGTATGCATTATCTTTGATGGAACACAATAAATATAATAGCTTTTTCCTTTCAACAGTAAACTTGAGCAGTTCAATGACAAATGTTTAGAGAGAATATTAATGGTGCTCTGCACATACAACTGATCATGTCTGTGAAGGACCACCTTCATATTTCCTAATCTGTGTAGGAAATATGTGTAAGCATTAAACAGAAAGAATACATGTATTACACATAATGTATTACATGCAAATACATGTAAACTGAATATCATTGGCATGAAAGTGAATGTGGATTTCTTTTCTCCCCAGACTTGAATGATATGGATTTGATAGGATTTGATTTTCTTATTTTCTGAAAGCATCTCTTTAGATCATTCTACCTTGTTATGTTGTTTACATAAAAAAGACGAGCATCCTCTATATACCTGAGAAACAATTCCAGCTGGATCACAGATGCAACTAGTTCAGTGTGGAACAGACTGAACTATTTTTTTCTTATGTAAATCGTGGCTTGTTTTGTTATCAACAAAATACAAACTTCTTTACTTTAAATTATATTTCTTATCTTGCGATGGTGTGTGTGTGCTAATGTTATTCAGTGTCAGTGTGTGCCTTTCACGGCCCCTTTAGAAAGGGAAGGGGACTGGGTGGCAGCACCGTACCAGCCTGTCCTCACAGTACCACTAACATGCACAAAGAAAATCACTGAAAGAGTGAGCAAAGTCATTTCTGTTCTTTCTGAGTATAACCTCTATACTCAACCTTATACATAATCAACCTCAAACAGAAGTCGCTTACTGGGAGACAAACCCACAGCCAATGAGGCAGAAGAGCCTCTTCTGTGATTGGCTCAGGGTGCAGAGCCCCGCCCCCCCGGTGTGCTGGTGTCGCTGCTGAGCTCTGTTTTTGTTGCCGTAGCACTGAGAGTGGAAAAAAGGAGGAGGAGGAGGAGGAGGCGGTGAAGCCAGGCTTGCGCTGTTGAGCTCTGATGAGCGCACCTCCACGTCACAAGAAGATGGGAGCCGATGTGAGATGTAGGCCCCTCATCGTTCATCCCAGGGATCCCTGATAACGTCAAGGTAAGGCCTGAGAGACTGGGAGAAATTGAGAGAGAGAAAGAGAGCGAGACAGAGAGAGGGACCCGGCCACTGTGGTAATGGGAGAGGAGGACAGAAGTGCATGAGGGAGGGGGTTAGCAGAGATGCTCAGATGAGAGAGCTTCCTCGTGGAAGGCCTTTTCTGGCCAACATTCTTCTCTTGCTTTCTACCCACACACAATTGCATGACTGTATGCATGTGTAAGGCTGCGTGGGGGTGTTTGTGTGGGTGAGACATGACCGTATCAGTGGATCAGGGTTCTAGCATGCATCTCCCCACACACCCGGTTGTCTCCAGAGCCGGTGGCCGCCTCACGGTGAAAGCTAACAGGCTGTTCTAGTCATCTGACGTTCGGCTGCGGCGTTAGCCAGAGGGAAATCCGCTTCACTGCCTTTAAATGGCCTCCTTATTGCCAGAGAAGCGGCTCCCTCTCTGTCTGGCTCGTCTCTCCTTCCCTCAGTCCTCCCCCAACCCTCCTATTCTCGCTCCACCATGTGATGTCATGGTTTCATGTGCAATAACAGCTTTAATGAAGGTTTTGATTTGTTGGTGTTTCTAGAATGAGCTACAGCAGAGGGAGAGGGGGAACGCTCGCTCTGTGTGAACCTTGCTCATGGTGTGTCTCACGTCTGTGGAAACAGACCTCAGATCCCTGAGGCCTGCTGTGCTTTGTATGCGATCGTTGAATGAAGATATCAATTTCCTTAAAAGCCTTTTTTTTTTCCTCCACCAAGGAACTGATCAACAGAATCAATAATCGGTTGGACAAAGGCAAACAGGCACAGCAGAGTGCAGCCACTGACACTGACACTTCCAAGCTGGCATGTACTGAAATGCTGCACATATCCTTCATGAACTGCTGAAATTGATCCTAGGCCTGCACTCACAGGGCATATTGAAGTAGGGGTGTAGAAAGGGGTCTTGGCAGATTTCTGGTAGTGCCCCTGATGGATAGAGATCAGGAAAAGATTAGACATTGAAAGAACAGGCAATCATTCATGTGCCCGAATGTGGGGTCTTAGAGGATGACTCTTCTGGGAAATTATTTCTGCTTGTTATATTGTATGTAGTCTTTTGAAGATATGTGTTACTGTTTTTTTTTTTTGTTTCAGTTTTTGAGGCCTAAATAAGGAACATTATACGAGAGCCTTGTTTTACCCATTTGGATACATAGCATAGCTGGAGTAAGCCTTAACCTCCTGTGGGGGTTCACAATACATTCAACTGAGGGAATGAAGATGAAAGTAAAGAAATTTGCCATGAAGTCATGAGCTGTCAATCAGTACATGATACCATAT
Organism: Denticeps clupeoides; assembly: GCF_900700375.1. Taxonomy (NCBI): domain Eukaryota; kingdom Metazoa; phylum Chordata; class Actinopteri; order Clupeiformes; family Denticipitidae; genus Denticeps; species Denticeps clupeoides. The sequence goes on from NC_041707.1 coordinate 22,712,954, forward strand.
TTAGAATGAATACACTCATGGCCATTTTAATGTTAATGAAAGTTGAGGGCTAGAGCTGAAGAATTGAAAGGTGTACAGAAATGTGAGGTAATAAACGTCGCCAACCAGCCTCAGCATAATGTGACACAAACTCTGCAGGTGTAGCCTTAACGTAGCTTAAAAGTGATGAAATTGGTAAAGCTCTCCTGTGTCATCCTGACCTTGTGGAGGAACTCATACAAATACATTTTTACATTTTTACTCCCACAACATTGCACAGTGTAAATGCTTTGGTTCTAAAATAGATTTTCCTCCACTTGTATCTGGATACCAATGTATGGCTGCAAATGATTAGATTACATTACTTCATGCGTGTTCGATCACTGACCATCAGTCATCAATAAATGTGAAATATAATCTGCACAATGAAAATGAATGAATTCATGTTGCCGTTCAAGAAAAGCATATGTGTACTTGTACTAAGAAATCCTCAGAAAGCTTTTTGTGAAACCCCCTCTCCAACATGGCCCTCCTCAGGTTGCCATGGTAATACAGTGAACTCTATTAAATCAAATATATTTTTGTGTTATATTGTATATTGCAGTGTCCTACAAATCCAAAACTCTTTTTCTGCTCTGGATTTCACCATCCATAAAAGTGAATGCATATTCAGTTCCATTACTATAATGAAGGAGGAAATGAATTGGATTGGAATGCTGCAGTGTTTTGAGCCGAGCACAAGGCACTGGCTTTAGAATAAAAAATGCAAGTCTTTTTTAGCAAAAAATTATTCAGGATAGTAACAGAAAATGTCTTGTCTATTTTTGAATTCACATATGTTATTCACATTGAATGCTGGACAAGGATTATCATATTTTAGGGAAGGCCTTTGAAGTAACATGTATTTGGTGTGAGGGACTGGGGGAGGGACTTTGGATCATAAATGATTTATGGAAGCCCACCAGCTGCTTTTGTGGTGTTTGGGTGTGGGCGTGTCTGACTTTTCTGTCTGACTGTTTTGCCTCTCACACCCTCTTTCTGAGTAAAAGATGGGCAGGCCAGAGCAGATACTATCTTGCCCAACGTGCCTTCAGAGTAACACAGACACTTACTACCCTTTATCTGTCTGCAGCCAGGCTAACTTTGCACCATATCACAACTCCAACAAAACAGAGACAATGTGGAGTGACTAGCAGACTGCCATACATACACATAGCATTGCACCGCATATACTCAATACACACATTCTTGATTTATTTAGCTTCTCAGACGGATTCTTCTTGTACCTTGCAGTTCTCACCTGAAACCGCATGGCGCAGCAGGGGTCACCAGACAGCAGCAGTGAAGAGTGCACTGTGCTCGAGGCGCTGCCCAATAGAGCAGCAACTCTGATCTGTTCGGAGCACGCAGGCAAGGTACAAACACTCCTGCCATCTGCAGCCATTAACAAACAGCACTGCTTTTCATCTTTGGGGACTTTAATGTCCGGTGCAGTTTGATGTGGTTTGTTGAACACCAGTCACTTATCCAGGTTTCTCTGATTCCAAGCTTGAACAATTTATTCTTAGCTTGAACATTAAATTATCATTTCAAAAACTATACTAAAACAAAACAAAAAAAAGATCTGTAAATTTTTTTTATTTCTTAAAATACATAAATAGGTAAATCACTGGATGAAAAGCACAAAACCCTGTGTATAAAAACTGAAGCTTTACACATAGCTCATCATTGAGCATACAGAAGTGCACATCCTACACACATCTGGCTATTTGAGATGTTTGACTGTTCAGACTGTATGCTATACAAAAGACCCCCCCCCCACATATTATGATGGTCTTATCAACACAGTACGCAGCAGGGTAATCAATAATGAAATGCGTCTATTTATTCTCACAGTGTAGTAAATAACAACATATTTCTATCACCATCGACACAGTCAGCAATTCTGTGGATACATACACGTTTGACAGTACATAGTGAAAAATACTTGAAATTTGTAAAAGATTTCTAATTTTAGTTGAAAGATTAATTGATTTGATTAGCTATTCTAATGAATCTGACCTCTTGCATTATCTCCATTTTTTTATTTAGTAAAAGCATGGGGAAAAGACAATTAATTGGACTGACTGCCAGGATGAGTGTTTAAAAGAGTAACACATATCTTGTATGTGAAATGGATCACATTTATTATGCGACTATATGAGCCCACTTGCTTTTGTAGACCATTTCCATATGGTTAATTTGTCTGTTTGAGAAATAGAGAGAGAGAGAGGGATGATATTTTATATGATGGCTGGGTGTGGACACTGCTATGTTATTTGTTAGGTAACGGAGCTCTACTGCACACCCTGCCTGACAGCTGTCTGTGACGAGTGCGTTGCCGGGCAACATGCAGACCACTCCACTTTACCCCTCGCGCAAGCAGTGGAGCAGCATCGGGTCATCCTACAAGAGAGAGTGACTGCAGCCAAAACCAGGTTTAGCACGGATAGGGATGTGCTTAGTAAAGCCAAATTAGCATTCCAGCTGAATAAATGATCTGATCGAATAAACACGTTAATTCACTTTTCCCTGGTGGGTTTATTAATTAACTGAATTTTCAGACTGCCACAGGTCACTGAGGCCCAGCAGTCTCTCAGAGACATCATGCAGCAGCTCAGCAGCCAGAGGAACTCCATAGAGGAGGATATCCACACAGCCTTCTCAGAGCTCCACAAAACTCTTGATGTCAGGAAGAGTGTGCTGCTCATGGAGCTGGAGGTCACCTATGGACTCAAACAAAAAGTACATTCTATCAGCTGGCTACTTTATATTCCCTCGGCTGGCATCACAGCAACAGTGCAGCTTAATAGTGAAGAGAAGCCTTGTGGTGGAACAAAACTTACCTGGTAGCCTAGTGGGTAACAGGCTATTCGCCTATGAACCAGAAGATGGTAGATTCACTACCATTGTGTCCCTGAGCAAGACACTTAACCCTAGGTTGCTCCAGGAGGACTGTCCCTGTAATTCTATGTCGCTCTGAATTAGGGCATCTGCTAAATTGCATAAATGTAAAAGTAGAATTTGCGTATTCTCCTGATGTTTTACTAGGTCTCCTCAAAGTGCGCTGATATCCCCATAAAGACCTGAGAATATTGGGGGTGCAAAAACTGGCTGGCCCTGGACGTGCTTGTGTAAGTGAGGTAAAGAATCCTGTCAGATCTTGGTCTAAATCTGCCTGTCTGTCTTTTTTACTGACAACTGCAGGTGCTGCAGTCTCAGCTGGACTCTCTGCTTCAGGGTGAGGAGGGCATCAGCAGCAGCTGCAACATGACAGAGGCAGCCCTGGGTGGGGGCAACGACGCTGCAGTTCTCCAGGCCCACCGGGACGTGGGTGAGCGTCTGAGCGAGCTGGCTTGCAAAGGTCTTCCTCTGCAGCCTGAGGAAAATGACCAGCTTGACCTTCTGATGGAGTCAGAAGGCCTTAGGAAGTCCATCCATAATCTGGGCACCATCGTCACCACCAATGCTGTGGCAAGCCAGACTGAGGCCTCTGGTGATGGGTTGGAGCACTGCATTGTGGGCCAGCCAGCTTCTGTCACCATCACCACCAGGGACAAATCAGGGGGACTTTGCAAGTCTGGCAACGCCATCATCTCGGCAGAGGTGTTCACACCTGAAGGGAGCATAGCAGATGGAGAGATTGTGGACAATAAAAATGGAACGTATGAGTTCCTGTACACCGTGCGGAAGCAGGGCGACTTCAGCTTGGCAGTCAGGCTCTATGACCAGCACATCAAGGGAAGCCCCTTCAGGCTAAATGTGAACAGCTCCCCTGACGACTCCCCAACCACCACAACCACCACATCGGCTGCCAACGCAGCCTCCACAGGCTCCAGCGAAGGGGGTGCGAAAAGGCGCAGTGCCAAGTCTCCTGGTGGAGGGAGCAGGAGCCGCCAGAGAGGTGTGAGGCGAACTGGCAGCATGTTCAGTACCCCCAAAAAGAAGGTGAACCCCATTGAAGATGACCTCATCTTCAAAATTGGTGAGTCAATCCAGGATTTATGGTTGTGTGCGATTTATGTTGCTTTAACAGCTTCTTCATAGAATGGAATGAGTGGATTCATTGACTCATACCAGTGAACTCACTAGAATATTGATTGTAGTAACATCACTTGTATATATCTAAATTATGAACATAACAAAACCACATACATTCTTCAAAATAATGGAGGCACATTTATTCTTTTTTTGCTCAGGATCAAAAGGAAGAAACAAAGGTGAGTTCACAAACCTCCAGGGTGTGGCAGCATCATCAACAGGAAAAATCCTTATTGCAGACAGCAATAATCAGTGCGTCCAGGTGAGCTTAGAAAGAAATTCCAGTGCATAAATAAAAATGTCAAAGAATTGCATTCATGCACAAGATTGACATCTGATGTTTTTTTGCCATGTTTGTGTCAGATTTTTTCAAACCAAGGAGAGTTCCAGAACCGATTTGGTGTGAGGGGTCGGTCGCCAGGGCAACTGCAGCGTCCCACTGGTGTGGCTGTCCACCCAAATGGTGACATCATCATTGCTGACTATGACAACAAATGGGTCAGCATCTTTTCCAGTGACGGCAAGTACAAGGTGTGTACAAAAAAGACATTTTCTCTGCTACAATCTTAATGTAAATTCACTGCTGTTGTTTCCATTATTGTTTTTAAAATATGATGACGAAGATGTTTTTTAAATAATATTAATGATGATTAAATCTATAATTGCATTGTACATTTATTATAACAGGTTCCTAAATGAGAAGCATTTGCTCTGAACAAGAAGTTGGTGACGTACACTAATGTGCTGTGCTATAATTTTTTTTAACTTGAAGGCTAAACTGGGCTCAGGCAGGTTGATGGGTCCCAAGGGCATCTCTGTGGACCAGAATGGCCACGTAATAGTTGTTGACAACAAGGCCTGCTCTGTCCTCATATTCCAGCCCAGTGGGAAACTAATAACCAAGTTTGGTAGCCGAGGAAATGGGGATAAGCAATTTGCAGGTTGGAAATGTGGCTTTTGAACCACAACTTGATTATACTATACAGAGTTACATTTGACATGAGTTGCTCTGATTTTTTTGTTGTTAATGTTTTTTTTTATTCTCTTTTTAGGTCCACACTTTGCAGCAGTCAACAACAATAATGAAATCATTATAACAGATTTCCATAATCACTCAGTTAAGGTAAAAATACACACATGATGGCTATATGACAACATTTCAATATAGTTTGTAGGTTATGAGTGTGTTGGGTCAGTGGTGGCCTAGTGGTTGAAGGTTGCCGGTTCGAATCCCGATCCGCCAAGGTGCCACTGAGCAAAGCACCGTCCCCACACACTGCTCCCCGGCCGGCTATCATGGCTGCCCACTGCTCACCAAGGGTGATGGGTTAAAAGCAGTTCTCTGTATCACTTTTTTTGTGAGCGAATATATAACAATATTTGTATATATCTGATGACAGGTGTTTAACACAGAAGGGGAGCTTCTGCTAAAGTTTGGATCCAACGGTGAAGGGAATGGTCAGTTCAACGCCCCAACAGGAGTTGCAGTAGACATCAACGGGAATATAATTGTGGCAGATTGGGGAAACAGTAGGATCCAGGTAGGGATGCCAGTACAGGTCCATGAAATGCAAGCGCTGTCTCTTTAAAGTTGCAATATGCAAGACCCCCTTCCTCCCTCACTAGAATGCTGTGGTGTCCACCTGTTATAATATAAGAAGACAGACACATAGTGCCTCCTCCTGCATGCAGACTGCTGATCTAGTTAAACTACATTTTTATTTCATGTTTCAAGCCACCAGCTAAAAACTTAGTTCCTCTTTATCAGCGCACACTTCTCCAAATCAACATAATTTGAAGACCACACATATTTACCTCTCAAAAGTAACAATGACCGCACCTTGGTCACATACCCAGTCTAAAAAGATATCTTGGTGACAGGAGAACTGATCAAGGTTCAAGTGGACCTGGAGCTCAAGTTCTACATGATTGATAAGACTGCATTTCTTATGCATTTCATCTTAAATACAACTTTTTTAATAGTTTCTGAAGTCATTTATATATAAACATCATTGTTCATATAAATGCTACAGACGGCAAGATATCTTATGTGGTGCATGCAGTTTTGATCCCTTCCTTCCTTCATCTAAATTTCTCCTTCTGTTTCCTCCCTGTTTCTGCACACTGCTTTTCTACCTTCTTTTTGACATCCATCTTCCTTTTCATCTCATTTCTGTCCCCTCACCCCCGTGAAGGTGTTTGATGGCAACGGTTCCTTTCTGTCCTACATAAACACATCTGCTGACCCTCTCTATGGCCCCCAGGGGCTCGCACTCACCTCTGATGGCCATGTAGTGGTGGCCGACTCCGGGAACCACTGCTTCAAGGTGTACCGCTATCTCCAGTGACCCGGAGGTGGAGCCAAGGAATGGTTGCAGGGGCTGATTTACACTGAAGCATTTGATAGTCCTGTCATACACACCAGTTGAAATACTGTATGGACTGTGACACTCCTAAACCAACCAATCTCTAGTGTGACAAACTACATGAAGGCTTCATGACTCCTGAACTAGGGTGTCCCTTGAAATTATACTGAAAATCCAGGGCTGTTCACGCAGAGATTCTACAAGGTGGTCGCCAACCTTGGTCCTGGAGGACACGCATCCTGCACACTTTTGGGTTTACACTGATTTAAAACTCCTGTTTCAACTTCTTCAGTTGAATCAGGTGTGCAAGAACTAAGCTATGTGGGGCTGGTGCCCTCCAGGTTGGTTTGTGACCACTGGATCTTGGTATTAGAGCTCAATTATAAAACCACTGCACTTTTGTTGGGGTATCGCACCAGTTTTTGCTCTCCATGTCTTTCACACGGAATTTCCTGTTTTGCTGACTGCTGCCCGACTCCAATGCCAAAAGCCACGGATGTAAAATTATGCTTTACGAATTCTCATCATCATAATGGGGACAGAAACCTGCAGTCCTTCAAGTCTTTGTAAATGTGAGTGTTTACCCCTTCTATTTTACTATTAATATGATTGATCAATTAACAATTAATATATTTGTATATATATTTTTTTTTGTGCATGAAAGCCATCTTGGAAAGAACAGTTCTAGGATGCTATTCCTATTCCTGAATATCTGTTCAGTAATAGTAGAGACAAAATTAATATGATTATGAGAAAACAAGTTATATGGACTTTTTTTTTTTTTGCGCAAATTATCTTCAAAATATTAACCGTATATTTTTTCCCAAATGAGTCACTCTAAAAATTCTAAATTTATATTTGTCAACTTATCTTTCATAATTAGTTTGTAGGTCAGTAGTCAAATGACAAGAGGGTTCTTATTGCGCAAATGACAGAAAAAAAAATTCCACAATTTCTGCATTCATTGTTAACGTTCAATAAAAAAAAAAAAAAAACAGTTACAGTGTGGTAGTGCTTGCCTATAAATACAAGTCATATTACTTGAACATGCATACTGGGGTCTTATAGAAGCATGTCTTACACCTTGAAGTTGTGACAGTACATTCAAAATCTGTAATGACACACCATTCACCATTGCCTGTTTAAAGATGATATATTTGTAAAATTATGGGGAAAAAAATAACGTTCGGTTGATTTTGACATTTTACACCAAGCTGAGAGAAGATATACTGAATGGGAAAAAATGTTTTGTACAGTCTGAATGTGTATTTCTTTGCTTCATATAATAATTCCTTTATCAATTTAAACTTTTATTTAATTTAGAAATCAGTTTAGTTTTGTACATGGTCTTCTGTCTTAACATTGGATAGTAAAGGAATGTCATGATGATAGAAAAACACTTGAATGCTTGTCATTCATGTCTGTATCCCATTTAGCCTTAACATGCCCATTGTTCACATGTAATTATGAATGTTATTTTTATTTATTTAAGTAGACATGTGTCTATGAATGGCCTAAACAAGCCTGCTTTTACCAACAAATCTTCACAACTGTCAACTGTGCTGATGTGCAGCACTTCAATAAAGCATTGACTGCCATTTATGCCATGCTTCTTCATTTCTGATGTTGCCACACTAGATGTGGATGGTTAAAACTGTCAGAGGTGCAATTTAATTTATTATACTTAATTATGTTACATTTATTTAATTAAAATGGGGGCTTATTAAATAAATTCCCACTTACTACAATTGGGGCCCAGAGTAAGACACTTAACCCTTTGTGTGGTCTTTAGGACCCATTTCATTTACCCATGTAAATTTTCATTATTCCATAATGCACCCAAGACAATTAACCGTGAGTTGCTCCAGGAGTACTGTCCCTACAACTAATGCTTGTAAGTATAAGGGTGTTTGCAAAATGCCATAAATTTCCTATAAAATAATTGCATGTCAGCCATTTGTACTCATTACTTAATTTTTAGTCTGTTCTACTATTGGATATGGCTGTAAGAAATGTGGCGTTATTGTAGCATCGTGTTTCTGCCGCTAGGTGGAGACAGAATACACGCAACGCCCAACCCATTCTCCGGCTCACAAGCTTTACTAAGCAGCACAAATTAACCTATAAACGATTCAATCAAAGGACACAGATAATATTAAGAAAAGAGCTCACTGGTTAGTATGCAACTGTCTGGAAACAATTTAGAGATAAAGGGCATTCTATCTAGCATCTCACTGTTAAACATGATCTTACATATATAAATACAAATCATTGCACAGTTACTTCAACATTTAATATAGAGAAAATTAACAGTAGTATTGCAAAATAAATAAACAAATAAATTAAAATTTGGTCTGGTCAAACACCACATGCCACTGTTCTTCCTCTTTGAATCTCTGTTCCCATTTGTAATACGGCTCACTGTGGAAGTCAGGATTTAATCCTTTAAAAGGCTTTAGACAATGAAGTTAAGCTTCATTTAATCATTCATTGCCATTTATTGTCTGCAGAGTAAAAATATCTCACTGGTTTTGAGTGAGTGGTAGATAAGTTTCCTCTTTCCGGAACAGCTTGTGTCATGCATCATTACAGCCAAACAGCATTTGCATATCAAGGTTTATATTTAGGTAGACTTTTAAAGACTGTTTTTTAGTTTCTGGTGTACACCCCCCAAAAAAAAACTCAAAAATATTTTTTAATATTAAGAAAATAGAGTTTACTGAGTGTTTGCTTTGCTAATACAGACATTATGATTCTTCAGACATTTGTATTTGTCACTGGCAAATCTTCCTGATGTTGCTCAACCTTCAAACTCTCATTTCCACTTTTCACTTCACAACAGGCAGTTGTACCAATCATAATGTTTTAGACCAAAAGTTCTACTGGCTGCACACCAGATGAACATTTCCTGAAACACTGGTTTCATACACTCCCCTTGAAGCCCATGTAAAACATCACTTCCCCATGCCAATGCCAAGAAGCACATAGGTAGTGGACAGAAGAGGAGAACACACAGTTTGTGCCAGAAGGTAAAACATTTGAAAAAAATACAATATTAACCTTTATTTCTTTCCTGCCTTTTAATGTTATTCAGGTATATTGGTTATTTTTTTATTATTTCAGGATGACTTTACAAATTGTAATTGTCATGTGGGTGTTCTGGGGTCAAAGCTCTGTGGTGACAAATGCCTGTGACTGTAACGAAAACCTGGTCTGTGACTGCTCCAGTCAGGATCTACTCCACGTTCCCAGAGTCCCGAACAATGTTCTGGTGCTCAACCTCTCCTCCAACCACATCCAGGTGCTAACAGAAGGAGACCTGCGAGATTACAGAACTATCAAAATCCTGAGCATCCAAAGAAACAAGCTCCAGACAATCAGCAGCATAGCATTTAAGTCCCAGTTACAACTGGAGGCCTTGGACTTGTCTTTCAACCAACTATCTAATTTGTCACATCTGTGGTTTGAGCCGCTTTGTTCGTTAAGTTACTTAAACATCCTGGGTAACCAATACATTACCCTTGGACCAGTATCCCTGTTTCAATCTCTGGGAAACCTGAGGATTTTACAACTGGGAAACCCATTTCTACAAGAGGTGAGGAAAACGGATTTGCAAGGACTTGACCATCTTAGTGAGCTAGTGTTTGTTGCCACAAACTTGTACACGTACGAGGAAGGAAGTTTTGACACAGCCCATCCTCTCAGCTCTGTTACGCTCACCCTCTACTGGCCATTCTTGCGGAACGCCACCCTAGTTTCCCAGATCCTAAAGGACGTCTCTCATCCTGAGACCACTCTGGTGATTTCTGACACACTGCTTCGTGACAATTGCTCTGTCCAGCCCTTCTTAGAGGTCAATCGAGCAGGAGTAAAGAGACTAGTATTACGTAACACGTCCTCCTCTGATGAAGCAGTTGTCTGCCTCCTGGAGGCATTGGACCATGCTCCATTATCATATTTGGCTCTCGAGGACTCTGCGTTTATTGGCGGTGGCTGGTGGCAAAAGGCTAAGTGGACAAATCACAGTGCCCTGGATTCGGTCTACATTCGCCATATCCAAATTCTAAGCTTCTATTTGTTCAGCTCATTGCAGCAGCTTGATTTCCTTCTGAAGTATCTCAGAGACGTGTCCCTCATCAATACGATGGTGTTTGTAATGCCCTGCAACACCTCCAGACTTATGCCAAGGCTTGAATATCTGGATTTAAGCCAAAACCTGCTCTCAGACATGACAATTCGAGAGTCACTATGCAATGGAGATGGATCTATGAGGAAGCTGCGGGTTCTAAATGTTAGCCGGAACTCAATCAAATCACTGGGTCTGATGTCTCAGTTGGTCTCTAAGCTCTATAATCTGTCTGCTCTGGACCTGAGTTACAATACTTTAATTAACATGCCAGAAAGCTGCAACTGGCCTGCCAGGCTTACTTTCCTTAACCTTTCATCTGTTAAGTTGCGTACAGTCACAGCTTGCCTTCCTAGGAGTCTTGAAATCTTGGATTTGTCCAATAATGACTTGACTGTATTCCAACAGGAACTTGCTCATCTGAAGGAACTCCTCCTCTCAGGGAATAAGTTCATGATTCTGCCAATTGGTGCTTTTTTCCCCAGTCTTCAAGGTTTGTACATCCAGAAGAACATGATCACCATGTTCGGCAGTAATGACCTAAAGGCATATAGGCATCTTCAATTCCTAGAAGCCGGCCAAAACCGGTTTCTGTGTTCTTGCGATTTTGTCCCATTTCTGCAGAATAAAATTGAACACATGGTCAACCTGACTGATGGTTACTCCAGCTATGTGTGCGACTCCCCATTTGCACTGAGAGGAACTGCAGTCATGAAAGCCCACCTATCACTTTTTGAGTGTCACAGGATCCTGATAACTTCTGCCCTATGTTCTGGGACTCTCATTCTCCTTTTTGTTCTTGTGATTTTATGCTCTCAGCTCCATGTCTTATGGTATCTTAGGATGACTTGGGCATGGCTGCGGGCCAAACGCAAACCACTGGTGGGGAAAAGTGCAGACATCCTATATGATGCTTTTGTTTCATACAGTGAGCACGACGCAGAGTGGGTGGAAAACCTGTTGGTGTCAGAGTTAGAGGGGGCCGACCCTCATTTCTCTCTCTGCCTTCATAAGCGCAATTTCCTGCCAGGCCGCTGGATTGTGGACAACATCATTGATTGCATTGAGAAGAGCCACCGCACACTCTTCGTCCTCTCGGATCACTTTGTTTCTAGTGAGTGGTGCCGCTATGAGCTGGACTTCTCACACTTCCGCCTTGTGGATGAGGGCAACGACTCCGCTGTCCTGATCCTTCTTGAGCCCATTGAGAAGGAGACAATTCCCAAGCGGTTCTGCAAGCTGCGAAAGATAATGAACTCACGGACATACCTGGAGTGGCCTGATGAGGAGGAAAAGAGGGTGGAGTTCTGGAACAATCTCAAAGTTGCCCTGAGAAGGGAGGATGCCGTACAATAGATTTCTTTACAAATGCAAGCAAACTGTCAAAACTTTATTGAGTTTTATAAAATTCAATTTACCAACTACCATAATATTAAAGTGACCAAATGAAGAAAAAAAAATCCTTTAGGCACACCAAAAATTTCAGTTACATGTTGAAATGTGTTAAGAATACTGCATACACTAATACATGATGATCATAAACATGTATTACACCATGATAATGCCATGTAATGTTTGGTATTTGTGAGAGGATATGGGTTTGATGATTCAGTGAGCTGCACTATTTGTAAATAAAAAACGCATCTGGTTATATGCATACTTGTGAAACGCTTGCGATATTTCAATGAGGCAGAAAAAAAAACATATGCAATTTACAAACATAACTTACATGGCAAATATAACAAAAATAACATAGGCACACAGACAAATTGTGTTACAATACCTCATTCTAACAGACGGACAAAGACTGTTCAGTTACTTTTCTTCCTAAACTGAGGTGTTTCATACGGTTAAAGCTGAAAGCTTAACCGATTTAAAGTATATTTAATAAATTAAACAATAAAAAAGCATTTCCTTTTAGAAGAAAAAAAAAAGCACTCATTCCTAAAACGTTGCCTCCTGTGTCTTAGTGATTCTCAAATCATCCAAAATTCTACTCAAGGCCCAGGGTGAAATTTATTCCATGAACAACGCCAATAATGATGGGTTGCCAGGCAACAAGGTACCTCAGCCAATCCAAGAGCTGACCATATAAAACATGTGTCCTCTCCCATCTGATGCAAAGTGTCAAGGACTTGAAAATCTGTCATGACATGTGAATGACGCACACATGTAACACACACATAGACAGCCAGTAGGTTTTTATCTTCCCACTAATAAATCTATAAATATTCAAGAGTATAGGCCAAAATTTGACTTGTGAACTGCTACAAGAACTGGGGCGTGACACTGTAAACAACGATCTCCTGTGTAACAAGTACCTTTCTAGTGAAGTGACAGTCATTGTGATACACAGCTCAGCACGTGGTGCACACAACAAAATGAGTCCTCTGCTTTTAACACATCACTCTTGGTGAGCAGCAGGCAGTCATGACAGGTGCCCGGGGACCACTGAAGTAATGGTCTAAGTATCTGGTAACTCTTCTCTGTCACCTGGTGCATGTCTTCTCCCTTAGTGTCTTCCTTTTTTAACCTTAATGCTGGGCACTGCCCTCAATCTAATCAAACTAAGCACTATCCTATACTATCTAGTTACACTCTTCCCTGACACTATTTTACAGTCTCCAATCTCCATCAAATTAATCCTCCTCCACGCTTATATATCACTTTGTGCTCCTCCATCCTCTTAAAAATTGTGTTCACCACATCCTTTCCATCCTTTTTGCAAAATCTACCACCTTCTGCATTCCTCGCTTTGACACTGTACCTACCAATCACCTATGATTCCTTCACCAATATGTCCATTGAAGTCTGCTCCAATCACCACTCCCTTGGTAACACTACTTCAGCCAACAGTCCAATTTCCTTTAACCTGGGCATTGACAAATCCAAAAATTAAACATTTGTAGTTTTTTCTGTGTAATCGATATGGGAAAGTATTGCACTGGATTCACTTCATGACGTAAGTCTCTACATATACCTGGGCTTGGAACCGGTGCATCCATAATTGCTGGGTTAACAGCGTTTAATTGTGTTTCTTCAAAACAGCTTGCTGATACTTGCTGATGCAGTGTAACTACCTACCAGCGTAACCACCACCTCATCTTGGTAGCAGAGTTTTCTTGCAGCTATTCACTGCAACAGATGCAATTCACTGCATCATTTAGAACTAAACATAATCAACCATGCTGTAACCATGCTGGTTGGGGGGGCCACACATAGACACATAGACACACACAAACACACACACAGCTGACGGTGTATTGTATATAGGTATATTTTGCATATTGTTTGGGGCAGTGGTGGCCTAGCGGTTAAGTTGCCGGTTCGAATCCCGATCTGCCAAGGTGCCACTGAGCAAAGCACTGTCCCCACACACTGCTCCCTGGTGATGGGTTAAATGCAGAGAACAAATTTCACTGTGAGCACCGTGTGCTGTGTATCACATGTGACAATCACTTCACTTCACAGGATGTCAGCTAGAAACCAAACTGAAACCCAAACCTGGATGTGTGCGATAGACAAGGTAGTCAGCATGTGTGAAATCTAAATGGATGTCGGACCAAAGGAACACCACTTACCTCCAGGCCTCAGCGCAAACCTGGGTCGGAGGGTCCTCAGTCCTCCTTAACTCCAAAAGTTCACATAGGGGAAAACCCCACAAACGAAAGAAAACCAAAAAGGGGGAAAAAAACATGCATCTAAACGGAACAAACTAACTACAAGGAAAAAGGTACATCCAGAGGCCACAAGATCCACAACCAAGGTCTCACCATAAACCAACCAGCCTCCAGCTTCTTTTATGGCCCAGCTTGCAGACCTGAAAACCTGGAAGCAAGCTGGTGCCCCTTCGTGGATGGGATGTGATTGTGAAAGTGTTATGTCTAGCTAAGGTGTATTACTCCACATCCAAACACTATACGCAAAAGGATACGGATTGCTCATCATCCTCTTCAGGTCAACCTTCTCGTTGCAGTATGGGCATGTTTGCTTTTTCCCCACAATGCACCAACCACGAATGCAAAACTCATGGAATCTTCCCAATGCAATATGTTAAGGCACAAAATGCAGATCAGCAAATAATAGCATAAATTAACAAATGAGAAACTAGCCGCAGTCTGGGAGATTGATTTTAATTTTAGAACCTCCAGCTCCCACCTGCACCTTAACTTGAGTTTGTGACCGAGCCTCCCAGTCCAATCACACTGCAAATCAGGCCAGTACTCTGAGGGAACTCAGGGAGATCAAACTCAGCTGCCAATGGCAGGAACAGCATGAGTCATAAAAAGACACTGTGCATCCTCAAAATTTGCTTCATAATGATATGCATCCAGTAATTACCCATAAACTTGCTTATCATGGTGACAAAATCCTGAAGCGATCATGCAGTTCAAACCTTTTGTTTTAACTAACCAGATAAAGAGGGTAAGAAATATTAAGACTACAGTGGCATTATCTACAGGTTAATCTGAGAAGAACAACTGTACAAAACAGACAAAATATAGTACAAAAAGCTGAGCCTTGTCTGAGAAACAAAAAGATGATAATCTCTATGACAAATACGTATGCCATGGTCATGTTGCCCATGTTGACTCACATTATTAAAGTTGCAATGTTTAAAGATTTAAACTAAAACAAGGCTAAGTAGAATACCACTGTGTACCTCCAGATTAAACAGTGAAATACATAGAATCTGCCCTATTCTGCATGATTGGAGTTATTCAGACATAGCCAGCTTTTTGCTGAATTATTACTTTATTTGATGACATTTAAATTCTCCAGGAGGCAAAATCTCATGATGTTATCTCAAATGATTTTTGACAGAGTAAGTTGTTGCAAAAGGATACATATGATTGCAGGACAGTTGATATGTGTCTTCAATGATGCCTTCCTCGTCTACATCGACAAAGATCTTCTGCCCGCAAACTGCGCAGATGTCATCGCCTAGACTCCGCGAGGGCATCCCACCCATGCTGTAGTACTGCCAGAAAACACAATAATGTAGTTTGATTGTGTATAACATCAGAATTAAACTGTGATGCACAATGTAATTTTAGACAGATTAAGTTTGATATAGGTCTCTCCATGTAACTAAAGCTTGATAAAATGCATAGTTAAAACTATAACAAAGACAAGTGTGGGGGGAAAAAAAAAAAGTGTCGGCTCAGATGCAGAGTGGCCTTTTTTTATTAAAAAACTTGCATCTTTTTTTTAATATTCAGATGATGCATCTGAGAATTTACCAGTCCTCAAGAGCACACTACCAGCCCCAATGTTTTGTCAACTGGACCATGTAAGCAGATCACTGAACTGGTGTAGAATAACTTGTGCAACATAATGGCTAGAAGTTTCAATCCGGCCTACCCCAATGGTGGAAGCCATATAGTCTGAGCAAATCTCAGCAAAGTCTCGCCCCATCACTCCATAATAGAGACCATAGAACAGCATGATGACACCAACGTCCATCGAGTCTTCAGCTTTAATCCTGTATAAGACTCAAGTTAATACTAAAATCTCCAATACAGTGTGATTTGAGGTTTATGATTCAGGTTCCTGAGCATTACCCACCTGAAAAACACATTAAAGCCAAACATGGTGAACATAATAGCAAGGTATCCCACCACACCGACTGCGTAGCTTAGTTTGTAGATTAGCAGGAACCATTTGTAGACCATTCTGAAAAGGCACCACAAACTGGTTACACAAAATCAGATTAAACATATAGTACAAGCCAAATGTTTGGACACACATTCACATTCAATGTGTTTTCTTTATTTTCATGGCCATTTACATTGGTAGATTCTCACTGAAGGCATCAAAACTATGAATGAACACATGTGGAGTTATGTCTCCAAAGTTTTGGCCTGTACTACATCAGACATATACCTATGTTTTTTAAAAGAAACAATATAACATGAAAGCACACTTTGTGGGAAGATGATGCAGACAAATTACCACACAAAACTTGTTCGACCAACCATATTGCAAGCAAAAAAAAAAGCGTAAAACATGTGGTGCGGCGAGAGGAAAAAGAAAGTCACGTTACCTGGGCGTCCTGCAGGACAGTGGCTTGCGGGTGGCCCTGAAGATGACATAGCTGGTGATGACAGAGAACATGCCCCAGGTAGACAGGAACCGCCACCAGTAAAGCCTGATGATGAAGTAGAGCGGCACCACCC
Organism: Denticeps clupeoides; assembly: GCF_900700375.1. Lineage (NCBI taxonomy): Eukaryota > Metazoa > Chordata > Actinopteri > Clupeiformes > Denticipitidae > Denticeps > Denticeps clupeoides. The sequence continues at coordinate 22,729,684 of NC_041707.1, forward strand.
ACATCTGCAACAGGGTCACCATCTGCAAGTAGACAGAGCGAGAAAGCAGGACAACCAAACACATGATCAAGTGGCTGCAAATGTTATTTCTTTAACATTTTTAGAAACTACTTTGTAGCTACACCTAGTCAGGTACAGCAATCGGCCATCTACTGAAAATTATATTACGAAACCACAAAATATGACAGTGGGTGGTGGCCTAGCAGTTAAGGAAGCGGCCCTGTAATCTGCCATGGTGCCAATGAGCAAAGCACCGTCCCCTCACACTGCTCCCCGGGCGCCTGTCATGGCTGCTCACTGCTCACTCAGGGTGATGGGTTAAATGCAGAGGACAAATTTCACCGTGTGCACCGCGTGCTGTGCTGCTGTGTATAACAAGTGACAATCACTTCACTTTCACTTCACATTCCAAATGCTATCCCATGAACCATAAATGATACTTTGAAATCATTTTAATTCAAACTTTGTTTGACCCTTGAAGTGTGACAAGCTGTCTACCTTGCCTCATTCGTCTGTCGTGGTTTTCAGAAAAACAATCTTCTTTACATGCTCAGTCAATACGTGACGTTTTGTATTTTGTGATTTCTGAAAGTATCAAATGTAATTTCTGTGTTGACAAATAAATAAGATAAATGCAAGATAACTAGACCAGTTGATCCGTTGCAGCGACCCTTAACGGGAGCAGTATCTGCAGTAATGTATAGGTATCGGATTTGGAAAAAAACGTGGATCACCCATCCCTAGAAATAATGACAAAAACGCAAGGCTGTAGGTCGATTTCATGCAAATATGGTAGATGCGGTGCTGACGTGCGGACTCGGCAAAATGTGGTTAATGCCGGCTCTTCCCTCACTCACATTGTACGACCTGCAGTGTCTCTGCTTCCACTGCACCAAGACGATCTGGGCCACCACCAGAGTGGCAATAAGGATGAGCACCATCTCAGCATGCATGGCCTCATGGCCCCTGTGCCTCACGTGAAGCTTCTCATGTTGGACCCTTAAATAAATAAATAAGTAAGTAAATGATAGATTTTGCCAGAATTAGCAGTGCTGGACACGGAGAGCAGAACGGCAGCTACTCACTTCCAGGTTTCTTGGTGGGACATTCTCAGGAGATCCCCCTGCAGGGATGAGGTGGTTAGTCAGGGTTCTTTTGTTGGGTGCCTTGGCAATGCAGAAAACAAACCTGGACAACTTGAGCTTTAAACAAATCGCCATTATGCCTTAAACGGATACAAAATCAAAAACTAACCGTACAGTCAGCGCTTCAGGGATTTCACTGGCTTTTCTTTTCACAAGATAGGAAAGGGAGGCTACTGCAACTTTTGAAAACGCGCACATTTTGTAGTTGCTAGAGCAAGCATTACCATGTCTGTGTTTGTGAACACGTTTTAGAAGAAACCAGACCGTGTTAAATTAATGTGAGGGTTCCAATTAATTAAAAACAGCAGGTCAACTCCTAATAAAAAAAAACATTTCAACATTCTGTGGTTGCACAATTAGCTGAACGTGGGGAGAAAAAAAGAACTAGACTAATTCCCGAAACGCCGAACGGGACGGAGACACCGCAGATCATCCTGGATGATCTGCGCCTTCCATCCGCGACGTCCCGCCGTTCTTCACCTCCCAGAGCCGGCCACCCTGCGCACGACGCTCCGGGCCGCTTTTTATATTTAGAAGAGGAGCCGCGCCATCTGCTCGCCAGTGAAACACTCATCATGTTACACCGCACTGTTTACCGCAAGCAGCCGCCGAGCGCCAGGCTGCGACGCGCCATTAACTCGTGGCCCGGACAGCGCCGGTCGCCGCCACGCCTGCAGCCGGCAAAGCGGCGACGTCCCGACCCGCTCGGCCCGGGGCGGCTTTCTAACGCGCGGCCAGTCCGACGCACGGAAACGACGCTTTCTACCTGCGGTTGCAACGCCGCCATCGCGCTCCCACCGACCGTCTGCGTCACGCGCAGCGATCCAGCGGCCACATTCCCGGCGTGGACACCGGCGTCCCGTCTTTCCAGAGCTTTCTGCCCGCGTCTCTTTGTTGTGTCACTTCTAACCTTACTCTTGCACGCCACATCCCACCAGCCAAATGCGTCTTGCTTACTACAGAAATCCTTGTATTAATCTTTTATTTAAAAACTGCCCACTTCAGTACAATATATTGCAACAGCGCCCCCAGTGGATATTGCTGGACCTGCAACACTTGAACCCCGCGCCTGAATGTCTCTTCGCCTGCGACTCAAATGGACATTTCACAGCAGATTTCACAACACGTTTCCATATTTTACAGCCACGACGTTACTTTGCAGAAGTAGTGAAGGGAGTAAAGGAGCGGTCATATATTTGAGCAGCTGTGATTATAATATGCAAAATATTACATTGTTTGGTTTCTGGCCTCTCCTTTGCACCATAATGCACTTTACACACACAGACAAGGAAGAGAGAGCATGAGATGATGGGAAGAGAAATGTTGTCACCAGTGACAGAGCGAAGTCTGGGGATCAGACTTACTGATGAAAAGTCAGATAAACCTTCCTCCTCATGCGTTCTGGTGCCCATATTTTTTCAGGGATATACCAGACTTAGTGCTTGGGGCATTTGTTTACATTTTACATTTACGGCATTTATCAGACGCTCTTATCCAGAGCGACTTACAATCAGTAGTTACAGGGACAGTCCCCCTGGAGCAACTTAGGGTTAAGTGTCTTGCTCAGGGACACAATGGTATTAAGACACATTTGTGTCTCTGGGACTCAGACATATGAGACCAGAAAGGACTGTTTACTAGTTATCTGTGTCTTGGAAAGGTAAAACTATCCAGCCACAAAGTTTTTGTTAGAAATTTGTTCAAAGGGAGGATCCATTAGGCGTCAATGGTCCTAATACCCTTTTGCACAGAGTATGTCAGTGTCCAGTACTTAAGAGATTTTGTTGTAACAAAAATTTTCTTTTTTCTTTATCTAAAACACACATTCTGACTTCTTTGACATTGCTTCCATAGTAATGCTGAGTACTAAGTAAATGTAATTAGAATCGTTATATTTACATCACTGTTATGCCATCTTCTGCCAGTGATATTACTATAAACTTATACTGTATATACATCAGCCATTATTACAGCATTATTTAGTTCAATTCAATAAAAAAATTGATGATAGAATCATCTAGTTAGAATCACCAAGCAAATCAATTAAACTATATTAAACTGATATTGATAAAACATTTTAATTGTTTTAAAATATCATGTCCAACTGAAATGAACAAGAATGAAACCTTTGTTTTTCTTAAGATTAATATTCCCATCAGCTCACGAACAAGAACCTTATCAAACAAAAGTCTGTCTCAACATTTCCCAAAACTGATGCTGAGCAGCAAACATTTACTCATACCAAGATAAAACAACACAGACCAGTTAACCATTAATGTGACAATGATGCACTCGCCCTAAGGTACAAAGGGGTAGGACTTCTCCAGTATAAAACAAGAAGACCACAGAGACAGACATCAGAAGAAAACCTGCATTTCCTGGCCAACATGAAGTGGGGACTCCTCTTACTATGTTTGTGTGTCAGCAGATCACTTGGCCAGGTCGATTATGATGAATATGACACGGTGAGTTTTTTTCAGAATGTAACTTTTTTTTTTAAATTGGAATGAATTTGTGAACAATGAATTTTCTAGTTTTCTATATCAAATCATTTGTTGGTTTTTGAACATTTGTCATGAATATTTTGCTTGAAATTTCTCATAAATCTGTTTCTTGCAGGAAGCAAAAGACCCAGAGGTATGGATGTGATAAATATTAACACAAAACACAACATATTTTAATTGTCTTGCATGTATGGAAATTCTACCTTTTTGTTGTTAACCTCAAAAAAATGACATTTTAATAGATAGCTGTTGACTAACTGAACACACTAGCATGTTACGGAGTGAAAATATCTTGTATCTCATCCTCCGCAAGCCCAAGGAAGCAATTGACCCCAGAGGTCACAGACCAGTTTCGAGAGGCCGTGAAACCTATGTGCCACCCAATCCAGCCCCACCGCCAGTTTCTGGACGTGGTCGTTATGCTGCCCGGCCAACTTCTGCACCAGCGAAACCAGTAGAGGAGCAGAAAGAGGTGCAGCCTGATGAAGGCGGTTGTAGCCATGGTTCAGAGCAAATGGTTAGTATATGAGTGTGTATGTGTCAGCGTGTGTATATGTGTGCTATAGAATAACGGAAAAAACACTGTTTGTTTGACCTCTATAGGGCGTCCTCTGTCCAAATGGCTGTGAACTGAAGACTACCATTCTGAAGCAAGAGAGAAATGTGAGGCCAAAGGTTGCTGACCTCAAGCGTAAAGTGGATGACCTGGACCGGTCTTCCAACAGCATCTACCGCTATGTATCAGGCTTGTCCAATGAGCTTCGGGAACGGCAGCGAGTCACTGATGGTAAGATGTCTTCAGCACTACAGTATCTGTAGTTAAATCTGTCAGTTTCTCACATGTCCATGTTTATAAGCATGTCTCTTATCTTAAAGGCAATGGACAAGTCGTGAACGAGTACACTAACGACCTGGAGAGCCAACACGCTTTTATCAAGGAAACCATAGATACCACATTCCCCAGCAACATCCGAATCCTGCAGGGCGTCCTGGAAAAACTGAGGGAGAAGATTCAGCGAATGGAGAAAGCCATTGTGGCCCAGCGAGACCAGTGTGTTGACCGCTGTGTTGTCAGCTGCCCCATTCCAGTGGTGTCTGGGAAGGAGTGTGAAGATATCTTCCGCAAAGGTGGCCAGACTTCCGAGATGTACCTCATCCGGCCAGACTCCTTATTCAAGCCATTCAAAGTCTTTTGTGACCAGACCACTCTGGATGGAGGTGACTGAGATTATGTTGCTTGTGCTTATCTACCTATTCCTTCCTTCATTCATTCATTTGTGTTTTGTTTCTACTCTCTGCCCATCATCTCCATTGATGTCTAAAAGTATTTTGAATGTTGAACATTTTTTTTTTTTTTTGCAGGATGGACTGTCATACAGAACCGTTTGGACGGTAGTGTTGACTTTGGTCGTCGCTGGGATGACTACAAGAGAGGTTTTGGAAACATTGCCTTCACTTCAACCAAAGCTCACTGTGAAACACCAGGTGAGAACATCATCAATGACAAATAGGGGGCCTGAGTTATACCTTGCACAAGATACTGGCAATTGGCTAGTAAATTGTACCTTTTGAGTGTTCATAAGCCACTGAGTATATTGTATGATGGTAGGTCTCTACTGTACTTCCTTACAGGAGAATACTGGCTGGGCAACGATCGTATAAGCCAGATTTCAAAGATGGGTCCGACTGAAATTATGTTTGAGATGCAAGACTGGACTGGTGCTAAAGTCAGCGCACAATACCAACAGTTCACTGTCCAGGGTGAGATGTCCAACTACCAGGTATCAGTGGCTGGGTATAAGGGCACAGCGGGTGATACACTGCTGACAGGGGCTCTGGAGCTGTTTGGGGAAAACCGAACCATGACCATCCACAACGGCATGATGTTCAGCACATATGATCGTGATAATGACAGATGGTAAGATATAATTATTCACAGGTATTCAAATACAGCTTTTGGCAGCAGTATCAGTGAACTGTCAATTTCTGTTCTATGTTACAGGACTGCTGGTGATCCAACACGACAGTGCTCTAGAGAAGATGGGGGTGGCTGGTGGTATAACCGCTGCCATTCAGCTAATCCTAATGGACGATACTACTGGGGTGGGGCTTACACTAAAAATATGGCCAAGCATGGTACAGATGATGGCATAGTATGGATGAACTGGAAGGGCTCATGGTATTCACTTAAGGCCATAAATATGAAGATTAGGCCCTTCTTCCCAGAATAAGTATGGACAAAGACATGCAGACATGAAAATGGTCTTGAAATTGACTTACAAATGAGGTCAAACTTTTAAAACACTATTTAAAAGACTTAACAATATGTCATTGTAATTTTAAAAGGCCATAGAAAGAAGTAAAAAGTATAGAAATGTGTATATTTATTCAGTGCAAAGGCAACATGATTGGAGTGTTCTATTTACATTTTCTCATGAAAGAAATTCTGAAGCCTGTGAATAGTTTGAATTCATCTCATTAAAATCTTTTTCAAGAAGATCTTTGGTTCTCACCTTTCGATTTGTGCTGCAGTCACAATACACATCCACACACCAACATGATAAGCGATAAATTTTGTTTTTGCCATTCTTACTTAAAAGTGCCAGAATCCAGAATCCAGTCCAAATACCATTGTCCTGCGGTATAACAACTTAAAATGAAAATGTGAAAGTTAAGTGATTGTCATTGTGATACACTGCTGCACAGCACACAGTGCACACAATGAATTGTGTTCTCTTCCTTATCCGCTAGTCTACTACTGCCTCAGGCAATTTAAACATGAACAGGGTGATCCAGACTCTCACTAGTTCCACTGCAATATGAGCACCTTTCAGGTAAAAGCTATTCCCACTCCCATGATAGTACTTGTTGTAGTGTTTGCCCACAGATTGAAGGTCTTCAGCAATGACTGCTTTTATTTTTGTTCTAACTTGAAAAGTTCTGTCCTGTAGCAACATTGCCACCAAATATTGAAAACTTAATATTATTTATTAATTCAACATTTTGCTTCAAAATGAAAACAAATAAAACAAAAAATGGATATTCTGGCTGTTTTTAGGTAAATGTGCTGAAAATATATAAGCTTCAGAGCATGATTGTGCACCAGTAATACTGACTGAGAAAAAAGAAAAACAGCAAATTGAAAATGTAAACATTAAAAAAGTTTATTTCTGGTTTTGGAATTTTATTACAGGAAATGTATATTAGCAATGTGGCTTCACACCTCCAAGCTTATCAGTTCAAATCACAGCTCAGATCTTCTGTGTGCAGAATTTGCATGCTTTTCCACCACCTATTGGTGGGGGTTTTCTCTTGGTTCTCCAGTTTCTTTGTGCAATAGAAGGTACAGTAGGTGGATTGGAGACTCTAAATTGTTCATAGTGTGAGTAAATGGTGTGTGTAAACCCTGTGATGGGACTTGGCCCATATCCATTCTACACATCAGTAGGGGCAGTGGTGAAGAAAGCAGCCCCGTAAGCAAAAGGTTGGCGGTTCTAATCCCGATCCGCCAATGTGCTACTGGGAAAAAAACTGAATGAAACCTGTATCTACTTTTTCTAGTCTGCAGGGTTCTTTATTGTCTTCCAGAGGGCAAAAGGTAAAAAAAATCTGTGTCCAGGATGTGAGGGATCTGTAATTATTTTCCCTGCACTTTTCATGGTTCTTGAGAGGGACGAATCCTGGATGGAGGGCAGGAGGGTACTCGAAGGATCTTCTAACAGTGGAGGAGTTCAGTCAGTGTAACGAAGATCAGACAACAACTAACAGAAGCGAGTGATCGTAGAGTATACAGGTGCTCAGTGTTAAGTGGGTTTGGCCAGTGAAAATGATAGCTATTCTGGAGAAAGTACGTGTGTGTGCATGGAGTGCAGCTGCGGTGTAGGGCGTCACACGTGCTCAAATTTGGCACACTTATGTGGTACAATTCCTTTAAATAATGATCAAAATAAACCAGAATATGTAAAGAAAAGGCAGGTGTAACAGAGTAAAGCATTACTTCAAGGTTCAGTTTACTAAAATAAAGATTCTCAGCAATATATGGGAATACATTTTCAATCCTTTCATAATTCTAAGCATCATTGTGTCAGTTGTTGTAATGTACCTGAGCAAAGATTAGAGTTAATTGATCTCAAACCCTAACTAGCTTTTTGCATCTAAAACCATACTTGATGTACAGTACTGTGATTTAATCATATATAAGATTGGTAGAGATCTATGAATAAATATTGATATGGATTTGATGATTTGGCAACAGTCCATATGCAGTTTTTACAGATTGCATAAAGACCTACAAAGTTACAATATCCATATGGAGTAATACTGTACTGTGCAAAAAGCACCAATGCAGAACCACTGTTTATCTAAGCTGACAAAACAAATTGCCTGTTAAACAATGATCAAATATTGATTTAGCTAAACTGTTTATTGCAGATTTTTCTTATTTTCATTAAACATTGACATCATGTATACAGAGAAAGAGACAAAAAAGTCTTCAGCCATGGCTGACATAAACTGACATAAATAAATAAATGTGTAAACAGATTTTTAAGAATGTGGATGTGGAATACGTCAATAAATAAATTTGTGTATTTATAAATTAAATCTAATTTAGTCATACAATTTTTATTCATATTACAATTTTTAGTCCTCCATATTGTGCATACTGTGTCCACGAAACACAACCTCAGCACATGGTTCATTTATTTTCTGTTGGGTAAACTAACTGACAGATTCTTCCAAGATATCCTCTAGCAGGACTTGATTCAGTGCAATGTCCTCAAACTGAGTCAGAAGCTCCATCTGGACCAGTGGAATACTTCTGTAAGAGGGAGGCACTTGGGGGCGGATGATGGGCTCCAGTTTAATTGTCTTCATGTCATTTGCAAATGATTTTTTTCCCATTGCAATAAAGTTAAATTGTGCCATATGGGCCATTATGCTATCCTGGGCCTTATGATCGATCTGATGGACAAAGGTATGTTTGCATGAACCCTTGCAAGCTCGGATTCTGATGTCAATGTCCACCTGAGCAAAAAAGGAAAACAAGTTAAGTAATCATGGCAAATAAGTAAACGTTGAAAACCTTGGAACTGGACTGGTTAATGGTGACATGAAGCATGAATAAGTTGAAGCAAATACTTAAGTATTTTATGCCAACCAAAGAAAGTTCTATTTATCCATTGTTTATTCCCATGACAGATGCTACGTTGTCCATATAAAGAAAGGTACACATGATTTGCATGCAGCTGTCCATGCACACACACACACACACACACACACACACACCTCAGCCCGGTATAGATCCCTGATCTGCTGCAGGATGAGGCCATGCAGTTTTTGGAGTTTCTGGGAATTCTCTGAGGACCGTTTCAGTAGCATTGTCAGGCTTGCCTGAATGCTCTCAGCAAACTCTGCATATCTCAGCTCAGCAACTGTGCAAAGAAATGTATAAAAGTTATTGAATTTCTACATAGATCCATGCCTAAGTGGCTGCAGGAGACAGCGTGTTAATGTACTAGGGAAAATTTGCATTGACGTTTGCATTGCACTGCTAAGGTAGCCATAATTTAAACATGTCCTTTATGTTGCTTACCATAAGTTCTGACAATTTTCTTTCTGTGGCTCTTGTAGATGTTTCTGAGCATGGATAACATTAATGCATTTTGATATTCAGACGTCTTTTGACAGATCATTCTTAGATTCTGAAATGTATCACTGTTTGTGGCTTTAATCAGACCCTCTAGCCTACACCCAGATGGGCACTTTCCAAGCTGTGGATAGAAAAAAAAGAAAGAACATTTCTACTATTTACTTGTAAGATTTATATATACAGTACAGGCCAAAAGTTTGGACACACCTTCTCATTCAGTGTGTTTTCTTTATTTTCATGACCATTTACATTGGTAGATTCTCACTGAAGGCATCAAAACTATGAATGAACACAAAAAAAAGTAAACTAATGAAAAACATGTTTTATATTCTAGTTTCTTCAAAATAGCCACCCTTTGCTCTGATTACTGCTTTGCACACTCTTGGCATTCTCTCGATGAGCTTCAAGAGGTTGTCACCTGAAATGGTTTTCCAACAGTCTTGAAGGAGTTCCCAGAGGTGTTTAGCACTTGTTGGCCCCTTTGCCTTCACTCTGCGGTCCAGCTCACCCCAAACCATCTCGATTGGGTTCAGGTCCGGTGACTGTGGAGGCCAGGTCTCCACTTTTTGTTAAGTACATAACTCCACATGTGTTCATTCATAGTTTTGATGCCTTCAGTGAGAATCTACCAATGTAAATGGTCATGGAAATAAAGAAAAACTTTGAATGAGAAGGTGTGTCCAAATATACATCACAGATTCTACATACAGTATGCCTTACACATATCTGGGAAATGAAACCGATCCAATTGGTGACATGTGGAACTCACCCACTCTTCATCTGAGCATAAAGGATATGGTGATGTTACTGCACAGTGATGATTTGGGTGGCTATACTGATGTAGAGGCTTCTGGCCATTTTGTTGCAAGGCTTCACAAAACATAGCATCTTCACAGGCATGGAAATGTAGAAAAAAGTAATCATTAGCTACTCAGCAAATAAAACCAGCAAATAAATAGTCATTATGCATTCAACCATATTTCACGTTGTTTGTATTTAATTTTAGATTAAATATGTTGTAAATGTTGTTTAATGTGTGTATAATAACATTGTACATGTATGTATGGTTGTTTATTTTTCCATATTTATTCTGCTTATTGTGTACTGAAAATCACTGAATTTAAAGAATACTATCAGGATATAAATTATTAATCTAATGAAAACATGTTTAAGGATATTTAACCCTTGTTTTGATGAGTTGGAATTATTTAAAATTGAATATTAAATATTTCTAAGGGTCAGTTTCATTTTGTATGCTCTAGTGTGTTCATTTATTCTTGCTAATAGTAATACAGAAACCACAAACCAGTAAGGTGAACACATTTCTTTATTGTTCATTTGAGGTCACTTGGTTGTATTTTTCAGTACATTTTCATGTTGAGCATGGTGAAATCATAAGAACATAATTTTTAAACCCTTTTTCTTGTTTCTTTTATTGTTTCTCCATAGTTCCCTCATGAAGGATCCGCAGGTCTGACTTTCATGCGCACCACTTTGAGAGAATAATCAGCAGGCCGAAAGGGTGTCCAGACCACTCCATTCTCAATCTCGTAGGGAATATTGGTTCCTGGGTCATAGAGTCCTCCCCGGAAATAGACCCCATTGAGGTTGGCTGACTGGCAGTTGTTGTACCACCAGCCTCCTCCATACATCTCTGCACAGTTCTCCTCCCACCTATCACTGTCCCTGTCAAATGTACTAAATTTCATGCCTTCATGAGTAAGGAAGGATCCCAAGTTGTTATCAATCTGAACCAGCGCATCCCCTGCATCGCCAATATACGAGGACACAGACAAGGGGAAGCCTTCGCTTTCGGAACCCACTCGCACCTCATACTCTGCATATGCCTCCTTACCCTCCCAGTCCTGCATCTCCACCCTCAGCAGGCTGGGTTCCTGTGTGAGGAGATGGAGGAGCTGGTTGCCCAGCCACACCTCACCTCTCCCGGCCCCATCTATGTGTCCAAAACCGTCTCGGTACTCCTGCCAGGTGCGGTTGAAGTTAACAGAGCCATCTTCCCTTTGCTGAACCAGGACCCAGCCACCCAGCTGGGTGCTTTGGTCACAGTAAACGTCCACTACAATCTGAGAGCCTGCAGGTTTAATTTTGAACAGGCCACTCTTAGCTCCCAAAGTGTGATTCTGGAGAATATCCACACAATCTGAAACAAGATTACACAGCTGCCGATTAGTGCTGTACTGGGTTTGGGCCAATTTAGCATTCTTACCCCCATCAAGATCTGCGGAGCTACAGTAACCCCCCCAGCAAATATGGTTTTGTGCTGTAATGTCCTCATTATTACTGAACAATTAGTTATCATTAAAACAATCAATGGAGGTTCTTGTATTTGAAATGGTTCACTTGTGTACTGAGTGGCTGGTGGGCACATCATTCCACCTCAGATGTACCTTTTCCTTCACTCGCAGTGCGCTGGAGTCCTGCAGGCCTCACACTCCGTGCAAAGATATCAGGCTTGTCGTCATCCACATCACCACGTCCAAATCCACCAAGATCGTCTCCAAGGATGGAGGAGGATTTGCTTGTTTTAGTGGTTTTGGTAAGGAGGGTTTTAGTGGAGCTGCTGGAGCTGCTGGACTTGCTGGTTTTGGTTGCGGACGCGGCCAGGGGGTCTTCAAAACTGGTTCCCAATGTCCTGAAGAAATCCGAGCCAGTGAGCAGATCAGGCATCTCCTCGCCTTGGCTGATTGTTGTGATGGAGCGATCACCCCCAGTCACTTTGATTGTGAACCCATCACCCTTCACGTCCTTACCCTCTCTGGCTGCTGTCAGGAAGGTCTGGGCATCAATGCCTTCGCAGCCAGGCCCTCCTCCACTGACCACTTCCAATTTTTCCACTGGCCCGTCCTTTGTGTGTGTTACTGTTTTGCGCACAGATTTTGTGCACTTTACTTTATGGCTGTTGACTGAAGAGGAGGAGGAGGAGGAGGAGGAGGAGGAGGAAGTAGAGGAAGTGCCTGTACCTGGGACCTTGCCGACGGTGGCAGCTGTCTCAGCGGTGGAGCCCTCTGCCTCCAGAGTGAGCTTCAGCTGACCCACATCTGTGAAGTATGCAGTTTGTTCGCCTGTTGATCCAGACTTGTAGATGGAGGGAACCGTGACGTCTTTCAGTGGTCGACTCTTCATCATCTTCAGAGAGCTGACTGTCTCCACGCTCTGGAAGCGCATCGCCTCCAGATGGTCCATCTGTTTTTCCATTGATACGTAACTGTCCTTGTCTACTGAGAATTGGGCATAACCTGCACAAGATCCCTTGCAGGCACGCAGCTTTATGTCAATGTCCACCTGAAGAGAAAAAAAGGTGAACATACAGAAACTGATCATAAATGCCACAAAATAATAATACCAATAAGTATACCATATATCGTGGCACCATACATAAATTTAGGATTGTGTCCAATTTGTTCCACTGATTAGTGAGATAAGGCTAAATGCATTACTAAGTACCTCCAGTCTTTGCATTTCAATGATCTGCTCTTTGACCCGAGCCTTCAGAGACTGGAGCAGTCGTAGTTGGCGGTCGATCTTCATTTTTATTTCCACAATCCTCTGTCTCAACTGTTCCGCCAGCGTCATGTACTTGTTGTCATTACCTTAGAGTGGAATGGAAATAATTTCATTAACCTGTGGTCAGTGGGGATCTACAATGGCTTATTTAAAACTATTTAAAATAACTAAGCTCATGGCAATAAGAAAACATCAGAAAGACAGGATGTACTACCGGCATCTGAAGTGAGGCGTTCTCGTATGTCTTCATAAGTTTTCTTGGACTCTACGTCAGTGGAGCGGTACTTCCCATCATGTTCATCCAGAAGACGCTGGATTTTCTCAATCTTGGTGAGGAGTTCATGATCCGTTTTGGACAATAGGCCTTGGATCCGGCAACCTGAAGGACATTTTGGGCCCTGTTTGGCACAGTATGTTGATAAATGTTGATGTTTTCAGGCTATTAATTAATGCAGAATGATATTAAATGATATTATGCATGTTAACGTTAAAAAAGTGGAGCAACATCAGAACAGCTTTTACCCAGTCATCATCTGAACAGAATGGCCACTCTTTTTCTGTAGCACACTTGTCAGGCTTGTAGCCATGCTCAACTGGACGAGGACCTCTGACATCCAGATTCATCTACAGGAAATCACAGTAAGGAGGGAAATTGTAAAATAATGTTTTCACTTATACGGACAATTATGATAGTACAATATTTCACAAACAATTAGCAATCAATCAAATGCAGATCAGAAAGTATTGTGGGTACAATGTGTTGTAAGTAGTAGTATTTGTATGTTTGTATTTTGTCACAATGTCATTGTGCTATTTCACATTTTATGAAAGATTTCTCTTGAACTTACCCATGCTGTAGGTAAAACAGCACACAGGCAGAGGAGAAAATAACGCCGCTGCATGTTTCTCTCTACCCTTCTGTGCCTGGAATGAGCAGTACTGATGCCCTCTCTCCGTTACACCCCCTTTCATAGCCAAGAGTGACTAACGCAGAGAGTAAATGATTGACAGCTATAAAAACAGCATGTCTGGGAACTGCTGATGAGCACGCTGCAGGTCCGGGTGATTGTATCGATTACGGGAATCTGACCTTGCATTTTAGGGACAAACATACACTCAGACTCATGAGTAGAACTTTACACCCCTGATCCTGTGCTGTATTCTAGAAAGTGACGGAAAGCTTAAGAACAATTTCTAAAGTAAGCAAACAGTTACAAAATATAGACATCATGATGACATCAACAACTTGTACTTTTCATGGGAGCAGTTTGAAAGAAAAAAAGATAAATAGTTGTTTTATAATAATAACTATTATTATTATTTTGCTGTTCAATTGTTGCTAAAAGCTACATAATAAACACAGTACCATGCAAAGGTTTTAGGCAATAGTGAAACTATTTAAAGGGTCTTCCCAACAGTGACTCTGAAATTGTTCAGGAAGCGACCTAAATGGAAAAAAGCTAAATATACAAATAATAATTCTGAAAAATATTTTTTTTTTTTTTAGAAAAGCTGTTGATTTCAAGAGATCTGCTTCAAGAACTGGGGGTAGGTTTCTCTCAACTCAATGTATTGCTGCTCAAAGAAAAATTCGATTTCCTCGAGTTTAGGCAATAAAATATTGGGTAAGTTGTGCGTAGGGTTTTTTTGTGAACGTGTGATGGCAAAGATCTGCAGAACTGAGTAAAATACATAGGTGCAAATAAAATACAATTTTCTTTATGGCGAAACCTCCACTAGGAACTAATATCTACCCTTGAAACACACGGACGAATTTTGCTGCTACACCAAGTGCACCTTGAGCTTTTGATCCTGACGTTCTTTGTCTAATAGTTCGAAATCGGTCGACGAAACCAGGATGCCCTACGCTGGGTGTTTATCGCGCAAAATATCCGCGTTTATTCGACCACGGTGGCACGGGAGCGTCAGCGCCAGCAGCCAGCTGCTGTCAGGGTCCCCAAACCCCAACAGAGAGCGCAGAGAGAGATGTCACCGTCACGCAGCGTCACAGAAAGCTGTCCGAATAGGATGCGCCTCTGGCTTCTGGGGAGACACGGCGACTTCAGGTGAATAAGGACCAGACTGAATGCGCGTTTACACTTCGCAGCGAGCCCACCTCCATTATGACCAACATTAGAACAGGCCTCTTTAAATAGTTTGCCCAGGAGGCAGCTATATTCCTATTGTAGTATTTATTACTCACTGACACCCACTGTCAATACTGCAGTCAAACACAGATATTAAGAAGAACCACACTACAAAAGTAGTAATAACAGTTGTGGGCCACTAGATGGAGCCAGAGAAGCACATTTTGAAGAACCAGGAGTCAGACCTCTCACCCAATAATCCGATTTTCCGTTGTATTGAGGCATAAAACATTCTAAAGTGTATATTCTACTGCAGATTTAAATACACGACGCTACTGTTAAAGGTCCCCTGACATTAATTGTTTTTGCTTTTATAAAGCCCTTACTGGTCCCCTAATACTGTATCTGAAGTCTCTTTCCGAAATTCAGCTGTGGTGCAGAATTACATCCACTTTGAGCCAGTCCCACAATGAGATTTCCCCAGGACGCGCCGTTTCGGTGTCTGTAGCTTTAAATGATAATGAGGAGGAGAGAGGCGGGACGAGGAGGTGAGGGGCCGCTCCCTGAGCACCGAAGCAGAATGACCAGAGGACTCTTTACACCTATCACCATTTCTAGCCACTGCACGACCATAGACAGGAGAGGGGAACTAGTATTAATGTAAAATAATCTCATAGAGTGAAATGTTTTCAATGACACGCTAAATCTAGATATTCTCATGTCTAGAACTCTGTATGTATGTATTTTCTTCCTTTTGTCTCTCAGTTCCACAACTGTTATATGGAGGAAGACTGGATTTCCTGGTGTTCGATTATCTCTCTGAAATCACCATGTCTCTGCTCACAGCAGTTAAAGCCAAGGACCCCGTGAGTGGAGATCAGACTTTTCTCATTAAGATGGATTTGCTGGTCACAAGGCTATTTTTTAATCCTACGCTGAATTTGATAATAAAATTGACTGTTCCACACCTCCTAAACAAAAGTCAATTAATTAAGGTTTCCATATAAACTGGCACATCTCCAAATTTCTTGAAATAATTTAAATTGAATACCTTTTATAATATGCCCACACACTTCTGAAACAATAGTTTCTTCTTTAAACACACCCATTAGGGGCAGTGATGGGCTAGCGGTTAAAGAAACGGGCCCCGTAATCAGAAGGTTGCCGGTTCGAATCCTGGTCCACCAAGGTGCCATTGAGGTGCCACTGAGAAAAGCGCCGTCCCCACACTCCTCCCCGGGCACCTGTCATGGCTGCCCACTGCTCACTAAGGTTCATGGTTAAAAGTAGAAGATACGTTGTGTCACTGTGTGCTGTGCTGCAGTGTTTCACAATCACTTCATATTCCCTTTTCAATATTAATATAACAATATTTAATAATAATAATATAACACTACATAACCCCTCAGGAATGTTTTGCTGGAATATTCTGTCTTTCAGAATTTGGGCTATACTCCAGATTTTGTTTTGGCTGCCATGTTACCTTTCATTAAAGACATCCATAAAATGGGTAAGTAAGAACACACACACACACACACACACATAAGGTATTCAGTAGATGCTCAGTGTGCGATTGTGTCCCCTGCAGGTGTTCGAGTGGTTAGTAATGCTGGGGGCGTGAACCCCCAGGCCTGTGCAGCAGCACTACGAAATGGGATCCAGAAGGCTGGTCTCGACATGACGGTTGGGGTGGTTACTGGTGATGACCTCATGCCACAGGTGAAAACACCCAAGACATTATTTATGGACTCCAATCATGAACTTCTAATGATGTGTCAGCTGCTAACAAAACAGCTCTTTGAAGTGAACGATCTGAGCCGATTCCTACCTGTGATCAGGAGTCAGAGTCACATTTGCTTTATATATATTTATTTGCCGCATGTGACTGGTCAACTACACGATACGTGTCTGGACTGAGCAGGAGGGGTTTTAAGTGTTGAGTCGTCTTGCTCTTGTGAGGTTTTTACTATGTGACATGAAGACAGGTATAAGTTTTGCAGCATTGACTGAAGTCAGATGATAAAATCTAACCATGATTCATTGCATTGGGACCAGAAGGCATAGTTGTAAGCCAGCACTGCAAACAAGTTGAGTGAAGACAGATACAGCAGTTGCACAGAGGGAGAAATGGGAGGGAAGGAGACGTGCGTGACAAAATGAGTGACCACAAGCAACGGAATAAAATTTGGATACATTACAAGTCTATTGCTAATACAAAGAGTGTAGAGCGTGCAATGTTAAAATGTCATATTAGACAGGCTCTACAAATAATCTGCATTGGCACATAAGAACCATGTTATAAGCTAAATAATTAATAAACATTTGATATAATGTATGTTTGTATGTTAGTAATTCATTTCACTTTTAATTTTACATTATTTTTTAGTAATAATTCTATTTAATCATCAAAAAAAAAAAAAAAAAAAAAACCTGAAGGCTCCCTTGGGAGTGGGCTCACTTAAAAGCACATTTGAAAGTACATGAAATACAGTTTGACTAACATTAATTAATATCTTTACTAAGTACCATAGTCTAAATTTTTACATACATAATCTTTATAAAGTTTACTATACAAATGTTCATTCACTTCCTTTTCCCCAATCACAGAAGGACTTGCTAAAAGAGGTGAAAATGGCAGATACTGAAGAGCGGAGACCACTGCCCAAAACAGTTCACAGCATGAATGCCTATTTAGGGTAAAACAAATCAATTCTACATAAGGGGATATTTCAGAGGTTTTGGTTGTATTCGCAAATGTCTCATTCACTAGTTTGACTATTCAGATTAAATTATTTAAAAAAATATATATATAATGTATTGATTAACAGATGGTTAGATGGTCTATCAGAATTCTTGAATTAAAGCACTAATAATCTATATGCATGGATTGGTGTGCAGCAGACATGGTCCTGAGATGGCTAGAACAGAGATAACATTTTTGAGATAACGTGTGAGATACCGAATGGATTTGTTTAAATGGTCCAGAACGAGGCAGTAGGGTGTGTGAGGGCTGTCAGTAATACAGGACTTTTCATGACTTTCCATTTAATCTTTTCAGAAATAAGAGTTGGGTGGCAGTAAGTTCCTCCTGTATGATTGTGTGAGCTGTTTTATGTTCAGTACACTTGCTGGCCTGTGTATTGTGTATCTTATAGGGCACATTTTTCAACACAAGCTGCAGCCTTTCTGTTGCTGTACACAGTTTATTAGTCGTCAGTAGTCATTCTGACCAGATATTGATTGTTGAAGTACTGGTATGTTGGTGGACTGTTGGAAGCAGTGTCAGAAACTGATAACTGAATGACTTGAGAATGCTACAAACAAACTGTACATGGTAACTCATACAGCCCTTACACAACTCTTCCTCCAAGACCCCATTCATCAGTGATCTCTGTGTGCTTTGAAAGTAGAATGCTATTGTTTTCTGCAAATATATTATGATTAAAAATGAGTTCAATTCATGAAATAAACTGCTTTCTACAGTGCTATGCCCATTAAGCGCTGCCTAGACCTGGGAGCTGACATTGTGGTGACTGGCCGCTGTGTCGATAGTGCACTGGTTCTGGGTCCTCTAATGCATTCGGTAAGACACACAAAATCTGGCTGCAATGCATTTCGTTTTCAAATCAAATTACAAGAAATTACCTGTGCAAACTCTAAAAACTATGACCGCTTCATTCAGCCTTGTAACAATGCTTTGAAGTTGGTCTGAATTGTTGCTGGTGTCCTTCCTCTCTGTTTTGATTGAAACTCTTTGCCTTTTTTGGCAGTTTGGATGGGATCGGAGCAGCTATGACCTGCTGGCCACTGGAAGGTAGAGGGCAGTAACCAGTCTGGAGGCTTTCCCAGGACTTAATTTAATTTACAAGAGAGACCACCAGAGCAGATGTCAGATGGCCACTGCCTGTTTCGAATGCTTAGATGTTTGTCAGATCTTAATTGGAATTGACAGATCTCATTTAGGTTGCTGTACATAACTAAACTGCCTTTTTGGCTCATACCATGTGCAATTGGCAGTGGTGTGCTGGAAGCTGTGTAGACATCTAAATTATGCCTTTACAGTTTTCCTGTTTCTTCAGTTGGCTCACAGTTTAATGTAATAGATTTAAAGACAACAGGGTGGCAGCATAAAAGTTACCTTGTTTTCAGGTTCCTAGTATTTTTTTTTATCATCTCCTTGTATTGTTACTCTAAAAAAATAATAATCAGAAATATATCTCCTTATCTGTGCATTTCAATCTCATAGAACTCATCATGTATTTACTCCAATAGAGAAATAAATGTATAAGTGAGAGTTTGTGCTAATTGTTTCAAAACAAATGTTTATAGGCAAAATACAGAATATCTTGAGTAAACTCCAAAGTATTTGTATATTATCAATAATTGATTAATTTATCTTAATCTGTCTTAAAAGTGTTTATCGGCATAACAAAGAATACATTGTCCAGCTGGTTTCAACTGTTAAACTTTTTTTGTCAGTTTAGCTGGCCATCTGATTGAGTGTGGCGCTCAGTGCACTGGGGGCATCTTCACTGACTGGCATAAAGTGCCTGACTGGTGAGGAAATTTATTTTATTACTCTTGGATTTCCCCCTTCCTACAACCTGTTAAGAGAAAACTGAAATGCATCACTAATTTTTTCTGAGCACTAAATATGATGGTTTATGCTTAGTATCAGTTCCAGCAGTTTTAAGTCATGTCTGGCAGCCTCATTCTGAGCTCAGTTAGGTCTTATGGCAAAACCTTATTCATTTCAATTGTTACTTAAGACTGATTCACCAGAGGAATAAGCATGAGAAGTATGATTTTTTTTATTCCCACCAAGGAACTGCAGTTGAACTACTGAATTCGGAGTGAGTCTGAACTACTGAGTTCAGAGTGATCCATGGATGAGCAAGGCAATGTCTGTACTGATATTTAATTTTAAGTGTACTTGCCCTGAAAACTGTGACTGGGTAAATATTTCAATTAAAATGAGATGCCATGATGCATTGATCTGTAATGCATCATGAAGAAGCTCCGTTCAGTTGAAGGGGCTTATTCAGCCATAAACAGAGTACACAGTGAAACAAGGTTTCTCCAGGCCCATGGTGAAATAACACAAACACAAGACGAACATGGAACACGACAGCAGATGCTGACAGCACATATCACAGTGCAAAAAGAACATAGTTCAAAATGGAAACGGTGCTCTCTCTCTCTCTCTCTCTCTCCATCTCTCCATACAGAACAGCAGCAGTGACAGGGTAAAGGTGAGAGTGACCATACTGTGTAGTTTAGCAACCGGGATGAGGTAGTATTGGTAGCAGCCTGGCCATGATAGTACTTTTTTATGGTTGGTGACAGGAGAAGCCGTTTCCCATTCTTGTCTGCCTCTATGCTACAGAACCTTTTTTTTTTATAGGGCAATGTGGATAAGAGAGAGAGAAGAGTAAGTGGAGTCAAGAGTAACATAGCCAATGTTTATGGCTATGTTGGAGCAGTGGGTGGTATAAATGTCCTTGACAGGGTAGAGAGACTCTGATTATCTTCTCAGTTGTCCTCACTATGTGTTGTATGGTCCTGCCAAAGCTGCCAAACCTTGGTACTACTTAACTGAATTGCATTCATTCTGTATGAGGTGCCTACAAATCTCACCACAACAATGACTTTCCTCAGGGACAACATGGGCTTTCCAGTGGTGGAGTGCTTTGCCGATGGCGCCTTCACACTATCCAAACCTCCCAAAACAGGCGGAATGGTGTCTTTTGGCACAGTGGCTGAGCAGCTCGTATATGAGATCGGAGATCCCAAACGCTACCTCCTCCCTGATGTCACCTGTGACTTCTCCCAGGTCACCATCACCGAGATACCAGGTCAGATAAACAGCTACAAATACATGAGCCATTACAGTTGGTAAAACTTCCATCTACAATGGTGTTTTCCAACTATGTTATCAGAGGACCATCTTTTGGAGGCGAGGCACTGGTCAAGAGTTCTAAATTGTGTCCTAAATCACTGAATCTCTGTTTTTGCTTAGCTCTTGTTAGGTCTTGAAAAGATTTGGAATAAAATAAACATATAAAATTAAATCTGATTGACATATGAATTATAACAAAGTATATAACAAAGTATAACAAAGACATATTGAGATCAATATTGCGATATGCGATTGCGATATGATAAAGGACACTTGCTTGTATATCAATGAAAAGTCACATACTAATAGTGAAATGTTTAATTTCAAAGTGAAACATACAAACTACTTATAACAACCTGAAATGCCCAGTGCTTTCAAAATACAATATTCTACAAAATTAAATAAATCACAAAAAACTCTTTAGCTTACTGTCGAACGACAAACCCTGGTAAGGCTAAACAACTGTTTTGATTATATTTGGCCATTATAAAATCCCGTATTATAGTTCTTACGTTTAACCAAAACGTTGTCTGGAGGCTGACTTGAACACAGGAATGCATAGCTTCGCTAGCTTAGCCTAGCTTAGCTAAGGTTAAGACTTATAAAACGGGATTTTATAATGGCCAAATATATTCAAAATAATGGTCCAGCCTTACCTATGAAATGAAATCCCCCGGGATCTGGTTTGGAGCGTACAGCGGTTTGTACAGCCCCAAGCAGCACAAGAGTGAGGCATTTTTATGCACTTCTCTCCATAGACATGTATATGCTCCACGCCACAGCAGCGCCTATCGCAATATGGCGGCGACGTTGACGTACGATGCAGCGCGTCAGCGGCGTCTAACCATATGTCTCCAAATCGAAAGTCATGTGACCAAACACGTCACATCTGACTGAAGTGAGACTTCAGTCAGTTAATTTCAAGTGAGACTTCAGTCAGCTCGCAAACTTTGAGAGAATGAGAGAATGGATCGGATATGTTGCCGATCCAATCCATGTACTAATCATTTAAATCGCAGCTTTTTGCGTTCATGTAATCGCACAGACTGACATCGCGATTACGATTAGATTAATCGTGCAGCACTACATTCAATCCACTCATCTCCTTTCCCTCTTAGTTTGGCACACTCTCAGCATCCTGGTACAGTCAGGTTGGCTGAACACCGAGATGGATTTTATTCTGATCATTGATTAAGATTGTATAATCGCTTAGCACTAGTGGTAATGATTTATTATCGGTTTTTGCACAGAAATTGTTCATGAAAAAAGTCATGGAAATTATTTTGTAAAAATGTGTCAGTAGAATGTTCACACAAATGGGTTTATGAATGGATATAACTGTGGTAAACATACACAATTCTTGCTGCAAGCATTGTAGCCCTTGGACTGTGGACTGCAGCTGCCTAGCAACTTATCACTAAAAGCAACACGAATGGACCTCTTGGAGAGAGATTTTTGGTTAAGGGTGAACTTAATTACACAGTTTTACATCCTTTTTTAGACATTGTTTGGCCAATCAGTCAAACCCTGCTATTTTGTTTTGTAGTACCTATTAAGTTGCCATTTCAGTTAAACTCAGAGCATCTGAGGACGTGCTGGTGACCAGAGGGTGAACTGCAACCTCCTGCTGAACTGTAAACGCTCTCTTTGCCTGAACTCGCTCTGACCCGGATTGGCGCTCTTTGCAAATTCATGACTCCTGTCACAACAAGCAGAAAACAAGATGTACAGTTGGTGCCTTTATCAGTCAATACAGGGTCAGGATGTGGGAGCATGGTGAGGACATCTTAATATTTACCATTATTTTGGGAAGAGACATAGTGACTGAGAAAGAAGAGGAAAGAGGGGGGGGGGGGGTCAGTCTAATTATTTAACACTTTAGGCCATCCATATTCTTATTTTACTTTTTCTACTGACATATTTTCTACATGACTTTGGTCATTCTTGTGGGATGTGCTGCTGTGAAGCCAGAGCTTATCACAATAGCAAATAAAATAGAGCTGTATGGCACTGTAATATTCATAACGTTGTTCTTTTTGTGCTTTAAGCATTGCACTGTGTTCATTTCAAGCTGAAAATGTGTGTAAAATGTTCACAAAATGACATTCCTTCACCCCCCTAAATCACAGGGGTAGAGGGAGGGGCTGTAAAGGTGACTGGAGCCAAAGGATCCCAGCCAGCTGCAGACTACAAGGTATGAGGTCAGACTCCAGGGTCATTTATGGAACACAGATGCCACTCCCTGTTACACTAGCCTGACCCTTAGACCTGCTTCATGTAGTAGTTTCTCATAGAATTTTAGTTCTTCAGGTCTGTGCCACATACATGGATGGGTTCAGGGCCACAGCTGTGTGTCCAGTCGGGGGACCCCGCGCTGCTGAGAAAGGCAGAAGAACTGCAGAGAGCATAATCAAAAGGTAATATATACACGCATATACAGTACGGGCCAAAAGTTTGGACACACCTTCTCATTCAATGTGTTTTCTTTATTTTCATGACCATTTACATTGGTAGATTCTCACTGAAGGCATCAAAACTATGAATGAACACACGTGGTGTTATGTACTAAACAAAAAAAAGGTGACCTAACGAAAAACATGTTTTATATTCTAGTTTCTTCACCCTTTGCTCTGATTGCTGCTTTTCACACTCTTGGCATTTTCTCGATGAGCTTCAAGAGGTCGTCACCTGAAATGGCCCCTTTGCCTTCACTCTGCGGTCCAGTTCAACCAAAACCATCTTGATTGGGTTCAGGTCCGGTGACTGTGGAGGCCAGGTCTCCACTTTTATTAAGCACATAACTCCACATGTGTTCATTCATAGTTTTGATGCCTTTAGTGAGAATTACCAATGTAAATGGTCATGAAAATAAAGAAAACAAATTGAATGAGATGGTGTGTCTAAACTTTTGACCTGTCCTGTACAGATATACACACATATACACCAGAGGTGGAAAGACCATTTGCCTTCAAAAGCAAATACACACTGAATAGTTATGTTATTTATGGTTCATTGTTCATTAATGTAGGAGTATGGTTTTTTGCTTTAGGACTAGGCGTATCTTTAAGCAGTTGGGCTTGGAGGACTACAGCTCGGTCAACATCCAGATCCTAGGGGCTGAGGACACATATGGAACTCATGCCATCCAGAATGTATTTTGAACTTTTCTTTAACTTATTGTCTCATTCGCATTTTTGTCAGGGATCTTATAAGCACTATAAGTGCTCTTGTGATCCTGCAGTTTCCTTTTTGTCCTCCCATAAAGATCTTTCCCACCACAGAGTTCCAGGGAGGCTGTGGTGTGGATGTCGGTCCATCATAAACAGAAGAAAGCACTCGAGTTCTTCTCCAGGGAGATAGCGCCTGCTGGAACGGGAATGGGTGGGTAGAAAACCAGAAGGAAAAAATAAGGGTCCCAGTAAGGTTCTGCACTACCTAATCTTGCACATTTTTGCACATAATCATTGCACTACATTGTACATAGAATTCTGACTATACACTTTTTTAAAATAAATATGTTCATATTTATCCATCTCTTGTACATATCACCTTATGTATACACATAACTTATTTGACATTTATCCTGCACTTGCTGCTAATTGCACTTCTGGTTAGACCTAAACTGCATTTCGTTGCCCAGTACTTGTACATGTGTAATGACAATAAAGTTGAATCTAATCTAATCTAAATTCTGAGTGTGTTTTGAGTTCTCATATTTGTCATTTGGAGTGTGTATGCTTTACTTTTAGCTCATTTGTGGTTCAGCATCTGGTCACAGACTGCATGTGTTGCAATTTGAACTCTGTCTGAACTGAGTCTGGTCATTGCCCTCCAGTCACCTCATATGTATTAATAGTTCAAGCATTAGCACAGTAGCACTTGGGTGGCAGGCGCAGACAAGCTGCTTTCCGGTATATTCACAGTAACCTGCAGATCCCTCAGACCTCAGAATTATTTGTATCCCACCAGTATGCCAGGCATTCTGGTGCCAGCAGAATATTCAGTTATATTGTTGGTTTAAAACACAATTGGCCATGAACAGTCCAATGGGACCGTTTTATTCACTTGGACAGTCTGTAACGTTTGACGGTGGTGTCTAGCTGATTTGTGAAATATCACCCAGGTGTTTTGTGTCAGGGAGCGAGAGATGAACTGCAAATGTTGTAACCACTGGAAAAATATGTATGCATATGTGGTTTGGTGGGGGTCAAGGTGCCAACAAGAATTAACTGAAAAAAATATATATATAACTGGCTACAGAATTTTGTTTTTAAAGGTGTAGATGAATCTAGCAGATTTACGCTTGGGCAGTGCTCGAGAATAAAAACATGTTTTGTTCTTTTCCAGCCCCTGGACTTACAGGAATCGTAGGAGGCAGACCCAGAGTGTGAGTGTCATGTCAGAGACCCATGTACTCCTGACGCTCACTTTCAATTCAGTACAAATATCTGTAAATGATTGAGTTATGCTGTATTGTTTTTAAAATCAGAAATATATAGTACACCTATAGTAAGAAAACATCTCTCTCTTCTCAGGTCACCAGTGCTGAAGCCTTTCTTTTTCCTCCATCCTAAATCAGAAATCAAGGTATCAGCCTTGTCTAATCTGTCTGTTGTGTCTGTCTGTCTTTTCATTTGATGAGAAATTTTGTATTTCAGACAGACATCCATTTGAATGGGAAGCTGGTAGACACTCTCACAGATTTGGACTCGTCTTTATCTGTGGGACCCAGACCGCAGTACCTGACAGAGGAGGCTACTGATGCTCCTGAAGGTAATCTGTGAATGAGACTTTATCAGCTAGTCGCAGAGGTGATCCTAATGTCATAAAACCTTTACATATGAACAGAATCTGTATTAGATACTGTTTTGTTTCAGAAGTTGTGCCTCTTTTTAGTTTTTAATATATTGCGGCATCTTTCAACTCCAGGGCTATGGTATTGAAACTATTGATTTATCTTTTTTATTTATTCACATAAATAAAAATTAAAATGACTTTCTGCAAATGTCTTTGGCCTCGCGGAAACAATGTCTTACGCCATTTTGGGCCTTCATTCCTGTTGACCAGCAGAGGGCAGAAGTCCATATTCCCACTGATGTCCATACTGTTCCTACTGACCTACATGCAGTTTCTGAACACCCTACATGTTAAAATTTCCTGAATGTAGGCTGAGATAACATATTTAACACCTTCAAAATTTAGTGCTGAACTACATTAAAAGCAAACAGAAGTATCACAGGCCTTGTTCAGCTAATCAGCTTATACACCAATAGCCGTGTTGACACTAGAGCGGAAATGTGGTTCAGGGTGTCCTGTTGGCTGAGAAGAAATCTGTTTACTCTTGTTTTTGGACCTTTGCTAGTCATACGTGAATGGCCTGCAGCGATGACTGATGTGTGGAGACTCAGAGAGGTGCCGGCACTATTGTGGGTTTCCCAGTGAATGGTGTGGGAAGTTTTCTTGAAAAGCAGCTCTGCTGGCTGTGTTTTTCTTAAATGGTTACAGGCTCAACATAACAATCAGTGAGACCACATTTAAGTCATCAGAACCATACAGAACCACACGGACGTACGTGTGTGAGTGAGTGTGTGTGTGTGTGTGTGTGTGTGTGTATATATATATATATGTGGGTGTATGTGTGTGTATACACACACACACACACACACAGACTCGAATGAGCACGAAGTCACAGTACTTAAGCATTCACTGAGGTCTTATTGTTAGAATAGCTTCTTATGCTCTGTCTGAGTGGAAAGTCTGCAAAGAAAGGCAGATCAAATCAATCCTTTAAAGAAGGTGAGCGAGAAGCGGAGTATACGTGTATTAATTAAACCATAGTGTTCTTTTATTTAATTTACACACGCCGCCATTGGAATTATTTGGAGCTTGCACAGTCACAGGATATTTTGAAATTGCACACAAATGTGATGTGCAATGAATTATGAGACAACAGCATGTTTTAATTAACTGGCTTGTCAAGTCAGTGGAAATGAGGGCCGGTTTTCACTGGTTCCCAGCTCCAGAACAGGGCCAAGCTCCGGCACCAGCACTGGCACCGGCACCAGTAAAGTGGAAAAAGAGGTATAAAGCAGCCTAGGCTGAAGATTTTTCAAGAAGAAAAAGAAAAAAAAAGATCCTTGTTTTTGTTAACAACTTACTTCTGTGTAATTATCTGTTTCAGGGGCTGAAATCTAACATTTAAAACCCTGATTGAGTATGCAAGGCATGGGAATATAGTAAATGGAATTTTTTTTTTTTTTTTTTTTTTTTTTTTAAGATCTTCCCATTGGCCCACATAACTACAGACTGGAGGAATTAGCCTTCACCAGGAGTGGGGACAAGGGTGATTCAGCAAATATCGGTGAGAATTTCAAAGTGCTTCTTTTCCACACGTTTGCTAATTCATCAGCTGAGATGACCCTGAAGAGTAGTTTTATGTCATGTCACGGCTTCTCTGTTACAACAGTTTGTGTTTATTGATTTATGTAAAACTTAAATCAGTCTTGACTGATTAGATCAGCTAAGATGTCCCACTTAAAAAGATGAGAGATATCTGTTATAGTTCAGAGTAAAATGTAGCTCATTCAAAGTTTGAGCATCTGGGATAAAATGCCAGTCAAGACATTAACCAAAATAATGGACTTGGTGCTGATTCAAATCCTGAGATCCACCAGTGGCCAAACACTTCCAATGCCTCCCAAGTCACATTTAGGGCAAACATGGTGTGGGAGATAGACCTGTTCTCTTGTCTACTGGCTGGGGGTCCAGCATCTCCCAGGTTTCTGACAAAGATGTCCATTCAGCGCACCAAAGTGGTGGCTTGGTTCGAGCCACAGTAAAACTTCCTTGCAGCCCATGTTTACTCTTGGGCTTGCCAGCAGACCCCCACCGTGCACCCACAAAAGACTTTTATTCAGGTCAGATGAACCAAAGCTGAACCAAAGTCTGGGTCCTCTGGATGCTTAGTTTTTTAATTGGAGGAGTGTTTCAGATCTTCTTTCTCATTAATATGGAAATTAGTATTCCTAATTAATCCCGACTGTGGTGTTATATTTTACTGAACAAAGAAAACAATGTTTATACTTTGTCTCAGGGGTCATTGCTCGACAGCCACTTTTTTATCCATATTTGAAAAAGCTCCTCACCTCCGCTGCGGTGGAGGAGTACTTCAGACACCTCATCAGAAAGGACAGGACAGACCTGCCTTCAGTCATAAGGTCAGATAAATGTTTAATTCCAATTCTCTGTACCAATAAACAGAATAATAATAAGATGAGTAATTAATACATTAAAATGCTGTTTAAAATCTCACGTTGGGACATCATTATGCATGTGTTGTGTTTATGTGAATGTATGTTTTCAGTTGTGTTGAGGCTTTTCTTTGAATCTTGCGTAATATTTTCAAGTCTAGTGTCTGGAGTAAATAATGCTGAAAACCAGAGTCTAATTGATTTAATTGACAGTAAAAAATGAGTGTCTTTGTGACTGCTCTGGTGTTTGTCCCTAGGTACGATTTGCCTGGCATCCAGGGCTTAAACTTTGTACTTCACAACTCACTTGGCGGGGGAGGGATTGCTTCATTACGCAGTGACCCTCAGGCAAGACAATTCCAGAAATCTGAACCTTTCACACACGCCTAGAATAGTGGGGTCCCTGGAGAGTTTTACTGCTTTTATTTCACTCAATGTATTGATAATTTAATTCCAAGGACAAATTGTGTCCTTTTTGATCTAAAATCATCAAAAAGCTACTGCACTATGAATTGTTATAAATTTCAGAGTATGAAATAAAAATATATATATTTTTTACATTTATTGTTGAAATTATCCTTATTTCTTAGGGGAAAGCGTACGGCCAGATGCTGTTGGACTATGAACTAAGAGGTCTGCCTGACTTCAAATCACTGGTGGAATGAGCGAGAACATTTCTTAGAGAAGTAAATTCAAATCCATGTATTTGGTGTCATCAGAGAATTCACTTGATGTGAAATATTTAGAACATTGTTTCATAAGCCATATGTCAATGCATCAGACTGATTTTGCAATGTTATCAGTGAGTGCCATTTTCATGACCAGCTCTTAAAAGGCCTTCTAACTGGAGATGTAAAACATAATAAACTATATCTTGAATAATTTTCATTCTTTCAGTGTAATTCTTATGGTATTTTAACTATTTATGGATTTCGAATGGTTATTAGGATTTTGACCTGGTTTTCTTAAATAATATGACTGTTATCGTTTTAAACAATAACATAATTTTTATTATGGACCTTTGTAATGTTCTGTTACACCTTTTTTGTATTCTCTGTGTTTAGCAGAATTAACACAAGTTTATGTTGTTTTTGGCTACTTTTGCACTTGCGTGTGAACGATTTTACAAATCAACACTATTGATGATTCACCATTTGTACCTTCATGAAGTAATGACTGGTTGGGGTCCGTTGCATGAAACATTTCTTACTTCTGTTTTTTATTAAGGGACTGTATTGCTTTACAACTTAACAACATTCAAATCGCACCAATCATTGCCTAGCAAAGTGGAAATGTTCACTAGTACTAGTACTACATACTCCATTTTGTAGTACTAGGACCAGACCACACTCTCTAAAGTGTTCTATTAGTGAACCCTCATCCCAGATCCAGAGAAAAGATTATATCATTGTTTGACATTGTGATGGTTTCTGGTTCTGTGTCTCCTTAATTTTAATCTGGGAGGATGCTCCAGTATTTTTTACCTTTTTTTACCTCTTCATCATTTTAGGTGCTTGTAATTCTCATGCGTGTTGAGATAAGTCTATTAGAATGAGTATGAATGTGTTTGTTGGTGAAAAGAAGACCAACTCTGTCATCTGACCGCGGTCTTTATGGAGGTCTGTTAAAAGTGGGGGGCTCTCACACAGAACAGTAAACCCTTGAAGTTTGGAGACTCCACCCATTCTCGTTACCTCCGAACTCCAGACACAGGAAGGGGGAGAGGCAAGAGAACATATATACGACAGCATGTGCATATGTGAGGGAAAAGACCGCCCATTCTTTTTACTTTCCAGCGCCACAAAGGAATTTAAAGAGCAAAAGGCCGTCGGTTATGTGGGTGGATGTGTGATTCTGTCAGTGAGCTTCTCAGGCCCTTGAGCATCTGTAAACCCCCACTGCCCCCCAATTAACAGGCTCCATGCCTCAGCTCGTCTGGCGTGTTTCCTGCGCATATTCAGCGCACCGATTCAGCTTTCAGTGTGTTTAAGGAGAAAATGAGGATCCATTTATCAAATGTCTCACAAAAGCTGAAGATATAGGTCACAGGGTTGGATGGCCACTTGGCTTTCTCTCAATACTTTAAAAGCTGACAGTGACTGAGTGAAACACACAGCACGCTACGGAGCATTCATACACAGAATGTCGCTGCTCACTACAAATGCACGGAAAACTCCCACACCAACAGACAGAGTCGCAGTGGTCACCAGGAGACAAAAGATTAATGTCTTTGCATCCATCATCCTCATTCTTCTGCAAGCCCATACAAGCAGGAGGTCCCTGGGGTCAATGCGCAACAGTGGGTAATTATGGGTAATCCCGCCACTCACTCAGATCAATGTTAGCCCCACACCGGACAGTCATGCTCTGTGGCCCACAGATTTCTCCACCTGTCAATCAATGGCCGTCATCCCCCTCCAACCTGTAACATAATCCGGGGTGGGGGCTGGGATCTTTGTGTGAGTGAGAGGGGGCACAAAAAGAGAGAGGGGGGGGGAAGAGTTAAAGATGCTCCCTTCTGTTTTTCTGTCTTGATGGTTGCTCTACGGGAGCCTATAGAGATGAGGCTCATTTCACCGAGTACTGCGTCAAAAGGCCCTATCGCTGAACAAAGCCAGAGATTAACACCCCGTGTTCTGCCTCATAGATATGTAATTTTCTGCAGGCTTCTTAATGCCAAGCCACTGAGCGTCTGGCAGTTGTCGTTGTTATTTATGAGTCGGCCCCTTTTCTTCTGATGCCGTTGTGCGTGGTTTTCCAGAGAACACGAACATGCTGACTCGCTGGCTTTTCTGGGGTGCGTTTACTGAAAGCGAAGGGCCCGAGCTTTCTGAAGGAGCTGGCTGTGTCTGCTCTGGAGGACCAGTAATGAATGCCACATGGCCCCGGCCAGCCTGCATCCACAACCAGACAAAGAGTCAGCCAAGCCGCTCTCCGCCTTCCCACCCCCAGAACGGCCGGCAACACATTCCAGACCCTCTTTCTAGACCGTGCATAGCTGGCATGGAGAGGCTGGCCCTCTACACCACAGGACACGAATAAGCATGTTCTGGTGTGCAGTGGCCTGCCATTAGCCAGCCACACTCCTGCTGTTTGCCTCGGGCTTTAGAGGGGGTCTGCTCTGCAGGCCGAGGCATCCCCCTCGAGCTCCCTTCAGCGGCCAATGGCCTTCGGAGACCCACGGTGATGTCACATCGCGCCCACCTCCGGCGCAACTTGGGAGAATAAAGTCAAAAGCGCGGACCGGCGCATCGCGCAGGACCTCAAAATGCTGGACTCGCTGACCTTCCTGCTGGAGAAGGTCTTCCTGATCGCGCACCTCAATGTTTTCAGACTGATCTTGTCGGACAAAGAAAAGAAGATGAAGCAGTACGACAGCAGCGCGCCGCCGCCCCTGCAGCGCGGGGACCTGCTGGAGGTGCCGCGCACCCTCTTCATCCACTTCGGCATCTACCTGGGCGACAACAAAGTGGCGCACATGATACCGGACATCACGCCCGTGCTGACCAGCGACAAGGCTCGGATCCAGAAGGTGGTGACCAACAAGCGCCTGCTGATGGGGGTCCTGTACAAGCACGCCACCATCCGGGTGGACTCGGTCGAGGACTTCGCTTACGGCTCGCCGATCCTGCTCAACGCGATGGATAAAACGTTTAAAACGCCAGCGCTGCCGAACGAGGAAGTGGCGAGGAGAGCGGAGAAGCTCGTCGGTCCGATCGCGTACAGCTTGCTGTGGAATAACTGCGAGCATTTCGCCACGCACTGCCGGTACGGCGCGGCCGTCAGCCTGCAGACGGACAAGGTAACTTTTCACTCTTTACCCCCGCCCGCCCGCCCTGTCATTTCAGTCGGCCCAAGAGTGGCTTATGCTTGGCTCGTCGCTTTAAAACTTTTTTTTTTTTTGTATGGCGTGGAAGGTTGAGGAGAATGGATAACAAACAGGATAGGTGATGGGTGGAACTGACACCAAAACAAGAAAACATACCTTTCGACACGAACCAAGTCTAACTTTCCGACCAATCCGGTCTTATTTTAGGACATTCCAGTCCTATTCTGTGCTTATCTGTATATGTTTTAAATGGTTGCCTTCTACTCAGACGTGTTATTAGATCTTTAGAAGGGGCAGGGGGGTTGCCAGGTTTTTGGGGTTGTCGCCATTTTTTGGAACCCATATTCTGGGTTCGCGCGTCAAATTGGCAGTTTTTTTTTACAGAAATGTGAACATTTATACGGTTAACACAGACACGTATCCTATTGTCGCTATATTGTAGGTCCGTTTGTATAATTACCGTTACACACTGCCAGATTTTTTTAGAACTGCGTGGAATTTCCATCATCTGGCAACAATGGACGGAAGCCTTTTCCTTTTGAATTCTTGGCTGAAGACACGAGCATCGTATTCCCTGCATTCTCTAGTTTTAAAAGTCCGGATAGGTCCTCTTTTCAGTCTGAAATTGTCTTTTCACGTGATTTGCCATGGTGATGGGTGGAAAATCTGGGTTGATCTCAATGTAGAACCGAACAACAGGCTCATTGAATGTTCTGCATCAAATGAAAATGTTTTTTTGGCTACTGGTGTATAAACCACGATGATCTACCTTTCAAGTATTTTGTGTTACGATGATTTATCTTACAAATATTTTGTTGTCTTCTTCTTTATTTTCTTCCCCTCCCCCTCCCCCTAAACAGTTCTGTGAGTGGCTGAAGTCCATTATCCGGGACCAGAGGAGTGTTCTTTTCACAACATTCTTTGCTATTCTATCCATCATATACCTGGAAATGGCGCTATCCTCCGCATTACCTACCCTGCTGATCCCTTTCACTCTCTGGATGGCAGGTTAAAACCATTCCGAGAACTCTGCATGGATTTTTGTACTCAATTTGCTGTGGGAAACATGTACTTGTAGATGGGAGATTCCCAGCTTCAACCCTGGAGGAACCCCTTCCAGGCGTTCTACCCTTCAACCCACACTTTCGACCTGGCACATTCACTCTAAGACTGTTATTCATCGTCTCAGTAAGGGGGGGGGGCTAAATTAAAACACAGAAGGGCCCTTCAGGAACAGTGCTGGGAAGCCCTGTTGCACATAAAATGATCTTCTATCTGCAGATGTTATTCTCCATACATTGCTAGCATTTAGTCATTTTAGAACCTGTATGTTTTTTATAGACAGATACATCTGGTTTTTGATGTACGTAATTTATACTTGAACATATTTTCTAAAATTACCACATTTTGCACAGTACTTTCCATTAAAATCAAGTTTAATAAAAAAAAAAGATAAATTGTTTAAATAAAATAAAGTTTTTACACAGTAGATGAATTGCCCTGCCTTCTTTCTCAGTTTGCATAAGTCACTTGACTTCATAAAAATTTTTTTTTCCTTTTTGCAAGTTTTCCATTGATATTGGCTATAGGCACTGAATAATCCCCAGACCAGAGACACCAGAAATGGCTCATGTAGTGTTATAATAAGCACATTTAGGTTTTGACTCGTATCTCTGGAACTACATGGGATAAATAAATAAAAAAATCTTGCCTCTTGGTCAAGAAAATGGACATGCACATTTTCACATTAAACAATGTCCTACTGTTTTCTAAACCTTAATCTGAATTCCATGGCATTTATTACACACATTTACATTTACAGCATTTATCAGACGCCCTTATCCAGAGCGACTTACAATCAGTATTTACAGGGACAGTCCCCCTGGAGCAATTTAGGGTTAAGTGCTCAGGGACACAATGGTAGGAAGTGGGATTTGAACCCAGGTCTTCTGGTTCATAGGCGAGTGTCTTACCCACTAGGCTACTACACACCATCTACAAACTGATTCAGTGTTATGTGTCAATCACTGTGTTTGACTTCTAATTACTGTACAGCCAATATCTTCTCATTAAAACATCCAACATATCTAACTATATCAAAATATTTCATATTTTGGACACGTTTGCTCCATGTTTCATATGTGCAGAAATGAAGTCATGTGTGCACCCTTAGCATGTTACAATGTATTTAGTAAACCGTTCATAAGCTGAAAGAATGAAATAGTCCAGTGACATTCAGCAAGTCCCCGTTTTCTGCCAAAACAGCCCTAAACATGTTCTACCCAATCCATACATTTTAAATTTATTATTTTCTTATTTTCCCAAATGTAGTCAAGTTAATGAACTCTTTCTAAAATACCTAACTGTATTTTAAAACATTTAAAACATAAAAAAGGTTAACTATATCCTGAGCACTCAAATCTGATTTTACAAAAGAATCAAATGCTGATCAAGCACAGGTAAGAGATGAAGTTTTCAAATACTATAAAAGTTTTTTTCATAAATTCATGAAATGTTATTGAATAAGGTGTCAACCATAAGAGGTCAGTGCATGGTTGCTGAAAGACCACCTGGCCTAATGGATAAGGCGTTTTACTTTGGATCAGCAGATTGAGGGTTCGAGTCTATATTGTGTGTCAAAATCTTTAGGGCAGTGGTGGCCTAGCGGTTAAGGAAGCGGCCCCCTAAATCAGAAGGTAGCCGGGTTCAATCCCAAAACGACAAGGTGCCACCGTCCCCACACACTGCTCCCGGGCACCTGTCATGGCTGCTCACCAAGGGTGATGGTTAAAAGCAGAGGACACATTTCATTCTGTCACCGTGTGCTGTTCTGCAGTGTTTCACAATGACAATCACTTCACTTTCAACACTGTAGCCCTTCTAAAATAAAAAACAGATAAGAATTCTATCTGAAAATGAATATATTTTAAATAGTCTTAAGAGAACACAAATTAAAAAAAAATCTCTGTACTCTGTACATTTTACTGTAAAATGAACAAAAGAGAACATTGTGTTAATCCAATAAGATCTCAGGGTGACATAACTAATTTCTTTCTAATAATTGAATAATGTGTTTGAAATACACCGTTTATTTAAATCAAGCTATTTACATACATTAAAGTTATTCATCAAACAAAAAATCTTTCTTGTGAATTCTTATCTGGAACACTAATGTTTTCTGGTCTCTTGCAAGTTTAGAAGTAAAACAAAATAAATAAAGAGAGCTGTTTTATATGTAAATATACTTTTTCCCACATATTAAATAAGACATATTTTGTCCAAATTGTCCCAAATCTTTCATTAAGAAGTTTCTTTTGTCAGATGTGTGTTGTCTGTTAAATATATGTTCATTACAGTTAATTTAACAATTTTGATTTTTAATACAATACTTACTTTATGTTATGTTACAATATGTATTATTGTGTGCCTGATGCCTGTGTGTGTCATCAGAAAAAAATATTTCAGTTTATGGCAAATACATACACTGGTTTGTGATTCATGTCACTGCACATACTTTCCTTTTCATGAAACATCTAACTGTTTCTTGTTGTAAATATTGTTTAAATATACAAATAGTCTAACTCATATTTCAGTAAAGCTATAGAACTGAAAATGTTGTATAATTGAAAAGGCATATTTCTAGAGATTTGGCCACCCCATTGCTTGCATCACAATCTTAACCTTTACTAACACACAGGCTATTGTTATGGATTACCTTTACTTATGCTGTAAGTCTTCATGGTGGGTCAGAAAGAGAAATTTTACAAATGTTAATACCATTACCTGATTTGGGTACTTTCAACCATGCCCAAATAAGGTTAAGTAACCCCGTGTGACAAGCCATAACCTCAGTTCTCAATGCCGAATCCGCCTGAAAGTCGAGTGCTGTCTAATCCCAGCAGCCCCCTCCCCAAGCCTACTGATCAAGAATAAAATGCGAACGTTCCAAATGTTCCACAAACACCAGCTGTTTTCTGCATGTCTGTAAAGATGTCTGTTCTCAGGCTCTTGAGCCTGGTTTTCATCACAGCCACCACCACCACCACCACCACTGAAGAGAAGACTGAAGACACTGATGAGCGAAAACAATGCAAATATGACATATCCAAATTCAAGAGAGGAGACCTGCTGGAGGTACCACGCACGCTCTTCACCCATTTTGGCATCTACCTTGGGAAGAACCGGGTAGCTCACCTGATCCCTGACATCCTGCCTGCCATGACTAGTGATAGCAATGCAATTGCAAAGATGGTGACCGACTTGCGGCTTGTCATAGGAGTCATTGCAAAAGTGGCAAGCGTGCGTGTGGACACAGTGGAGGACTTTGCCTATGGAGCAGAGATTCTGGTCAACCATATGGACGAGGTGTGCAGCCGATCACCCTTCCATGGCGACGAGGTGGGCCGTAGGGCAGAGAAGCTGCTGGGATCTGTGACTTACAGTCTTCTGTGGTACAACTGTGAACACTACGTGATGTACTGCCGTTATGGTACTGTCATAAGCTTCCAGACTTACCAGGTAAGAGGACAAAAATGTGTGTGAGAGACTGAACCAGAGAGACAGCTCAAACTTGGGACCCTCTGTTCTGGTTTCATTTGTTAATTACTCTAATAATTGAGAGTGGTGCAGGCAATGGTGAGGTTCCTCTTTGCAGATTTTCATTGTGCTGCTATCAGGGGTACACATCTGAAAAATACAGACCAGGTTGAAATACTTGCTACCTCAATACAATATAGACATAGAAAGTAACGGCACTGTTGTCCTGTGCACTGTACACGTCTCCATGGAAACAGTTTAAGGTGGCCAGGAGAGGCATTAAAACCTTGCTGAAATTCTATGAATGACAGATTTTCACTTCCTCTTGTCATTGACACCTTTGCTGTTTCTGTGAGGCTGACATTTGAGCATTTAACCACACAGAAACACATTGAGATGTGATAATGATTTAGCAAAATAAAGAATAGCTTCAACTTTTATACTAATTAAAAAGAGACCTCTGATGCTGCAATAGTACTGAGCCTGTTCTGTCCTGTAGGGAAAGAAAGTTTATTCAAGGAATATTATACACACAGAACACAGAGTTGGCAGTAGTAAGTGATTATGCAGTGCATGACAGAACGTGGGCTGTTGGGCTGAGATTTCTGCCTTACTGAATTCATGATCAATCCCCGTTTCTTAGTTCTTACATACATTCGGAACACAATTCAGACATAGTGTCAAATATAACTTAATGAGATAAAGTTATTTGTAAGACTTTTTTTGTATTTATGGCTGGCACTGAGGCCCCCTACTGGCGTGGCTCAAAAATGCAGGTGATCCTTTGCTTTACCAGCAACAGTGTGCGATTGTGTGTTCTGCATTAGTGTGAGGATGTTCCATTTCAGCCACTGGCTAGCTTCATCTTTTTGACCTTCATCTGGAAGTAAATGGGCAACTCTCATTATGGTATCAACATGAGTGGTGTGAACATTTATACAATGTTTAATGATGTTTAACCTCTCTCTTTCTCCCTATCACAGTTCTGTAAAACAGTGAGGAAAATTTTCTGCAGTAAAACCGCATCCATGCTCACAATGCTTCTTGGCGTCTTCATCCTGGTGTACCTGGATGCAGTCTCGCTCTTAATGCTTTTAGCAATCTTTGTTGTTTCTTTCACTATCTGGATGGCTTCATAAGTTTGCTGCTGCCTGACATGACTAAAAGAGCAGGGAACAACTCTTGCTGGACAAAACAAGAAGAATGAGCACCAAGTCAAAGCAACCAAGTCTGAAACTCTGACTTCCTGTGCTGTCAGAAATCTAACCTGTTAAATGCATGAATGGACACTTAAACTGTAATTGTGAATGCCAAGCCATGACCTTTGTATGACCCCTAAGCTTGTGCTGTATCTTGGCTATCAGTGGTGTAATGTGACAAAAACCCCAGTTGTGACAAAATCCCTGAAAAAATGAAAAAGCCATGAAGTACTTTAACACAGATCTGTATTTTGTAGCCTCTATTCTTCAGCTGCTGAGACAGAAAATATGTCTAGTTAAATATCTCATATATTACATTTATGACAAAACTCATAGTAGGAGTCTTTATGTGTCTTTTCGCTTATTTTAAAGTAGACCACATCTGTGGCAAATTTATTCCGATGTACATTTTTTTGTGTTGCAATGTCAGTTTTTCATTTTTGTCTCAGGTTCCCATGGCTACCTAGCTCATCGTTTGTTCCTGCATTGACCTGAGAACCACATTTTGGCCTGGAATTGTGCAAAGGACACAATGTAGCCTTTGACTCAGGATGCACAGAGGACATTGCTAGTTTCCAAAAAGATCAGAAAATGGCAGCTGACCATGTGCAAGAGTGAGAGGCAAAAGTATTTAATAATTACATCACTGACAATCATGCCGATATGAAAATGTACATGCGCATCAGCAATGGTGCTTTCCACTTGTGAGGTTTGGGAGTAAAATCTTCTTTATTCCAGATGAATCCATGTCCTTTTATTATAGTTGATATCATGAAAATGGACGTGTGTTGTATTATCACTTGTATTGATTAATCTTCATATTAATTAAAGTATGTTTTGACATGGTCTGGCCGAATATCCCACTCTGACTGGACCATACAGGTACAATAAAAACATACAACACACAACTTCTCATGCCTTATGGAAAGCTTTAAAAAAGTCAACATTATTATTTTGCATAGTATGTGCACTGAACGGCACATCTTACGTATCATAACGTATCATTTTTTTTGCACTCTATCTCCATGATGTGTCGTTTATTCTACAATGAACGATTTATATGTTCGACGTGACTTTTTAAATAAAAATGAAAAAAAAAAAAAATATATATATATATATATAGTTTTTAAAGCAGCGTACACAGGATGTCCTAACATGGTAATTGGCCGCCATATTGACGTTATTGACCCGCCGCGCGAGAGAACGTCAGATTGTCGATTAAAATCTCACCGAACCGGAGTCCAGCTGCTTCGCTCAACACAAGTAACGTTGATTTATTTCGTTTCTGAGGCAATAAACCTTCCGCCGCGAGTATCAGTATGTACTCTCATTACTGAGGGCCGGGCATGCTCGTTCATTACAGGTAGAAATTACGGCAGTTGGACTAATGCAGATAACTTGATAACTTGGAATAATTTCCCTAAAAAATGTCATCTGGTTACGCTAGCGGTGGTTAGTGGTTTACAGAAGTCACCCAGTTGACCCCCATCAGTTAGTTAGTTAATTAGCAGCAAAAGTCTAGTGTTTTTTTTAGTATTATTCAGTAAATGGGAAATAATTCGATGTTCTGTCAGTTGACGACAATCACGCCATTTTAGAAGCCGAAAGGGTGCGATTATTGACGGTGTCGCCGTTCTTCGCCCTGCCGAGGCTTTAGGACACACGGTGATGGAGAAGAACGGGCAGGGAGACGACCGAGCGCTGCTGGCCCTCATGGACAAGAGCGGCTACAGCATGATCCAGGTGAACGGCCAGAGGAAGTATGGCGGACCGCCTCCAGGTACCTGGGAACACTCAAACTGGGGGACCATCTGATCCCCACGCGGGGTTAAAGGTTAAGGCGTGGTTAGTCAGTACAAGTTCTACCCCTTCATCAGTAACTCTGTAAAAAAGCCACATATCTGTGTATCCAGTGAGGATCCACACTTATATCCACAATGGAGCAAGGTTGTTAGTCATTACAGGGAGTGCAGAATTATTAGGCAAATGAGTATTTTGTCCACATCATCTTCTTCATGCATGTTGTCTTACTCCAAGCTGTATAGGCTCGAAAGCCTACTACCAATTAAGCATATTAGGTGATGTGCATCTCTGTAATGAGAAGGGGTGTGGTCTAATGACATCAACACCCTACATCAGGTGTGCATAATTATTAGGCAACTTCCTTTCCTTTGGCAAGAAAGGGTATAAAAGAAGAAAAAGCAGCACTCTTAAAATTGCAAAGCTTCTGAAGCGTGATCATCGAACAATCAAGCGTTTCATTCAAAATAGTCAACAGGGTCGCAAGAAGCGTGTGGAAAAACCAAGGCACAAAATAACTGCCCACGAACTGAGAAGTCAAGCGTGCAGCTGCCAAGATGCCACTTGCCACCGGTTTAGCCATATTTCAGAGCTGCAACATCACTGGAGTGCCCAAAAGCACAAGGCCAAGGTAAGAAAGGCTGAAAGACGACCACCACTGAACAAGACACACAAGCTGAAACATCAAGACTTGGCCAAGAAATATCTCAAGACTGATTTTTCTAAGGTTTTAAGGACTGATGAAATGAGAGTGAGTCTTGATGGGCCAGATGGATGGGCCCATGGCTGGATTGGTAAAGGGCAGAGAGCTCCAGCCCAACTCAGACACCAGCAAGGTGGAGGTGGAGTACTGGTTTGGGCTGGTATCATCAAAGATGAGCTTGTGGGGCCTTTTCGGGTTGAGGATGGAGTCAAGCTCAACTCCCAGTCCTACTGCCAGTTTCTGGAAGACACCTTCTTCAAGCAGTGGTACAGGAAGAAGTCTGCATCCTTCAAGAAAAACATGATTTTCATGCAGGACAATGCTCCATCACACGTGTCCAAGTACTCCACAGCGTGGCTGGCAAGAAAGGGTATAAAAGAAGAAAAACTAATGACATGGCCTGCTTGTTCACCTGATCTGAACCCCATTGAGAACCTGTGGTCCATCATCAAATGTGAGATTTACAAGGAGGGAAAACAGTACACCTCTCTGAACAGTGTCTGGGAGGCTGTGGTTGCTGCTGCACGCAATGTTGATGGTGAACAGATCAAAACACTGACAGAATCCATGGGTGGCAGGCTTCTGAGTTTCCTTGCAAAGAAAGGTGGCTATATTGGTCGCTGATTTGTTTTTGTTTTGTTTTTGAATGTCAGAAATTTATATTTGTGAATGTGGAGATGTTATATTGGTTTCACTGGTAAAAATAAATAATTGAAATGGGTATATATTTTTTGTTAAGTTGCCTAATAATTATGCACAGTAATAGTCACCTGCACACACAGATATCCCCATAAAATAGCTAAAAATAAAAACAAACTAAAAACTACTTCCAAAAACATTCAGCTTTGATATTAACGAGTTTTTGGGTTCATTGAGAACATGGTTGTTCAGTAATAAAATTATTTAGTAGTATGACTGTGGAAAATTCAGAGGCACTAGTCAGTTCAGTGAAAACTTGCCTCCTTTGAACTGAATTTAATTTGTTTTGCTCTAACAACTTCATTTCTTTTAGTTGATAATGAAGGTATTTTAAATGAATCTCACTATTAAGTGGCTCTTAATTTTGCAAGATATTTTCTTATCTATTAGTATCCCCAAGCTGAAGACATTGTAGTGTGTCAGAGAGCAAAATACGTTTTGTAAATATGTGTTCAGAAGGCACTGACGGCTCATGGGGTTTTTTTTTGGG
Source organism: Denticeps clupeoides (assembly GCF_900700375.1). NCBI lineage: Eukaryota > Metazoa > Chordata > Actinopteri > Clupeiformes > Denticipitidae > Denticeps > Denticeps clupeoides. The sequence continues at coordinate 22,771,000 of NC_041707.1, forward strand.
AAGGCTGGGAAGGACCCCCGCCACCACGGGGCTGTGAGGTGTTTGTTGGTAAAATTCCACGCAACATCTACGAGGACACGCTGGTGCCACTGTTTGAGCAGGCCGGCGTCATCTATGAGTTTCGCCTCATGTTGGAGTTCAGTGGTGAGAACCGTGGCTACGCCTTTGTCATGTACACGAGCCGTGAGGATGCCCAGCATGCCATCAAGCTCCTCAACAACTATGAGATCCAGGCAGGGAAGTTCATTGGTGTCTGTGTGAGCCTGGATAACTGTCGACTCTTCATTGGCTCCATCCCCAAAGACAAGAAAAGGGAGGAGATTAAAGAGGAAATGATGAAAGTAAGTGTTGAAGTTTGCAAAATTAATAAACCAAAAATTCACAATAGAAAAAAATATGTTATTTAAACGTTTGCTTGTGTGATACAATGGAAATAATCACTGTTTTATCCCAAATATAACACAACACTTATATCATATTTGTTTCCATCTACTAGCCATTTGTAAAGTAAAGTAAAGTGAAGTGTTTGTCACATCACAGCAGCAGCACAGCACACAGTGCACACAGTGAAATCTGTCCTCTGCATTTAACCCATCACCCTGAGTGAGCAGTGGGCAGCCATGACAGGCACCCGGGGAGCAGTGTGTGGGGATGGTGCTTTGCTCAGTGGCATCTCAGTGGCACCTTGGTGGATTGGGATTCGAACCGGCAACCCTCTGATTATGGGGCCGCTTCCTTAACCACTAGGCCACCACTGCCCATTTGTCTCATTTTGTAAACGTTTTCAGGGAAAATAAAATGGGATTTTAAAAATATTTTTAATATATTGAGCCTTTATTAGTGTAAAATTGACATTTTCCCTGACAATGTGTGTAATGCTCATTTTTATTTTACATTTATTTTTACATTTTTCAAATAATAGGTAAAAATGAATGCAAACAGTTTTGTTATTGTAATTGTATTTTTCTTAAGCAGTAAAATAGTGCATACTTGGTAAGATTGTGTCAAACATGAAATGAATTAATTCAATTGAGGATTTAATTAATTAATTCACTACTTCGTTTTCTCACTGTTTGACATTTTAATATTGAGCACACAATATGATGTGAAATGCAGGTGACTGAGGGAGTGACGGATGTCATCGTGTATGCCAGTCCCACAGACAAGACCAAGAACCGTGGCTTTGCCTTTGTGGAGTATGAATCTCACAGGGCAGCTGCCATGGCACGCAGGAAACTCATACCAGGTACAGCCGAATAAAACCAGCCAAATCCTTTTTTTAATTGGTTTACTTTTATCATGGAGTTAAACAGCGGATAAATCAGGCCCTCTGAAATGTCTTATTTAATTGTGATTGTTATGATGTTAAATCCCCTAAAGAGGGCACTCTAATGCCAGTTTTTAGCATTGTAATTGGTCATTCACTGACATTTGTCCAATAGACATTAAAAAAAGCAAAAAAGTGATAAGATTGATATAAATGATAACCTTTTCTTAATACTGTGCTTATAGCCAATGTTCCAAAGCTGTAATTGTTGGCTTGATAAAGTTGTCAAGATTCAAGTGTGTTTCTATAGAAATATGGGTTTTGTTTAATTGTTGGCTGTTTTCTAAGGTACATTCCAGCTTTGGGGCCAGACTGTCCTGGTGAATTGGGCAGAACCGGAGAAAGATGTGGATGAGGAGACAATGCAGCATATGCGTGTTTTGTATGTCCGCAACCTCATGTCGTACACCACTGAGGAGACACTGTTTGCTGAGTTCTCAAGCCTCAAGCCCGGCTCTGTGGAGCGTGTGAAGAAAATGACAGATTATGCCTTTGTTTATTTCAATACCCGTGAAGATGCCATGGCTGCATTACATGCCACCAATGGTAAGCTGGTGGATGGCTCTCCCATTGAAGTCACCTTAGCTAAGCCCACAGGTAAAGATGGTGGAAAACGCTTTAGCAACAGAGGCAGCAGCATTTACTGTTGTAATAACAGTCCAGGCAACAGCTTCATCTTCCAAAGTAAGCCAGAGAATCCCGGGTTTGGAATAGGGATCGGTCCACTGAGTAACGGGACAGTCTCTGGACTACCGCTCAGCATGTCCCCTTACCAGGGCAGCTCTTTCACCCAGAATGCTGAGTGCATGTTCCCAATGCACCCTGGAACCACATTGTTTCCAATGACTATTCTGTCACTGAAGCCCAGCCAGATGAGTTCAGCAGTTAGCCTTCTGGAATATTGCTGCCTCAAGAACAACTGGACCTTGCCCGAGTACCTGCTGTACTACACCTTGAGTCAGGAAGGCAAGATGCTGCTTATCTGCAAGGTTGTCATTAACAGCACTCGCAGCTCCTTTATGCCCAACAAACTATGTACCGTACTGGACGATGCCAAGGAGCTTGCGGCCCAGCATGTCCTCTGGAGCCTGGGTGAGCGAGAGAGAAACAAAACACGCTTACACTGTATTGACTAATTCAGTATATGTTCATGTAGTGTTCTTCTACAGTTCTACAAAAGCTGCACATTATGTAAAGGAGCAAGATGTATGTAAAACAACTAGTATTTCATTGTTCCTTGAAATAGAGTTGGACAGATTTCAGGTGGTATAGTGAACTAGACGTTAAAATTTAGCATTATGCAAAGCAGAATGGGTTCTAAGTGGTTGACAAAGATTCAAGTAGCTTACAAATATCTGAGCCATTTCTTGAACTAAATCTATTTACACCTAACAGAAAAAAACACTGAAACAATGTACAGTTATTTGGGCTGGGGGAGGATCGGGTACATAATTAGTTCTAATTAAACATTTAAACATGTGGATAGGGTCTTTGCATTGGTTTAGGGTGGATAGGGTCTTTTTTATTGGAAAACTGTATTCTCTGGGTCACAATTTTTTTCTGAGACACATTACAGGCATTATTGTGGGACAAAAAAGTATTTGTGCAAATGGTCCTACTTAAAAAGATGAGAGAGGTCTATGTATGTCAGGATTGCCTGCAGCTGGGCTCCACACCTGACTCCAATCCTGACGCCCCATAAATGCCGGAAGTTTCCGCCCCTTCTGGGTCTCTGGCATTTTCGTGAACATCACTTGCACGAACTTGACCTGGTTTTGGGTCAAAGGTATTTTGAGTTCTGGCAATCGCCACACGCCTACGGGTTTGTTTACGTTCTTCATTTAAGTTAAATCGTTTTCGGCCACCGCGCCAGTCTTTATTTGTGTTTATTGTTTATTTGTTAATAAAAACCCCGTTCCCAGCATGTCAGACCTCTGCGCTTCCTTCCCCCGTAAGCCCGTAGTCGTGACAGAATGCCAGAGACCTCCCCAAAAGCGCAGAGGTAAAAAGCAGAGGAGAAGAAACGCCGCGAAGGACGCAGCCCGGCGCGGCGAACGCGGACGCCAGGGGAGAGACGCGCCGGCCGTTCTGGTGGAGCGTTTTCTCCCCGAGAAGCCGTGGTACGCGGCGCCGCGTGATGACGTCACCCCCGGGAAACTCCGCGAAACCCGGAAGCGACAACGTCAGCGGGTGAGTGGGCGGAGCGAGGACGTTGGCGTCAGCAGCAGCGAGGAAGTGACGTGGGCAGCGAGCGGCGAAAATGCGACCCCCACGATCTTCGCCATGTCGAGCCAAGAACTCTGCGCTCTGCTGGCAAGGCTCCCTGTGGACTGGGACGACACGGACGACGACGAGAGCATGGGAGACGAGAGTTGGGCTCCGCCCATCGCACCAGTCTGCGATCGTCTCAAGGTCCGTGGGGACCCACGTCACTTCCAGGGGGGTGAGAAGCGGCAACAACGGCTCCAGCCCGAATGGCCAGAGTACTGTCCCTGGGAGTTGATCGCACCCTGGGTCCAGGATGTCTGCAGGGTTGACGACCCTCGGAGTCACAGGTGGGAGGACACGGATGACGAAAGCGTCAATGATGTGGATTTTCGTTGGGCAGTCGGGGCCGGGATGGCTCCACCCAGCGCGCGCGTCCGAGATTGTCGCGACATCCGTGAAGATCCACGTGACTTCCGAGGGTATGAGGTCGACACGGACCAACACGAGGATGACGCCGATTGGGCAGTCGGTGCCGGGATGGCTCCGCCCATCGTGCCCGTCCATGATCGTTGCGAGGTCCGTGGAAACCCACGTCAGTCCCAGAGGTGCGACAACAGTGAGGAGGAGGACAGCGATGCGGGGGTAAGCTGGTGGAACAGGGCGACAGGAGGTCGCCAGCCAGCAACTGCACTGCTGGAACTGCCTCACAGGGAAGATGCCCTCCCACCTCCAGTCGCCGACCCGCCTTCCCTCTGCTCGGACGTTCCCCAGCTGAACGGCAGCGCATCACCAGCGCCCCCGCATGCTGGAGAAGACGTCCACCACCCACCACCCACCACGCCACACGCCCACCACCATCTCCAGCGACGTGCCCAGCCCCGTGTGGGACAGCCAAATGGTCCCAGGACCCTTCAGTGGGGCAGCAGACACTATCATCACTACCATCCTCACGTGTCTGACTGGATCAGCATGGGGCTGGAGCACAGCCCTCTGGCAGCAGGGAGAGACCGACAGGAGTTTTCGGGACTTCCAGCAGAGACTGAGGGCAGAGTTTGATCGGTCAGAGCCTGAGCCAGGGATCGAACTCTGCCCCTCCACCACATCCAGTACCAGTCAGGATCCGGGGCAAGAAGACCAAGCACTGGCGGGCGACGAAAAGGTCGCACCTCCCGAGATCCTGGCTGTGCCCCCTGAGGAGGTCCCAGAGAGCCCAGAGAGGGAGCCAGACGACCCTCTCTTCTATCTGTCTGTCTCTGTCTGTGTGTGTGTGCGTGGCATATGTGTCCGTATGTCGCCCCCACTTCCCCTCTTTGTGTCCACCAGATGGCGACCCAGCCACGGAGCCGAACCCCAGGGAGGAGGTTCCTGACCCGAATGTGCTGGTCCAAGGCAAGGCGGACAAGCCCCAAGGTACCCCTAAGTCCAGCCGGGGGGGGTGCTCCCCCAAAGAATTTTTTGGGGGGGTGCAGTTCGGGTTGGGGACTCCTCCTGAGGGGAGGGTAGGTGGGGAAGCGATTGAGCTGGGTCCTCCGGTAGCCAGTGAGGAGGGCGGGCCAGGCATGGGCCTGCGTCTACCTCCAGAGGGGTGGAGCGCCATAGAGCCCCCGGGTAGGCATGAGGACCCAGCTGGGACAGGCAGGAAGAGGGCCTGCTTGTCCCAACGGACGCAGAAGGGGCTAGCCGGATGGTCTGGCAATGCCCCCCCCTTGGCACCAGGGCCGGGCAGCGAGAGGGGCTGCATAGTCCCAGAAGGCACCAGCCTGGGGTGCCTGGAACAGTCGCCGGAGGCTCTGGGACAATCTCCCTGCGCGGTGCAGGGGGTGACACAAGACGTGTCAGAGGAGACGTGTGGAGACAGGGCCCACACGTACCCAGATGGATCGGCCCTGATTATTGTGTGCAGGTACGAGGGTCCGGGGCCGCCACGCCTGACCATGCTGGGGAGCGAGGCCGAGGGTCCGGGGCCGCCACGCCTGACCACGCCAGGGAGCCAGGCCGAGGGTCCGGGGCCGCCACGCCTGACCACGCCGGGGAGCCAGGCCGAGGGTCCGGGGCCGCCACGCCTGACCACGCCGGGGAGCCAGGCCGAGGGTCCGGGGCCGCCACGCCTGACCACGCCGGGGAGCCAGCCCGAGGGACCGGGGCCACCACGCCTGACCACGCCGGGGAGCCAGCCCGAGGGACCGGGGCCGCCACGCCTGACCACGCCGGGGAGCCAGGCCGAGGGTCCGGGGCCGCCACGCCTGACCACGCCGGGGAGCCAGGCCGAGGGTCCGGGGCCGCCACGCCTGACCACGCCGGGGAGCCAGCCCGAGGGACCGGGGCCGCCACGCCTGACCACGCCGGGGAGCCAGCCCGAGGGACCGGGGCCGCCACGCCTGACCACGCCGGGGAGCCAGCCCGAGGGACCGGGGCCGCCACGCTGGGGAGCCAGCCCGAGGGACCGGGTCCTCCAAGGGGAGGATACAGCAGGGCAGGAGCCCTGTGGTTGCCGCCGTCCGCCCCGCCGCCTCCACTGATGGTACTGTTGGGGCTCCGAGGACGTAGCCCTTGGAGGGGGGGGCTCTGTCAGGATTGCCTGCAGCTGGGCTCCACACCTGACTCCAATCCTGACGCCCCATAAATGCCGGAAGTTTCCGCCCCTTCTGGGTCTCTGGCATTTTCGTGAACTTCACTTGCACGAACTTGACCTGGTTTTGGGTCAAAGGTATTTTGAGTTCTGGCAATCGCCACACGCCTACGGGTTTGTTTACGTTCTTCATTTAAGTTAAATCGTTTTCAGCCACCGCGCCTGTCTTTATTTGTGTTTATTGTTTATTTGTTAATAAAAACCCCTTCCCAGCATGTCAGACCTCTGCGCTTCCTTCCCCCGTAAGCCCGTAGTCGTGACAATGTACACTTCAACTGTGCCAGAGAGAATGGTTTTTAAAGAAATTATATGGTGCATAAAATAAGTATTTAGCACCAACAAACAAGCAAGAATTCTGGCCTCACAGACCTTCTATCCTTCATTTGCTGTATTAATTGCACCTGAACGGAAAAGGTTACTAATAGTAAAACAGTACGTTGTCATGGATTAAATTCCTGTAGCACTCAAAAGGTCCCCCTGCTTAAGGCAGCAGGGGTCCAGGCCCGTCTAAAGTTCTTGATGGACCATCTAGACCATCTAGATGACCGTCTGAGTTGCATCCCAAAAACACCATACCCACTGTGGAAATGGGGTGGAAACATTATGCTTTGAGGCAGACTGATGACCGGCTGGAAAGAATGAATGGGCTTAAGGAAAGAATGAATGAGCAAGAGATTTTGAGGAAAAAGCTCCTCCTATCAGTGAGAACATTGAAGCTGAAATGTAGCTTGGTCTTAAACACACCGTCTGAGCAACAAAGGAGTTGCAACGTAAAAAGCATAAGAAGGTTCTGGAATGACCTAGCCGGTCTCCAGACCTCAGCCTAATAAAGAATCTGTGCTCAGCAACAGCCTCAAAACATCACAGCTCTTGAGAAGATCAGCATGGAAGAACAGGCCAAAATACCAACTTCAGTGTGTGCAAACCTGGTAAAGACCTACAGGAAACGTTTAAGCTCTGCCATTGCCTACCAAGGTTACATTAAAAAGTATTGAGGTGAACTTTTGCTATTGATCAAATACTTATTTTCTGCACATTTAAATAAATACATTCTTAAAAATCATACACTGTGATTTTGTTACATTCTGCCTCTCACAGTCGAAATGTACCTATGATGAAAATTACAGACCTCTTTTTAGACAACTTGCACAATTGGATGCTGCCAAATACTTTTTTGCCCCACCGCACATTATTCCAGATAATTTATCATGGACAATTGGATAATGTAGCTATTGTGGTAAAGTGTGCTGCTGACATTTTCTGTCAATTAATCTCCAAGTGTAAGCCAATACTAATATTGTGGTCCTGTGTTTTCTCATGGTGTGTATCTATACAGATTTAACTTTGCACAGCACTGGATCCCCCAATTGCCCCTCACCTCTGGACACATCTTCTGCTACAGGCCTACCCTGCTGTACATGCCAGGCTGTAGAGTACCACAACTTCCCCATCATGCCTCTGACTCCACCTCTGGCCTATACCAGGAGTGCTGAACAGCAGCGCATTTTCATGCCCAGCCAGTCTCTATACTTCTCACCTCAGTCGCCCTATGACTTTTTCTGAAAATGAGACTACGGAAGAACTTTGTGGTGTGTTTCACTCTTCAGCACATTCTAATTCCCACTCCATCTAAGAAGTCTGCTTGGCCAAGTGCCCCAGGCATTTAATATCAGTGCCATGTACGTGAGAGGTAGCCCTAAAGTTCACCAATGGCTGACAGTGGCTTTAGGATAACGCTGGACAGCAGGTTTCAGTGAAAATCTGAGCAATACTGTTGATACCAGTCAAAATATTTGAGCGGAATTATTTAAATCACATTGTCTGGAATTGGTTAAAGAAAATAACACAAATCTGCATATTACTTTTGGGAACATAAGTAGACAAATAAAGCCATGCTGACACCTCCTCTCACATACAGACAAGATGGTAAGGAGCATTTTAAGAAATTTTAAAACAGGGCCAGCTGACCAAGTGGACTGATTTGATGAATTGGGAAGGAGAATGAGTTGCAGCTCTGCATACCATCGTTCTATAAGTACGTTTTTACAGTTTTTACAGTTTAAAGTTTTTAAAGTTTGCAGTTCTATAATGAGGATACTTTACCTCAAATAACTTTCATTATTTCTTTGTTTTTGCAAACAAAGATATTTATTTTTTGCTTTAAATGTGATTTTAATTCTAATTACGTTCAAAACAGCATTTCAGATATTTTGTGTCCAAGGAAAAACATTTTTTTTGTCTCATCTGCATTTCTTTTTTGCTACCCTATCCCCATTTGCTAATGGTTTCTGCAGTTTCATGATCAGGTTGATTTAATAAATAAAAAAGCTGTCTAGCAGCTTTTGGATTGATCTTGTAGATGTCTTGTGATTTGTTACCATACTTTGTTAGACACACAGTAAAAGGGGCGGTGTTATAATCTATGGTCTGGCCCATAAATTGCTGATAGATATTTGAACAATTTTTCCAGCCACTCACTACAGCATTAATCAATAGCCTCTCCTATGAACCAAATGAATGCCAAGTTCATTTATCAGAGGCTGGACCTCTTCTTACCCAACAGTGGTCCTTCAGCCTGAAACCAGAGTAATAAAAAGATGGGTGGGACAAGTTCAGCTGTGGCTTGTAACATGTGTGTCAATTAAGCCCTCCTGGAGTAAGATAAATTGTGGTAATTTTTGATGTCAAATTTGTGGTCATTTTTAAAAAAGCTTTTAACATTTCTCTGAATGTAGTTTAGAGAAGACGGGAAAATTACATGTGTGTAGTTTGCATGTTAAATGTAGCTTTGCCTTTAATAATGAATGAAATGAACCATAAATAAGTTTAGTTTATCTGACATTTTATGTCAGTGTTAGAAGCACTGTTTTGTCTGACAGGTTTAGGATAAAGTGTTGTTCATGTGACTAGGAGAGCTGGCAGGGGGGGAATATGTCCCGTTCTGGAGGTTAATGTAGTCCCAGAATGGGTTGCACATTTCTACTCAGTCATGTGCAGCCGTAGAAAAACAACATTTCAAATAGATACTGGAATTACACTGAGAGCTACTGGCCGCTTATATTGATGCTGCAAGTAAGAAAGACCGGACTGTGTTATATAAAGACTCTTGCTGTGATGGTCATAAATTCTGGGATCTTATGGGTTTGCAGGATATGGGTGGCGGACCTTATATAGAACCTAAATAGACTAGAAAACCGACAAGGTAGGTACCAGATAAGCTAAAAATCTGACAAATCTAAAAAAAAATGTTTTTAGTACTGTAATGGAAAAATTACACAAGGGTTAATTCAACTTTCATTTGGTTAATCATGATGCAGCTCAATCTGTTACCAGTAGAATTGAATTTGAATCAATAAAGCAAGTGAAAATTACATTGATTATTGATTATAATGTAGTGATTATGTTATGATTTTCTGATTGAACCAAAAGTGATAAAAAAATCCTATGTTTTTCTCATTGAAAAATCATTTCGCCCCTGCTACAAACCCGTCACAAGAAAATGAGGTGATTTGCGCTGTTGCTTCAGGAGAGCTTCTTAACGCCCACAAGACGTGTGGTCTGCCAGGGTCTGAAGGGCACACAGTAATGGCTTTACATATAGCCCAGGAGATGTAAGATCTGCCTTCAGTGCAGTGTCATCTTGGTGAAGGGGTCTGTAATATGAGGAGAACGGCAGAACCGGCAGGTGATTAGACCCTGCGCTACCAGCCTCCATCCCAGCTGAATGCTTTGAGCACATGACATCTCTAAAGCCCATCAGGGCTGGATTATTTACCTAACAAACAGCCACACAATTTATAGGGATGCATAATTTAGATGGGACATTTAATTATGTGCAGCAATAGATACTGCATACACATCGCTCCTGATTGTGGTAGATAGCAGGGAGGGTTTGATTAAAATAGAACAAAATAAAAAATACACATAGTAATACAAAATGTTCTTTTTATTTATTATAAGGGGACCGGTTCACCAAATGTCTGAAAAGGATTTCAACCTTTTCAAATAACATCTTATAGGGTGCAAAAAACTTTCATTAACAGATCTTCTTTATTCCAAATGAATGCATGCCCTTTAGTATAGTTGATATCATGAAAATAGACGTGTGTTGTATTATCACTTGTACTGATTAATCTTCATATTAATTAAAGTATGTTTTGACATGGTCTGGCCGAATATCCCACTCTGACTGGACCATACAGGTACAATAAAAACATACAACACACAACTTCTCATGCCTTATGGAAAGCTTTAAAAAAGTCAACATTATTATTTTGCATAGTATGTGCACTGAACGGCACATCTTACGTATCATATCGTACGTATAAATGATTGTTAATATTTTTTTGCACTCTGTCTCCATGATGTGTCGTTTATTCTACAATGAACGATTTATATGTTCGACGTGACTTTTTAAATAAAAAGGAAAAAAATATATATATATATAGTTTTATATATATAGTTTATAAAGCAGCGTACACAGGATGTCCTAACATGGTAATTGGCCGCCATATTGACGTTATTGACCCGCCGCGCGAGAGAACGTCAGATTGTCGATTAAAATCTCACCGAACCGGAGTCCAGCTGCTTCGCTCAACACAAGTAACGTTGATTTATTTCGTTTCTGAGGCAATAAACCTTCCGCCGCGAGTATCAGTATGTACTCTCATTACTGAGGGCCGGGCATGCTCGTTCATTACAGGTAGAAATTACGGCAGTTGGACTAATGCAGATAACTTGATAACTTGGAATAATTTCCCTAAAAAATGTCATCTGGTTACGCTAGCGGTGGTTAGTGGTTTACAGAAGTCACCCAGTTGACCCCCATCAGTTAGTTAGTTAATTAGCAGCAAAAGTCTAGTGTTTTTTTTTAGTATTATTCAGTAAATGGGAAATAATTCGATGTTCTGTCAGTTGACGACAATCACGCCATTTTAGAAGCCGAAAGGGTGCGATTATTGACGGTGTCGCCGTTCTTCGCCCTGCCGAGGCTTTAGGACACACGGTGATGGAGAAGAACGGGCAGGGAGACGACCGAGCGCTGCTGGCCCTCATGGACAAGAGCGGCTACAGCATGATCCAGGTGAACGGCCAGAGGAAGTATGGCGGACCGCCTCCAGGTACCTGGGAACACTCAAACTGGGGGACCATCTGATCCCCACGCGGGGTTAAAGGTTAAGGCGTGGTTAGTCAGTACAAGTTCTACCCCTTCATCAGTAACTCTGTAAAAAAGCCACATATCTGTGCAGGCACGGGGACAGTGAGTGCTTGAGCACCTGCCCCTTTTGTCTTTGATGCCCCAAGTGCCCTTTTTATCAGTTTTTTTTTTTTTTATTATTTTTTAATAAATTAAATAATTTATTTTATTAAAATAAAACTGCCGGTAAGTGTAGACAAGGCAGGCATGCTTCTGTGGGACTGGGACATGTGGGTATTTTAACACCCAGGCATTTTCAGTGAGATAGTTTAACCCCGCTTTATTATAAAATGGCTATTCTTTCTCCATTAAGTGTGTGTTGCCTCGTCTCCCCCTCCCCTTTATCTGACCGGATTAGTGTTCCCATCTTCTTGAATCACTAAAATTCCTCATCCCCATGTCTTGCGTAGTTAGCTCAGGCTAAGTTAGATCACACAACTCCAGTACTACTGACACTGCAGTTGCTTATTTGATGCTTTCACCGTACGTTCTACTCGCTAATTGTCATTGCTTTACTAGTGAACAGCTACACAAGCCTCTCTCTTCTCTAGTCTCGTCCTGCGAGACACACACACACAGCCTGCTTCAGTTCAGCTCTTGTTGCATTCAAGTTCATCACGTAACTTTCACCTGCTGAACGTTTAGATCAAAATTAAAAAATATATTCACTCCAGTCTCCAGTCCAGGGTACTATACGACGTGTTAGCAGATGTAAGTTTTTTTTAAGTCAGATTCATCATGTCACTGCCAAGCTTTTAATTCCACTGATGCTGAAAAGAAAAAGGCAGACATCCTTTAGGTGAAATTACTGAAAATCTGTTTAAATTAAAAATATAGTAATTTGTGGTATTAAACATTTTTGTGTAAACTGAACCGTAAATAATTCAAGTCATTCAAAGCTTGTTGGTTTGCAGACTTCTGGTTTAGGACGGGTAGCTGCCGGAGGCATCTGGTTCAGAGAGAAAAAAATAAGGTTTACCTGTCAGCAATTCAATAAATATAGGTTTGATACAGTGTTTTTTAGTTTCAGTTTGTGAACAAAGTCAATGAATGCATACTGTGTGTGTGCAAACACATGTGTGCATGTCAGGTGTAAGTGATGCTGTCAACAACATTCCCCAGTCCCCACATTTTTAAAAAGGTTGCTATACCACTATACTACACATGAGTATCAGGCTATTATGCATGTTGTTAAGTTGTTTTGTGGCAACTGATGAAGAGATATGAGCTGGTGTGTGTGTGTGTGTGTGTGTGTGTGTGTGTGTGTGTGTGTGTGTGAACTATGCAACAGAACAAAACATTACCTGTCATGTTAAGTTCTGAAGTGTGGTTCTTGTGACCATTTTAAGTAAGGTCCAGGTTATATTGTTATATGGTCTTATAAAATCTTGTATGTAATTTTGAGCACCTGCCCCTTCAAGGGTCTCTGCATGTCCCTGCATCTGTGTATCCAGTGTGGATCCACACTTATATCCACAATGGAGCAATGTTGTTAGTCATTAGTCATTACTGTCAACTGAATTTAAATTGTTTTGCTCTAACGACTTCCGGTGGGCATTTCTTTTAGTTGATAATGAAGGTATTTTAAATGAATCTCACTATTAAGTGGCTCTTAATTTTGCAAGATATTTTCTGATCTATTAGTATCCCCAAGCTGAAGACATTGTAGTGTGTCAGAGAGCAAAATACGTTTTGTAAATATGTGTTCAGAAGGCACTGACGGCTCATGGGGTTTTTTTTTGGGAAGGCTGGGAAGGACCCCCGCCGCCACGGGGCTGTGAGGTGTTTGTGGGTAAAATTCCACGCAACATCTACGAGGACACGCTGGTGCCACTGTTCGAGCAGGCCGGCGTCATCTATGAGTTTCGCCTCATGTTGGAGTTCAGCGGTGAGAACCGTGGCTACGCCTTTGTCATGTACACGAGCCGTGAGGATGCCCAGCATGCCATCAAGCTCCTCAACAACTATGAGATCCAGGCAGGGAAGTTCATTGGTGTCTGTGTGAGCCTGGATAACTGTCGACTCTTCATTGGCTCCATCCCCAAAGACAAGAAAAGGGAGGAGATTAAAGAGGAAATGATGAAAGTAAGTGCTGAAGTTTGCAAAATTAATAAAAATTCACAATCCAAAAAAAATATGTTATTTAAACTTTTGCTTCTGTGACACAATGGAAATAATCACTGTTTTACCCCAAATATAACACAACACTTATATCATATTTGTTTCCATCTACCAGCCATTTGTGGACGTTTTCAGGGAAAATCAAAACTGTGATGGGATTTTAAAAGATTTTTAATATATTGAGCCTTTATTTGTGTATAATAACTTAAGGAACATTTATGACAGTCCTTCAAATTGACATTTTTCCTGACAATGTGTGTAATGCTCATTTTTATTTTACATTTATTTTTACATTTTTCAAATAATAGGTAAAAATGAATGCAAACAGCTTTGTTATTGTCATTGTTTTTTTCTTAAGCAGTAAAATAGGGCATACTTGGTAAGATTGTGTCAAACATGAAATGAATTAATTCAATTGAGGATTTAATTAATTAATTCACTACTTCGTTTTCTCACTGTTTGACATTTTAATATTGAGCACACAATATGATGTGAAATGCAGGTGACTGAGGGAGTGACGGATGTCATCGTGTATGCCAGTCCCACAGACAAGACCAAGAACCGTGGCTTTGCCTTTGTGGAGTATGAATCTCACAGGGCAGCTGCCATGGCACGCAGGAAACTCATACCAGGTACAGCCGAATAAAACCAGCCAATTCCTTTTTTTAATTTGTTTACTTTTATCATGGAGTTAAACAGCGGATAAATCAGGCCCTCTGAAATGTCTTATTTAATTGTGATTGTTATGATGTTAAATCCCCTAAAGAGGGCACTCTAATGCCAGTTTTTAGCGTTGGGCAGTATTCCTCATTTTATGTATAACATACATTATAAAATGTTCTAGTAACAGCTAATTACATATTGTATCAAGTTACAGTATTAAGCAATTCAAGCTTTTTAATTGATTGTTTTAGCATAATTGAACACTGTACTTACTAATCTAATTAGTAGTAACATAGTAATTGGTCACTTTGTCCAAATAGATAGATATAAAAAAAGCAAAAAAATTATAAGATTGATATAAATGATATCCTTTTCTTAATAACTATGCTTATAGCCAATGTTCTAAAGCTGTAATTGTTGGCTTAATAAAGTTGTCAAGATTCAAGTGTGTTTCTGTACAAATATGTGTTTTGTTTAATTGTGTCTTTTGGCTGTTTTCTAAGGTACATTCCAGCTTTGGGGCCAGACTGTCCTGGTGGATTGGGCACACCCGGAGAAAGATGTGGATGAGGAGACAATGCAGCATGTGCGTGTTTTGTACGTCCGTAACCTCATGTCGTACACCACTGAGGAGACACTGTTTGCTGAGTTCTCAAGCCTCAAGCCCGGCTCTGTGGAGCGTGTGAAGAAAATTACAGATTATGCCTTTGTTCATTTCAATACCCGTGAAGATGCCATGGCTGCATTACATGCCACCAATGGTAAGCTGGTGGATGGCTCTCCCATTGAAGTCACCTTAGCTAAGCCCACAGGTAAAGATGGTGGACAACGCTTTAGCAACAGAGGCAGCAGCATTAACTGTTGTAATAACAGTCCAGGCAACAGCTTCATCTTCCAAAGTAAGCCAGAGAATCCCGGGTTTGGAATAGGGATCGGTCCACTGAGTAACGGGACAGTCTCTGGACTACCGCTCAGCATGTCCCCTTACCAGGGCAGCTCTTTCACCCAGAATGCTGAGTGCATGTTCCCAATGCACCCTGGAACCACATTGTTTCCAATGACTATTCTGTCACTGAAGCCCAGCCAGATGAGTTCAGCAGTTAGCCTTCTGGAATATTGCTGCCTCAAGAACAACTGGACCTTGCCCGAGTACCTGCTGTACTACACCTTGAGTCAGGAAGGCAAGATGCTGCTTATCTGCAAGGTTGTCATTAACAGCACCCGCAGCTCCTTTATGCCCAACAAACTATGTACCGTACTGGACGATGCCAAGGAGCTTGCGGCCCAGCATGTCCTCTGGAGCCTGGGTGAGCGAGAGAGAAACAAAACACACTTACACTGTATTGACTAATTCAGTATATGTTCATGTAGTGTTCTTCTACAGTTCTACAAAAGCTGCACATTATGTAAAGGAGCAAGATGTATGTAAAACAACTAGTATTTCATTGTTCCTTGAAATAGAGTTGGACAGATTTCAGGTGGTATAGTGAACTAGACGTTAAAATTTAGCATTATGCAAAGCAGAATGGGTTCTAAGTGGTTTACAAAGATTCAAGTAGCTTACAAATATCTGAGCCATTTCTTGAACTAAATCTATTTACACCTAACAGAAAAAACACTGAAACAATGTACAGTTATTTGGGCTGGGGGAGGATCGGGTACATAATTAGTACTAATTAAACATTTAAACATGTGGATAGGGTCTTTGCATTGGTTTAGGGTGGATAGGGTCTTTTTTATTGGAAAACTGTATTCTCTGGGTCACAATTTTTTTCTGAGACACATTACAGGCATTATTGTGGGACAAAAAAGTATTTGTGCAAATGGTCCTACTTAAAAAGATGAGAGAGGTCTGTCATTTTCATCATAGGTACACTTCAAGTGTGACAGAAAGAATCCAGGAAATTACAGTGTATGATTTTTAAAGAATTTACCTGTATATGGTGCAGAAAATAAGTATTTAGCACCAACAAACAAGTAAGAATTCTGGCCTCACAGACCTTCCATCCTTCACTCGCTGTATTAATTGCACCTGAATGGAAAAGGTTACTAATAGTAAAACATTACGTTGTCATGGATTAAAATCCTGTAGCACTCGAAAGGTCCCCCTGCTTAAGGCAGCACATGTCCAGGCCCGTCTAAAGTTCTAGATGGACCATCTAGATGACCGCCTGAGTTGAATCCCAAGAACACCATACCCACTGTGAACCATGGAAGCTGGAAACAGTCCAATAAAGAATCTGTGCTCAGCGACAGCCTCAAAACATCACAGCTCTTGAGAAGATCAGCATGGAAGAACAGGCCAAAATACCAACTTCAGGTTGTGCAAAACTTGTGAAGACCTTCAGGAAACGGTTAAGCTCTGTCATTGCCAACCAAGGTTACATTAAAAAGTATTGAGGTGAACTTTTGCTATTGACCAAATACTTATACTTAGTACTGCACATTTATATAAATACATTCTTTAAAATCATACAATGTGATTTCTGGGATTTTTTGTTACATTCTGTCTCACAGTTGAAGTGATGAAAATTCCGATGATGAAAATTCATCTTTTGAAAATTCCTCTCTCATCTTTTTAGACAACTTGCACAACTGGATGCTGCCAAATACTTTTTTGCCCAAATGCACATATTACAGATAATGTATCATGGACAATTGGATAATGTACCTATTGTGGTAAATTAAGTGTGCTGCTGACATTTTCTGTCAATTAATCTCCAAGTGTAAGCCAATACTAATATTGTGGTCCTGTGTTTTCTCATGGTGTGTATCTATACAGATTTAACTTTGCACAGCACTGGATCCTCCAATTGCCCCTCACCTCTGGACACATCTTCTGCTACAGGCCTACCCTGCTGTACATGCCAGGCTGTAGAGTACCACAACTTCCCACCTCAATCTCCCTATGACTTTTTCTGAAATGAGACTACGGAAGAACTTTCACTCTTCAGCACATTCTAATTCCCTCTCCATCTAAGAAGTCTGCTTGGCCAAGTGCCCCAGGCATTTAATATCAATGCCATGTACGTGAGAGGTAGCCCTAAAGATCACCAATGGCTGACCGTTGCTTAAGGATAACGCTGGACAGCAGGTTTCAGTGAAAATCTGAGCAATACTGTTGATACCAGTCAAAATATCTGAGCGGAATTATTAAAATCACATTGTCTGGAATTTGTTAAAGAAAATAAAATAAATCTGCCTATTCCTTTTGGGAACATAAGTAGACAAATAAAACCATGCTGACACCTCCTCTCACATACAGACTAGATGGTAAAGTGGACTGATTTGATGAATTGGGATGGAGAATGAGTTACAGCTTTCGTTCTATAAGTACGTTTGTTTTTACAGTTTTTACAGTTTAAAGTTTTTAAAGTTAGCAGTTCTATAATGAGGATACTTTACCTCAAATAACTTTTGTTATTTCTTTGCTTTTGCACTAAAGATATTTATTTGTTGCCTTAAATGGGATTTTAATTAAAACAGCATTTGTTTTGAACGCAATGTTCATTATTTTTAACGTAATGTTCATTTTTTTTTTGTCTCATCTGCATTTCTTTTTTGCTACCCTATCCCCATTTGCTAATGGTTTCTGCAGTTTCTTGATCAGGTTGATTTAATAAATAAAAAAGCTGTCTAGCAGCTTTTGGATTGATCTTGTAGATGTCTTGTGATTTGTTACCGTACTTTGTTAGACACACAGTAAAAGGGGCGGTGTTATAATCTATGGTCTGGCCCATAGATTGCCGATAGATATTTGAACAATTTTTCCAGCCACTCACTACAGCATTAATCAATAGCCTCTCCTATGAACCAAATGAATGCCAAGTTCATTTATCAGAGGCTGGACCTCTTCTTACCCAACAGTGGTCCTTCAGCCTAAAACCAGAGTAATAAAAAGATGGGTGGGACAAGTTCAGCTGTGGCTTGTAACATGTGTGTCAATTAAGCCCTCCTGGAGTAAGATAAATTGTGGTAATTTTTGATGTCAAATTTGTGGTCATTTTTAAAAAAGCTTTTAACATTTCTCTGAATGTAGTTAAGAGAAGACAGGAAAATTACACATGTGTAGTTTGCATGTTAAATGTAGCTTTGCCTTTAATAATGAATGAAATGAACCATAAATAAGTTTAGTTTATCTGACATTTTATGTCAGTGTTATTGTGTTTTGTCTGACAGGTTTAGGATAAAGTGTTGTGACTAGGAGAGCTGGCAGGGGGGGAATATGTCCCGGTCTGGAGGTTAATGTAGTCCCAGAATGGGTTGCACAATTCTACTCAGTCATGTGCAGCCGTAGAAAAACAACATTTCAAATAGATACTGGAATTACACTGAGAGCTACTGGCCGCTTATATTGATGCTGCAAGTAAGAAAGACCGGACTGTGTTATATAAAGACTCTTGCTGTGATGGTCATAAATTCTGGGATCTTATGGGTTTGCAGGATATGGGTGGCGGACCTTATATAGAACTTAAATAGACTAGAAAACCGACAAGGTAGGTACCAGATAAGCTAAAAATCTGACAAATCTAAAAAAAATGTTTTTAGTACTGTAATGGAAAAATGACACAAGGGTTATTTCAACTTTCATTTGGTTAATCATGATGCAGCTCAATCTGTTACCAGTAGAATTGAATTTGAATCAATAAAGCAAGTGAAAATTACATTGATTATTGATTATAATGTAGTGATTATGTTATGATTTCCAAAAGTGATTAAAAATCCTATGTTTTTCTCATTGAAAAATCATTTCGAATGCAGGGCCCCTGCTACAAACCCGTCACAAGAAAATGAGGTGATTTGCGCTGTTGCTTCAGGAGAGCTTCTTAACACCCACAAGACGCGTGGTCTGCCAGGGTCTGAAGGGCACACAGTAATGGCCTTACATATAGCCCAGGAGATGTAAGATCTGCCTTCAGTGCAGTGTCATCTTGGTGAAGGGGTCTGTAATATGAGGAGAACGGCAGAACCGGCAGGTGATTAGACCCTACGCTACCAGCCTCCATCCCAGCTGAATGCTTTGAGCACATGACATCTCTAAAGCCCATCAGGGCTGGATTATTTACCTAACAAACAGTCACACAATTTATAGGGATGCATAACTTAGATGGGACATTTAATTATGTGTGCAGCAATAGATACTGCATACACGTCGCTCCCGATTGTGGTAGGTAGCAGGGAGGGTTTAACTTAAAGCCTGTTTTGAGTAGAAGGATTCCAACCAAAGAATGGAAAAAGTTTATTTAATGTTGAGTTTGAACTCATCTGTAATGCATGAGAGGCTGTGACCCTCACAGTCCCTGACGTGGACATAATTGAAATCTCTGGATAGATCTGTGGATAGAAGAGCAGTGCATGCAAGATGGCCCAAAAATCTTGCTGAACTGGAAGACTTTTGCAAAAAAAAAAAAAAAAAACACCAAATGAGAACAACATACTTAACTGGATACAATAAATGTGCACAAGTCAAAAAGGGACTTACTATTTACTCACCATTTCAGGTATGTTGTTCATTATATGGACAGTATAATGTGGCAGTAAATAATCTTTAAAATATTAAAAAACATCTGGAACTTAAGTTATCAGTTCTTCTCACTAGGGTGTCATATTCCATTGTAACTGGTCATATTGAAGTCCTGAAGTGGCTTTGATGATTAAGTGTTTCCTTCATTTGTTGAGCTGATTACAGTCCCTTACAAAAGTCTTGTCACTTATCTATTTTGTAGAAACTCCTGCTATTAACCTGACTTTTAATGAATCAATTGGTGTTAGAAATAGCTCATTTGAAAAGTTAAAACCTTACCAAATTATGTTTAATGCATTGAAATGAATTAGTTTCACTGAAAAAAGATTTATCATTTAATCAAGACAGATAATCACCTATACAGAAATTTAACAAATTTACTGCAAATATAAAAATATGTCAGCATATGTGCTGTGAGATCCAAATCTTGTATGACTTCAATGAGCTTTAAGGCAAGAATTCATACAATTTATTAGCAAAGAAAACAGTCTTGCATGCCTCCCAGAGTTCATCAATATTCTTTGGTTTCGTCTTCCATGCTTCCTCTTTCATCCTACACCACACATGCTCAATGATGTTCATGTCTGGTGACTGGGCTGGCCAATCCTGGAGCATCTTGATCTTCTTCGCCTTGAGGAACTTTGATGTGGAGATGGAAGTATGTGATGAAGCACCATCCTGCTTCAGAATTTGGCCTCTTTTATGGTTGGGAATATAAATGGTAGCTAAGATTTCTTGGTATTTCAGACTTTTGATGTTGCCTTCCATCTCTCACACACCCGCATACTGGATGTAACCCCAGACCATGATGTTTCCACCACCAAACTGTTTTCTGGGTGAATCTTGGATCCATGTGGGCTCCAGTGGGTCTCCTGCAATATTTGCGGCGACTGTGGTCCAGCTTCCATCCTTTTAGCAGACTGTGGGCCTTGGCAAATGCCAGAATCCAACAAACTGTTCTGGTTGACACAGAGGCTTCAGGAGACCAGGTCTTGTGGAGCTCTGCTGCAATGGAAAATGGGCTGGCCTTTTTTGAGCCAACAAACGGTCCTCTCGAGCAGTTGTCTTGTGGGGTCTGCCTGATCTGGGCAGGTCAAAATATTTCCAGTCTCTTCAAATTTTTGATGCTGAGACATATTGAAGGTGTCTGCCTCTTGATGATCAACACTTTAGTCTCAGGGTGAACCTTAGGCATGTTTGCAGAGGTGTAGTTGCAGTTGATGTGAAGGTCTAGTGTACTGATCCATTATTAGTCACAGGTGTAATTGATCCATAGGTGAAGCTCATATGACAAGGCGACAACACTTATGTCTTTGCAAAAATGGACTCAATGGGCTTTACCAAGCTTTAAATATTCGAATACTTTCTGACAGTTTCATTTTGCACTGAAACATTATTATAAAAGCTTTTGGGAATAAAATGAGACATTTCTTGTAAAAGAAAATGCTTTTTTTTTTTTTTTTACAGGTTTTTTACTGGCCATTTCATAGGTTGGCATTTGTCTAGTACTGAGCTACTCTGGATTCGCTCTTCCTGTGTGTTTAAAGTAGAGGGTGGATTAAAATGTCTCAGCAGTAATTATTGTTTACAGCAATAATTATAAATTTTTGCCTCCAGGGACCCTCCAGGTACACATTTCTTCCAATGTGTACGTAGGTTGTAATATTTGTGTGTGTGTGTGTGTATGTTAATTTGGTTAAATTCTCTATGGTTCTGACATCAGTTTTGATAATGAAATATGTTAATGTACAATCGTTAATTGTTTTATGTGTTTGTGTGTTCACCCAGGGCCCAAAACAGGCTAGGTCTGGCCCTGGTGGAATCTGCATCTCTGCATCTGCAATGAAACGTGCTTGGAACTGAAATCAAAAATTTCACACAGAAAAAATTCCACATTGCAGCCTAGAGCAAAACCATTTTGCCGCACCATCCCACCTGACTTCCTTTTGAAGTACCTGACTCATTTACAACATGTTCCATATTAGCCGAGTAATACTGCCTGTAACTCTCTTTACATTTTTTAAGATGTAAATGTAAAATGTAAAGAGAGTTATGGCAGTCTGACATTGAACTCTTTTCTGACCTCGATGTTGCCGTATTCTTGACTCCGATGCCACTTCTGAGCACCTGTCATGTACCTTAATGCCCCTGACTTGATGTTTGCCTGAAGTTTGCGCCTTTTTCCTGCAATGTTGAAGCCTGAATCTTTAAACTCACCATGTGCTAACACCGCCGCACAGATTTCTGTAATGCCCCTGACTGCCAGTGCTCCGCCTCTCGGCACCCGCCCTGCTACAGACTCTGCACGCCTGCATAAACGCCCCCGGTCCTCCAGTGACTTTGAACTTGCTGCTCAACCGTCTCCTGCTGTGATGTAACAGAGCATCTGTCCCTCCAGTGACAAAAACTTATTACACTCTTGAAATAATTCAAAAAAACTGTGCCAATACAAAAATGATTAAAAATGTTAAAAATGAAATAAACAAAATGTGTAGTTTTGATCTGTCATCACATTCCCCTGTTGCATAAACCCCATCTGGCTAGCCGACTGTCATTTTTTTCATGTTCCCTGTCGGGGTTGCTTAGTTTGGTACAATTTGCTTACAAATTCCAGAGATTCAGTTCAGCCTTATTGACACACAATGGCACACAAGTGAGCTGGAGAATTGAACAGAGCAGGTTGCTTTTTCTTGGAATTGGCGTGTGATTTAAAAAGCAGGAAGATTGGTGTTAAGTGCTCTGGTACATTGTCTCTGTGAATACTCCTTGAATTTCAGGAGAAAGTGTGAGGTGCCACCGGACATAAAGCTTCAGTGTAGGTCATGTGCAATTCAGCTTTGCTAAATATTGCAGGGTAGAAAATGAACAGAAAATATAAATATTTGATTAGAGCACAGAATAGGAAGAGCAAGAGAGTGGATGAAAGAGGGAGCAGGAGGCAGAGTGGTGGGAATGCAGGGAAAGAGAGAGGAGAAGCAGTGATCTGGATATTCCTGAAGCGTAACTGGGGCATAACACATACAAAAAATATTACATGTCCAATTCTCAAAGAATTCCTGAAAATATTTGGAATATAGCCATCATACTGGTTAGCCCACACTAGCAGGAGCAAGATAAAGGAAAGAATAACCACAACGCATGATTCAGTATAAGCAAAATGAATGAGCTGTGCATTTAGTGAAAGAAAGCAAATATGTAAAATAGCTGAGATTACTTGTAGGCTGGCAAGGGCTAAATGTTGCTTTCTAATATTGGCTCACTCTCTGTTAGATGAGACATGTGGTCTCTGTTTATGGCAGTGTATAATATAGCCATGCATCTTACTTCATTAGGCTGCCAAACAAAGGTCAGTAGAAAATGTGGCCATACGTCATTTGGTTCTTAACTGTTAATTTGAAAGGTGATCTGAATCGTAACTAACGCAAAATTTAATCGGCTGCTTCTGAGGATGGAAAAGATGGTTTGTGGGCCAGTATCTCCTTGCTTTCAGAGAGACAGAGGTTTTTAAAGCTTCGATTCTGTCAGGATTGGCTTCAGCTGGAGACACCTGTGCCCAGACCCGACTGTGGATAAGAGGCGCTGTGGTTCCACCCATTGGCGGCTCCGACATTTTCGTGAACTCTTTTGTGGACCATGCAACTGTTTGGCAACCTGTTGTTTTTTGCGGGCTAGTTTTTGTTCTCCCCCTTGTTTCCCCTGTTTTCGGCCATCGCACCGTTTTGGTTTCAGTTTGTCAATAAATCTTATTTCCATTATGTCCCGCATCTGCGCTTCCTTCCCCCATCAGCTCGCTGACATAACAGATTCTCTCTTACCTTGACAATGATTCATAGTGGAAATAGCCGGAGCCACAGGTTATGATTGTTATGATTTTATTGATTTTTTAATAAATGTATGTTTGTTTTTGTGTGTGTGTGTGGTAGCTGTACTAGCTGAGGGTGGGCCCGTCCTCAGAGCAGTGCAGGGTTAATTAATTTTTGTGTCTGTTTTGGGTTACCTAGGTGACCTGAGCCGAAGCACGTGACTGGACATAGCTGATGAGGATGAGTGCAGGGAGAAAACAGAAATTGGGAGAATCCAAGAGGATGGATGAAAGTGAAATGGGTGAAATAACTGAAAACATGTTTTATAAAAATAGCCGCCCTTTGCTCTGATTACTGCTTTGCACACTCTTGGCATTCTCTCGATGAGCTTCAAGAGGTCGTCACCTGGAATGCTTTTACAACAGTCTTGAAGGAGTTCCCAGGGGTGTTTAGGACTTGTTGGCCCCTTTGCCTTCCTCTGCGGTCCAGCTCACCCCAAACCATCTCGACTGGGTTCAGGTCCGGTGACTGTGGAGTCCAGGTCTCCACTTTTTGTTAAGTACATAACTCCACATGTGTTCATTCATAGTTTTGAGGCCTTCAGTGAGAATCTACCAATGTAAATGGTCATGAAAAGAAAGAAAACACATTGAATGAGAAGGTGTGTCCAAACTTTTGGCCTGAACTGTATTTACAATGCCTTTTTCAATATATAATCTCATTTAATGTATATATTTTTCAGTATATATGATAATGTATTAAATAGAATAACAATGTATTTATTCAATATATGAAAACGGCAATAATTGCAATATTTTCATAAATTGTCATACATCCTATTTCATATATTTATATATTGCCTACATATAAAATATGCTTGATCCCTCACAGATATGTTCCACTTAGCCTTTCCAAGCTGAGAATGTGCCATGGCTAAAGTTTAAATTGGTCTGTGTGTTTGTGTGTGTGTCTGAAACAGTGTGCAGACAAGATAAGGTCCTGCATCAGTCTGAATTGTGTGCATTTTTTTTCTATGTGCTGAGGCTGTATGGTGACATAACCGTTGTTGTACGGTTGTTGTACAAACCAGCTGCTGTAATAACTGTGTTACTCAAGTTTCTACAACTAATAAACTCTGTCTTGGATGAATTCCATCTTCCATCCAAATTTTTTAAGTAAATAAATCACAGAACAAATAAGTTATTTCTTCTTATCTTCATCTGAGCCCAAAAAGAAACAGATGTATATTACAAGTCACTGCCACAAGTTTTTGTGGGAGTGAATGATCTCTTTACCTGCTGTAAATGACGGTCAAGTCTACCCTATGCTAAATGTCCCTAGGCAAGAAAAGGATTTTATATCCATTCCCATATTTATGGAAATGAAGAAATATTGCTTATAGTGGAGGAAGTTCTTTCGCCATCTTTTTGGCACTTATACATCCTATACCCCTTCGTATTCCACCGTCACTGTGAGAAATGTGTTTGCATGGCAGCATAAATTGCCACAGCACAAAACCACAAATTGCAATGCAATTTTCAAGTGCAGGAGAGCCAAAACTGCAGTGATGTTTATGCTGTGCAATGTGAGATGAGATAAAACAGTGAATGTATATATTGTGTGCTTTTTTTTTTTACAGAAGGCAGCAAACAAAGGAATACTGTCAGTTCTTATTTATACTCTATATAAAGGATGGGTGTTTTATCACAGCAAGGGCCTAACACTTCACCTGTACCCCTTGCCACCTGCTGTGTCTCTAAATAAAGCTGATGTCCTTGTATTTGTCAAAGTTGGCTTATTTGACTGAGATCAATAAGGTGCATCTGTATTCCTTGGTGTATTCCATTTCACCTCCTACAGCGGTAAAATGATTTTTCGCAGCCCAATGAACCTCTTCGTCTAAGCCTGCTGAAATGTTTCCATAGTTTTTGTGCCTTTCATTAGTAGGTGGCTGCTGAGAGACGATGGCAAACCATTAAAGACATGCTTGGCGTTACAAATAGTTGCTCTTGACTGAAACGCAGCATACTTTTTAGCACAGGCTGAAACCAGATGATCCGCCTCTATGTGCCATATTGCGAGATAGATGATAGGGTCGGCTGTAATGGATGTCATTAGACGTCACAGAATTGTTTGCTGGTTGCTGAACAGTGTGAATCGGCCACATAATTACCTCAGCAATGTACAGTCAGCAATGTATTGCAGCAATGTACAGTCTAGTACACAGCTTTAAACGCCTGTCAGGGCAAAAAAGGGGTTTTGCATTATTTGTAGCAGTAGGGCCATGTTTGTTGATCTTTAGGCTCCTGCCACCTTGTTTATTCAAGCAAACTGTTGAGCTGTCTATAACTCTGTGCAAATTATGGAGCAGCTTAGCAAAGAAAATGGCAGATCATGCAAGGTTTAACATTGACCGTGTGAAGCTGTGCAGAATATAAAGTGCCGAAGGGCAAATGTGCAGCAGGCATGGCATTTGATGAGATTGTGGCTGATGGACAGTAATCTGGAGATACTCACCATAGGTAATGTGGTGGACACCAGCTTGTCCTCATCTACCTGACTGCCAATGCATTCTATGGTTTGGGTAGAGATTAGATACACTGCAGTATGAGGCACTGGTATGCACATTAAACATTTTAAAACAAATAGGGCCAAGTTTCATGTGGCATGTAGCTCATTTTCTGACCATGCTCTCGAGGAGGATTTTGCATGCATTTCATGACTGTCGGAGGGGTGTTTTTTAAAGGAGGTGTGGCTGGGCGCATTGTTGGTGCATTGCTATTTTAAAGCAGCAAAATGCCATTGTTCTTTTTTGGGCAAAGAAATGGGGTCCAGCGAAACTGCTTATGCACAGGCTCCAGAGTTTTGTGCTTCACGGCAGTTTTCGGCAGTTTTCTCATGGTGTTGGACATTAGCTCCACTTCTGCCCATGGCAACATGTTTTATTTTTTTATTGTTACATGGATTACATGTATATTGTACAGAGTTCACTGTTTGAAGCCGAATAACAATCTTACCTTTTTCTTCTTTGCTCTGGTGCAAAGTCTGTTTTCTGCACCTTAAAACTACCTAAATGGACTTCTATATGCAGATATAAAATGAATGCAGGTGTGGCTTTGGAATGGAAAAGCCCTACAAACTTTATTATCTGAATAAGAATCTCAGTTTTCAATAATTTTTTAGAGTAATGAAATTTAGAGCAGATTTAAGCATTCTTAGCCTCAGTCCATGGTGCACTGCATGCTGCACTGCAGTGTGCATTAGAGGGGCAGTGTCCTGGAGGAAATCCAGCTGTGCTCAGCTCCACCTTCTTTAACGGATTTGATCCATACAGTCAGAGTCACACGTGTATTGAAATCCTGAGAAATGTCAGACCTTCTCATGTTTAACTTGCATCTATGTGGATGCTTCATTGAAAGAAAGAAAAACAAAATGAATGAATATTTATCTGTAAATGTATTATTGTGCTCTGATTAACAGTATGTTGATGCTTAATGATGGGAGTGAATTTGTGAATGTGGGAGAAATTACAGGGGAAGACAGAAGATCGACTTCATCAAGCTTCAATCATTCATCAAGCTTTGTTCAGGCAGACATAATTCAAAATAATGAAAAAGTGCACTGTATGTGCATAGGTCTGCTTCCAATTTGTCACATATTTCAAGCTCAGAGCACAGCATCAGGCTGTGCCGAATGGATGGACATTCAATGCATATATTTCCCTAAAGGACATTCATCATAATTATGATCATATACAACCATTGCATTGCCAATACATTTTGGATTTTCTAATTGACACTAAAAAATAACAATTCCAAGTGCAGAAAATATATGCTTTCTATATGTTTTCTATAGTATACAGTTTTTACCATTAACATATATAGCTCAAAAATGACTTTTCTAGTAAATGTTCCTTCCAGCAATAATAATTTCTTTGCATTGTATGGACTTTATTTTAAATTAACCAAATTTAACGAATATTCTATGTCCCATGTACCACAATTAAAATGATTGTGTTCTCCTATATGTGTAAGAAATACAAGAATCTTAATGTGTCCAGTCCGCGTGCAATCCTCCTCATACCTTGGTACATGTTTCTTGTCCATGTTATGTTCCATGGAGTCGTGTGCATGCGTCCTTCCATGCATCATGCCCCCCGTGACATGTATACACAATATAGTTTAAAGCAGTAGTTTTTGTAAGTGATGTATCATATTTCACGATTCCCTTCATGAGTCAGGGAGACTGGGAAGTCTTCAATATCCTTCATTAACATGATCTGCAGTCAAATGATCAGTGCACTGCTGTCGCAACATAATTAATATTTTATGGGTCTCTTTCAGGTTGTGACCTATAATATGAACATTTTAGAAAGAACCACTTAAACCTGTAGTCAGAAAAAAAATGTATTCAGGACACCATTGAATATCTAAGGAGGGTCATTTAAGTTTTTTGTCAGAATGATGGCAGTGAAATGCCCATTAAAAAATCTAATGAAATTGTGAGACACTTTGTCAGCTAAGCCTTGACATCTTGTCCACTGGTCTATATTAAGGCACTGGAAAAAACAAGAGCTTTAAAACTGAAATACAATGTGTCAGGATGACAGAGTGGGTCTGAATCAGAGAGAATCAAAAGTGAGTTACTGAAAATGTGTTCTATTTTTGTATGATACATGGTGGCAAGATGATACATGATGAGCAGAACATGTTCAGAAAGTCTGTGTAAGCATATTAGGACCTTAAGAGAATGAAACTGCCAGAAAAACCTAAATAAAACGAATAGTTAAACCTGAATTTTTGCACTACATGCCGAGTAATAGTACTCATTCATTTTAACAGTATACTGCAGTATAAGAGGAACCTTCCAGAATGAATTCAAGGAACATTATATATCAAGAGTTGATGTAAATGAATACATTGTGATTTAATTTAACTTGAAAGAGGCAGTACATATCAAGGATATTGCACCTATAAAAAAGTGAAGTGAAAGTGAAGTTATTGTGAAACATTGCAGCACGACACACAGTGCACACAAGGAAATGTGTCCTCTGCTTTTGACCCATCACCCTTAGTGAGCAGTGGGCAGCCATGACAGGCGCCTGGGGAGAAGTGTGTAGGGATGGTGCTTTGCTCAGTGGCACCCTAAAAAAGGCACTCAAACCTTAATCTGCTGATCCAAAGTCAAATGCACCTCAGTGGCTCGGGATTCAAACCGGCAACCTTCTGATTATGGGGCAGCTTCCTTAACTGCTAGGCCACCTCTGCACCGAACAGATAGGTTGCATTGACTAAATTGAACCCGGGCCTCCTGCGGGGCAGGCGAGAATTCTACCAATGAACCACCAATACTATATTGTTCAAAGGCACCTGTTCAAAGATGCCTTTGAAACTGACATCACTAAAAAAATCATAACCGATGTGAAGGCAGACTGACCACTAAATTAATCCTGCAGCTGGAGTAATGTTTTTGTATCCCCCATGAGGAAGAGCTGAGAAGTTAAGCAGGAAATTATTATAAATAATAAATATATTAGAAATGTTTGTGTAGAGTCATGATTATAAAATTATATTACTATTAAATGTATATTGTGACTGGGTACTACTGATATAGTTGAAAACACATTAAGGTTAATGGAACATGAGAATTGTGTGCACATTCTGTCCTTGTATACAGTTTACTTTTTCACTTAGTCATAAAATGCAATGATCATTAACGCTCTTTTAATGAGCTGTACTGCCTATCATTATATTTAGTGTTATTTACTGTAATCTTGCTTTGATATTACCACACTTTGTTCTTTATATAAAGATGTTATAACAACTTAAGCAGCCTCCTGTCTCCTGAAGAACTACAAAGTTCTATCATTTTTGCAATTCATCTCACTGCATACCAATTCTGTTGGCTACTTATTTGTCAAAACCATTAGGCGTGTCACGACTACGGACTTACGGGGGAAGGAAGTGCAGAGGTCTGACATACTGGGAAGGGGATTTATTATAACAAACAATAAAGAAATAAACAATGGCGCGGTGGCCAAAAACGGGAAATAAAAGGGAAAAAACACAAACTAACCCGTAGGCGTGTGGCGATTGCCAGAACTCAAAACACATATGAAACAAAACCAGGTCAAGTTCGTGCAGAGTCCACGAAAATGCCAGAGACCCAGAAGGGGCGGAAACTTCCGGCATTTATGGGGCGTCAGGATTGGAGTCAGGTGTGGAGCCCAGCTGCAGGCAATCCTGACAAGGTGACTGTGTATTCTGTATATTTTAATATTTTTATTTTGTTTTCTAATTATAATTTTGTTTTAGCTGTTATACCCACTGATGTTTGTAGTTGTTTGACCTCAAGACAGGTGAGCTGTTGAATTATTCACTGTGATGTGACGAGTCCGCCATATCCTTCTCCCTCCAACTCCCCAACCCCACTGAAAGCTAAATATAAAACTGTATAGCAGCCCTGCAGTCTGAGTTCACAGGTAAATGCATCATTTTGAGAGCCACAGAAGGCTTTATGCACTTGGGATGTGACAGCAGTAGCAAATCATGGAAATAAAGCAATGCCAACGGGAGATTGGTTACCAGGCATATATCATGTTTCCCTTCAAATACACAGACTCAAGCGCATACTGTACACACACAAACAAATATGCCCACATAATAGAGAACAATTTTTTATTATATTCCGGATGTCTATGCATTGTCTTAAAACTAAAATCACAGACAAAAAAACTATAACTATCCTAAGTTAAGCATTTACATTTGCTAAATGGAGTTGGTTTAAGCCTTTAAGACACCACTTTCTCTTCATATGACATTCAAACATAATAATGTAGAACAACAAGAAAGATGGGAGTTATAAATCATGTTTCATATTTGACCATCTTAGCCTACCTGGTAATTTAATCAGGTTGACGTTTGGCCATCCTAATGGTTCGTGTCTCCTCGTAGATTTTTTTTGGGGGGAAATGGACATTGAGACAGCCCAATCACATTTTATTTATCTATGTATGTCTGGCATTTTATGTTTTGAAACATCTCAACACCTCAAGCTTACACGGCATCTTTTTAATTGTGCTAGAGATTGACGAAGATGGTAAAGTGAGATGACAGTTGAGATGTAAGATGAGTTTTTTCAGGGTGGTTTAGGAAGCCAACACATATAAACGAGCCAAAGGTCAAGGAATTGGGCACTCAAATCATGACATATCTCAGAAATCAACACAAAAAAATTCCACCTCTCAAGCCATAGACTTGGAACAGAAACACACCCACACCACATCTGACTGGTGGTATAACTCATGGAGGACCCGCGCAATAGTAGTCATAAAGAAATATGAACCAGAATCCTATTACAGTCTTTGATATATTTAACCAGAGCCTCCTGGCAAAAAATTAGACACAAACCACAGTATTGATTTATATACACAGACAGACTCTCTAGAGGAATAAAAGTAATGCAAGGCGCTGTCCCCCAGGAACTCTGAAACGAACCCATTCCAGTGTACCAGCAGGTGTTCTATGGTCAGAAACTGATGACTAATGAAGAGCTCAAAGATGGCCCAGCATGGCTGCATCTTTACTGCAGTAAAATAAGCAAGCACCCTTGTGTGGTGTGAAGCATAAATCCTGCCATGTTTGACATAGCGTGTGCTTTGATGATCTCATATTTCTGCACATTTAGTGGTGAAGAGCTGTGTGTAGGTGGTTGGAGGGAAAGAGATGAAAATTGAGATGAAAAACTAAGGGTTTCATTTGAAACCTGTCAGTAAAGTTAATTACTATCATTTTCCATGGGTTCTAAGCTTCATTAACACAATTGTGCCTTTTTAAAAACTGAAATGACACACATCTGTGCTTAATTATAGGCAGAAATGTTGAAACTGGCTTATGCTAACATATTTAGACTCTTTTGGAAGAATATTATGAAATGTTATGTGATTTTTTTATTGGATGTAAGTATAAATAGATGGCTGTCTGCAGACTCATTCATTAATGTCTGTATAGCAATAATAAAACGACAAAACGTATGAGCAGAATTGAAAATCAGCCTGGATCTGGATTTTTGGTGGCAGCTGTACTTTTTAATATTGTGCAGCCTTGTCTCTTTGAAACCTCATGTGGCCTTTTTTGAGACAGTCTGGGACATCAGGAATTTACTCCTACATAAATCCAGTGCACGTGTCACCGCTGCAGCGTTTAAATCAGCTTATGGCTGTCTGTCATGGCTAAATGGATGCAGGCAGATGGGATAGAAGGAGAGGTCAAATTGCTGAGTGGAAGATGACTAATGTGCGATAATGTGAGCCTCTCAGAGTGAGCTTGTTACCATGTCTGTAAGGTCACAGGGGAAGTGATATTCGGTACTGAAAGGAAGCCATGCAGTAAAAGCACTGATAACGGCTGCTCCATTCTTAAACTAACATTTCCGTTCAGTGGTGTCCAGGGAGCAAACTACACGCCTGCAGGCTTGCAACAGCTTCCACAGTAACTCAACAAAAACTGAGCAAGCACAGCCTTTTCGTTTAAATTGTCAATTTTTCAGCCATTAGTCTGTAAGCATTTTCTTTAACTATGATATTGTTCTTAGGGTAAATTACCAAAATTGTATAGATTACCACAATTGTGGTCAGAAGTTTACATATACAGAAGCAAATGTTCAGGCTGGAGTTTCATGTTCATCGCATGCTGCTAAGTTTCCTGATTGTTTTTACCTGTGTATGATGTATAAAGCTGCCCTGTTCGTGTCTGTTCTCCATCAGGTCATTGTTTGTTGATGTTTGCCCTGTTGTGTATTATTGTATTAAATCCCCTGTGTCGTCTAGTAATTTTGTGTTTTCAGTGATTTCTTTGAACTGGTCCTTTTCGAGGGTGGAATGATTATACAGCTAACACTGGTTTAAATTGGTGGACAATTTATTTAGTACTTTATAAAATCCCCACTAGTCCAAAATTATACATGCACTCTTAAACATATACATACACCTTAAATAAGGTTCTATGATGTCTTTTAACTAGACAAGGTCAGCAAACCACAAGTCAGAATGGTTTCTTGGAGCCATTTCTTAACAAGTTCAGCTTATATGAACACCAGGATCAAGATCAACAATTGCACGTAAGTACTGGTACTGGTAGGTATTGCCACTTTGGTACAGTCTGGAAGAGCACCCAAATGCTACATTACAACCACCAAACCACCCAAATGCACCACAACAACCACCCAAACCCAAGCTTACCATGAACAGGAAACTGGAACACCAGTGTCACTGTCTACTGTCAAAGTTTTACAGTTTTACTGTAAAATGATATGAATGATCGGAATTGATCCAAAATCAACAGCTTCAAGTTCAACTGAATTCATAGCTGCCCAAATACAAGCCAAAACCTTTCAGGAGGAAAATTTCCTGGTCAGAGGACACAAAGATTGTGTGTAGCCTCAATAACAAAAGGAATGTTTGGAAAATGGAGACTTTCAAAGCCAAGTCAAACATGGTAGCAACATGCATCATTTGTGCAGTTGTGATTATAAAATCAGTGACAGACAAGTGATGATAAGCATTGTGACAGTGACACACACACACACACACACACACACACGATAAAAGTAATTATGCAGTTTGAGGCAGTTTCCAGAAAATTTACTCTCTGGTGTACAAGAAGTGAAATTACTTGGTCAGTGACCTATACAACCTTAGTACTCAGGGATCGCAGTGTCGATGATTAATGAGACACAGCTGACGGTGCTCAAATTAATTCTGAATGCTGAGCAGAGACGCCACCGACAGTTATGAATCAAGTGAGACACGTCATAACAAAACTCCAGTACAGGGCGTGTTGTGCATGAGAAGGAGTCATGAGAGGGCATTTTGGCCTGTGGACTGACCACGTTTTGTCTGTTATTCATTTTCATTTCCTTTTTGCTGTGGAATCTTGAGAGCATCAGTTCAGGGATTTAGCTTTTATGTTGGCATATCATCACACATTTAACAATCTAGCTTTGGAATAGATAAGCTGAAGGTCATCTCCTTCAGTAATTCTTGTAAAATTATCTGTTGTGATGAAATTATCTGGCTGTTTGCCTCCATTTGGTCTTTTTATAACAAAACTTGGTTATAACAGCACCTCATGAAACAGTCACCTAAAGTTAATTTTTTTTCCCTCATGCAGTTATTACCTGAAACTTTTAATAAGGCAGTAGAATACACATTATAGGGCTTATAATATTGGTCCCTCCACTTTTATGCAGGTAATTAAATCTTGATTATTTATGGGACCCTCTGCATTTGTCATATAAAAAAAAGTTGAGGGACTTCAGTGCTGTGATAGATGGTGTCCTTTTGGAGCAATGTCAAGTGCACCCAAATTGATGATTCTTTTATAATGCCCATCACCAAACCTGGTGAAGACCAACAGGAAACGTTTGACCTCTGTCATTGCCAACCAAGTTGTGATTACAAAGTATTGAGGTGAACTTTTGCTATCGACCAAATACTTTTCACCATTATAAAAATATATGCAGTGGGCAGCCAAGACAGGTGCCCAGGGAGCAGTGTGTGGGGACAATGACCGTAAGCACACAGCTCAAATAACGAAGGAGTGGCTTCACAATAACTCTGTGGCTGTTCTTGAATGGCCCAGCCAGAGCCCCTACTGTGCCAACTGAGGATCTCTGGAGACACCTAAAAATGGCTGTCCAAAAAACATGGCAATATAACAGAGTGAAAAATTTAAGGGAGTCTGAATACTTTCCATACCCACTCTACATATATTAAGGTAATATTTAACTGTTTGATTTTTTGGATTTTGTTTTGGTTTGCCCATTAACCTTTTCATCTCCAGAAATGAAAGATCACACAATTGACTGCAAAAGTAGGCATTTCAGGGAGCAGAAAAACTGCTGATAACTAAGGCATATATTCTTAACATTCCTTATAGCCTTAGGATGATTAAAATAAAAATGTCAATTTTCTTGACTGAGATTAGATAATTGATTTAATTTTGTCACTTACTGCATTAACTTTAAGGAAATCAATGTGTTGGATCAAAAGCAACTAAAAGATTAATATTGATATTTTGATGTTTTCAGTATAAAGTACAATACCAAACAATACCCATATGAAATTTATTCCAGAAATTATTTTTTCATTTATATTTACAAATATTTAATTAAAAAACAGGTTGGAAGAATATGAATGTGACGTGTAGTGTGGGTGTGATATTTGCACTGAAAATACAAGAACAACATTCAGTCAAGCAGAATCAATTCTATGCCCAGATAAGTGTTTGCTGGGTCAGGAACCAAGAAGAACACTGAGCATCGTTCTCCTTCTTTATGGAAGAGCACCACTTACTGTTCTCCAGTAAATCACCTCTCAGAGGTGGTTTTCACCTCATGCTTTGTGTCGGTGCTTGCGTTCATGGTTTATCCATTCATAGGTCATGCAGATGCCTCTGTTAAGGCATCCTACAGCATTACCGTCAAACTGTGTGAAGTGATGCAAGAGGCATCATTGTGTCATCTGCCATCTGAAGTCCACCTGAACTTGATCCACTTAAAGCACAGAATACTGTGATGTGTACAAAAGTATATGAAGATTTACAGGAAAATGAAAGGCATCTTCTCCCTCTCCCCTGCCACATCTGCAAATCAGTATGTCCATTAGTGTTCTGTCCTCTTTGCCCTTCTAAACCTGTTCTCTACCCTCCTTATTATGAATCCTGATTGCTATGCTCTTCACTGACCTCTCCTCTTTATAGATTCTGTCCACTGACTAAAATCAGCAACCCCCTCTTTCTATGGCTCACTACGCTACCGTGAGCTCAATATGAAGTGTGAGTGGTGGATTGACATGTTTGTTTAGATTAAATTAGATACTGTTATAGTGTTGTAACAATGATTACATTATATCTACACATTAAATGTTTGTTTCTAAAGGTTAATTGGGCGTCTTGCATTGTTGATAGTTGACCAACGCTCAACATTTAATAAAATGATAAAATAACAGAAAGCATGTCTCTTGTTTTTATAGAAATTATCATGAACTTCCTTATGAGGACTAGCGCCTGACATTCCGGTTGGGATGGGAATCAATTTGAACCTTGATGATGGGTCTCGGGACAAGAAAAAAGTACAAAACAGTACATGGGACTGGAAATAAAAATATTGTAACCATTGGATCGACTGGGATTAGTTCTTCTGGGGTTGTGATGAGTGGACACTTACTGTGACATCTGATATTTCAACATTTAAACCATAGCTCCCAGCTGCATGCATCTTTTAATGCATATGCCATAAATCCAGTTGCTTACCTATAAAGTCATGGTTGCCTACTGCTCACTAAGATAATGGATTAAATGCTTCTCAATTATTTGGAGCATAATAAAGCAAGTGGCATAATAAAACGCATGGAGCTTTGAATGCATTTTTTACACTGTTTTCTTGGAACACAATGCATTTTTTCATTACATTAGGCTTAAAATGTGTTGTGATCCTAGCAAATATTGGCCCAGTTGTCTTGCTGCTGATGGTGGGGGGAGGGAGGGGAGGGGGAGTGGCTCATAGATAATTTATGTATCATTATTTTTTTTTAATAAGACTACTTAATAGGCTTTGCAGTGCTGGTGCATGTGGACTTGTTCTTTTCATTTTAAGACACAGTGACACTGAATAGTTTTAAGAAATACATTTTTTTCTGGAGGAATGGTGCATTTGCCTATATTGCCTATGCCACGGGCTGTCCCTCATTTTTAGACACAGTAATGTCCCACCTCTCACCCGTTCACTGGACCACCAGAGGGCTCAATGGCAACCCTGACCTCGTTCACCCCGAAGAACACCCAGGCCAACAACCAGGAAGCGGCCCATAATCAGAAGAATCCCAATCCATCAAGGTGCCACTGAGGTGCAACTGAGCCAAAGCACTGTCCGCACACACTGCTCCCCGGGCACCTGTCATGGCTGTCCACTGCTCACCAAGTGTGATGGCCTAAAAGCAGAGGACACATTTCGTTGTGTGCACCATCTGCTGTGCTGTGTTTCACGGATTGTCTTTACCTTTGCCACGATTCCGGACTGCCTCTTGTTTGCCTTCGATGTTGCCAACCATCTCCACTCCCGAGACCACCCATGCTCATCAAACCTGATTACAGCCAGCTGCCTTCCTGTATCAATACTCAGAGGTTGGTGCAGCTTCCTCTTTCTCTGCCTCACACACTACTTGTCATGGTACCAGAGTGGGACTAGAACGTGAGCGCTTGTTGGAAGAATCGAGAAAGCGATTGGATGCAAGGAGGCAGGTAAGTTTCCTCCAGTTTAATATGCAAACAAGAGCCAGTGTGCGCCGCAACACCACACAGATGTTGACGTTCAATTCTACATTGAATTGGGGAAGGGACAGGATGGGAGGGAAGAGTTGAGAGGTGAGGAGATGAACAGGAGTTGAGAGCTGAGTTGAGTTGACAAATGCCAATCAATGACTGAGCAGCTGGCAGGGTCCATCTTGCCAATTTATGGGAATCACGCTACCTCATTTCCGTGTTGCTCACAGTCATGTGGATGGACTCACGTGACACTACTACTGCCATGCATAGAAACAGCATGCTCCCAGCTGCATGCAATCATGCTCTCATGCGGCGGGGTCCCTGCCCAAGCGCCAATGATCCAAGCCTGCAGAGTTACATGCTGACATTGCTCTCACTATTGTAGTAGTGCTGGATTAAATGCAGAGGCCACATGTCATTGTGTGTACCGTGTGCTGTGCTGCAGTGTTTCATAATGACAGTCACTTCACTTTCACGTTCTTTCACCTCCCTGCTGCATGCATTTTTTAATGCATACGCCGCTAATTCGGTAGCAAATCAGAATCAGAATCAGAATCGTATTTATTGGCCAAGTAAGTGCAAGCACATACAAGGAATTTGATTCCGGTAGATGGTGTCTCTCAAGTACAGTGTAGACAAAAACAACAACAACAAACAACAACAATAACAATGTGCAAGGATGTGGTAAGTGTTATTGTACAAGTTGTGGATTTGTTTGTGATTTATAAATAACTATATCTACTTTTTATGAAATAAAGGCGAGGGGGAAGAAACTGTTCCTGTGTCGGC
The DNA here is from genome assembly GCF_900700375.1 of Denticeps clupeoides. Lineage (NCBI taxonomy): Eukaryota > Metazoa > Chordata > Actinopteri > Clupeiformes > Denticipitidae > Denticeps > Denticeps clupeoides. The sequence goes on from NC_041707.1 coordinate 22,808,583, forward strand.
TGGTCCTGGTCTGCAGGCTTCTGTAACGTCTGCCAGAGGGCAGCAGGTCAAAGAGTCTGTGATTAGAGTGTGAGGGGTCTGAGATGATTTTCCCTGCCCTTTTCCTGGATCTGGAGAGGTACATTTCCTTGATGGAGGGCAGGGGGGCACCGGTGCTCCTTTCTGCTGTCCGTACAGTCCGCTGCAGTCTGATCCTGTCCTGTTTAGTGGCTGCTCCATACCAGGCGGTGATGGAGGAGCACAGGACAGACTCAATGACTGCAGTGTAGAACTGGATCAGCAGCTCCTGTGGAAGACTGTACTTCCCCAGTTGCTTCAGGAAGTACATCCTCTGCTGGGTCTTTTTGAGGATGGAGGAGATGTTGGTCTCCCACTTCAGGTCCTGGGAAATGGTGGGGCCCAGGAACTTGAAGGTCTCCACAATAGACACCGGATTGTCTGATATGGTGACAAATGATCTATAAGTCATGCTGCTAGTTGTATTAATTAGTATTTAGTCATGACGGATGCTTGACCGTCACACCCACAGGGGCACACAGGTGGCCCCACGTGCTGAGAGCGACCACTTACAACCATGAAAGTAAGAGTGGCCCCTGACCAGGCTACTTAATGCACTCCGAATTAAAATGAAGGATTACATGATAACAAACTCAAGCCTGCATTCTGACTTCCCTTTTGTGAAAGTTAAGTAATTGTCATTGTGAAACATTGCATGGTGCACACAACGAAATGTGTCCTCTGCTTTTAACCTGTTCAAACCGGCAACCTTCTGATTACGGGTCCATTTCCTTACCTGATATTCAACCACTTTTGACTTACCTCTCAGATGGATGTATTATTGGACCCGTCTGTTTTGTTCCACTTGGTTTGAGGAATCAAGATGGCGGTGTGCAAGGCCACATCTCCATACTTCTCACCCCAGCCTACAAACCCATCATCAAGCAGTTCAGACCAGCCATCAGAGAGGTAAGAACGTGGCCCCAGGGAACCATCTTTGCCCTCCAGGACTGTTTTGACTGCACAGACTGGAAGATGTTTAGATGCAGCCAGCAATGACTTGGAGGAGTACACAACCTCAGTCACCAGCTACATCAGCAAGTGTGTTGAGGATGTCACCGTCTCCAAGACCGTCATCACCCGTCCAAACCACAAACCCTGGTCCTCTGCTAAGCTGCACAATCAGGGACTCTGCCTTCCAGTCCAAAGACAAAGAGGCTTATTCTACAGCCAGAGCCAACCTGTCATGGGCCATTAAGGAGGCAAAGCGAGCTCAAGCAGAGAAAATCAACATCTTCAAAGGACACACGGCGCATTTGGCAGGGGATCCAGACCATCACATGCTACAAGCCAACACATCAGGCATGCAGCAGCAACCCCTCCATGCCAGATGAGCTGAATGACTTCTTTGCACAGTTTGAGGCTGAGATCAGGGAGTCACTGAGGAAAACAACTCCCTCTCCCAACAGCCAGGTCATGTGTCTTTCCACGAGAGACATCAGGATGACCCTCCAAAGACTAAACCCTCGGAAAGCAGCAGGACCAGAAAACATTTCTGGTTGGGTGCAACAGGAATTTGCTGACCAGCTTGCATACATCTTCACAGATATCTTCATCATCGCTGAGTTCAGCCGTGGTGCCTACCTGCCTCAAAACCACCAAGATCATCCCAGTACCAAAGTCAACTCTGTCCTGCCTCAATGATTAGCACTCTCACCCATCATCACAAGTTCTTTGAGAGGCTGGTTCTGAGGCACATGAAGACACAACTCCCAACAGAATCTGGACCCACTTTAGATTGCCTACCACCCGAACTGCACCACAGATGATGCAATCTCGTCTGCCCTCCACACAAACCCTCTCCCACCTCGACAAAATAGACACTTACACCAGAATGCTGTTTATCGACTTCAGCTCAACATTTAATACTGTCATCCCACAGAAGCTTGTAATGAAGTTGGACCTGCTGGGAATAAACTGTCCACTCTGCAGCTGGAATAAACTCTCCACTTGGCCTCAGTCTGTGTCTATGGGAAATAACACCTCCAAGGTCCTCATACTGAGTACAGGTTCCCCACAGGGATGTGAGCTCAGCCCACTGCTGTTCACTCTGCTGACACATGACTGTGCTGCACAGTACAGTTCAAATCACATCAAGTTTGCAGATGACACAACAGTAGTTGGGCTCATCACCAACAAGGATAAGTCTGCCTACAGAGAGGCGATAAAACGTAGCAACAACCTGACACTCAATGTTCCCAAGATCAAAGAGATGGTTGTCAACTTCAGGAAGAAACCAACTGTCCAACCATTGATGGATCTGCTGTTGAGATTGTCAGAAGCGTGAAGTTATTGGATGTGCACATGACAGACGACCTCTCCTAGAGCCTCAACACCACCTCTACCATAAAGAAAGACCAGCAACGATTGCAGTCCCTCAGAAAGCTGAAGAAGGCCAACCTTCCTCCTCCTATCCTCACATTATTCTACCGGGGGACCACTGAGAGTGTTCTCTGCTGCTACATCACTGTCTGGTACGGGAACTGCACTATTACTGAGCAGAAGGCCCTGCGGATAGTGAAGACAGCAGAGTGCATCATCTGGGTTCCACTAACACCCATATCTCAGCTCTACAAGAAAAACCTCATCTGTCAAGCTCGGAACATAATGAAGGACTCACACCACCCCTTACATGCCCTGTTTTCCCTCCTACCTTTTGGCAGATGGCGCCGCAGCATCAGAAGTGTAACTGCCAGACACTGCAAGAGCTTCTTCTCACAAGCAGTCAGATCTCTCAATGCTCTCAATGCTCTCAACTGCAACATTACACTTCCAGCTTTTTGTACCTGATAACATACTGACCATTTTGCACATTTCTGCTCATTTTGATTGTCTTGTGTTGTGTGTCCTGTTAGAAATATAAAACAAATCCACTTTTAAGCATCTTACATGTTATCCAGTTATATCCTGTTCATTTTACAGAAAAGTTTTACTTTTCTCTTGTAGAGATCTGTACAGTATTTAACTTTTCGTTTTTGTTAGTATAGTTTAGTTTAGTATAGTTAGTGTGTATATACAGTACAGGCCAAATGTTTGGACACACCTTCTTATTCAATGTGTTTTCTTTATTTCCATGACCATTTACATTGGTAGATTCTCACTGAACACATCAAAACTGTGGAGTTATGTACTTAACAAAAAGTGGAGACCTGGCCTCCACAGTCACCAGACCTGAACCCAATCGAGATGGTTTGGGGTGAGCTGGACCGCAGAGTGAAGGCATAGGGGCCAACAAGTGCTAAACACCTCTTGGAACTCCTTCAAAACTGTTGGAAAACCATTTCAGGTGACTACCTCTTGAAGCTCATCGAGAGAATGCCAAGAGTGTGCAAAGCAGTAATCAGAGCAAAGGGCGGCTATTTTGAAGAAACTAGAATATAAAACAGATTGAATGAGAAGGTGTGTCCAAACTTTTGGCCCATACTGTACATATGTATACATATATATATTTCTTTTTTATAATGATTGCACTATGGGTCTGTGTGAAATATAATTTCAATACACAGTATACTGTATATAGTGTTGTACTGAAAATAAACTGATCTTGAATCTTGAGTCTTGAATCTCTTAATTCCATGTGGCACCACCTATGCCTCAGGCTGCCGGTGTGTTGCACGCACATCTCTCTTCAATCTCGACTCAACGCACCTGATCCCGTTCCCCCCTCCCACGCCCACCTTCAGCAAGTGCCCCCTGACCGGAGACAACTGTTGCATCAAACATTAATTCTGACTCTTTCTGTTCAGTCTGACATTTCTGAGAATGAGCCTGAAGTACATTCATAATTTGCAATACACTACCGGTGAAAGATTTTACACCCTAATCTGATCCTCAATTTCTGTTCTTTACTCTCAGGATAACCTAGCCATGTTCATTAGGCATGACCATTCGGGGGTTACTGGGTCATTTAATATTCAAGTGATTTTATATTCAGTCTACTTGTATCCCATCCGCATACAAGTAGACTGTGGGTTGAAATAGTGATCTCTAGAACCAGTGCTGCATCAGTTACAACACAAAACTGACAAGCCATGACAGTGCAAAACTATGTAAGTGAAAATACAATGTAATAATGAGGGAGTGGAGTAAGCATGAGAAATTTTACAGATAAATGTAGAAAGAGTACAAAACTATATAATAACATTTAAACATAAAAATCTCAGTCAGTACATTGGAATTGATGCGGGCATGGAATCGTCAGTTTAAAGTGACACATTGAAGTGAGGCAGTTTGTGGTGATTTTCAGGTCACCTTTCAGGCTTTTGGCACAAGGTGGAGACAGTGGGCATGGCAGATTGAGCAATTTAAGAGCAATTCATGGCAATAGATCAAGTCCAATGGACAGTCATACATCTCAAATGACTATTCAAGGCATTCTATTTTAAAGAACTGATCATAATGGCTTTCTGTCTTTTCAGAACAAAGAATTCAAAATGAACATTTGGAGTCATAATGGGCGCAATCTCCTGGACTTCTTGCAGTAATTCGTGTACAAAAGGAACAGAGGAAACTCTATTAACCATAAAGTTTTTTATGTTATTCAATGCTCTTGGTATGTTAAGTATTTCATTTAGCAGTGGTTTACAAGTGTATGATCTTACAGTAAAAAATGTTTTTTTCCTTGTGGTGGCTAATATTATATTATTATTTTTAGATTTGTCAATTAAAATTATAGAAATTCATGTGTTGAAAGGAGTTTGTTTAGTACCGCTGTAAGGTAAACACTTTCATTCATTATTACACCATTTCAAAGTGGTTAGAAGTACGCCTTCCACCAACGCTCCACAATGTTTCTGGTCTTTATCATCTTGTCCCAGGGAGTGGCCATGGAGCCCAAGAAGCTGGAAGTAGTGGTGTCCATTCTATTCTTCTGTGAATTTCCACCATCCAAGCCTTCAACTCCCTCTGCCAACGATTCACCTCAGCTCCCAACATCTTGACCCATCTTGTCCATTGCTGTGCCAGTCAGTAGAAGTAGAAGTTGAGAGCACCAATTTGTAGAAGTCTTTCAAGTCTCTATATTATATACAGGGTATCAGCCGATCATACATGCTGTGCTACAGTTTTTTTTTAATCCAAGGTTTCCGGAGGTTAGTTTCAGGTCTTCAAACTTTATGACAAATGTGGAGAAATGTGGCCCACTGGATGTGGAGGTTATGTGGATCGGTATCTCTAAATGTCCCCTGGGAGATTGTGTGGTGTCCTGGTTTATTTCTCAGTCTGTGCTCCCATTCTCAACCTTTCTCCAGCCTTCAGTGCCCAGAGGAGGGTAATTAGCTGGTCATGTTGAATGAACTGTTCATTGCTCTGGAATGGTGCCTCTCTCCAAAATATATATTGTAAATGCAGCAATCCTGATTAACCATGTATGTCATGTATGTTTCACTTTTTCACATTTGAAAATGTCCCTCATTAGAAAAGAGGAGGCCAGCACTGTAACCCGGGCTCACAAATTAACTTAACTAAGGAGTCATTCAGTACAGTATCCAAATGTGTGTAACAAATCAAAGAGAGAAAATCATAGAATGGAGAAAAGGTCACAAATCGACCTTCTGAAAGATAACATGAATCATACTGAGTTAAAGGTCACATAATTTTCTTATTTAGCACTATATAAAAAGTCTGTCTATTTCAAATACATTATTCAAATACACTGTTTTATATTTAAAGTTTTTTGACCCCAACATCTCGATCACACAGTCATCCACATACAGTATAATAATCATTATACATCGATAGATTGAATGGAAAGCAATAGATATTTTAAAATTGGATGCAAACATAATAATCCACATTGCTACCCAGGGTCGAGCCAAACCTATGAGGCCCTAAGCAGAATTTACATTTACATTTAGAGCATTTATCAGACGCCCTTATCCAGAACGACTTACAATAAGTAGTTACAGGGTCCCTGTATCAAGGGCCCCACCAACACTTAATACCAATACCAGTGCTTAACTACATTTATGGCATTTATTGGACGTCCTTATCGGGAGTGACTTACAATCAGTAGTTACAGGGACAGTCCCCCAGGAGTAACTCAGGGTTAAGTTTCCTTAACCGCTAGGTCACCACTAGGTCACCACTGCCCCCAGTGGTGGCCTAGCAGTTAAGGAAGCGGCCCTGTAATCAGAAGGTTGCCGGTTCGAATCCCGATCTGCCAAGGTGCCACTGAGGTGCCACTGAGCAAAGTACCGTCCCCACACACTGCTCCCCGGGCGCCTGTCATGGCTGCCCACTGCTCACTCAGGGTGATGGGTTAAATGCAGAGGGCAAATTTCACTGTGTGCACCGTGTGCACATGTGACAATCACTTCACTTCACTTCACTTACATCTCAGCTGAAAAGATCATCTCTACTCTTGCTCTTGTACAAGGATGATCCTCCACAATATTTCAAAATATCTGTAATGGATGGATACCTGTAATACTTTAATTACAATTGCTTACCAAATACATTTGTTACAGAAATAATTACCAATAACCATGACTCTCAGTCAGGATTTTTTTTTTTTCATATAGCCTTCACAAGAAAAAAGCATCCATTTTTGGAAACACTAAGTAACTATGAGAAGCTCAGAGCTTGGTAAAGAACTGTTCCAGTCCATTCATTTAGCAGAGCACTTTCAGCACTTACCTGCTGAGCTTGAAATCACATATGGTACAGTTTTGGTCCAACTGAAAATGTCTGGACCAGTACATGCTGACATCTTCGGGTCACTTAGTATCTCTTAAGGTTGGTATTTCTTTGTCCAGAACAAAAATGTATAGTACGTGAATTGTAATCAGAAGGGATCAAATTGCTGGGTACATACTTATGCTAGCTATTAAAGAAAAAACAGAGCATTATGATAAAGGGGTGAATCATTCCAATAAAATAAAAGGTTAAATGTTTGTGACATAATGATACACTAAAGTACTACAAAAAAGACAAAGTGTCATGATCTTGTGCAATGTTCTCTGATCGTGTTCACCTGTGTATAATTATATGAGTGTATAAAGCTGGTTGTTTCCCTTGTCCTGGTTATTATGTATTAAACCCCTGCCTCGTGACGTCGTGCTTATGCATCCTCCTTCCTCACCATGTCCAGCCATCGTGACACAAGGATAAATGCTCCTGTTTATTCTTTATCATCTCATGGGAAAGTTAAAGTCAAAAATAGGACAAAAATAAAATAAAATAGAGCTGTGCACATGGTTGGTAAATCACAAAGGGATGAAAACATCAACCCTTAGTGCAGTGTGTGTGAAATGCTCTTCCATCATATCAGAAAAATGTAATCAAGACAGGCAAAATCAACTATATCAACATATGACAGTTGATCAGAAAGTTCACAATTGTTACTACAAGAGAATAACAGAATAAATGTGATTAAATAGCAGACTTATCAAAAAATACACAATATGGGTTCCTACACAAATGTAAGAAAACCTTGTATATCCACACACATTTCACCAGATGTAGCATGAGGTATATGTGTTCAAAATCAAACTTGGTCTGGTTCAATCCAACAGTACGGCCATCAGTGCGAGAGGTTGAACAGAATCAAAATGGGTCACTCTTTCTTATACAGCGAGGTTTGAGAATTTGCGAAACTTTTATAATATAGATTTTTCACATCGTCAGATGTGATTTGTGTTGTTGTCTCACTGCATGACACAATTTCCCCTATGATTAATATCTTAATATTGCTGACCCCCTCCACGTTTCACAGATGCAATACAAACTTTCTACCGTTTAACTAAATATCCAAGACTCGCCCTGATGTCTTCAGGGTGACAACCCTACAGATAAACCTGGAAAGGGAATGTAAAGTAAGAGTCAACCACCACATCCAAGGACCGAAGGCACTCAGTTATAGAAAGAAATTTTATTTAAATAGCTAAAATGTTCAAACAAACAATAAATGTAGTGTGGTGGCAGGACAGAAACATAAGCTTGTCCAAAAAACTCAAAATCCCAAAACAGCAGAGGGTTCTAAAAATGGGTGTGCTCAGATTTCAGCTAGCACACAGATCACAATTTAATCAGGGAGCCATGGAATATGTGGCATCTGTGAGAATATGTATGAATGACATCTAACGACTGCTCTGTATGTCTGTGTTACAGTCTCATATTTCACAGATTTTTATTTTTCTACGGTCAATATGAAACCTTCCAAAACCTTCAGTCAAACACTTACAAATTCTATTGATTTTATTTTCTAACTTTACACATAAAGCAAATAGATTTTTTGCATTGCCATGAAGTATTGCCATCAATAATATTGTCAGTACTACAGTCAGAATACAGTAGTTCTCCTTCCATTGTGTGTTTTGATATTCAAACTGAAGAGAAAGGTAAACTGAAGTTATTGTCATTGTGAAACTGTACACAACCAAAATGTGACAACCAAATGTGTCCTCTGCTTTTAACCATCACCCTTAGTGAGCAGTAGGCAGCCATGACAGGCGCCCGGGGAGCAGTGTGTGGGGACGGTACCTTGCACATTTGCCCCTCAGTGGCACCTTGGCGGCTCGGGATTTGACCGGCAACCTTCTGATTACGGGTCCATTTCCTTACCCACTAGGTTTATATATAAGGATCCAACAAGTTTACAAAAAGCAACATTTGTAAACTCTGTGTACTTGTTTGGCCTGTTTTGTGTAATAATGAATCAAATTTCAGGTATACCCACACACTCACTCACTGTCCATTGAGTGCTTTCAAAACTATTTAGCACTGGCCATGAGTTTTTCATTTGGAGCGGATAGGCATGCAGGTATGTGCTCAGTCTCTAGAAATGTTCCAGTAACCTGGAGTGGCAGTTTTAGGTGAGCTGAGTGAATTGAGCAGAAGCAGTGCCAAAACCATCAGCATCATGTTACTCCACTGTAGGGTTGTAGCATTTTTAAATCTGATGGAGTAGGCCTTTAGGTCTTTCAAAATGTTTATCAAATTCAAGCCAACCTCTAATGGTGATGTCATTTGGATAACTGCTGACCTCTTGATATTACATACTGTTTTTTTCCAGTGTGTCAATTCTAATTTAACAGACATGACTGTCTTCATTATGCTGGGACATTAAGCATCTGTTACTGCTGTTTTATTCTCATTTCATAATGACGTGCTCTTTAACAACTGCAGACAGCATCAGTCGAGAGGGTCTCCAGCATTCTATACAATTCTTGAAACTGGATCTGTAAATGCTGAGCTGGGAACTTGACAAAGAAAATATGTATATGTTTCCATCAAAACTAATAAAGAAACATGCTGCTCTCAATTACAATAGATATGTCAGAAATGGAGGACACAAGGGATTTGACAGCTTATACATTTATGTAGAGGCAAGAGTGCGAAGCACAAACCAAATCAGCAGTGTGTGTTTCAATATGCAATAGGCTGACAACAGACATGAAATTGTTCTGCCACTGCACTACAAAGGACATAAAAAAGAAGCCCAGGACTGGGGGGCTAATGATAATGATTAAGTAATACGAACAATAAGACTAGGAACAGATACTGGACATCTGTGACAAGCCAGCCCTGGGATAGAAAAACTCGGTGGTCTGAGGTCACCGTCTGTCTTTTTCAACAATAGACAACCATCCTAGTCAACAACATTGTTTATTGGGTGTGCAAAAGAAGTCTTCAGGGAAATATGAATATTTATAAGAAAGGCAGAGCTGATTGTCTGCTGAAAATTTTATGTTAGACTTCATTGGCGAATTTGTATTATTATATTCACACATTTTCCAGGAGACTGCGAAGAAGAAACTCAAGCATGCAAAACTTGATACATTTAATAACTCTCATTTGCTTGTGTCTATTTTATGACTCATGGGAGAAAAATGTTCTTGTCAGCTGAAAGATTTCATATGGATTTACTCAGTACTCAGAAAGTTTCAGTTAACCCAGTTCGTGTTGCAAGTGCAAGTTAAAACTCAACCATGCGAGGGGAAAGCCACATATCAACAACCACCAGAAACTCCGCCAGCTTCTATAGACCCGATCTCATCTTAGATGGACTGACACAAAGTGGGAAAGCTTGCTGTGCACATTTCAAATTGTTTGTCATGGAGGAAAAGGACCATCCAGATTGGTACCATATCATCTTTGATGCTATTGGGGTGCCCAAGAACTTGCACATCTGTGATCATGCCATTAATGCTGAAAGGTACATACAGGTTTATGAGCAACATATGCTGCTATCCAAGCAATGTCTTTTTCAGGGATATCACTGCTTATTTCATCAAGACAATGACAGGCCACATTCTGCATGGGTTACAACAGCATGGCTAGCCTGGTCGACCTTGCAGTCCAGACCTGTCTCCCATTGAAAATGTGTTATGAAGCGTAAAATATGACAAACGAGATCCCAGACTGTTGAGCAACTGATGCTGTACATCAAGCAAGAATGGGAAAGAATTCCAAAAACACAGTCTATGCAAGTTCTCAAACACTTATTGAGTGTTGATGAAAAGAAAGCCGATGTAACCCAGTGGTAAATATGTCCCTGTTGCAGCTTTTAGAAAATGTTGCAGGCACCAAATTAAAAAAAAAAAAAAAATTTGTATCAGTTTGATCATTAGATGTCTTTGTAGTGTATTCAACTGAATATAGGTTGAAAAGAATTTCTGTCTTCAGCGGGACTGCCCTTGACCTCAAAGCAGGAAAACAGCATGGAGCCAGCTCGGCTGGAGACCCCCACGGTTGTGTGCAGGTCAGCTGACTGCCTTCTATTCCAGTGCTCAAACATTAAGGGTTCAACACTATTTTGCTAAAAATAGATATGTGACTGTGACTGAGGACAGAAAATTTAACAGATTTAACAGGGTGGTAGTAGCCTAGTGGGTAACACACTCGCCTATGAACCAGAAGAACCGGGTTCGAATCCCACTTACTACCATTGTGTCCCTGAGCAAAACACTTAACCCTAAATTGCTCCAGGGGGACTGTCCCTGTAACTACTGATTGTAAGTCGCTCTGGATAAGGGCGTCTGATAAATGCCGTAAATGTAAATGTAAATGTAGATAAATTTATTTGGTCACATCCACAATAAATCTGTACTTAATTACTTACTTAAAAGTTATTTTATGCCCTCATCTTGACAAAAGAGAGCGCGTAATATTAAATCACAATTTATTACACATCATCTTAGAAACACACAGGAAAAGCATCCCTTAACATTAATGTGATTCTACTTCATTCCCAGGGTCAGGATCGAAGTTAGCCTATAAATGTAGTTTATTGATTTGCTTTTTATTTAATTACAATGTAGTTAGTGATGCTTTCTTTCATCTGTAGCTGAGGTTAGGCAGCAGATGACATTAATGATGAGTTAAGGACTGTTTTCTTTCAGGATATGCACTAAAAAATAATTACACATATGATGCTTAATAAAAGTTGTTTGTGTGGGTGAGAGAGCAATGGACCAATATTGCATGTATGTGCTCAGCGACCAGCTGGTGTCATATTTATCCTGTCCATCTTTTGTCAAGGCGGGTAAGCTAATGGTGCTTTTGCATTATAGTAATTGCTGTAAATTTGATCTGACTGCAGAAAGGAGGCACTGAAGAGGGGGGACAATCGTCTATTGAGAGCACTCTGTCACTCCCAGCCATTAGCAGTAAGCGCACAAGTAGTGGTGGGTTATGCAATGCACACATAAAATAATTACCCTCATAATCTGAACATTAGACTGCAACAGATGGTCGAAGAGCAAATTTGTAGGAATTCTCTCTCTGTTTTTTACTAGCCCCCTCTTTTAAATTTCTGCTGTTTGGGTTGTGATCTGTTAAATTTTCTGTCCTCAGTCACATTCCAACAATAAATCATTTCACTCCATAAGCAATCTTACAATTCTTCTTTGGAGCTGTATCTTATGAGTCAAGGTCACTCCTGCTTCAGCATTTGCATTCATTTGCATTAATTTTTAAAAAGGGTCTAAAGTGGACTCACCTTTAAATACCAGGGACTTTGAATTTAAAACGAAAGCATTAGAATTCATAAAGTGACTTATGAAATGGATCTACTGTGAATATTGTCCAAGGAAAATGTGTATCATATTAATTTTATGGTGTTCCTAATGAACACCATAAAATCACCTTAAAGCTGTCATGATCCGGTCTGGCAGGGGTTACTCCGGGTCCGGAGTTCTGACTGGAGTTTCATGTTAGTCTCGTGTTAGGTTTCCTGATTGTTATCACCTGTGTCTGAATGTATAAAACTGCCCTGTTTGTGTCTGTTCGCCGTCGGGTTATTGTTTGGTAATGTTTCCCCTGTCGTGTGTACTATGTATTAAACCCCTGTCTTGTGATGTCGTGCATATGCGTCCTCCTTCCTCACCATTTCCAGCCACTGTGACAACAGCCCAATTTAACAAAAAGAAACCCACTGCATCCTAGCAGTGGACAATGTGACTTTAATCTAAATCATACAAAAATGTATATGCATGTATTCATTGTGTTGCTAATTAGAAAACATGGATTGCTAACAATGGCAGCATTATTAGGATGACTAGTTTTAGGCCTCCTGAAGATAGATTAGATGGATGGAGTACCTTTCCAGGTGATTGCAGGTGGTAAAGCTGATATGCAATGGGGATGAAGTGATATGGCTGTGAACGGATACTGCCTTTGGCTGTCATAAAATACTGTTCAACAGGATGAATTTGATTCACCTCCCAGAATTTATGTAACACTGTCATTATCATTGTTTACGGAGAATTCTGTTTGTGCGCATCGTCTACCATATGTATGTAATACCTGCTTTTATGGTTAGATTTGGACTTTCAATATCAGTATTGCATTGGGGTTTGCAGGGTTCCATTGTTTTAAATTATGAAAATCGGCATGAATTGTCTTAGTGATAATTAACCAGATCTTGAGCCTTGATGATTCATTAATGATGTTTGATGGTTTACAGAGTATTTAATTGTGGGAAGGAAAGGATCAAGGTGGTAGTAGCCCAGTGGGTAACACACTCGCCTGTGAACCAGAAGACCCGGGTTCAAATCCCACTTACTACCATTGTGTCCCTGAGCAAGACACTTAACCCTAAGTTGCTCCAGGGAAACTGTCCCTGTAAATACTGACTAAGTTGCTCTGGATAAGGGCGTCTGATAAATGCTGTAAATGTAAATGTAAATCAAGGTCAAGCCAGCCACTGGGGATTCACGTGACCCTGCATTCTTTGGTGCCGGTCCCAAGCCCGGGTAAATAGGGAGGGTTGCACCAGGAAGGGCATCCGGAATAAAATGTTTGCCATGTTGATTTTTTTGGACAACCAGACCAGTTGATCCTCTGTGGCAACACCAGCTGAAGGGGGAAGAAGAAGAAAAAGATTTAGGATAGTATAATAAAAATAAGACTATAGATCACTGATAATTGACATTGCAATTCCACTACTGCAGTTCCACTACTGGACACAGATTGATGTTGGGGCACACAGGAAAAATTATTTCACTCCACGAATTACCTGAATATGCTTTTTGCAGATATATCATATAAGTCAAGGTCAATCCTGCTTCAGCATATGCACCAGTTTTCATTAATATTTAACATGACTGCAAAGAAAGAGGGTTCAAAGTGGGTCCACCTTTATTTAGCATAAATAAAACCACCAAACCAGAAACATCCTTTGCCTCTCTCCAGATCTCCTTATGTACTAGTGACCTATGTATGGTCAAAAGTTAAGCAGTCCAAGTAAGACATCAAGAACACACTCATCTGGTTTTTACCTTCTGTTCCTGAAATGAACAACACTGTATTTCAGAATATTTTTCAGATCTCAGAAATGTTGCTCTTAAGAGCCCACGCCCTAGAAGGTCATGTGGGCACAACCCACCGAAACAATTTGGAGAAATAGCACAGTAATGCTTTTCAGACAATAAAACAAACAGGAAAATGGAAATGCACAGAGAGCCCTGCAGCGCCCTGCACACACGCCTGCACCTGATCACCGTAACTCAAGGACGGATCTCAATATCTGCTGACACTCACTTCAAGCACCTCCTGATCACCACTCTGCAGGTGTCAAAACATTGTCTTGTCATTGTACGTGTCAAACCCCAGTTGCGTGTAGAATTTTGGAAATTTAGAGTTTTGAAATCTGGAAATAGTCTGTTTTTGAGAATCTGCACTTGGGTCTTTTGCCATTGCTCCCTCCCCTTGGCATTAAAAACAAAACAGATCTTGATTGATGTCTGAGCGAACACAGGTTGAAATTGGTAAGCGATGCACAGAACATTTACACCAAAGGGGAAGAAGTGGAGAGTGTCATGATCCAGTCCAGCAGGGGCTACTCCTGATCGTGTTCACCAGTGTCTGAGTGTATAAAGCTGCACTGTTCATGTCTGTTAACCATAGGGTCATTGTTAAGTGTAACTTCTTACTGGATGTCTTCCCTGTCCTGTTCATCACGTATTAAAGCCCTGTTTCGTGGTGTCGTGCATATTCGTCCTTCTTCAGTTAGCTTCTCTTACCTTGGCATCTTATGTCTGTGAGATTAGATTCTCAGCTACCTTATCATTGAAAACAAGGTACAAATCAAAGATCAGTATTGATGGCATTGGCTTCTATGTGCCCCATCACACTGCAAATATTGTGACGTTTGTAAAATATTAATTGATCTACATGGTTTGCTGGGTTGAGGGAACAGCACAACACACAGTGCACACAACAAAATTGTCAGGAATGCGGGCTTGGGGTGCAAGTGCAAAAAAGTTCAGCCAATTAAAATCCGAAACCACCACAATAGACTGAACATATTTCCAGTATTGCTGTATACAAATTCATAATATTCACATGTATTTACTTTTTCTTACACCCCTCTAGTTCAGCTGCTTCCTGACAGAAAAGATTTGAAACCACTTGTCTAGTTCCACATTTGTATTCTGCCAGGCGGAGCAGTGAAAAGCTTAGTGCAAGTTTGACACACTTTAATTGCATGCCGGATCGCTTTGATTTATTGAGCATGGGGAAAACAGAAAATGGCTGGATTCAGCGCACATCTGCACCAGGACCTGATAAGTAAAAAAATGATGGATAATGCATGGAAAACCTCAGTAATAAACTGCTCAGAGCCCCAAGCTGGATTCGAGCATATTTATCATGTATTAGCCTGAATGCAGACTTCTGTGGCACCGGTGTAACAGTGGACTGAATGTAAAACCACCAAACCTTAGACATTATTTCCCTAACATGGAAGCCTCTAGGCTATAGCAGTGTAGTGGAGAAGAGTAAATAATGAGGTGTGTGAGGTGGAGTTCATGCATTACAGGTGTTAATGTCTATCTTTGAAACAAACGATTTGCTTAAATAAAAATTGTATTACACGTTAACAAACAACAAATGGTGACTATAAGCAAATGGGCACAGAACCCAGAATTCATTCTATAGCTAAGCATTAATGTCACATCGGCAAGCTGACAGTGGAGGGAAGCAACAGAGCTGGGACATTCTGGAAATAAGGATTTATTTATAAACTAAAAACAAAAACCAGGCTCGATGGCCGAAAACAGGGGACATAAAGGGAAGAAACAAAAACAAGCCCGCAGGCATGTGTAACATTCGTGCCACCTCTGCCACGCCCCCAGCAGTCTACCTCTCCCATGTATTAGTGTGTGTTCTTCTGGGGCTCACTAGCACCCTGATTATTCCCACCTGGTCTTCATCACAGGTAAGTGGTGGTAATCACGGGTGCTTAGCGGGCTAATGACTTCTGATCGGTGATTGGTTAGTTTAGCGGTAATGGGTCTGTCCACTCCTCTTTATAACCAGCCGGTCTTTTTAGTCCTGTGTTTGGTCTCCCTCACACAACCAGAGTTTGTTGCTGCACCGCATGCTGTCCTTACCGGCACTTGACAGTGAACCCCACAGAAGGACTGGAACTCAACTCTCCCCTCTAGGCTCAATACAGCTCAGCCACGCCGGTTCGAAGCCTGGGAAAGACAAGGGCGATCTTTGGCTCTCGCTGAGGGCCTCGCGGAAGATCCCACAACCCGGCACTTCACGCAAGGACATTTCAGTTCTTTCATTTTGTTTTTTGAGTTCAAATAAAATACACATTGTTATTTCTTCAACCTGCGTCCTCCATTTTTCACCTGAGCTAGAGGGGAACGTGACAGAAGACCGAACCAGAACGAGAAAAGATGGACTCATCCCACATCCCTCTGCTGACGTAAGAAACCCCCCAGCTGCTTCCTATCCTTCACCGCCATGAAACACAGCTGAAACAGGTCTCGGAGGTACTCCAGCAAGTGGTGAATGCCCTGCAGTCCCCTACACAACCACCAGCTCCGCCCGCACCTACAGTGGAGCCACGCAGCTCCAACCACCATCATGCTTCGCTGCCGGAGCGTTACAGTGGGGATTCGGGTACCTGCAGGAATTTCCTGCTCTCCTTTCAGCTATATTTCGCGGAGTTTCCTGAGCTGACTGACGTTCAGAAAATCTCAGTCTTCATCCAGCGGCTTTCTGGGCGTGCTAATGACTGGGCGGCAGCCGTGTATTGGGGAGGAGGCCCTGAGACGATGTCTTACTCTGCATTCCTGGCGAGCTTCAAGACCGTCTTCGACCACCCGGACCAAGGGCAGTCGAGCAGTCAGCGCCTCCTGCGGCTCAGGCAGGGCAATGCCTCTGTAGCAGACTACTCGATTGAGTTCCGGATCCTTGCCGCAGACAGTGGCTGGAATGAGCCTGCGCTCATAACAGTGTTCCGGAATGGGTTGAGCCAAGACTTACAGACTGAACTAGCCTGCCGCGATGCCGATCTAGGGCTGGATGCCGTGATCAATCTGGCCATTAAGCTGGACCAGCATCTGCGCGGGAAAGGGCGCGTGGCGCCTGCGACTACTTCCACCACTACTTCCAGACACGTTAGTCCTCGGATCCGGTCCGATCCGGTGTCCGAGACTCCTTCCCCTGGTCCAGGGAGTGCAGAAACCGCCCAAGAACCCATGCAGCTGGGGTCCACCCGATTGTCGGAGGAGGAGAAGAAGAGACGCAAAGAGCTAGGACTTTGTCTCTACTGCGCGGACCCAAGGCACTCTGTAGTTGGGTGCCCGCGCCTTTGAGTCCCAGAGGGGGGTAGTCTTAGAGTATCCACCACATCCTACCAATTCAGTTCTCAATTTTTTGTTTCTGGAGTCATTTCCCATTGTGATAACTCAATCCCTGTGTCTGTCCTTGTAGATTCGGGATCGGCTGGGAATTTAATCTCTTTATCCCTGGTCTCTGTTCTCTCAATATCCCGGGTGGAATTGCCACCCTGGAATTCCCCCTCACCATTCTGAATCCCTAGAGTTTTTTGTTTTACCCATGTTAGAAACCCAATTGGTGCTGGGACTACCTTGGCTACGCCAGCATAACCCCAGCATCAATTGGGTCGAAAGCACTATTACCACGTGGTCACCATCTTGTGTTTCTCATTGCAATTTGGCACCCGTTTCTGTTAGTTGTACTTCTATTGAAAGCCCCTTAGCTGATTCGCCCGTTTCTGTTCACCCTCACTATTCTGATTTGGCGGAGGTGTTTAGTACCTCCAAGGCCTCGAGCCTCCCCCCACACCGCGCTTGGGATTGTGCCATAGATCTCCAGCCTGGAGCAACACCTCCTCGTCGCGTGTGTATCCGTTGTCTGAGCCAGAGACTCGGGCAATGGAGAAGTACGTGGCCGAGTCCCTCAGGCAGGGATATATTGTGCGGTCCCGTTCTCCTGCCTCCACTAGCTTCTTCTTTAATGACTACCGAGGGCTCAACGCGGTCACAGTGAGGTATCCACACCCCCTTCCACTAATCCCGTCTGCTATTGAGCAACTCCTTAGTTTTTTACTAAGCTCGACCTCCGGAGTGCCTACAACCTGGTTAGGATTCGAGCAGGTGACGAGTGGAAGACGGCGTTCAGCACAACGTCTGGTCATTATGAGTACCGGGTCATGCCCTATGGGCTGGCCAATGCCCCCACGTACTTTCAGGGCTTTATGAATGACGTTTTCAGGGACTACCTGATGCACTTTGTCATCGTCTATATCGATGATATCCTGGTCTACTCGCCTACCGAGTACAACCACATCAGACACGTCCGTCTCGTCCTTCGTTGCCTGCTCGAAAACGGGTTGTACGCCAAGGCCGAGAAGTGTGAATTCCACAAGCGGGAAGTAGCATTTCTCGGCTATAACATCAGGCCGGCGGGTGTTAGCATGGATGATCATATGTTACGGGCTGTTTCTGAGTGGCCGGAGCCCACAATGGTAAAGGAATTGCAGCGGTTCTTGGGGTTCGCTAACTTTTACCGTAGGTTCATCCGGGGATTCAGTTATGTGGCAGCGCCCCTCACCGACCTCCTTAAAGTGAAGCCAAAAATGATCAGATTCTCCCCAAGGGCCACCAAGGCGTTTGAGGAGCTTAAGACACTCTTCACCACAGCTCCTATCCTTAAGCTTCTGGACCCCGCTATGCCTTTCGTGGTGGAAGTAGATGCTTCCGAGGTCGGATTAGGGGGGCTGATGCCTTGTCGCGCTACTTCCCTGCACCACCTACCATTGAGGGAGATGAGCGCATTCTGCCTCCGGATCTCGTGGTCGCCCCGGTATCGTGGGATTTAGACCAGGAGATTTCCCGACTGGCACAGGGTCTCCCTGTGCCTCGGGGATGCCCTCCTGGCCGGACCTATCTGCCAGAGTCACTGCGGGAGCGGGTGGTAGTTTGGGCTCACACCTCACCTGCTACTGGGCATCCGGGGGTAAGTCGGACCTTAGCAGCGCTTAACGCTAAATATTGGTGGCCCGCCATGAGGTGGGACGTGCAGAACATTGTGCGTTCCTGCACTGTGTGCGTGGTCACCAAGGTACCTTGTGTTCTTCCTGCTGGGAAGTTATTACTTCGGCCGGTTCCTTCTGCCCTGCAGGTGGCTGAGGCTCTGATGCAGTCCGTGTTTCGGGTGTACGGGATCCCGGAGGACATCCTGTCGGATTGGGGCCCCCAGTTTGTATCGCAGGTGTGGAAGGCTTTCTTTCAAAAGCTGGGGGTTTCCATCAGCCTCACCTCAGGTTACCACCCCGAGTCCAACGGTCAGGCTGAGCGCTTAATCCAGGAACTCGGCAGGTTCCTCCGGGCATACTGTTACAATCGGCAGCACGACTGGTCTGAGTTCTTAGTCTGGGCAGAATATGGCCAGAACTCTTTGCGTCACTCCGCTACTGGTCTAACGCCGTTTGAGTGTGTGCTCGGGCGACAGCCACCTCTGTGTCCTTGGGATCGGTCCCCATCTGAGGTCTCTCGGGTGGACGATTGGTTCCGAAGGGCAGAGAGGGTCTGGGAGGGAGCACGCTGTAACATCCAGCGTGCCGTTCGTCGATTCACCAAGCAAGCGGATAGGCATCGTTGAGATGCGCCTGTTTTAAAGGCCGGTGATAGAGTCTGGCTCTCCTCCCGGGATCTCCAACTCAGTCTCCCATCAAAGAAGTTATCCCCCAAGTACGTAGGCCCTTTTGTTATCCTCAAACAAGTTAATCCCATTTCCTTTAAACTGCAGTTACCCTCGCACATGAAAGTCTCCCCTGTGTTCCATGTATCCCTTCTTAAGCCTGTCACCCCTGGACCGTTGGATGAAGGGGAAGCTACCCATACGCTCCCCGCGGCGGTGGAGGTCGAGGGGGCTCCTGCATATCGGGTGAGGCAACTCCTCGATTCGCGGGTGCGTCGGGGCCGGCTGCAGTACCTGGTCGACTGGGAGGGGTATGGTCCTGAGGAACGGAGTTGGATCCCGGCCTTTCACCGCGCATGGCCGGATTGCCCAGCAATGGTGCGGTGGGAGGCCTCGGCGTAGCTCTGCGCAGCCAGGAGGCCGCTCTCGCCCCCCTTCGGGGGCCGGTCCTGGAGGGGGGGTTACTGTAACATTCGTGCCACCTCTGCCACGCCCCCAGCGGTCTACCTCTCCCATGTATTAGTGTGTGTTCTTCTGGGAGACACAGCGGTAATCTTTCTCGCGTGTAGTCGTGAAACGGGTTATAGTCAACTCCACTACCTGTGGACCGCACCTGTAGCCACTCACAATTTGACCTGTACTTCTGGTACTACTCTCGCGCTACCGCGTCAGCCCTTGTGTGAAGACCCACTTGGGTAAAGACCTGCGACTCGTCCTGCGCGACTCTACCGAGCAGTAAAACCAAAATACAGGTAAATTCACCCATGCTCTTCTCCTACTTCTTTTTGCTAATCATGTCCGTCCAGAACGTTCCGCTCATTCACTCCAGGCGCCCTCCTCGATTCAATATACACACAACACACATAACCTGCACACACTCTCCCAGGCCTCGTCTTGCCACCCTGAGTACTTGTTCGGACTGTGGAACTGTCAGTCGGCAGTCAACAAAGCAGACTTCATTCCTGCTTTTGCTACAGAACGAAACCTCCAAGTACTCGCACTGACTGAGACCTGGATCCGCCCCCATGACTCCGCTACACCTGCAGCCCTTTCCACAGACTTCTACTTCTCTCATACCCCCCCGCCCCACTAGCAGGGGAGGGGGCACAGGCTTGCTCATTTCCAAGGACTGGAAATTCACTCCCGTTTCTGCTATTCAAACAACCAGTTTTGAGTTCCATGCAGTAACTATTACACACCCAGTAAAAATGTCCATAGTTGCTGTATATCGTCCTCCAGGTCCGCTGGGGAACTTTGTAGAAGAACTAGACACAACTCTCTCCTCAATTATAGATGATGAACTGCCCCTTGTGCTACTAGGAGACTTCAACCTCGATCTCCTCAAGCCACAAACAACTGACTTCCAACACTTCATCTCTGCTTCCAACTTCACACTTCTCTGCACGCCCGCAACGCACAGAGCTGGAAAATAACTAGATCTAATACTCACACGCAAATGCTCCACAGCCAACACATCTGTTATTTCTCTACATCTATCCGATCACTCTTTTATTCACTTCAGACTATCCCCCCTGGCACGCACCACACCCACCTCACACTTAACACAATTTCGCCGTAATCTCCGCACCCTCTGCCCTACTCAATTGTCTTCCACTGTTTCCTCTGAGCTCTCCCCCCTAGACATCCTCTCTATTCAGGACACTAACTGTGCTACAGACATCCTCTGCTCCACACTAACATCTTGCCTCGAGAGACTCTGCCCTCTAACCTCAAAACCAACACGTGCGACTCCACCCTCGCCGTGGATCTCTGACGAGGTTCGTCACCACAGGACCCATCTTAGAGCAGCTGAAAGGCAGTGGAGGAAATCCAAGTGCCCGCTTCAACTTAATAAGTATAAATCTCTCCTGAAATCCTTCTCTGCTGCTGTAACTACAGCAAAGACCAGATACTTCCAGGACAAAGTAAGCAACTGCAATGACTTTCGAAAACTTTTCTCGACTTTCAACCGTCTCCTGAATCCTCCACCCCCTCCCTCCTCCACTTCTCTCTCATCTGAAGACTTCACCACCTTCTTCACAGAGAGGGTGGCTGACATTAGCAAACAATTCTCACCGCCTAACCCCAAACCCCGTCCTGCTATTACCTCTGAAACCAGGAATCTGTCTTCCTTTACTCCCCTCTCAGAATCAGACGTGTCTAAATTTCTCCAGTCTAGTCACCCCACCACCTGCTCCCTGGATCCAATCCCCTCACACCTCCTTCAGTCCATACAGCCCACCATATTATCTGCTCTGACACACGTCTTAAACTCCTCACTCACAACAGGAACATTCCCCACTGCTTTCAAACAGGCTGTCATTGCTCCCCTGCTCAAAAAACCCACATTAAACCCGTCTCTACTGGATAGCTACCGCCCAGTCTCCAACCTTCCTTTTCTTTCAAAAATTCTTGAAAGAGCAGTCCTGGCTCAACTTTCCTCATTTTTCCACGAGCATGATCTTCTCGACCCTTTTCAGTCTGGTTTCAGGAAAGGGCATTCGACTGAAACCTCCCTCCTGGCAATGATTGATGACTTTCGTGCTGCAAGAGCTGCCCGCAGATCATCTGTCCTTGTCCTACTTGATCTATCTGCTGCCTTCGATACAGTTACCCACGAAATTCTTCTCACCACACTCTCTGATTTAGGAGTTACAGGAACCGTACTAGATTGGTTCACCTCCTATCTTCACGACAGGTCCTTCAAGGTATCATGGGGAGGTGAGACATCTGTCCTCTCTAGGGTAACCACAGGGGTTCCACAAGGCTCTGTCCTTGGCCCCCTTCTATTCTCAATATACACTCGCTCACTTGGTAACATCATCCAATCACATGTCTTCTCCTATCACTCTTATGCTGATGACACCCAGCTCTATCTGTCATTCCCACCAGAAGATGCTACTATAGCAACAAAAATTTCGGCCTGCCTCTCAGACATATCGGCATGGATGTCTCAGCGACACCTCCAACTCAACCTATCCAAAACCGAGATTCTGATCTTTCCGGGCAACAATTCCCCTCAGCAAAACCTTTCAATTCAAATTGGATCGCTATTGTTAACACCCACGGCATCTGCAAAAAACCTTGGAGTTTGGATAGATGACAAACTGAGTTTGAACCATCATGTTGCTGCGATCTCCAGATCCTGCAGGTTCACTCTCTACAACATTCGCAAGATTCGGCCTTTTCTCTCACAACAGGCTACGCAGCTCCTCGTCCAGGCAATGGTCATCTCCAAACTCGACTACTGTAACTCTCTCCTGGCTGGAGCCTCTGCAGTCACCATAAAACCACTCCAGATGATCCAAAATATGGCAGCCCGTCTCATCTTCAATCAGCCAAAATACACCCATGTTACACCTCTTCTTACCTCCCTCCACTAGCTCCCGGTAGCTGCTCGCATTGAGTTCAAATCCTTGATGCTTGCCTACAGGACTGTACATGGAACTGCGCCCTCCTACATCAACACACTACTACCTAGCTACACTCCTGCACGCTCCCTCAGATCTGCAAATGAAAGGAGACTAAAAATTCCTTCTTCACGGGGTCTCCGATTCCAATCATCTCTGTTCTCCGTTGTTGTCCCTGGCTGGTGGAACAACCTGCCCTCCTCCACACGACTAGCCGAGACTATCACCACTTTTAAGAAGCAGGTGAAAACCCTCTTGTTCAAAAAATATTACAGACAAATCTAACACTTACACACGCACATGCATACACATTGCACAAACAATACAAAAATGTATAAATACATTATTTTTCTTCGTCTAGCACCTAACAATCTCTGAGCATGCTCTTCATTGACAAGTTGAGCCTTATCAGGGCTCTTAGTTTGTAAACTCAATATTCTATAGAAATCAAATGAGAATCCCTTTAGTCCTGCGTTCGGTCTCCCTCACACAACCAGAGTTTGTTGCTGCACCACATGCTGTCCTTACCGGCACTTGACAGTGAACCCCACAGAAGGACTGGAACTCAACTCTCCCCTCTAGGCTCAATACAGCTCAGCCACGCCGGTTCGAAGCCTGGGAAAGACAAGGGCGATCTTTGGCTCTCGCCGAGGGCCTCGCGGAAGATCCCACAAGCCGGCTTCTAGAGGAGAGGCGTGGCATTTCACACAAGGACATTTCAGTTCTTTCATTTTGTTTTTTTAGTTCAAATAAAATACACATTGTTATTTCTTCAACCTGCGTCCTCCATTTTTCACCTGTGCTAGAGGGGAACGTGACAGCATGTGGCGATTGCCAGAATACACATACAACGTTGCCAGGTCAAGTTGTAAGTTGCTCTGGATAAGGGCGTCTGCCAAATGCCGTAAATGTCAAGTTCACACACAAGTTAATGAGAGAGCTCATGAAAATGTCGTCCCTGCAGTGGGGCGGAGTCACAGGCTTTTAAAAGCCGTCCGGATAGGCTACAGCTGGAAACAGCACCAGGAGCCAGTCCTGACAATTAGCCACTTTAACAGCATAAACAAATTTGAGATGGGCAGTCATGGGTGCATAATGGTGGTGAAGGAGCCGTGGAGAGGAGCAGCTTCTTGTTTGTCCTTTTTCACCACCATCATTTCATGTTTTATATGTTTTTCGAATTGTACAGTATTATGCTAAGTCCTGTAAATATTCGGCCCAACATACTACTGACCTGTGTATTGTCAAAAGCTACAGATTTACTCTCTGTTACATTCTGTTTCAATAATGAACAAGCCTGTATTTCACATCGCAGAAGTTTTCACAGAAACATACAGCTTTCTTTGTGTATTTGTTTTGAGGTGGGCAAGTGTATGTCCTGTATGGCCAGGACAGGCCAGTGTGTACTTTTGAGCACCACCAGTAACCACAGGGTAAACTGAAGAAAACAGAATGGGACAGTTTGAGTGGTAAACAGAAGAGGTTCTGGTGAATCACAGATATTCTGCCCCTGTGGATTACGTGAAATGACATCATCAAAATGAAGAGGTACATTGGGTGAATTTGGCAGCTATTTTCTTTCAACAGGTTTCTGATTCACCCCTGCCTTTTCTATTCATTTCTCTTTTTTTTAAGGACAGCATATTATGTGCACTGACAGAGTGTGAAAGAACACACTGCAAGGTGCAAGGGATGATAACCATGTACAGTTGCAATGTCCTGGTAAAGCAGTCCATTAGAAAGAAGTTACTGAAAATAAAAAAGGCAAACAAGATATAGAAAATAAATACTTGGCACCTACAAACAAGCATGAATTCTGACCATAAAAAAACCTCTTACTTCTTCTTTAAGAAGCTCTTCTTTTCTTCACTCGTTACCTGTATTAATGACACCTGTTTGAACTCGTTATCTGTAGAATTTAAGTTAATTTAGATTAACTTGTAACATTCTTACTGTCTAACTTATGTACAGAATCTACAACAGAGTGAATAAAAAGGTTGTATTCATAGTTGAGGGTCCTAGTGAACCAGAACTGTTCTCTTCATCGATGATAACATGAAAGCACGTTGTAAGTCGCTCTGGATAAGGGCATCTGCCAAATGCCTTAAATATAAATGTATAAATGACACCTGTCCACCTCCACCATGGCCAAGACCAGAGAGATGTCTAAAGACACCAGGGACAAGATTGTAGACCTGCACAAGACTGGGATGAACCAATCTACAATAAGCAAGCAGCTTAGTGGTGAGAACTGATCAACTGTTGGGGCAAATATTAGAAAATGGAATCACTGACAGTGTCCCTCGGCCTGGGGTTCCATGCAAGATCTCACTTTGTGGGGTACAAATGAGCTGGATAAGAAAATAGAACAGAACTACAAAGGGGAAACTGTTAAATGACCTGGAGGTAGTTGGGAATTAAGGTTACTATGTCGTCATGGATTAAATCTCTGCAGCACTCGAAAGGTCCCCCTTCTTAAATAAGCACATGCCCAGGCCCATCATAAATTTACCAGAGAACATCTAGATTATACAGAGAAGGATTAGGAGGATTAGCATGACAATGCTCCTAACAAATGAATGGCTGCGTTAAAAAGCATTACAATGTTCTGGAATGGCCAAGCCTTCAGACCTCAATCTAAAAGAGAAGCTGTGCCCAGCAACAGCCCCAAAATATTACAGCTCTTGAGAAGATCTGCAAGGAACAATGGGACAAAATTCCAGTGTGTGCAAAACTGAACTTTTGCTAGTGACCAAATCCTTTTTTCTGCACCATTATACAAATAAATTCTAAAAACCACATAATGTGATTCCCTCGATTTTTTTAACATTCTGTCTCTGAAGTGTATTTATTACAGACCTCTCTCATCTTTTCAACTTGCACAATATGTTTTTGCCACATTTTGCCCTACTGTAGGTACAGCAAGGTCTAGAGGTGAGAAACTCGATAGTCCTCTCATGCCCCAACCTTGCCCAATTCGCCTACATTCTGATCATGAGCCACTGAGGACTGTTCACCATATATTCAGCTTTGAATCACCTCTCAACTTAGAAACCTGCCACATTCACTCTGCCACTGTCAAACCTTGTGAAATGTTTACATTTACACACCACTTTAAATTCTCTATTCTATGTTCATTTTGTTTTTGAATAAAAATTATGTTTTTTTTAAACTAACAAAATATTTTTGGATTAGGTGAATTAATTTCTAGCCTATTTACTACTAGTACTTAACTGTTTAGAGTTTTAACACATTAGCTGTTAGGACCAGGAATTTGTCATGTCGGGGAGCTGATGGGGGAAGGAACATTCTGGGGACAAGGCTTTATTAATAAACAAAAATAAACAAGGCACGATGGCTGAAAACGGGGAATCAAGGGGAGAACAGAAACAAACCCGCAGGCGTGTGGCGATTGCCAAAACTCAAAACTATGAATAACAGTTGCCAGGTCAAGTTCACAAAACAGAGTTCACTAAAGAGTTCACGAAAATGCGTTCCCTCCAGAGGGGCGGAGTCAGAGGCTTTTAACAGCTGTCAGGATTTGCTACAGCTGGCAACCTCACCTGGAGCCAATCCTGTCAGAATTATTGAATTACAATGAGATAGTTATTTTTATTTTCAGCCAAAAATCTATTGTGTAGGGCTCACGTGAGGGGTCTATTTGAAAAATAGTATAGTACACAAAATGACATTTGGGATTGTTGCAATAACTGCAGTATGTAAATTTCAGAGCTTGAATGAATCCTATATGGAAATACAGAAGTACTAGTCAGATGCTTTATTTTGCAGTTTGCAGTTTTATTTTTTCCCCCTCACACATGGAACTTCATTCAGCATTATAGGTGGTAGTAGCCTAGTGGGTAACACACTCGCCTATGAACCAGAACACCTGGGTTCGAATCCCATTTACTACCATTGTGTCCCTGAGCAAGACACTTAACCCTAAGTTGCTCCAGGGGGGGACTGTCCCTGTAACTACTGTAAGTCGCTCTGGATAAGGGCGTCTGATAAATGCTGTAAATGTAAATGTAAATGATATGTTGCAGTAGAATGATAGGGACTGCAGGCTATAATTCAGGTCAGACCCTGCCAGCGATTTTATTTCATACACTGCTGTAGTCGCCAGCTACACTGGCTCTCTGATCTGTGAACACTTATTCTTTTCTTAATGCATTACATGTCTGACTTTTTTGCATATTTGTAATATCCCTTTTCTGCTTGATTTATATGCCTTTTATTTTTTAAAATGTATGAAGAAACCACCCCTAAAATGTAAATGCAAAAGGTCATCCATGACACAACAAGGTTGCACATTATGAAAAAGCTCCTGATAACACAGGAAATGAAGGCTCAAGGCATCTGTTTCAGATAAAAAATGATTACTTCCTTAGAACTGGCAGGCGTAAAATGCAACAATTTCCTCCAATGCTAAAAGACAATTAATTAAATTGTTGCTGATTGATGTAATATTTCTACATTTAAATATTTATGTGATTTATGTACCGTACATTAGTCATTTCGGTATTTCAGCGATTTCTTTTAATTGTTCATTTTCCGAGGCAGAATTATTTAATTATATTAATTATTATTATTTTTTTTTACTTAAAAAGGCCAGTGTCATAACTTCTCATTATTAATCATGATATGCTACAGCAATTAGCTTCTTTGCGCTGCATAAAAGACTTTCCTCACAAGCAGTAGCTGGATTAACCAGCACTCAGAATGATCCAAGTCCAAGGAGCTCAGTAGATCTGTAGATGTCATAAAGTTAGGAAGGTCTCTTTGATCCATTTCTTAATAACTTCTGATTTTAAGATAATGAATTCAAACACTTTAAAGTATTTGGGAGCGGCTGCCACTTTGCCAAGGTCTGGCAGACCCAAAGACCCAAACTTCAGTTGATCCAAAACTGATTTTTGGATGTTCAGATACAACCCAGGGACTTTCACATGTGGTGCTGCAACATGCTGATTTACAGCCAGTGGTACCGGTACTGTTACGTCCCTGGACTTATGCTCCCACGTGTTCTGTGTGTCTGGCTGTGTTTTTGCGTCCTGTCTCTTTTAGGTTGGCTTCATGGGAGGAGTTGAAGCCTTCCAGCTCCACCTACCATCTGCCATTGGTCACCTCCACCTATATAAAGAGGCTTCAGCTGGTGTTCGAGAGGTTTCTGAGACCCCTAGACTTAGGAACGTGACAGGTACATTGCACAGGTGGATGTGATGCTGAGGAAGCAGGACAACCTCAAATCAAAAGTTAGACAGTTGAAACTCGGACACAGTTGGGTGTTCCAACAGAACAATAATCCCAAA
Source organism: Denticeps clupeoides (assembly GCF_900700375.1). NCBI lineage: Eukaryota > Metazoa > Chordata > Actinopteri > Clupeiformes > Denticipitidae > Denticeps > Denticeps clupeoides. The sequence continues at coordinate 22,836,769 of NC_041707.1, forward strand.
CAAACATATGCAAAGCAGGCTGACATTAAACCTTTAGAAAGGCCTTCCCAAAGGCCCAGGCTCAATTTAAAATTTGTGGTCTATGCTTAGAAGCTGGGACTCTCCCAGGAAGCCTAGTCCACTCTAACAGTTCTAACATACATTCAGAATACTATTAATAGACTGAGCTGAACTAATTCATCCATTAATCTTTCCATGCTATAAAAGACATTTGGTGTGTGCTTCTCAATGTCACATCCTGGTGCCCCTGGGCCCCCAAATGGCACCACATCATGTGCTGCTCATTACCTGATGTATATGTACCTACTCCTGTCTTTATTCCCTGTTTGTCATCTGCCCTGATTACATGTGTCACGGAGATTAGTCTATATCACAGAATCAGGAAAAAAAACCTAGAGAATGAACCAGAGCAGTCATTGTAAAGCGAAGGCTTTAAATAAAGTGTAACTCAAACACACCTACTCAGACAGCCTAATAAACATATTCAAAATGAAATATAACCAGTTACTCTATTATTAATAATCTGTATAACTACCAGGACTGCAAGAGAAAACAAATTCCTTGCTCATATTTAGTAAGGTGACACAGGACAGGGCAGGAAAAAGGACACATTTGCTCAACGCATCAGTGCATCAGGAACATACACAGTAAATACAAAAACTCTGGACTGGAACACAGACCGCAAAGCCAGGCCACAACACAGGGATTACTTGTCAAGCACACATTCTAATCTTTTAGATAGCAACACATTTACTTATTAAAAACACAAGGTCAAAAATACAAAATTCCTATGTGAGCCTGAAAATTAACTTGAAAAAGCTTATAATTTAACCACTGCTCAGTATTGCTTCAATGTCCCCATGGGGCATCTGGAAGGGGACTCGGAGGAAAAATGTCAATAATGAATCTTGGTGAAATATTGCAATGTTGCTAATTATGTTGGACCAGGGTGCAAGCTCTTCAAATATATACCCAAACTATGAGGCAGACATAGGAGAGCCAAAGCCAAGCCTTCATGTGTATAACACACACAAACACATGCAGATCTACATTTCTTTGAGGGTCATTAAATAAATAATATATATATAATAATAAATTCTGTGTGTAAACCTCTTAATTTATGAGTTAACTTAGACTTTTGTCTGCTTAATGGAATTGTAAAGTTTTTCTGTAACTAGCTGCTTTCCTTAGTAGGAATCAGCAACATGTTAACATAGAATAGCAGGTTATCTGAATTTTGCCTGAACATTTGTGTCACGACTACAGACTTACGGAGGAAGGAAGCGCAGAGGTCTGACATGCTGGGAAGGGTTTTATTAACAAACAAACAGTAAACACAAATAAACAATGGCGCGGTGGCCAAAACGGGAAATAAAGGGGAATAAACTAAAACTAACCCGTAGGCATGTGGCGATTGCCAGAACTGAAAATACACATTCACATACGATACGTGCTCTAACGTCCACAAAAATGCCGGAGACCTGGAAGGGGCAGAAATATCCGGCATTTATGCGCCGGCAGGATTGGCCACCGGTGTTGAGCACAGCTGCCGTCAATCCTGACAATTTGGTGCCAAACAATAAAAGCAAAACAACATTCATTATGTAACAATTCATATGAAATATTATGCATATTAAAAATAAAAAATTGCATAAATTTATCCAGTCAATATGCATAAATATTAATGAATGGCTGGATGGCAGAGAGTATTCCCTCTCTCTTTCTATCTTCTGAATTATTGAGCTATGCCAAGTCATTCCAAGAGTATATGATTTCATCCTCATGCAATACAAAATGAAAACCACTTCCAGGTTTTTCGCTCCACTCTTGGTCTTAATATACCTACATATCACATCATATGAGTTGCTGCTCATTATCTCGAGGCTTCCTTCAGCACCAGGCCACACTGGGTTCTTTGCTGAGACTGAGATAAAAACGCAAAATAAGGAATCGAACTCCATCAATTGTGCAGGACCTCGTGGTGAATTTTAATCTCCCAGCGTAGTCCTCGCCAAGAAAGCTAATGACCCCCAAAGCCAGAGAGGTATGGCTGATTTTTCCAGAGCTCCATGGCCTGCTGGCACCTGATGAGATTATATAATCACTGTGTGACTATGGAAGCCTCAAATACACTTTCAACACTCCAAGATTCCAAAATCTCACATTAACATGAACTTGATTTATTTTTTTAATCATATGGAACCTAGAAATACTGAATCAATTCCAATGAGTCAGCTATTGTCCAATCCCAATTATAGATAGCAGAACAGAGGAGGCCGTGATATTTTCTATTTTTTGCCTGTGGTATTTTGTTCAGTTTATTGTTTTTAAATGATTGTAATGTGCCAGACAGTTGGGTGCCTGGACTATGTGAGTACACCACGCAGGCCAGTGCATCTGTAGGTAATTCTGCTAACGCTTTCTGTCTTTTCTTAATGGCTTTAATGGGATTCTCATTACTTTACCCAGCATCCTAACAGCCCTGCGGGTTGGATGTTTTGTTACACCAAACAAATTAGCACCAAACCATTTTTTTTCACAAAATATCTTGACAGCCTTGGTCTCACTTTGCTGGGATGAGTTCTTCATGCCAGCAAATAAGTATGTGAACTGTCCTCCCAGTGAGTGTTTCTCATTGTGCTAAACTCCATCAGAGAGTTTAGAAACTAATTTCTCAGAACTCATGAAACATTTTCTCAGAATATATTCTCTCTCCCCTTTCTTCTGGGGCAGTGGTGGCCTAGCGGGTAAGGAAGCGGACCCGAAGGTTGTGGGTTCAAATCCTGAACAGCCAAGGTGCCACTGAGGAAAGCGACTTAACAAAGCACCGTCCCCTCACACTAAGGGAGACGGTTGAAACCTGAGGACACATTTTGTTGTGTAACCGTGTGTTGTGCTGCAGTGTTTCACAACGACAATCACTTCACTTTTGCAAGGAATGAAAAAACTCTGGGCAGTTTTGATAGTTAGTGTAAAATTATTTCAATTGATTCATTCTTACGTGGATATTTTTTTCTTTGATATCCATTCTCTAATCAGAATTATAGATGAAATTAGGGCAGGTGTAAGCTCTGTGTAAGTTGCAGGGAACAAATTTGCATTCATTTCTAAATTTACAACATTTGGCACATGCTGTTACCCAAAGCGACTTACATAAGTGCTTTAAGATCTCGTGAGGTGCAATTGCCAAGGAACAGACACAGTGATGATGACCATTATTATAAACATTTTGGAAATGCTCATCAGATGAAAGTCTTTCTTTTTTAATGTTATTGGTGGAAAGGGGGAGGCGACTGATGCGTAACTGATGAGACGTGTGCACTGACGTTAATATTTTATGTTGGTCTGTGACTGTGTGCATATATGAGCTTGTGCTTCCATTCGTGATTTCCAGCATTTATGAGCTTTCCGTGGCTCCTATGATTTCTGAGAATAGATCATGCCCATAGAGACTCACACAAAGCTGCATTCTGTCTCTTGCAGTTAGTCTCAGTCTTGACTGCTCATTTGCCAAACATTGACCCATACAAGAGAGGACCTCTCCAGTCCAGAAACAATTCTTTCTGTCTTGTATTTTTTTTTAATGACATGAATAAGAATATTTAAGGATGTGCGCAGTGGATGTGCTGCAATGGTGGCTGTAGAAGTAGGATATAGGGTAGTAGTAGCCTTGTGGTTAACACACTCGCCTGTGAACCAGAAGACCCAGGTTTAAATCCCACTTACTATCATTGTGTCCCTGAGCAAGACACTTAACCCTAAGTTGCTCCTGGGGGGGACTGTCCCTATAACTACTGATTGTAAGTCGCTCTGGATAAAGGCATCTGATAAATGCTGTAAATGTAGAAGTGGAAATCAATGTTGTCTCTTTAAACTCTGGTGCAGGTGACAGATGGTTTAACACCTGCCTTTAAACAATTACTCAACTATAGTTCTAATGATTTCCTGTGATTTCATACCCAGTGTAAAACACAGGGAAATGATGCTATTAGATCTTCTGTGTGGAAAGCTGCTATTCTCTATTAAACCTGTTTTACTGACAGCTCATAACCCGAAAAAACGGGAAGTGAGTGAGAGTCTCAGGCTCTGGGAAAAGTTTATTCAGTTCTCTCTCTTTTTGTCTATAGGTCCTTCAATATTTGTTCCTGTAATAAATATTTATCTCTTCACCCTTAACAGGGTTAAGAGGGTTCTCCATGCCTTCCTAAATTTCATATGGCCCTTAACCCTATAATCATAATTCCATAGCCACTTCAATAAAAACTTCTCTCCGTCACTCGAGCATTTCAGGCATTTATCAGCTATATAACAAATGCAATAAGAACAAAAACATGGTATTCTGTTATTTTTTGTCTTGCGCCAGTGGCACCAGAAAATGCTGATGCCTATAGGCTGCTTTTGATCTGTCTGCCTTCCTCTGTGTGTGTGTTAAGCTTATATATTATTTCTAATGTAACAACCCCAATTTAAGTAATTTCTTTGCACTTTGTGACAGTGATTTTCCACCCAAAGGTTTACAGAGCCTTTGCTTTTCTTCTCTTAGGGCCTAACGAGGCCAGTTCATTGGATGCTGTCCTCTGTGTGACTCCTTCCTGTGGTGCTGTTATAGAAACGTGCTAAACTGAGATGCAATGGGCGATTTTTGCCAGGAGCTGTCGCTTTATCTGCCTTCCTCTGAGAGTGTATGTTGTCCTTCGAGAGCATACATTTTCTTTCAAATGTCCTCTTTTGGTTTAGGCTCATATTTGTGTGTCATCTGCTTTGCTGGAGCTCTGAATTGTTTATGGGGTGTCTATGTGTGTGTCTGTGTGTGTGTATCCTTTCCTTTGCTTTTCCCTCCCTTTGTCCTTCTTCACTGTGTGCCTTTGAAATGCCCCTGCTTAGTGTCATATTATAGATGGTTCTCTATTATTGCCACTCATCAGTCCTAGTTGGGAACATGAAACCTAAAATGTGTGCAGTGCTGCCAAAATTAATCTTAGAGTTTGGGTTCAAAACCACTCAAATACAGGGAGTTTGCAAATGGGCTGAAAACACTCCATCCATTCTACTAACCCTGTAGGCTGGAATGAAAGTGACAAGACAAAAATAAAAGGGAAAGGACAGATGGAGGTTTCCTCTGAGAATAACTCTGACTTTTGTCAGTATCATACATTTCGTGTTTTCATGTCTAATTTTGCTGGAGTTTGGAAAACCAGAAATGGTACATTAATAATTATTATTAAATCGCCCTCCCTTCTGTGCTCGCTCTCTTTCTTGCTTTTTGACTTATAGCTTCTGTCTACTCTGTGAAGATTTCATATCACTTTAAATAGCTGATGCAAAATTTGGTACTATTTGAAAACTATCATTAGGATCATTTAATGCAATCGCCAGTGAACATAGCAGCATAAGTTAACATTTCATTGGCACTCTAATGTAGGCCACCCATTATTGTCATCTTCGCTCCTTCTCCTTTCCTGCTTAACTCAGCCTTTTACTGGTTTTTACTTGAGAGCATGAAGATCACATAAGACACTGCAAATACCATGTTGTTGTGTATACTTAATAAATGAAACAAAACCTGCTGAAAAAAGTACTGAGGACCTAGGAACTTGCTGTCCTCAATAGTAGATACAGCAATGACTATAATGCAAAATATGGTTCCCACATTTGGTTTGTTATCCAAAGCCAGTCAGGAAAGGAATGCAGGAAAGGTTCCTGCATTATGCATTATGTAACATGAGAATGATGAGCTATGCACATTAATGCAATGAGGAACGCTCACACAAATAAAAAAAAAGAGATGATGGCTTGTTCCCATCTTTCGGTTGCATTTTTTCATTGAAGCTCACAGGTCATTTCATATTATCATTGATTCAACTTGAAAGCTCAAAGTTTAAAGTGATGGGATTGTCACTTGTGATACCCAGCAGCACAGCCCACGGTGCACATAGTGAAATTTATCCTCTGCATTTAACCCATCACCCTGAGCGACCAGTGGGCAGCCATGTCAGGCGCCCAGGGAGCAGTGTGTAGGGACGGTGCTTTGCTCAGTGGCACCACAGTGGCACCTTAGCTTATTGGGATTCGAACAACCTTCGGATTCAGCAACCTTTTAATTACGGGGCCGCTTCCTTAACCGCTAGGCCACCTCTGCCCTCATTTGTAAAGGACAGTCATTCAGAAATGTAATTGGTTTCTATTAATCGGTGTTTGACAGAAATCCCACCCCCAAAATACTCAACTTTCAACAAAAGAAAAAGAGTGTGACTATGTGTCTGTATTTACTGCTTTAAGTTAACCAGTGGGTTACTGTCAGGCTGAAGGTATCGCTTGCCAATTTGGCTCTTATCATTCAGTCTCATCGATCCTTTCATGTATCCTTGTGGACTGGAGCACAGTAGAGCGGAGTGGAGTTCAGTCACTTGTAAGTGGACACTTGTTCAAGAGTTTGTGTTTATAGTCTTCACCCAAGCTATTCAAAATGTGGCAATTGATTAGTTAGAAAGACTTTATAGAATGAATTTGATGTGAAATATGTAGTCTCTCTCAATCAGCATCTTTGCATTATGAAACCACTGAGACAAAGAGACTTATATGCCAGATCATGAAAGCAATACCACAGGTGACTGGTCAGAAGTAATGGACAACGTCCATACAGAAATTTACAGCAATTGAGCTACTGTACATATTTATATTAAAAAACAAAAACAAAAGCATTTGTTTTAAAACACTAGAGGCACAATAGAGGTTACAGGAAATCAGTTTCTAATTTATAAATAAGTGAAATAAGTGAAGTGATTGTCACACGTGATACACAGCAGCACAGCACACGGTGCACACAGTGAAATTTGTCCTCTGCATTTAACCCATCACCCTGAGTGAGCAGTGGGCAGCCATGACAGGCGCCCGGGGAGCAGTGTGTGGGGACGGTGCTTTGCTCAGTGGCACCTCAGTGGTACCTTGGCGGATCGGGATTCGAACCGGCAACCTTCTGATTACGGGGCCGCTTCCTTAACCGCAAGGCCACCACTGTCCCCGCAAGGCCACCACTGCCCCAAAGTTTAAACACTTTATTAACACCAGTAAATTACTATTGCAATTTACACTTGAATATTGTGTGTAAAAAAGGTGTCAAAGTTACAGAAAAACCCAAAATAAAAGGAGAAAGGGATAGAGGAAGAGAGAGGAAAGCCAGGAGCCAAGCTGCAGAGAGGCCACTTGGCCCTTGAGAAACAGAGAGAGCCAGCAAGACTGGAAAACCCCCAGCTCCCGATGGAAGAGGAAATTCTTCTATACATTTGGCTCCCAAAAAGTTCCCACAGACCAATCTGGATCTTTCCTTTGATGTCTCTGTCTTGTTTCCTTCTCTTTGTGAGACCTAAAGCAAATGGCTGGCTTTTCATGCCCCTTGCCTGGGGGAGGATGCTTGACAGAGACACAGGCGGGGGACCTCTACACAAGACAAAAGCACAGAATGCCATGGACCAGGGACTTCCCATCTTACATTTCCATGCACAGTTAAGCTTAACTCAACACTCAACTTGGCCATTAAATGGTACTCCTATTATTCTCCCTGTATACATGCATTTGAAGGAAATCAATTAATTGACTCATGTATTTTCCACTATTACAGGTGATGTTGTGCTAAGGTGCCAGTTTTTCTGGTTCACATATTTTATGTCACAGACACAATTTGCTTTGCAGCAAATACTTGTTCTTTATATGTCCTACATGCCATTTCCTTTTTTGATTTTGCAAATGTGATGTACCTTTTAATACAAGAATTTTATTCAAAGACAAGCACTAATATTCAAGGTCAATGTCCAGAGAGTGATTTGTCGAGCATTTACAGAACTTTGGTCCCAAATGAATGTAAATATGAAGGAGTAATTTTTGGTCATTTTTGTTCTGGTTTACAGAAGTTCAATTTAGTATGATTTCAGCAGGATTAACACATTCATAGTCCTGTTTTGGTCGCATTAACACAATGATTTGATTTTCTCTATCATCATGTAACTGGAGGGACCAACTGAGCTACATAATTAGAAGGCATGCCATGCTGGAAATACATACCATTTATATATTAAATGCTTAACATATAAACAAATTATTTCAGTATTCTGAATTCAGCATACATGATCATTGTTCTATCCAAGTTGTATGAAAACATTAAATCTTAACTGAGACTTATAGTTATCAATACTAATGGTTCTCATGCGTGTCAAGTAGAGTCACTGTTTACCAGCTGTCACAGCCAATACTCCAATAAATCAATTTACTCAACCCTTGAAAAAGACCCAAACGTGTCCAATGTCACAACCACAAATTTAGATGTCATGTAATGAAATGTCATAAACTGAGCAGGCTTTTTGGCTGTTCGCTATAGCAATTTTTTTCAGTGTATATAGGTGCCCTGGCAGACATGAATAAAAGAGACCCAACTTGACACCATCAACTGCCCCTGATTTAATTTTTGTGTTCCTTTTGAAACCACCACTTTCATTTTAAAATCCTTCCTGCATGAGCCAAATCAAGTAAAGTCATGTCCTGTGTCATCTCAGCTATATACAGTACACTGCAGCACATAGAAGATATAAAATTGCATTCTTCTTGACCAATACGGTGCAACCTAGGAGCAAAATTCTGAAAAAACTATAACAGCACCCAAACAGATCAACAACATAGACAAGGTGGGCAATAAACAAATAAACAAACTATACACATGTGTTTACATTAAAACACAAGTAAAGGGGGGGGGGCAGAACAGGGAGGAACAGTGCAATAAGTATATTAAGCAAGTGTAAGTGGGCAAGAGCAAGTATGCTAAAAATGATAGAAAGTGCAAACCATTTTCATAATGTGTAATATTGTCCATTTAGGAGAAGTGCGTGCAAGTGAAGTATGAAAATTTTTAGGACCAATAAGCAGAATTTTTTTATTCTAATTCTAAGATGGACAGGGGGGGTGCTGAACCATCCATGGGAGAGATGACTTGGAGACCTTGCATGTGTAGCAGGAGGTATACATGTCCTGGAGACTGAGGAGACAGGTACCTGTCACAACTGTGATAGAGGCGAGAAACAAAGTGTGACAGTGAAGTTTAAAATAAGACAAAACACGGGGAGTGGAATGCTTGTGAACATGAACATGTAGATGTGTGTGATCAGAACGTGGGAATCAGAACGGGAATGAAGCAGGAATGAAGCTGTGAGGCCAGAGGTGTGGCAGTACAATCCTCCTAATGGCTAAACACTCAGAGGTGTGGCTGTTTTCATGGGTAGAAAATTTAATCATTAACCTTGTGGGAAAAAATGTATACTATTGTCATACTGGACCTGTTCATAGTACACTGAAAAAAGGAAACACTGGCTTAACCTAAAAAAAAATTACTGAAATACTCTGTTACACCTAATATTTTAGCATTTCCGTTGTGTGAATAAGTCAGGTATCAGTAGGTTTACTTGGTTTATTTACATTACGTCTAAGTTTAGCCAGTGTTGATTTTTTTCTGGCTTTTCGAATAATTACTAAAGAAGTGATTCTGATACAAATTTATAGCATTAAAATAAGATTGAGCATATTAAGTTCATACTCATTTCATACTTTTTTTTCACAAAGGTAAAGCAGAAACTGTTTGCCCTTACAGCTAAACATAAATGCTTGATGCTGAGGTTGACATTACATGTTTAAATGTGCGTCAGAGCTCATGTAAATTATAACGATACATCCTGAGTCCCTAGTGAGTGGTAATATTTCAAAGGTCGAAGTTCGGGTACAAGTTAGTATCAAGCTGAGGTTATATTGCGATCAGAGTATTGCTGTGACTGATTTGTTCTGCTATGTATTTCAGAGCAGAAAAACAGCCATCGCTTGACTGGACTTGGAAAAGAGCTGGTTGTTTGACAATTATTCTTGACAGGTTATCTGGGACCTATATATATGCAAATTCTATGACCTTCTGCACAAATGTAATTAATTTCTATGAATAGTACAGGTTCATCGAGCATTATGTTTGCAAACACTTGCTCTTCCTTCTTTGTATCATTGAAGACTTGCAATGCATCTCATTGCTACTTTCAAGCACTTCATTCTTTATTAGATTTTTTTTGTAATTTCATTCTCTGATGTCTTCCTTTTGTTCAGTTGCACCTTTATAGATTGTCGTGTTGAGAAGCACACACAAAATTACATAGGCTTCCCACCGGTCTGTGCGCAGGCCAAGCCCACAGGCTACTTCCTGTGTCGCCGTGGTAACATGCCTAGCGTTGAGTGACGTCGCCATGGTAGTGTTTAACCTTTACACTCTCCTGGGTCCATCCAGTCCACTTATCTCCCCTCTAGCAGCATCACACGCTGCCGATGAGTCCCTGTGTGTCACCAATAATCACAATCAAATCCCAGACCTTCAGTAACATCAATGAAGAAGGGAAATCCGCTGTGGCCCAGTAGGAACCTGAATGAGTGGTAACAATGAATCCTTGGAACAATCACAACCATTATCACTACATGAATAAAAGCTTTTGTACATAAAAGCTTTTTTTTTACACTAGTGTGCTTATGTATGATAATCAGCATCAACTCATAATAAATTAATAAGGTTCCTCTCTGGTGTACAGCCAATTTTGACTGGTGGGTTTTGATGTGTGACGTGTGGTGTCATTGTTGAGGAACTGGAAGGTTTAAATCACTCTCATTATTTTAAAATGTCCTTCTGTCCTTGGACAAGCCTCTGTCTAGCTGAGAAGGTTCCATCTTAATCAAATTCATTTAGGGCAGGTTAAGGATTTGTGTCCCGCTAAACCTGTACGGATGGAGCTGCAGCTGTGGTCACCAAGCTCCTGTTTACAGCACATCAGGCAAGAATAGATCGGAGCAAGAGACACTTGCGAGTGTCATCTACTTTCAGCAGCTTACAATTATTGCAAAAATCGACATTGATCAACCTACTGATTTCAACAATCATCATTATTAGTGTTGCATTTAAATGATTTGAGAATATGATTGATACACACTGTTTTCCTTGTTTCCTTACACAATGTTTCATTGTTTAATTGTTTCATTTTTGGCTGTTAATTAAATATTCATGGGAGCAATTAAGTTTGTTTTTTTGCAGTGGTTCTGCATGAAATTAGTTGTTACTTTGTGAACAGCAATCGCTAAAAAAGCATACTTACTGTGTTTAACCTGTCATGACAATGGAAGACATATGAAGACAGTGTAGTTAGGTTGATCCATTTACATGCCAGGTGCCATGTGTGCGGTCTGCATTTACATTTACGCCTTTCTAGAAAACCCTCGCTTTAATAGCAGCATCTAATCCCTCCTCTGGAGGGTAAATCTCAGAGGAGCGTGAGGCTTGAATTTACAAAGTTGCTAAATTCAGTTGGGTAGTAGAACTAAAAATGAGGCACTAAAATTGTCCAAAATCATTACCTAGACCTTGAGATGTGAACAATATGGAAACATTTGCATTAATGTAACTGATCATTTCTTGTTGTGCATATTTAGCACATGTGGATAGGATGCACCATCACCATTTGTATTCCTTAAAAAAATCGAATGATGCAAACTACGTGAAAATGTTTGTATTTTGGACACGCTGCTCTGTGCCCTGTGAAAAACGTGCTTACTACTGTCCACCCAGTCCACCCAGCTTCTGCTCTGCTTGATTTACGCATTAAATTCCTTTCAGTCCCCTAATTCCCACTGACAGCAGCATACATCTCGAGCGGTTTCCCTTAATTCATCAGCAAGCTGAAAGGCACACAATGCAGGTCCTATTTGTTTACCTTGGGGTAATGGATGTTGTGTGGGTGCCCTCCTGGTTGGAATATACATCATGCACAGTCCTCAGTCAAAGATCTGCACTCTGCTGAATTAGTCCACTGCTAGATGTGAGAGACTGAGAGAAGGAGGACGGAAAACACGATCTGTCAGGGACTGCATAGAAGGTGCAAAGAGGTGAAAATTAACCAGGATTACAACAGAGACCGTTTTAAGAAAACAAGATAAAGAGGGTGAACAGTGAGCCATTGGTAGGTGAGAGTGAATGCTGTACTGAGAACAAGAAGGATGAGTGTTTGAATGGGTTCTGCAGTGACAAAGAGCAAAAGAGCAATACAAGGTCACAAGCATTAATGTATTCTGTAATTAAAGTAAATATGTGAGTTAATCCAATGCATTCATACACTAACCACCACAACTCTGTATAGCTGTTGGAGAGGGATAAGTATGAAGCATCTATATTCTGTCAGTGTAAAATAAAGTTTGATTTGTCATAATCTGCCCAGTGCTGAAGACTCCCTTATTCAGCCTTAGTGAGTATTTGCTTATGAATAAGAAATGCAAAGAGTACATCTGTACATCTCAGCTGCCTCCTTCCTTCCTTTTTCTTGGCCTCTTTAGTTCCCTGCTTCTCTCAGTCATTCATCCTGACAGTGAATCCTCAAGCACACACTTTTTCTTTTTTTCTTTTTTCTAATGTGGATCTGTTAAAAGAGTAGGATTGTGTTTTCTTCGCATTCACATTTCGAAGTTAAAGTGTAAGTTGATTTCAAATTAAAAGTTTTGACAATTGCATATTGGGTCTGCCAAATCAGAGGTGCTTTTTCTACCTGTTTCAGATTGTGATTGAGTTTAACAGTACATGGAAATGTGGGCTGGTCAGTCAGTGCTCTTCAGCCTTCTTAGCACAGCCATAATGACTTCGCTACTTAAGGGAAATGTCTCTCATCACCTTGGTCAGAAAGCTCTAATTACCTACTGAGTAAAGGTTATGGTAAACATGTGATGCATGTGTGATGTTCACATGATCATATTATCCCAACCTACAATGCTTCTCCTCAGTGGTGTGCTTCCCAGAAATTGTCGGTTAATTTGCTGCCAGCCTCACCACCACAGCCAAATAATTATCACTGAGCTGCTAGTTTGATTTAGAATCTCATTTCACTTTGCGCTGATTTACAGTGTCCTCCCCAAAGTGCAGGAAAAAGACATTATCTTTGAAATGCTCTGCCTAATGTACAATTCAGAATTTAACATCAAACCATTTAAACATATTAAAAGAGCACAGTACAAGGTTTAATTTCAAGGCTGCTAACATGCCAGTTTCACATTTTACTATGTGGAAATTACAAAGTGCACGTTTATACATTCTAATTTTACTATGCAATTGTAGGCAAATTAAAATATTTGTACTGTTGTATATGCCTTGCATGCAATTTCTGCTTGAAGCCTGAATTGAATAGACAATCGCAGGTGTTGACTATTGCCTGGTGATGAAAGTGAAGGCAACACATCCTCTTGAATTAAAGTTCTGGAGCGTTCACTGTAATAAACCTCTGAATGCTTTGATTTGATTTGAAAGTGTTGATTAGAGGAATATATAAAGGAATACTGTCTATGTGTCCTAACCATAATGGCTGTGCTGACAGAAAGAGGGCACAAGCAGAAAAAAAACCAATCAATATAAATTCTACAATAAGATGTTTGAAGACATTCAAAGTGTAATGATGCAAAAAATCAAATGACTTTTTGATGAACGGATGCATTATGCATCTCATATTTTAATTGTTTTCCTACACTCCATTCCAACAGGACACAACTGAAACAACAAGAGCTTGATGGACGGCCTCTATTAAAGCTGCCCTGGATTTTGAATGTGGGGAGGCTGTGGCACAGAGTCTCGTCTTTTTCCATAAAAAATAGAAAAGGAGTCAGTAATGCATGAATTTTACGGGGGGTATGAAATATACATGATTACTACTGAGCGATGTGGTAAAGTCTGAACACTAAGATGACCCTAAAAATACCCCCCCCCCCCCCCCATACAGATACGACCATATGCACCAATAGCATAAAATCGTGTTGTTTTATAAGTACGAAAGAAGTCTCAATTCATGACTTAACACACTGACATACAGTGAAAAGTAATGGCTCCACTTTCAGGTTCCCACATCGAAAAACGGGGCGTAGTGTGTAGATCCCCAAATGCATTGGGTAGAGGAGAAAATGGGATATTGGGTCAGTGGCTCTAACAATTACTGTCAGCGTGTGCGTCACTTAATTCTGATTCTGACAGAGCGATACAAACAAACATACACACATACACACACACACAATCATATCAGCACCATTCCACAGGGTGATGCTAACACAAAGCTGCTCTGCCTCTCATTGAATCCAAGCAGCTGATTTATTTTAGATGAAATGATGTACAGCTCCCTGAAGGATGCTACATCAGATTTCATCTGTGAGACCAGAAGAGAAAAAGCTGCCTGTGGGTTCTATGATATTTGTAGAAATGTGAGGAAGTAAAAAAAAAAAAAAGCACTGGATTTTAATGGAATGGCTTGAGTGGAAATGCTCCGGTCTATTCGTCTAAAAGGAAATCCGGTGGAAAGCTTCTGCAGGCAAACACCTTCCCAATTAGATGCTGTCAAGGTGCTTTGCACCAGCGTTTAAGGGTCAGCATTAGCATTCCAGAGGAATATCTGTGGACAGGCTGTCAGAGACATGAATGCACATGCAGCGCGACGCCTGCTTGGTCTGATGTGTTGCTTCCAGGTGGTGGAACGTCAAGGGAACCTGAACGGATCGAAAACGATTAGGTGACTGCGTTCTATACACCGTTTTAAGCACAGCGCAGACTAACAAATGTAAGAAAGTCCACCTCCCCCCCCCCCCCCCCCCCCCCTCTCTCCCTCTCTCTCTCTCCCTCTCTCTCTCTCTCCCTCTCTCGCCACTCCTCTCCATGCACACCGGCAATTCTGCTCAGTGCGCGCAGAAGGATGCTGGACGCTGGGATGCTGGCAGCTGAAGCCACAGGCGAGGGACAACTCTTCACCGATCACCGGAGCCGCTCCGCCCGAGGGTCCAGCACGGTACTGTTCATTCAGCTGTGGCTTACTTCCGCTCCGAAATAAAATGCGCTTCAACCGTGAAGGAAACCATAGATGAACGAATAAATGGATGAAAAAAAATTATTAGTCGCAGCGATTTCATAAAAAAAAATGCATGTCCACTGTCATATCGTATAGGCGCAGTAAAATCATTTCACAAGTAATCAAGTGAAGTTGTACGAAGTTGAATCGGGGATGTTCGTCTTCGACGCTCCTCTCTGGATGCGGGCGGAAGTTGGGCTCGAAGTTTCTGTCCTTGCGCGCTAATGGCGCTCCGTGTTGCAGGACGCGCCGCACTCACTCGCCGATCCGAGGCAGGAACCGCTACTTTCCCAAGAGAAAAGTATTAATGGCACGGAAGGCTTAATGAGACTTACTAAGGTGGAGAAATTTCATTTGATACAGTACATTTCATCCCCGTGCACTGCGTCAAGGATAAATGCCTGGGAAAGCCATTTTACGACTATAAATACTGACACAGCGTCCTGAATGAATGATCACTTATTCGAATAATTTGCAATTCTGTGGCGTTGATTGGGATCAGTGATTGTGTGATTGTAAGATACATCCATAAAAAACGAGAAACGTGACATGTTCTGAAATCCTGAAATGTTTCAGAGTCTGATGATGGAGGTCATGTGGCCCACGGAGACCTTTAGCCAAGCCAACACCAGCAACGGAGGAGAGACCTCATTAGAGAGCAGTCAAGAGTCCTCAGACAGGGACATGGACCATGACCATTCGCTTCTGGGCCTCGGTGACAGCACCAAGTTGCTTGGGGTTCAGGTGGTCCTGATTCTGGCATACAGCACCATCATCTTACTGGGCGTGCTGGGAAACTCGC
Organism: Denticeps clupeoides; assembly: GCF_900700375.1. NCBI lineage: Eukaryota > Metazoa > Chordata > Actinopteri > Clupeiformes > Denticipitidae > Denticeps > Denticeps clupeoides. The sequence continues at coordinate 22,852,498 of NC_041707.1, forward strand.
TGGTCATCTACGTCGTTTACAAGTTCAAGACGCTTCGCACCGTCACCAACTTCTTCATTGCCAACCTGGCGGTGGCTGACCTTCTCGTAAACACTCTCTGCCTGCCCTTCACGCTGGCCTACACCCTTGTGGGAGAGTGGAAGTTTGGCCAGACTCTCTGCTACATGCTCCCTTTTGCCCAGGGTTTGGCGGTACACGTGTCCACTGTAACATTGAATGTCATCGCCCTGGACCGTCACCGCTGCATCATTTACCACTTGGAGACTAGGATGTCCAAGGACATCTGCTTCCTGGTTATTGCTGTGACCTGGGTGATCAGCGCGGTCCTGGCCAGTCCACTGGCCATCTTCAGAGAGTACGGCTCCTTTGACATTTCTCCTGAACAGTCCATCCAGGTGTGCACAGAAAAGTGGCCGGGAAGCAGCACCGATGGGACACTCTACTCGTGAGTTCATCCTTCATTTTTTAGTTTCTAACTAAAGTAAAATACATTTATAGAGCACATTTAAAGAACACGTGTGTGTGCAAAATGCCCCATGAAATAATGAATCAATTAAATACAAATAAAAACCTCATGTATATATTGACATGTTTCTTGCTGAGCTGAGGGAGCGGCCCCCCTCTGAAAACAAGAAGCATGTCATAGGGCCTCAGATATTTAAAATGTACAAATCGTGAAGTGATATAGATACACTATAGATTTGGAATATCTGTGATTAAAAAAAACAGAATGATTAGGACTCTGGCCACAACATTCTGGACATGCGTCAGCCATGATAATGAGAGCTGACTAGTGCACGTCTGAGCAGATTTGCGATAGTCTGTGTGGAATGACACGGAGGCATGGACAATTATTTTCAGATAAAGAGTGACATGGTCTTAGATGGAAAAGCTACTTATCTTGGTCTGTCAAATTTGAGGTAAAAAATTACATTAGTACAAAAGATGATTGTGGCAATAGTGATAATGTGGATAATAGTGTTGAAGATCAGCATGCTGCTCATATTTAAAATGACTTTTATACTGGCTGGATGATATGAAGAATTCTTTTGATAAACACAACGATAATTATAATGACTAAATGAAGCTGAGGATGAATGCTGCAATGATCATGATCATTTAACATTTTTCTGCTGTTCAGTCATTTTTAATGATATCTGCTGATACTGGGAGGCAATAACTGTACTAATGATGGCCTGATAACTAACTGAAATGTTAAATTAGATTATAGTTATAAAATTGACACAACAACAACAGCCACATTAAAGGCAAGAATTATTAACCACATTTAAGCACGCATGAAAGAGGATTTGAAAAACACAAAGCTTTAATGGAAACATGACGGAACATGACATGCCAGGTCTTCTGGGACAAAGAAGGACCTTTCATAACTGAATGGAAGATTATTATTTCCAAAACTGTGTGTCTGTAATAGAAAAGCAGCCACAGTCATAATGTTGATTGTATTAAAGACTGATCTGACTGTTGTGGTGATGATTATGAAATGATCGCACTACCTCTCCACAGCATCTCCATGTTGCTGCTGCAGTACGTCTTGCCACTGGCCATAATCTCCTTCGCCTACATGCGAATCTGGAGCAAACTCCGCAACCACGTGAGCCCCGTGGGACGCAACGACCGTCACCATCGCCGTCGCAAAACCACAAAGATGCTGGTGACCATGGTGGTGGTCTTTGCTGTCAGCTGGTTGCCCTTCCATGCCTTCCAGTTGGCCATTGACATTGACAGCAGTGTGCTCGACATGCAGGACTTTAAGCTGCTGTACACTGTGTTCCACATCGTGGCAATGTGCTCCACATTTGCGAACCCCATCCTCTACGGCTGGATGAACCGAAACTATAGGAGTGCCTTTGTGGCCGTATTTCGGTGTGAGCAACGCCTGGACTCCGTCCACCCTGAAGGCCAAGGACCCGCGGTGGTGCGCACCAAGTCCAAGAGCAAGACCAAAAAAGCCTTGGAGGCCCAGGACATGGTGACACCTCACCTCAATGCTACTGATGTCTGAAGGCCAAAGCAGACAACACAACCCAAGGAGCATGTGGATTTTCTGCTTGAGGAACTTGGGAGGAATGAGAAATGGACACAGCAAGTTAAAAACACAAATCTTCAGAGATCAGGGAACTCTTACTGGATATGAATGTGATATTTGACCAGATTACTGTAGGCTACATTCTGCAAGGACTGAATAGTATTTAAAATGGTATTTCCTGTCACTTCGGCATTTCTTTTGAACGCTGGAGATCCCTTTCCGCCAGAACAGGGTTGAACTCTGGCTGTAATGCCAGAGTCCTAATCTCTTGATTCTCCTCAGTTCTGTCAGCTTTGCTGCTGAAGTTGATGAAATGCCTCTAAATGCACCAGCATGTTCTTCTTCTCATGCCAGCACTGCAGAATACCGAACTTCAGTAAAACCCCTCCTTGAAATTCTAGGTGTTTGGGATGCAATGTGCAGATATACTTCTCTAAATGCACAATTATACCTGAACAGAACAAAGAGCTCTTTTCACGTGTTGTAGTGGGCTTTCGCTCTGGAAACGTTGGAACGTTAGCTAACTGACTGAAAGCTAACAATAATAATATACCTCGGTGGAAGGGTTTACTGTTCTTCAACTAAGAATGTGACTGTGCATGAAAAGTGGCAATCAATGTACACACTCAATAACATGAGGCATGCTCTGGTTTGTTGCCCTGTGATGGACCATGTTTGCTTAAAAGGAGAGAAAGGATCACGTCACATGCTCAGCTGCATATTGCACACCAACAGTAAGAAGGAGGCACTGATTTGACCAACACTGATGACACTGTGTAGCCTTCTGTTTCCGAAGAGCACAGAAAAAAAGTTCATCTTGAGGCATCGAAACCATCTGAGTGTCTGACTTAAAGGAAGAGCTCCATCTAGGACAGGGGAGGAAGCCGAGACCATTTTGGGGTGAGACACCAACCTTCAGTCACCTCTGACCTGTCCAACGCCGAAATCTAAATGAAGAAATGAAACTGACATATTTGATTAGATATTCAGCCAATAACACTGAGCCCTGTGCCATAAAGGGGATATTTAAGTGCAATTTGGAATAGGCAAAGGCATTTATGAGGAGTTATGAAATGTGTCTATTTCAACGTGGCAATATAACTTAATGTGTTTTAGCCATCAGGGCACAATTGTGTGCACCCTTGGGACATTTCCGAGGATGACGGGTGGTGTGCCTTGGTCTGGATATTGACATTACGGCTGTAAACAATCAGTCCTCTGGCATTTGAATGACAGTTTTTCATTGCCTGCTATATTCAGTGTTGCCTATTTGGACTGCTGCCGAGTTTAAAACCAGCTGCAATTTTTTTTTGGCAGTGCATGGTGTAATTAATTCTGCTCTATTCGCAGTGCTGTCTGTGTTCTGCTTTTTTCTGAAGTGCTTTTGAGCCATGTATGTGTGTCCAGAGTTTTTTTTATTTGTTGGTCTCATCAAGTGGGAGAAAACAGATTGCTATCTGTTTTACTGTCCTGTGAATGTCAGTGGCTGAAAAGGGGATTTTCTAGAGCTCACAATTATTATCCAATGGCTTTGTTGTCTTTTAGCAGCTGCTGAAAAAAGCACAAGAAAAGTATGTTTTCATAAGATCTGAATGTTGTAATATTCATGCACAGTATGGTACATTATACCAGTAACATATTTAGTGTTTTTAATATAGCATTTATTGTACCCAGTTTTGAATTGAAATAATACATCTGAAAGACCAACGGCAACTTAAATAAATCGTCAGAAACATGTAATGGACAATATTGATTCTCTTTTGCTGTGGCACACTATTGGATTTGACCTTATACCAGAAAGGCAGCGCTGTTGATCATTTATCTTCTCACAGGCAGACACACACTCTGAGGAAATCACCATCATGATTTTTCTTTGAATGGATAAGTCATAAAAACATTTGGTGTCAAATGTCATATGTTTTATGGGCTTTTGTATCAGAGTGCACTTTTGTATTGAAGGACCTGTACAGAATCAATTAAGCCACAAATGAAATCAATGAGGGTCATGTTGCAAGTCTGGTATTAGAGTAGCAAGGTTAATCACCTAACCCAGCGATGTGCACCTCTTCCCTGAGTGTGTGCAACTGACCAAGTGGTTGTTGTGTGCCAGTGTTATTGATATGGCTGTTATGAATGAAGTGTTCGATTAATAAGATTCACAACTCTTCTTCTGCAGCTGAGGTATTAATGCCAAGACACTCAGAGAGTCAGAATAGGAAAGGAAATTAATAAATAGGTGAATTTTAAAAATAAAATCTGAAAATGTATTGTCACCATGGCATCACTATATTGTCTTCTACCATTCATGACATAGACAAAAATCTAAAAAGTCACCAATAAAAAGAAAAAATTTTAACTGTCTTCAAATTTTTTTACCCTTTATCCTCAATTAATCTATCGGGAGATGCATTTAATGCACTGAACTGGGAGACGAACAAACAATGGAATAAAATCGGTTTGTCGTTTCCAAAAGTGTCTGGTCTGTAGTGGGGGGTGGGACTCAATAAATTACTTTTGAAATATGACTCTACATCTTTTATGACAAAATCATGAATTCAAGTGCCAAAAAATGCTGAAGCAGATGAAGGCGGTGGGTAGGGTGGTGGGGGGGAGGTTCCATTGGCAGACACGGAAAGCTGTGAAGCGGCAGCTCCTCACATCCCCCGGTGAAATTAATTATAGCCAAAGCCCAGCTCTCCGTTCCTAGGTGCCTCACTTCAAAATGTGCTCCCTGTGGTGTAGTTATCCTCTGATTTCCCTGCTCTTTTTATTGCGGATTGTTCCAGGACCTGATGATCCACCACAGACCGGGAAAGAGAGACGTTCCTCTTGTTTCTCGTGCACAATGAGTGAAGTAATTAAAGCCACAATCACACCAAGATTGAGAGACTCCTCCAGGACTAGACCGGATCGAACCACAAGATGAATCTAGATCTCATTATTTAGACCAGGGCAGCGACATTAATAATGATCACTTTTTTTTTTTTAACAATACCACTTCAGCATGGAATAACTTCACCATTATTCATGTTGACAGACAAAGTCCTCATTCCCTGTGGAGAGTGTTATATAAGGCAAGATCTTCTAACACTGTGGAAAATCTCAAACCTTTGTAGATTTAGCCCAAGTGCATGAAAAGGGTGCCGCGTACAGAACAGCAAAACTCATTTCCTACTGAATGTACATTAAAAACCCATTTCCAAACCAAAATTAATTCTTCCATGCTGTGATACTGAACCAAGTTTTCATTAGTCAGACATTGAAATTGACCTTAATTGGTCAGAAACTAAAAAGAAATTAATATCTCTGTTGAATCTGTGTGGAAGTGTGTACGTTGGGAATGACTCACCTCCTTCCCACACTTCATGGCTCCACCAGCTTTGAGTGAGGTGATCACATCGACAGACAGATGTCTTTTTGCACCCACTGACATATAGTATCTCAGATAGAGGTACAACACACACACAAACACACTCTACTGATGTTGGAGTTTATATAAAATGGGCTCTTATGTGGTGGCTTTTTGCAATGTTAGCTTGCATCATGTTCAGCATTAAAGATGCATCTTGACCTTCTTTCTCTCCGCTGGTGCTCACAGACAGGGTCTCTCGAATAGGAGGAGACCCCGATCATCTCTGGCACAATGCAGCTGTGTGATGCTTCGCAGAAAATGCAGTTTTTTGAGAGGGGCCTCGTTTGGATAGCATGAGAACAAAAAGCAGGCTTTTTACTAAAATGGAAAAATTCTATCCGATCTTGCCTTGTGATCACACATAAATGGCGTTTTAGTTTTTGTGAAAACGCTGAGGTATTATCTTAACCTCCAACCTGACCTATAACCCCAAATGCATCCTACATACAACAATGGTGGATTACATGTTCATGGTTGTGCTTCAGCAGCTGCAGAACCTCATAAAGCACCTAGTACAAATCCTCTCTATGGTGCACATTTCTAATGATAGGACAAGCTTGGAGAACAACGACATGTATAAAATGCGAAACAAGGGGAGCTTTTTGGAGAACTTACAGTGCAGTGGGGTGGTTAAAAATAGTTTTGGGCCGTTCTCTACATCTCCGCGTGGGTGACAACATTTCAGATGAAGCTCCTGTGAGGACACAGGTTTTTAGAAACCGAAAACCTGTTTTAGAGAAAAGCGTTCCAGTGTGGACTGGGCTTGAGGCTGCCTTGTGGCTGCTTCCTCAGTGGCAATGAAGCTATTCTGAGGATGTCTGCATGTGTGTGGGTGTTAGAGCAACAGCTGCCAAAATCCAGTCCTCCTTGTCCCTGAACCTTCTGAGATGCTTAAAATATGACACATGTAACCATATAGATAACATGCAAGGAGAAGAATCCAGTCCCTTTGGCCCTTTTCACACACTCAGTACATACTGTGCTGCAACATAGGTTTTTTATTATGACTGTCCAATGATTCAAAGATTTTCCAGTAAATTTCCAATTAAGACTGAAGCTTGCTATTATGTATATTGAAAATGATGACAGAGACAAGTGTGGGAAAATGCCTCAGAGGCAGAGTGACGGGGAGATAATGTGCCCAATTAGGCCAAAGATCATTTGGGTTTCCATTACAGTTTTTACCCATTGCTTGAACACTATAGACACATGCTTTTTTTTATACAACAAATTTTATTTTCAAACATTGTCATATAGATTAGTACAACGTTTAAATTTTCTTTTACAACCACCTAACTAAAAACAAACAAGCTAAATAATAATAATAATAGTACTTAAATGAACACAAGATCAAAGATAAAAAGGGGTGGTAGTAGCCTAGTGGGTAACACACTCGCTTATGAACCAGAAGACCCAAGTTCAAATCCCACTTACTACCATTGTGTCCCTGAGCAAGACACTTAACCCTAAGTTGCTCCAGGGGGGACTGTCCCTGTAACTACTGATTGTAAGTCGCTCTGGATAAGGGCGTCTGATATATGCTGTAAATGTAAATGTAATGTAATAAAAAAAAATAGCTATAAGATATTTTCAATGTCCATCAGTTCCACAAAGGAATCACCATCCAGACTCTGCAAAAAGTCACAAAACACCTTCCAAAAGGACCAAAACACATGAATCCTGTAAGTAAGAAATCTATTTCTAAAGCAAGACATGAAGTCATCCCCTCTATCCATTGAGGACGTGAGGACTTTCTTTTTTTTTCCGAAAGCAAGCAATTACACGTTTGGCTTCCAACAAATAAATAATCAGCAACAATCTTTCATGTTTGGTAATTTTAAAATTCAAAGGACAAATATTTAATATACACAGCTTGGGATCAAAAGGAATTACTTTACCAATGATTTGACTTACAATGTTCAATATTTAACCCAAAAACAGTTAAAAACAGTTTCATCAGGCTTGGTTAGATGGTGATTAAAACACGGTGAAGAGACTGCGCCGCTGCGGCATCCTCCAGGGTCCAAGCGAGCCGAGATCCATGCTAAGCTAAAAGCTAACCACAGCCGACTCGTGGTTCCATCGCTGCTCCTCTCCAATGTGCGCTCTTTGGAAAATAAACTTGACTTCTTCAGACTGCTTCTAACCTCCCGGGAAGAGATAAGACATTGCTGCATTCTTATCGCCACCAAAACTTGGCTGCACAATGACATCGTGGACTCTGCTATCCAGCTGGACCCGCTGACCTGCTTCCGCACCGACAGAGAGTCCTGCCTGTCAGCTAAAATGCGTGGCGGTGGCCTGTGTGTCTACATCAACAACACATCACTGCTGTGATCATCATTGTTGTATACATCCCACCTAGTGCTAGCAATAATGTTAAAGCTAGCGGTGCACTCACACTACAACATCCTCAGCAACCTGCAGACAGTCTACCTGGACATTGTTGCAGGAGATTTCAACAATGCAAACCTCAAATCATTAATTTTGCCACAGAAGGGGACAGCATGTTAGACCTTGTTTACACAAACATCCAGCATGCATACAAAGCTACACCTTTCCCCCACCTCAGACTATCAGACCACATCTCCATACTTCTCACCCCAGCCTACAAACCCATCAAGGAGTTCAGACCAGCCAGAAGAGAGGTGAGAACGTGAGAACATCTCTGCCCTGCAGGACTGTTTTGACTGCGCAGACTGGGAGATGTTTAGAGATGACCTATGACCATTCCGTGGACTTGGAGGACTACACAACCTCAGTCACCAGCTACAGTGTGTTGAGGATGTCACCGTCTCCAGGACCTTCATCACCCGTCCAAACCACAAATTCTGGTTTTCTGCTAAGCTGCGTAACCTGGTGAAAAACAGGGACTATGCCTTCCAGTCCAAAGACAAAGAGGCTTATTCTACAGCCAGAGCCAACCTGTCACAGGCCATTAAGGAGGCAGAGCGAGCTTATGCAGAGAAAATCCGCAGCCACTTCACATCTTCAAATGACACACAGCGCATGTGGCAGGGGATCCAGACCATCACATGCTACAAGCCAACACATCAGGCCTGAGGCAACAACCCCTCCTTGCCCTATGAGATGAATGACTTCTTTGCACGGTTCGAAGCAGAGAGCCACCGAGGAAAACAACTCCCCCTCCCAATGGCCAGGTCCTCTGTCTTTCCACGGAAGATATCAGGATGACCCTCAGGAGTCAACCCTCAAGCAGCAGGACCAGACAACATTCCTGGTTGGGTGCTATGGGAATGTGCTGAACAGCTTGCAGACATCTTCACAAATACCTTCAACACATCGTTGAGTTCAGCCGTGGTACTAAAGAAGTCAACTGTGTCCTGCCTCAATGACTTCCGGCCCATAGCACTCACAACCATCATTATGAAGCGCTTTGAGAGGCTGGTTCTGAGGCACATGAAGACCCAACTCCACAGAATCTGTATCCACTTCAGTTCACCTACTGGCCAAACCACTCCACATACGATGCAATCTCATCTGCCCTCCACACAACCAATCTCCCAACCCTACAAAAAAGACACTTACGCCAGAATGCTGTTTATCGACTTCAGCTCAACATTTAAAACTGTCATCCCTCAGAAGCTTGTAATGAAGTTGGACCTGCAGGGAATAAGCTCTCCGCTCTGCAGCTGGATCTTGGACCTCCTAACAGACAGGCCTCAGTCTGTGTCTACAGGAAAAACACCTCCAAGGTCCTCAGACTTAGCACAGGTTCCCCACAGGGATACATGCTCATCCCACTGCTGTTCACTCTGCTGACGCACAGTACAGTTCGAACCACATCATCAAGTGCAGATTACACAACAGTAGTGGGGCTCATCACCAACAACGATGAGTCTGCCAACAGAGAGGAGATTAAACATCTGGTGACTCTCAATGTCACCAAGACCAAAGAGATGGTTGTCAACTTCAGGAAGGAACTGACTGTCCCCACCCCACTGCACATTGATGGATCTGCTGTCAAGAACGTAAGCAGCATGAAGTTCCTGGGTGTTCCTCAGAAAGCTGAAGAAGGCCAAACTCCCTCCTTCCATCCTCACATTATTCTACAGGAGGACCACTGAGAGTGTTCTCTGCTGCTACATCACTGTCTGGTACAGGAACTGCAGTGTTATTGAGCAGAATGCCCTGCAGCGGATAGTGAAGACAGCAGAGCACATCATCTGGGTTCCACTTCCACCCATATCTCAGCTATATGAAAACACATTTGTCACAGCCAATACACCTCCAGCCCACCAGAGAGCACCAAACCAGCCAGGGAGACGGTGACCCAGAAGTGGAAATGTGAGCAGGCAGTGCCGAGTATATAGCCAGGTAACCCCGAGAAGAATCTGCCCACTCTTTGAGTTGAATTTATTCCCAGAGATGCTATCTTTATTTACCCATGCCCAGCTGATTAGAATCCACGACCACAACCTTTGCCTGTCCCTGACCTCAAGCCTTGCCTGCCCCCTTTGTTACGACGATCTCCGGACGGATTCTACATCGTGACCACGACCCTCGCCTGCCATTGACATTGAGTTTACCCCTTTTGCCAAGATGCTCTCCCATGTTACCCCCAACTTTCTGCCACCCCCAATGTCCTCCAGATTAGCCTCCTTTCCTCGCCTCTATCCCCGCTACCCCCCACAGAGCCACGCTGCGGCGCGTCCACGACTACACTCCCGTCCCAACTTCCATCCCGGTCCTCCTCCCCAGCTCGTCCAGTGTCCACTGCGGTTCGGAGCCCCCTGGTGAGCACCAAGGCCCTTCCCAGAGCAACCACCCGCTGCTCACTTCCCATCACCATCTGCTGGAAGAAACCCAGACCCGGCCAACATCAGGGGCGAGCGCTGGTAAACTCCGGGGCGGCCATGAACTTGATCGACGTCGATCTGGCCACCCGACTCCAGCTCCCTGTCTCCCGGTGTGATCCACCACATGGGACTGGATGGCAGCCCGTTGGGCTCAAGGCAAGTACTTTTCCAAACCAAACCCCTACTAATCTGCCCAATCATGTGGAAACCATGATATTCTACTTAACCACGGCTCTCCATGACCCGATTGAGTTAGGGTACCCATGGCTGACCAACCACGAGCCCTACATTGACTGGACCATAGGCACCATCAAACAGTGGGGACGCCTATGCATCCACCACCAACCCCGACAGGCCATGCCCCCGAACCGCTCTGGGCCCACACATGTAGCAATGGTGAGACTTGGCCACGCTCCTCAACCCATGCCATGCTGCCTGCCTAGGCCCAAAACCCCGGTCCAAGACTGCAACCACTGCTGCCCCTATTCAATCCAGCCCCATGTTGACCATGCTTCCATGTGTAACTATGACCAAACCACGCCCATCGACTGAAACCACACCCCTTGAAGACGACTTGACCCAGAAGCTGCCAGAGACCACGCCTTGATCTCCACACAATGCCACCTCCTCCTTACTGGGGGTCCCTGACTGTTACCATGACCTTGCCACGGTCTTTGACATAGGCCTTATGACCTGCCGATTGACCTGCTCCCCGGCGCCTTACCACCACAAGGCCAGCTGTACTAGCTCTCGCTTCCGCGAAAGGCTATGGACAAGTACATCACGACATCATTGGCTAGCGGCATAATCTGTCCTTCCATCTCCCATCTGGGTAAGAAGGATGGGGGACGGCGGCCGTGCATTGATTACCAGAAGCTGAACACAGTAACCAAGAAGAACCAGTACCACTTCTGAACACCGCCTTTGAACTCAGCAGTTCCTCAGATTCGCCAACTTTTACCGTCGCTTCATCCATGACTTCAGCAAGGTGGCACAACCAATGACTTCCCTCCTTAAAGACCAACCAACTCGACTCCATTGGAACTCACACGGTTCGAATTCACCGTATCCCTGTCCCGCCGATACATCCCAGAGGCTGAAGACAATTCGTCCTATGCCTTCCAGTCCCTGAAAACTAGGAGCCTGCTTCATTGGGCCCTTCCAAGTGACTCGTCACATCAACCCTGTGGCATATTAGGTGGCCATTCCCCGCACTCTGCACATCTGCCCAGTCTTCCATGTCTCCCAACTCTGCAAGACTCACTGATCCCCTCTGCAACCCACCCCCTGTCTCTGCAACGGTCTCCACGGCACATCGACGGCTCTCTGGCCTACACGGTCTGTCGCCTCCTGGACGTACGGAGGCGGGGTCGTGGCCTGGAATATTTGGTGGACTGGGAGGGCTATGGGCCAGCGGACCGGTCCCGGGTTCCCCGGCGGGATATTCTGGATCCGGCCCTGCTCCTGGATTTCCATGACCGCCACCCTGATCTGCCGGGCCCTTCAGGTGTCGGGCCTAGGAGGGGGGCTCTGTCACAGCCAATATACCTCCAGCCCACCAGAGAGCACCAGACCAGCCAGGGAGACAGCAACCCGGAAGCGGAAATGAGAGCAGGCCACGCAGAGTAAAAAAGTCAATTAACCCAGAGGAGACGCTGCCCGCTCTTCGAGTTGAATTTATTAGCCTTATTTACCCATGCCCAGCTGATTAGAATACACAACCTTTGCCTGTCCCTGAGCTTGAGCCTTGCCTGCCCCCTTTGTTACGACGATCTCTGGACGGATTCTACATTGTGACCACGACCCTCGCCTGCCATTGACATTGAGTTTGCCTGCCCCTTTTGCCAAGATGATCTCCCATGTTACCACACCTTTCTTCCACCCCTGACGTCCTCCAGATTAGTCTCCTTCCCTCACCGCCATCCTCGCTACCCCCCACGGAGCCCAAGTTCCCTCCCCACCGTGCTGCGGCGCGTCCACGGCTACACTCCCATCCCAACTCAACTCCGGCCTCCCTCTCCCCGACCAAACGCCACCGGTCCTCCTCCCCAGCTCGTCCAGTGTCTACTCCCCGCACGACAACTTTTCCCCTCGCTCCAAGCATGCCTGCAAATGCATCCCCGAACTCGGCCAGTGACAACATTGAATGAGAAGGTGTGTCCAAACTTTTGGCCTGTACTATATATACATATCTATTTTTCTTTTATGATTGCACTATGGGGGGCCTGTGTTAAATATTATTTCAATACATGGTATACTCTGTATACTGTGGCACTGACATTAAACCAATCCTGAATCTTGAATTTTGAACCACACTTTAAACAATAGTGCTGCTTAGCACTTTAGTTGCAACTCTGCAACACACTTGCTCTTTGTTCAAAATGATATCTCAGGGTACCATTGGCAAAAACAAATCAATTCAAAATACAAAACACACTGGGTAATTGAAAATACTAAGACGCACACCTGAAAATACTTTCAAAATAAAAAAGAAAACCAATCAGCCAGCTACAAAAAGAACTCACTTAAGCCATTTTGAGAACTTTGCAAGCATGGAAGCAATGAGAGGAAGGCAGACAGAGAGAGGAGGACATGGTCGAAGAGGCCATGCAAGGACCATTATTTCTGATAACACAAGAGCATCTTTGGAGGACCATGTCATAAACCATGACCTGACTATGAGGGATGCTGGGCAGAGAGTCCACCCTAATTTAAGCCATTTCACAGTTTTATCCATAATTAGGACATTCTTACTAGAAAACAGGTATGTCATCAATTCTCTACTCAGATGATAGAGTATTTACAGTACTGTACCATATTACATATGCTGTAATTTATTGTGGCCAATGCTCCTTTTTGAACAAAATTATTCGGACCACGCCTCCCAAATGCGTCCCCAAACTTGCATGGTGACATATGGTGACATGTAGACTAGTGTGTTGCTGCTGATTTGAAAGTGTATTCATAAGATGCAAGTGGGTATCATTAGAGCGTCATTTTGATAAAGAATTGTTAGGTTTTGATAGAGTTTCAATTTGACATAGATTTCCCAGTGTTGTGTCTTATTTGCTAGTGTGTAGGGTTTTGACATGGTGAACCAAATTTTGCAAAACATGTTCAAGCAACGGGCAAAAACTGTACATTAGCATCCTTATAAATAAACAAAATGCCTCTACTTTTACTCATCCCTCCATGACATAAATGCAAGTCACGCATGCCGACAGCCTCTCATATTTCTGGTTCTCTGTGGTCAGTACAGACAATTACACACTTATCTCCATATCACAAGCCGGGAATGCAGATCCCATTCTGGCAAATTTATAATCAGTTCTCGCTTTTTCTTTATTCCCTTCATCTTGACGTCTATTTTTGCTGCTACCCAGTAGGGACTTGATCGGGATACATTATCTTTTTTCTCCATAATGGTAGTGTGATGGCAGCAGAATGACAGCGCGGCCCGAAGCCTGTCAGGGCGGAATGCTCACTTCATCAGAACATAATTCAGTGTGTGTGTGAGTGTGTATGTCTGTTTGCGTGTCTGTGCGTGTGTGCATGTGCCTGTGTGTCTGCGTGTGCATGTCTGTGTGTGTGTGTGTGTGTGTGTGTGCTTGTGTGTGTGCGTGTCTGTGTGTGTGTGTTTGCGTATCTGTGCGTGTGTGCATGTGCCTGTGTGTCTGCGTGTGCATGTCTGTGTGTGTGTGTGTGCTTGTGTGTGTGCGTGTCTGTGTGTGTGTGTTTGCGTATCTGTGCGTGTGTGCCTGTTTGCGTGTGTGTGCGTGCGTGCGTGTGTGTGAGGTGTACGTATGTGTCTGCACGTGTGTGCGAGTTTGCGCGTGTGTGTGTCTGCATGTGTGTGCGAGTCTGTGTGTGTCTGTGTGTGTGTGTCTGAGGTGTACGTGTGTGTGTGTCTGCGTGTGTGATCGTGAGTGTGTCTGCATGTGTGTGTGTGTGCTCGTGTGTGTGCGTATCTGTGCGTGTGTGCCTGTTTGCGTGTGTGTGTGTGCGTGCGTGTCTGAGGTGTACGTGTGTGTGTCTGCATGTGTGTGCGAGTTTGTGTGTGTGTGTGTGTGTCTGCATGTGTGTGTGTGTGTGTGTGTGTGTGTTGAGAGGACGGGACGGAGCAGGATGCCCCCTGTTATCACGCTGCGTGTGATGCGGACGCTCCCCGCTGCCGCCTTCGTGCTTCTTTTATTATCGCGCATCTCGTGTCGGCCTCTGTCTGCTGTAATAAAGCGGTAAGTAAATAAAAGAGAGATTTCGAAATGTTCCATGTCCTTTTCCTTCACTTTTTTGAACTGGGGAGGAGAAGCAATTTTCCCTGAACAATCAATGAGGCGCAGTGTGCGACGCTCCGTGTGCGGCCCGGCCAAACGCAGCGGAGCTTCCACAACCATTAAAAACGCATTACAGGCCAATTCCAACCCCGCCGGGAGTCCAGCAGCTGCGGATTCCGCGCCCTGAAACCACTGATCTATCGAACGCGGCCCGCTTATCAGGCCGCTGACGCAGCGATGGTCCTGGTGATAAACGTCTGATCGGTATTTACCGCGACGTTAACGCCGCGATCATCACTGACAAACGTAACAGAGTGTGTGTTGGGGGTGAGAGAGAGAGAGCGAGAGAGAGACATCATTCAGTCTGCATGTCTCAGTCAGAGTGGGTTCATAGTGTTTGTCCTGATTGGAAATTGAGCCTAATGGACATTTTTTAGATTTTCAGCTCATCCTGTGGACGCTTGATGAAACTGAGATCTACATTTACATTTACAGCATTTATCAGACGCCCTTATCCAGAGCGACTTACAATCTGGGACAGTCCCCCCCTGGTGCAACTTATGGTTAAGTGTCTTGCTCAGGGACACAATGGAAGTAAGTGGGATTTGAACCTGGGTCTTCTGGTTCATAGGCGAGTGTGTTATCTGGTGGATTTGGAGGCCAAGTCAGCACTGGTTGAAATGTATTGTTCCTCACACCATTTTTTATTTAGGTAGGTACGTTGTGTTACTTTGGCCATGCAGCCCCACATACAACCACCTATGATGCGTCCTGGGTTCCACCAGAGCCAGCATGAATGATTTGGATCGACGGACACAAGCCAGCCATGTGCGTTATTGAAGAGACCAGGAACATCCCACCAGAGCTGCAGTTTTGTGACCCAGCATTCTAGCACCATTTGGCTCTTCTTTTTTTTTTTTACTTTGAACACATCAGCTTCGATGAATAAATGTTGCTTTGCTGCACAGCACACGGTGCGTTGCAGTGTTTCACAATGACAATCACAGGCGAACCCACTGAGATAAAGGTAAGATCTGTAAGATTCATCAAACAGTAAGCAAAGTGTAAATTGGTATAAAATGCTTTGCTGGAGAGAAGAAGACATCGCCTTTGGAGGAACACAATTTTGTCCAAGTTTACACTGAAAAAGATAGTTCAGTACGTTTTCATGTTCATAGCGCATTCTTCACAGTTCCAAAAATGAACTACATCACATTCAAGATTCAAGATTGGTTTATTGTCAGTACAACAGTTTACACTGTTGTATAGTAGTTCAACAGTATTGAAATAATGTTTCACACAGACATTTACATTTAAGGCATTTGGCAGACGCCCTTATCCAGAGCGACTTACAACGTGCTTCCATGTTACAAACAATGAAGTGATCAATTTTGGTTCACTAGGACCCCCAACTATGAATACAATCTTTTTTCACTCTGTTGTAGTTTGTATACATAAGTAAGACAATAAGAAGGTTACAAGTTGATCTAAATATTCTCTAAAGAGGAAGGTCTTAAGTGATATCCTAAAAGAAAGAAAAACATATACATATATACATACTGAACTAAATTATAGCAAAGGTAAATACACATGATAAAAATGTAAAGCTCTGAACTAAAAGATGGCCAACTCAAGCACAGAAAGTCCATGTGACTGTGTTTCCATTAACCATCACGCTGTGCAAACAAACTCTTTTTGTACATCTTGTTTTAGTTCAGACTGAACATTTTTTATGCCTTACTGAACCAAAATTTATACAAAACTACAAATGATAAACAATTATATTTATCTATGGCTGAAATGTGATGAAAACGATATTCACAAATGCAGAACTGAAATGTCCTGATGTCCCAGTTGTGTTCACCTATGTTTTTTTCTGCACGTACATTACGCCTAGTGTTGCTTGTGCTGATTTACTTGAGTTTTTGATTCCCGAAAGCAAGTAAACAATTGCATGGCTAAGCTCTGACATTGCAGAACCTCCATGCAAATTACTGCCATGCAATCACTCTGCTAAAAGCCTTTCAGAAAATGGTCACTCTCATCTGGAAATACAGATGAAAAAGGTGCCAGGTGGTCTGTCTCTCCGTCAAGAAAGTCTTCTTATGCAAAAATATCCTGTGCAGAGAATAAATTAATAGTTAATCTATGGCATAAAACTAGTTAGTGATGCAGACTGATACCAACTTATTTTAGAAAGTGTTCAATAATCCAATTAAGGGCCCGTTGCTGGCAGATATGTATTGGGGAAACATTTATATTAATATTCTCACCAATCACTCACCGGGAGAGCACACACAAAGCAGAACTCAGATTCAAGCCTGGAGGTGTGAGACTGCTATGGCAGTTGACATTATTATGTTAATTTTATTTGTTTTATTGTCAGTTTATCGCCGTCTAATACTGTTTATTGTAGAATTTATTTTTTGTGTTTCTGAAACAAATCTTATCTTGGTGATGTTTTTTTTTTACATTATGAATTCATTTTTTTGTTGTTCCCCATTCCTGTGTTCTGGGTCAGTGGACTGCCCCCTCGTCCCAATCATGTTTGCCTGTACACTCCATATGTCACAAGTGAGGTAAAGCACATGTTTCTCATCACTGAGGACAAATAAAGTTCTCTGATTTTAACTGATTACATCGTAACAGGGTAGCATGGCAGCATCATGCTGTGGGGATGTTTTTCAGCTGCAGGAACTGGAAGACTAGTCAGGATAGAGGGAAAAATGACTGCAGCAATGTACATCCTGGATGAAACCCTGCTCCAGAGCGCTCTTGAACTCAGACTGAGTTAATCTTTCAGCAGGACAAGGAAGAACACAGCGAAGATATCAAAGGAGTGGCTTCAGGACAAAATCTGAGAATGTCCTTGAGTGGTCAAGCCAGAGCCCAGACTTGAATCCAATTGAATATCTCTGGCAAGATTTTATGGCTGTGCACCGACGGAGCTTGAGAGGCGCTGCAAAGAAAAATGGGCAAAACTGGCTGAGGATAGGTATGCCAAGCTTGTAGCATCATATTTAAAAAAAATTGAGGCTGTAATTGCTGCCAAAGGTGCATTAACAAAGTATTGAGCAAAGGACCCTGAATACTTACGTACATGTGATTTCTCAGATTTAATTTTTAAGAAATTTGTCATCATGGGGTATTGTGTGTAATTCTGAGGGAAAAAAATAATTTAATCCATTTTGGAATAAGGCTGTAACATAACAAAAATTGATGTGCTGTGAATACTTTTCCGGATGCATCAGTTTCCTTAGTAGACTAGTGGGTATCACATTCACCTATGAACCTGAAGATCCAGGTTCAAACCGCACCTACTACTATTGTGTCGCTAAGTAAGACACTTGCTCTAAATGAAATAGGATAATCAAATGTAACAAAAGAGGGGTATGGCGCCACCCGGTGGGCCAGAAACACCAGGACATTACACCCTCTCCTCTTTGTCATTTTCTTGTTATTTTCCAGCAGTGGTTTGCTGTGAATTACGCCCATTAAGCTGCCTGTTGAACCAAACTCTGCCTGTATTGTTCCTACACCAGCCTTTACTGTTTGGTAGTGGAATTTGTTGTGATGCAAGGGGTACCGGTAAAAATCTTCCCAGGGGCAACAAATTGGTATGTCTGTTAATCTGTCATACATATGCATATCGTGTGTTCAAATGCCTGGAAAGCCAAAAGGGGCTCTTAATCTTTTTAAAAAACACATTTTCCACTTCGAATGACCTGAGCTGTCTGACATCAACTCTCCTGCAAGCGCTATTTGTCCCCAGACTACTGAACCACGACTTCCTTGTGTCCCTGTCACATGGCCCACCGGGACTCCTGCGCCATGTCTTTGTTTGTTCTTTGTCCAGCCCTTGCCTGGTGGTTCCTGATAAGTGTTCTGTCTTTTGTCTACACACACAGTTGGGTGGGTTTGTGTAATATAACAGTTTGTCACACACTTGTTCCTGCCTCTGCTTTTTCTTACAATATGTTTCTTAGATTGTGTCAAAAGTAGAACCCAATAAATTCTTGATACATGTTTGCGGTAGTTTATATATTATACTAAACTTAGAAATTATACTTACTAATGTCTCTCAATGACCTATCTCATTTTTGGAACTTATTTGTGGATTGAAAAATCCTTACAATCAAGTCTCCAATCAACACAAACATTGTGACACTTAGGGCACTTGCCTATCATGTTTTGTGGTTTTCTTTATGTGGAAATGGCAAAAATGGTTTCTCTTTTTTTAATCATATTTGATCAAATAATGTAACTATATGAGAAGAAAACACACAACTTAACTTGTGACAGTGTGATTTATTTTCCTTTAAGAAAGACAATCTGAAAAAATTAACTACAAATCCTTTTGTTTAAACCACAGCTGAGCAGTTGCGTTGATTCAGCTTGTTGATTCAGCTCAGGCACAATTTGTGAAATGGTACCAGATGGTTGTCTGTGTACCACGGTACACTGTGCCCTGATTTAGTCTGCTATGTTCAGTGCTTGACACATTTGACAGACAAAAACATGTTGTGAATAATATAGCCATGAGGCTTATAACCATGATGGATTAAGGTTGATGAGGCTAGGTTAAGGTTAAGATTAGTGAATGCCAATCATGGATGTACAAACAACTAATAAAATGCATTTTCATGCTTTGAGAATAATCTTTTTTCTTACATTGCTACATTTTGGACCCTAACAATGTTCTGTATGCAGCAGTGGAATTATTTTGAATCACAAGCACCATGTCTCCTTCTCATATTGCTTGCCTTGTGCCCACTGGCATGGCACCAGTCTGCAGCAGACTGAACCCTGAAAGCTGTATGCATTCCTGAAAGCCCCGCATTCCAGATCACTGGAGTCTACATTCTAACATATGAAAGCAAAAATTTTACTGACACCCAAGACGAGTCTTACCAGTCAAGTTATTGCCATATGAGCAATTCCCTGAGGTGCAGTCCACTGTGTAGACTCATTTCTGTCTCCTCATCAGTGCAGAAATTGCAAACAGTCACCATGTATAAAGGCATTTTCCTCCTGATTGAGTGGCTGTGCTCTGCTCTCTGGCAACCACGGGACTTGTTAGAGACCCACGCAGGAACAGCAAAGACTTGAGAGTAGCACATACACACTGTATTTTGCCTGTCGTATTAACAGTGTGCATGCAGACATCCTTAAACAGAGCCACTTGCCTGCTTTTGATCTTTTCTGCCAGCTAAGAGTCCACAGGCCACCAGAGAATAGACGCCATTAAAGAAACCTTGTTGCCAAGGTTGCAGATGGTCTCGTGCAAAAACTGATATTATGGTGATAACTCACAACCATGATCACAAAAGCAGCCATCTGCCCTTTAATGACAACAAAGAGGTTTTCATGAACACAATTATAGACCAAATATAATTTAATATCCACATATACATTTGCCAATGCTTTATCACTTTACTGCTTTGTGGCTCTGATTGACATTCAATTAGCAATACATCTCCAAAGTCCATTGCACAGTAACAATGAACTGAAGGTCACAAACTAGTTTACCCAGCAGTGAGCCATATAAATGTACCAGGGGAAGGTCAAAGCCAAACAATCATGGATCAGGCAATTCCCACCTTGTCCACAACTCACATCCCATTAGATTGATGGAAAGTTTAAGTCTTTTAAATAAAAACAATAATTATTAGTTATACATGCGTTTGCTACGCAAGCCTCTGTGCATGGCAACTATGCAGATAAGCACATATACTTGATAAGCACTTTGCTTGACCCCAAATGTTCCCTAACATCTCTTGGGCCAAGGTTAATGCAGTAATGGTGAAAAGAAAATGCATGAATCTCACTCACTTGCTTTGCTGAGGACAGCGTGAGAAACATGGCTGTCTTAAGAAACAGGAGTTTCACACTCCTCCAGCGGCTCGATCGTAGATTCCGAGAGCATCTGCAGGATCAGGGCCAAATCCCATAATGGGACTAAAACCTAAATGCCGGGCGGAGCCGGCATTTCATAAAGCCGCACACAATAGGGTGCTTACCAACAGGTGCATTTGGTGCAGCACATTCAAAGAAAATAATGTAGGGAGGCTGCACAGCTGCCATCGACCCTCCTGGGTGACAGGGGTGCAGGGGCATACTGGACCCCGTTGCACCGGCAGGACATCACACCCAAGGCAACGCACAGCGTAAAAAAGGGAAGGACAGAACAAGATGCCGCAAACTAATTTGTTGATTCCCATCACATCTGTGTAAGTCTTTCTCTTAACTGACCCTACCTCACATCGACTGCCTTGTCACCTGCCCTGGAGGCCAGATCACCACCTTACCATGCGTTGTGAGCACCCATGGGCATGGGTCTAGACTGATGCCCACTAGTCTCGGGGCATGTGTTCTTTCGAACCACATCCCTCCAATTCCACACCAAGCCCAACCATGAAGCCCAAGTGTTTTGTTTCCTCATGGCGACACCTCACAACCTGGTTTTGTTGGGTTATTCATAGCTTGCTACCCATGATCCCAGCAGCCACTGAGTCCAGCAATACCATACATGGGTGGGGCCCGGACTGCAACGGCCATCAAGCCGCATCCACCCTGCCCTCCACGAAACCAGGGACCACCAACGACATCGGTGCCATTCGGTTGGGCCGGGCCCCCACACCCACACGATGTTCCCAACCTCAGCTAGAAACCACCCCCAGGCCAAGCCAAACCACACCCATGTCATGCTAAGCAACACCCAAGCCCAGCCACGCCCATGTCATGCCAAGCAAAGCCATCAAAAAGCTAAGGCTAGGCCAAGCCAAGCCACGCCACACCAGTGTCACGCCAAGCCACGTCCACATCAAACAAAGCCACGCCCACGTTATGCCAAGTTTACCCACCAGTGAGCCATATAAATGTCCAAGGGGAAGGGACAAGTCAATAAATCATGGGTCAGGCAATTCCCAAATTGTCCGCAACTCACATCCCATTAGATTGAATAAAAGTCTTAAAAAAATACTAGTTACACATGCATTTGCTATTGCTCTGTGCACATGGCAACTTAGTGATTTATTCTACTGAGCAAAGTGAACAATGAAGATACATTCTGTATATTGTTACGTCCCTGGACGTATGCTCCCATGTGTTCTGTGTGTCTGTCTGTGTTTTTGCGTCCTGTCTCTTTTAGGTTGACTTCGTGGGAGGAGTTGAGGCCTACCGGCTCCATCTACCATTGGTCACCTCCACCTATTTAAAGAGACTTCAGATGGTGTTCGGGAGGTCCCCAGGGTCTGCTAGGCCCTTATGCTTTTGGGAGGTCCCCAGGGTCCACGGAGATCTGCATAGAGCTCCGTTGGGGATCTCATTCGTGTTTCTTGTTTCATTGTGTGATAGACCCTTTGTTGTTAGCCTGTTAGCTGTTAGCTTGTCATGTGCTGTTTTTGGTAACTTGTACGTGTTTTAGTTATCCCTGCTGTTATCCCATCCCTTCCATTAAGCTGTTTTGATGTTAGTTAGCTGTCCTGAGTCCTGTGTCTTATTGAACCTGTTAGCACACTGTAAATAAAAGCACTGTTTGTATCGTTTGTTTGGTTGCATGTGTAACAGGGACCTCCTCCTCTCCACACCCTTGTTGCGTTTCTGAGACCCCTAGACTTAGGAACGTGACAATATGATAAAATGGTTAATAAACGTATTAAAGTGAATAAACTGTGATGCACTCTATGTTATTGATGGTTCAGCCTAATGGCAGCAGTTATCCCACTTTGATTGACTTCAAATTAAAAGCACTCAGAGAAACATTAAAAACAAATGAAAGAACATCTGATGATTTTATCTCTCAGAGGTCTGTGTGTGAGGGCATGTGTGAGTGCAGCGTGTCCATCCCCAGTGGCGCATGTCAGTGAGAAAAACAGCGGACACTGCACATCTACAGGCAAGGTGAAAAGATCTATGGCAGCCCTGACGAATCTCAGAGGACATTTTCGCCACACAAGGAAGAAAGGCACGGACTGCGGAAGAAGTTTCCAGATGAGTTCATTGCGAAAGATCGCTGAGTGCGCTCCAGGATGTTCCGAAAAATTCCCAGTTCACTTTTTATTTGGAGCCCTGAAACTATACTCTAAATAAGGCATGGTTTTTCAATGAAAGACAACCTGTTTCCTGTCATGACAAGAGATGAAAGGGGGTCTCTCATGCGGGTAGATTGTCTCCTGTCACAAGCGGTGAGGGGGTTTCTTATGCAGGTGGACTTAACAGAACTACTTTAGTATGCACAACCACGCACATGTCCACAACTGAACTCGAGGTCACACGTAAATGCAGCACAACATTAAAATATTCCAAACATAGTACATTTGAATAATGTGGGTGAAGCATCCACTGCCCATACATGGGATTCCCCTTGGTCAGGAGCTCCACCCCTGAACACATGAAACCTGGTACATGCTTCACTCACAGTGAAGCAAGGCGTGCACTGCTCTACAGAATTAACCTGCATGCAAGATCATGCAGACGGGGAGAGTGAGACCCGCCCTGCCAGTTGATATAAGCCACAGCGGTTGTGTTTTCTGTCCTGTGCTCCTCCATCACCGCCTGGTATGGAGCAGCCACTAGAAGAGACAGGATCAGACTGCAGTGGACTGTATGGACAGCAGAAAGGATCGCCGGTGCCCCCCTGCCCCCCGACCAGGACCTGTACCTCTCAAGATCCAGAAAAAGGGCAGGGAAAATCATCTCAGATCCCTCACACCCTGGACACAGGCTCTGCTACCGTCTGTGCAGACCAGGACCAGCTGACACAGGAACAGTTTCTTCCCCCTCGCCATCTCCCTCCTAAACAGCTGAAACTGTCACACTGCAAATGACCTTCAACATTGCACACTGCACTTTATGTACGCTCTGTATATAGGATTTAGTTTTTTACGTATTTATTTATAGACCTATGTACATTCTTACATATATTTATTTATACTCAGTAGATCTAGTTATTTATGAACAGTACAAACTAATTCCACAACTTGTACAATAACACAAACACACATCCTTGCACATTGTGGTTGTTTTTTGTTGTTGTTTTCTATACTGTACTTGAGAGACACCATCTACCGGAATCAAATTCCTTGTATGTGCATGCACTTACTTGGCCAATAAATACGATTCTGATTCTGATTCTGAACACGACAGCCCTGCAGGTGGGGAAGAAAGTCAAAGTCTGAAAAACAGGCAATAGCTCAAGGTAGTTTATATTGGCATCTCAAAGCCATGATGGCCAAAGCACATTGACTGCCCTGCCTTCATGTACGGCTCCCCAGCAACATCCAGTGGTGCGCCGGAAAAGAAAATGTCCGCTTTCCGCAACTGGTGGAGACCTGCCAGGCAATCTTCCGAGGCCGTGATAAAATTGCCAATGTGACGATGGGGCAGAGACGCAGCGCTGGGATCCAGTGCTGAAAATCACTCATATTTAAAAGGCCCAGTGGAACCACAGCTACAGTTGAGGCCATTAGAAGGCGCTGACAGGTCCTGAATTGGTCCTCTCCGCCGCTGTTGAACAGACAGATGAGCTGTTTTAATGATAGCACTCGTCTCTCGGACAGTGAAGCACAAAAAGACAAAGAATTGTTTTATGTCTCTCAATACTAAGTGGTGGGGCTGCCCATATCTGAAGGGTTGTAATAGCAAGTGTGTACAGAAGCGGTTTACTGGATTTACACCAGCTGAGGGGTTGCATGAGGGTATAATTGAGTGGTTTCTCTATAGAGAACTAAACACACTATGTTTACATATCTCTGATATGATCATAATGTGTCATCACAGTGGAACATGTAAAGGTAAAGGAGACTTACAGGTCACAGGCGCATTCACATGACACAACAGGTATTATACAGGCAAGGTTACAGGAAGGACAAACACTGGTATAGCATTCTACCACTGCACACCTGCACGTGCGTGCTTCACACCACTGATATAGGCGGCCAACGCACTGAGGGATGGAGCCACGCCCGCTGGTGTCTGGGACTTTTAACAGGGATTAATAAAGGTTTTCTTTAATTTAAGTATAGGAATG
This sequence comes from Denticeps clupeoides, assembly GCF_900700375.1. Classification (NCBI taxonomy): domain Eukaryota; kingdom Metazoa; phylum Chordata; class Actinopteri; order Clupeiformes; family Denticipitidae; genus Denticeps; species Denticeps clupeoides. The sequence goes on from NC_041707.1 coordinate 22,877,084, forward strand.
ATGTTCATTCATTCTGGATGTACATGAATAGGCTAAAATATAGCCCATCCTGTCTCATGACACCACTCGACTGGGCTCCGCCTGCAGAAAGATCCTCCCTCCCAGAAGAGTCTGCCTCAGCTCTCCACCTCCACAGGCCGTCAGACACTGAAACATTAAGGGAAACATTTCCTCTTTGGACTGATTAACACACACTACCTGTTTTATGTTCAGGAAATATCATCTATTACTGCACTTTGCAAAGGGGTATTGGCACTACTTTTTGGCACTTTTCAGCTTCATTAATCATGTCACTAGTTTAGTGCTGTCTTTTTTTGTTTTGTATCTCTCCTCAATATTACAAATATTGAAAATATTCAAGTAATAGTGGCCTGGCACCCTATGTAGGACAGCCTAAATAAGGTGAATTGAACAGCTTGACTAGATGACTTGTAATAAAGTGTACTTAGTAATTGACACTGTGTCTGTGATTTTAACGCCCCGTTTGAATGCAGGGCAAATCGTAAATAACTAAAACTTCACTAAGGCACTGCAGTGAGATCATTAAGAGCTTTATAAGTCAAAAGTAGGATTTTGTAGTCAATCCTAAATTTGATGGTTAGCCCTTAGTAATGATTGTAAAACCAGGCTGATGTGGTCAAAATTTCTGGTTCTAGTTAGAACTCATGCACCTACTAGAAAATCCAGACAATAATGCATTGCAGTAATCTAACCTTGATGTAATAAAGGCATGCACCAACTTTACTGCATCGTGCATTGAGATCATATTTCTTATCTTTGCAGTATTTCTAAGGTGAAAGAATGATAATTTAGCAATATTATCGACATGCAAATCAAATGAGAGACCTTTGTCAATAAGGACACCTAGAACCTTTACATCTGTACTTGGTGAGATAGAAAGGCTATCGAGCTATAGAAAGGTTGTCGAACGGTGGTGTATTAGATTGTTATGTTGGTTTTCGGTCTTTCTGCACTTTGGAAGTGAGCGGGACAGGCTGTATACAACCTGTGCTGAGCATTACCAGTCATCTCGGTGAGTTAATGTTGGTGAAGAGAAGTGTGGAAAATAGTTAACTGCACTGTCTAGAAGATAATTGGAGGAACTTGTTGCTTTAGTTAATGGGAGCAGGAGCTGGAGCAGCGGTGTTGCTGTGGCTTTGCCGTGTTCAGGTGGATAAGCTCATCTTGGTGAGTGAAACCATGAGTGAAACAATGTAGGATTGTTCTAGAACTGTCTGCAAATAGTTTTCTTTCTATGTGTAGTAGAAATGAAGATTGTAAATAAATTAATTTTGTAATAAAGTACTTCTTTGTCTGTATTATTATAAGTTGAATATGATGTTTGTTAAATGTATATTTGTAATGTTTACCATGTGAAGAGAAGAGTTTACTGTTACAGATTTAATAGATAATTAATAATGAAGTCCAATGGTTAAAATGAATGAATAAACATGGTTAAGGTAATTTCATGTATAATGAAGGATTTTGGATTTTAAAAGCATGCCTGTTATATTACAGTGGTAATATGAAGGATTGAGAAAAGAAATAAGCCGTAGCTGGAATATGAAACAGATTCTAACTTCTGTATACAGTAATGATATTATTGTTGTGCAGGCTAGAATTTGTTGGTTGATTTTTTTCACGGATCTGATAAAGACCCCTAGTGGATTTCTGAATTCTTTTCAGATGAAGATGGCGAGCCTGTGCCCAGAACTGAACCAATCTTTTGACTGAAGAATAGCAAGAATAGCCGTGTAGACACAGTGTGTTGGGAATGACACCAATAAGTCATATCTCACTGAAATCAAATATCTTGCCAAGATAAGAGACTTTACAGATGTTCTGAAGACTATGTCCCAGATTGCTGAATCCATCAAAGACCCTAAAGATGATGAATCAGAGCGAAATAGCTTACAATAAAGTTTACCTGGATCTATCCTTGGCAGCATCTCAGCCTGTAGCGGTTGAGCCTACTATTCCTGATGTAACAACTGAATTTTGTTCTGCAAAGATCCCCAACAAGATTATGACACTTGGCGTTCTGGTGTAGAACCATTTGCAGATCTGGACTGTATCGTTCCTTTGAGTTTATTTGAACATGGAGTGTCTTGACGTAAACTGCAGTCTGTAATATCTTCCTACTGTCACCTGAACCCACAGGTGAATTACCTGAAGAGAAATAAGATGGTCTGGGCTGATTAGACCAAAATGAACCAAGATGGTCTGGCCTTAATTCTAAGCAGTGGAGAAAACCATGCACTGCTCATCACCTGCCGTGAAGCATGGTGGTGGCAGCATGATGCTGTGGGGGTGTTTTGCAGCTGCAGGGACAGGACAACTGGTTGCAATCGAAGGAAAGAACTGGAGAGGATCTGGAGGAATGGCAGAGATGTTAAAAACTTGTTCCATCTTTCTCAAAAAGACTCATGACTGTATTAGATCAAAAGGGTGCTTCTACTAAATACTGAGCAAAGGGTCTGAATACTTAGAACCATGTGATATATCAGATTTTCTTTGCCAATAAATCTGCAAAAATGTCAACAATTCTGTATTTTTCTGTCAATTTGGGTTGCTGTGTGTGCATTGATGATGAAAAACTTAAATAAACAGCTAAAGTCTCTTTGTGATGCGTTACTCTTTTCAAGTTGGGAGAAACCACACAAAAAAAAAACAACGACAACTTGACAGTAAGAAACCGAGTGTAGTCAAACCAAGGCTGTAGTAAGAAACCGAGGGCACTCAAAGAAGAAAAAGGGATTACTTCTCCATTTGTGAGAGGCCTGCATGACTGAGCAAGCTATTGGAAAATCAGTCAAGCAGCTGAAGACCAACAGGATGACAGCAAAATGAGTATTCTCACACTCACGCAAACAGTATAATGAGAACTTGTGAAGACATATCTGAAGAGGAACTTAGAGGACGTTTCAAAAACACCAAAGAGAAGCTGAGAAAGTCATGGAAGCAAATTGTTGCTGACCAGGAAGCAGAGCTGGATATCGGTGAGTAAGTGAGATTAACAAAACATCAAAAGGCTGACCTGGGGAAGACAGCAAGGGAGTGTGAATTGAAACTTACTAAAGTCAGAAGCTCACTCTGGCAAGTTCTTTGGACCAACTATAGAGATGAGATAGTGTCTACTTCATTGCATGCAGAAGACAATGAATGTGCCAATGTCACTGCAGTCAAAACCAGTGACTTTATGCAGGGGCAGGTAAAGGAAGAGGCTGGAAGACCAGCACGGATGGCGGGCACATAAAATGTTCTTGTACCAACCATCAGGTTAAGACCAACAGCCCACGCAAAAAACGTGATTTCCACAGATGGAAGAAGTATTGGGAAGCACTTCAGAAGCGATGGAAGTCTACTGGTTCAAGAGAGGTAAAAAAGGCCCAGTTACTGGATATTCTTGATGATAAGATCATGAGGGACATTTGTTTTGCATTTTGTAACACTGGAAAGGATATTTTCCATGTTTAGGAGAACCATCATGGAAGCCAAATATCCATTTCCAGATGTGCCAGATGTCAGAGGATATCAACCATGCAGGATAATGGAACTTATCCAAGCTGTGAAGAAGGCACTTCAAGATCTGAGCAACCTTGGTGACACAGGTGCTGTCAAGAATCCTTTCGTGACAAAGTGATTAGTATGTAAACTTCCACATATACTGCTCCCCAGGCACCTGTCATGGCTGCCCACTGCTCACCAAGTGTGATGGGTTATAAGCAGAGGGCACATTTCATTGTGTGCACCATGTGCTGTGCTGCAGTGTATCACAATGACAATCACTTCACTTTCACTTTTACTGTTAGGGATTGGATAAAATCACTGATGTCTAAGCCACATTTTGCCAGGTCAATGAGAGCATTGGCTGTGAAGTACGAGAAGCTCACTGGTGGGGCTAAGAAAGAACAAGCAGTCAAGACCTTTGACCACCGGTCAAGATTTCTTACAGTGGTGGAAGTGGGATAGCATTGGAGCAGCATGTGAGGCAAGATGTAGTGGCTATCGCTGTGGAAACTGCAGGCAGGTGGAAAGGAGATGACTCTTGCTGAGCTGAGGGAACATGAGGTGTGAAGAAAGGTCTCCCCTATGTCACAAGTGATTTTCACAGCAAGGAACTACACTGGCATGCTAAACATCCCTGGTTGGAGGATCCAACTTCTTTGCCAAACAATAGAAGTATTGTTGAAGCAACCTTTTTGAGGACCGAAAAGCAGCTAGCCCAAAAACCCAGGTGGAAAGCTGCCTATACTGCTCAAGTGCATGAAATTGCAAAGGTTCAGTATGGAACATTAGTCATCTTATTGCTTCAAATCCACACTCTGTCTTGATCCCATTGCGACTTGTATGGAATATGAAGCCAAAAGTTTAGAGGCATTCTTCTGAATTACACGCTTATGAAGTGCCGTGATGTTCTCAATCGGTTCCGTGCGGTGTTCAGAAGTGGTGTACACGCTGCCCTGGGAGATGTGATGACAATGTACAACTCAGTCTGGCTGGAAGTTCATCTACATATATTCCTTTAGTGAGACACTGAGAATGAAGCAATTGGAGAATATGCAATCACTCGAGTGAACACTGGTGACAAGCCAGCTGGATGAATTGCCCAGCTGGCAATGCGTGAGACATCCAACCTCCATCTTTTCATCCATATGGAAGAGGAACGGCAGGTGCTCCAACATGACAGTTATGTATACAATTTCCTCACTGCGCATAACTCCCTTCATAAACTGAAATCAATCACAGCAAATGTAGAAAAAAATACTGAAGGCTGGGGGGTTAAGCTCAAGCCTTGGGTCTTTTCTGGGCAAGGTGGGAGGAAGGAGTGCAATAGCCTGGAGACAACAGCACTTGGTCTTGGCCACATAGTTGAAGATGACAAGCTTTTTGTGATGACTTGGTCAAAACCTTTTGAAGGAGCAGATTAGATATATACCAAAGCCCCTCACATGGAGAGCTGCTTAGCCAGGTGTCAGGGCTGTATGACCCAATTGGCCTGGTAACATCAGTTAAACAAAAGAGGCCATCCTAGTGCAAAGGGCATTTCAGGAAGCAAACGGAAAATGCAACCTGACCAAGGAAACCTGGGATACAGCACTCTCAGACAGTCTCAGGGAAGATGCAGTTGAGCGCTTTGAGGAGAACATTCAGCTTTGCAAAATTCAGTTTACTAGAGCACTGACCCCTCTGGGTTTTATGGGTAAACCTCTAGCAGTCACATTCTCTGATGGAAGTGAACACGCCTTTGGGGCTGTGATGTACCAGGTTGGTTGAGTCACCAGGTTGGTCGAGTCAAAAGCTAAACTGACCCCTCTAGACCAGAAAGTCAAGGCAGAGATGTGTGGCACTGTGTTTGCCTCTTGGCCGAAGAAGTGCTTTGGGCTTAAGCTGAGTTCAAGTTGAAAGGTGGTACCATTTTGTTGATAGCCAAAGAGTTCTTGGTGTAATCCAGAGAGATCGTTATGGGTATCAAACATTTTTTTGCAAATCGGATTGGAGAAGTTCAAAGTTGTACAAGGATCCAAGAGATGGATTCATGGTTTGCAAAATATTGCTGATGCAGTCACCAGGGGATGCAGTGCTGAAGACCTGGATGAACTCTCACAGTGGCAAAAAGGGCCAAAGTTCTTAAGTCAGCCTGTGAATGAGTAGCCAATGATATCTGCTAAAGAAATAGCAACTATTGTCAACGAAAGAATCAATAAGCCTCAGAAGAACATATTTGTTGCTGCCCTTGCAAATGTCAAAGTGATGAAACTGGAACCAGAGCAAGATTCCAACCAGGACTGAGTGAAGCAAAGAAGGGTTTGACATCCAGAGTTTTGTAGATATTAAGCAGTTCAGTAAGTTATCCAGGCTGATCAGAAGGGGCAGTTTCTTGGGAGTAATCAAGCTCTGCAGTAGGTGTCATCTCTGTAGGAGAGCAGGAAGATGCCGCAGCACAAAAGAATGCTACTTTTTCAGGCATGACTACGGACAGGCTGGTTGTCTTCAAAGAAAAAAGTTCCGGATTACTAATCTGTGGTGACCATGTGCAAAGTTTTAGAAAAGATCAAGTAGGAGGGGGCGCTGCGGAGACAGGGGGATGTAGACGTGTTTTCCAGTGGCTCCTCAGAAGGGTGACTTTTTATATAATTTTTACTTTTTAAGTGCACTTGATTTACCCTCTTTTTCGAACCAAACTTTTGTGCCAAAGCTGCTCGCCTATTATTTTAATTTTTAGTGTATGGCACAATGGCTAACCGCGGAAAAACCGAGCAATCTAAGTCAGGCCGCAGTAAACATCGGTCTTCTCCTGAGCTGGAAGCTACTTCACAGTCGGACACTAACGAAAGTTTATTGCTGGGTATGAGACGAATGATGGACGAGATGCGAACCGACATCCTTGACAAATTTGACTCTATTATTTCGGAAACTGTCCGAAGGGAGATAACGGTGGCTCTGGAAGTTTTTGATGGCAGGTTAGCTGCACAAGGAGAGACAATCGCGAATCTCGAACGTTCGGCGAACGATCACGATGGTAAGCTAACCGAGCTGCAGGCTAGCGTTAGCACGCTAACAGCACAGGTAGATTACCTGTCCAGGAAATGTGAAGACCTGGAAAGTCGCTCCAGATTAAATAATATCCGCTTGGTGGGACTTCCCGAGGGTCTGGAGGGCCCACGACCAACTGAGTTTGTGGCGCAGTTCCTGCAGGACCTACTCGGTCTTGATGAGAAACCTGTACTGGATCGTGCTCACCGTACCTTACGTCCCAGGTCCAAAGATGGCGAACCTCCGCGTCCACTTATTATTAGAGTTAACCTGTTCCAGGTTCGGAACGAGATTCTACGAAGAGCCGGAGAAATGTCTCCTCTTCTCCACATGGGTAAGAAGATTTCTATTTTCCCGGACTTCACAGCGGCGGTGGCGAAGAAAAGAGCGACATTCGCTAACGTGAAGAAGGAGCTCCACTGCTGCCCGAACATTAAGTTTGGACTTCTCTATCCGGCCACACTGCGCATTACACTGGCCAACGGTCAGACCCACAGGTTCGAGGATCCCGCTTTGGCGCTGGACTTTATTGAGAAGAAAGTGAAAAAGGTGGTGGCTCCAGATTCCCTCTAGCTAGCTAATTAGCTAACGTGCCATTGTTGCTGGTAACATCGCGGAATTCATGTTCCCGGTGTTGTTCTAAAACTTTCTCACAAGGTGAGCTTTATATTCTTTTAAGAAGATCTGATTATGTACTCTAATAGAGCTATGATGTCGATCTTTCTTTCTTGGTGCTACCTTTAGAAATATCGAAATTTAGATTGTGTGTGTGTAGTTATTTTATTCTCTTCTTTTTTAAGATATACTGTGCCTTCCTTTAGGTATTGTGAATGCAAATTAATATTGCCGGTGTTTTCAAGTTGTAGGTTTATGTTTCACTTACTAATCCTGTTTTTCCTACTTAGGGTTAGTGCAATTTGTTACTAAGGGTTAACTTTAATTTATTTATTTTTGTGCACGGTTATTGGATTTCCAATTTGTCACTCTTCATTAGGAACGTCTTGTAGTGATGGGCAGTAGGTTACTTGCACCATCCACGGACGTGCCAAGAAGATGGTGTGTTATGGGGTGGGTGGCGCGCCTCCAGTTTTGGGAGAGGCTTCTGCTAGGTTGGGTGGGGTGGGGTCTTGGTTTTTTATTTCAGTTATTTATTTTTCCTTTTTGTTTTATTAATTTTATTTTACATTCAGCTTACTTCACTTCCCACTTTATTGCGGAGTTCCACTTTGAGACAACATTCCTCTTTTACTCTAAGTTATGACCGGGGCTAATTCTGTATCGATCCCAGGTGGGGGCAACATTTTATTTGCTAGTCTCAACTGTAGGGGGCTCAACAATCCTATAAAACGTAGTAAGATCTTTCATTATCTTCATCACGCAGGTGCCCATGTAATATTCTTACAAGAAACACATCTCAAACCCTCAGACCATGTCAGACTTAAGAAGGGCTGGATCAATCAAACCTACCACTCTTCATTCTCAGGGAAAGCAAGAGGAGTAGCCATACTACTGCATAAATCTGTCCCTTTTGTACATACAAGTGTAGTATCTGACCCTAATGGGAGATTCGTAATTGTTACGGGCCAAATTCATAATACTTCAGTGGCTCTAATTAATATATATGCCCCCAATTATGACGATGAGGGTTTCTTCAAACGTCTCTTTTCATTGATTCCTGATTTGTCTACACATTATCTAATATTAGGGGGTGACTTCAATTGCTGGCTTAATCCCCACTTGGACCGCTCTTCTTCTACAGTTTGTGCTCCTTCTAGGTCGGCTAAGGCTATTTTATCTTTTATGAAAGAATATGCAGTTTCTGATGCCTGGCGTTTCTTCAATCCTACTAAACGTGAATACTCCTTTTTTTCTCAAGTTCACCATACCTTCACTCGCATTGATCTTTTTTTGGTGGATAATAGATTACTTTCATCCACATCAGATTGTAAATATGATGCCATTGCCTTATCAGACCATGCATCAATCTCAATTAATATATTTTTCAAGAAATTTAATCACACTAGAGCACCATGGCGGCTTAATACTCGACTTCTTTTGAATGAAGAGTTTAATAAGTTAATTTCACAACAGATTGACTTATTTATTAGCTTCAATAAAACCCCTGATATATCAGCGTCTTTGTTGTGGGAAACCCTGAAGGCTTATATAAGGGGGGAGATTATCTCTTACTTAGGCTATGAGAAAAAACTTAGAAAGCGAAAAGAGACTGAGTTGTTGCAGCATATTTTTCATTTAGACAATGAATACGCCATTAATCAATCCCCAGACTTATACAAGGAGCGTCTCTCTGTGCAAGCAGAGTATGACACTCTTATGACACATCAAGCTACAGAAATGATACTTCAATCCAGAGCTAACTATTATGAACATGGAGACAAGGCCAGCAAGTTATTGGCACACCAGATACGTCGGACAGCAGCTTCCCGTCAAATACTACAGATCCAAACAGTCTCGGGCAAAACCTCTGATCCCCTGGAAATTAACAAAGCCTTTAAGGAATTCTATGTGTCTCTTTACTCCTCTGATCTTACATCTTCTTCTGCTGAGTTTGATAATTTTTTTGACAAACTGCATATTCCCTCCATAGACACATCCATTGCTGAGGATTTAGAGAAGCCAATCACCATTGCAGAACTTAGATCGGCACTGATGTCTCAGCAAACTGGAAAATGTCCCGGACCTGATGGATTTCCTTGTGAATTCTATAGAAAGTTCTGGGATAAACTGGCTCCATTATTGCTAGACATGTATAATGAATCGTTTGACTCTGGCTGCCTTCCTCAAACCCTTTCACAAGCCACCATCTCACTGCTTTTAAAAAAGGGCAAAGATCCTTTGTGCTGCTCATCCTACCGCCCAATCAGCTTGTTGAATGCAGATTTTAAACTTTTATCAAAATTGTTGGCTGTAAGACTGGAATCTACCCTCCCAAGCATCATCTCTGCAGACCAAACAGGATTTATCCGAAACAGACACTCTTTCTCTAACCTTAGATGTCTGTTTAATATAATTTATAACACTCCGGATCCCTCAGCTCAGGAGGTCCTCATATCACTCGATGCTGAAAAGGCTTTTGATAGAGTGGAATGGCCCTATCTTTTTCATACACTGGGAAGGTTTGGCTTTAAAACAAACTTCATTTCATGGATTAAGATACTTTACTCCTCACCGCAAGCATCTGTTAGAACAAATAATACTCAATCTGAATATTTCCCCCTCTATCGTTCGACTAGACAGGGTTGCCCCTTAAGCCCTTTATTATTTGCGCTTGCAGTTGAACCTCTTTCAATTGCACTTAGGTCTAACACTCAGATTACTGGAATTGTTAGGAATGGGCGGGAGGTGAGAGTGTCCCTTTATGCAGATGACCTCTTGTTATATATCTCTAATTTACCAGTTTCAATCCCTGCTGCTCTTACTATTCTTCAATCATTCTCTGAGATTTCTGGTTATAAATTAAATTTGAATAAAAGTGAATTATTTCCCATTAGTACTGCTGCTAGGAATTACCCTCTTTATAGCTTACCCTTTAAAATTGCCCATCATTTTACATATCTTGGTGTCTCTGTCACATCTAAATTTGAAGATCTTTTAAAGGCTAATTTTGTTTCCTTGCTATCTAAGGTTCGAGAGGATTGTGAACGGTGGTCCATTCTCAATCTGTCCCTGACTGCACGTGTTAATACGGTGAAAATGAATATTTTACCACGTTTTTCTTACCTATTTCAATGCATACCAATATTTCTGCCTCAGTCATTTTTTCAGAAAGTTGACTCTGTGATCTCTGAGTTTATCTGGAACAAGAAAGTTCCAAGACTACGCAAACAATACTTACAAAGACCAAGAAAACTGGGTGGGTTAGCCTTACCACATTTTAGGTTTTATTACTGGGCATCTAATATTAGGATCCTCAAATACTGGCTTCAGTCCGAACCATCAGATGCTCAAATCAATTGGTTGGCAATAGAAGCAAATTCGGTCAAACCTACATCTCTGAGAGCTTTAGTGCACTCTGCTATTCTGTCTTCCACTTTGCCTTATACTAAAAATAGGATTGTTAGAACTACTCTCAGAATTTGGGTGCAGTTTAAACGGTACTTTGGGTTACAAACTTCTTCCACCTATGCCCCGCTGGCTGCAAATCACCAGTTCCCTCCATCTCTGGTTGATGATCTGTTCTCTATGTGGTCAAAAGCTGGCATTCACTCTTTTAAAGACCTATACATAGACAATGTCTTTGCCTCTTTCTCACAACTGCTTCAGAAATATTCTCTTCCTCAGCATCATTTCTTTAGATACTTGCAGGTGCGTAGCTTTGCTCATCATACCTTTCCCACATTTCCCAATCTACCCCCAGACTCTGTTTTAGATGACCTTCTTAAACCAACTCCATCTCTGAAAGGTTCGGTTTCTCATACTTACAATCAGATTTTTAATATATGTACTAATTCACTAACCCCTCTGAAGACACTCTGGGAAGAGGATTTGGGACAGGAAATTCCTGATGAGATTTGGGGGGAGGTTTTGCTGCGAGTTCACGGATCAACTATTTGTGCTAGACTTGGCCTCATACAGTTTAAAATCTTACACCGTTCATATTACACTAAGCTGCGGTTATCACAAATCTATGAGGGCGTCAGTCCTTTGTGTGACCGATGTCAGCAGTCCCCTGCCAATATTATTCATATGTTCTGGCTTTGCCCTTCTTTACACCAGTACTGGACTGAAATATTTGACATGTTGTCAGAATTTGTGGGGAAAAGAATAGAGCCCAACCCGCTTGGGGCATTGTTTGGGGTTTTCTCCTCACCTTCTTCATTGTCTGTTCATCAAAGGGACATGCTGGCCTTCTCTACCTTACTGGCAAGAAGACTCATTACAACAAACTGGAAATCCTCGAAACCTCCCAGCCAAATTCACTGGATACGAGATATTCTTTATTTTGTTAAACTGGAAAGGATAAGACTTTCACTTAGGGGTTCCCTTAAGACATTTAAAAAGATATGGGGTCCTTTCCTTGATCTGGTTAAGAATAAGAATTTCCCTTCTGGTCCTGGGTGATTCAGTCCGCATCTCGGTGGAGCTCTGCAGAAGTGGTTTTAAATTTATTTACTTATTTATTTATTTTTGTATAGGTTGATGGTGGGGGTGGATTGTAAGCTGCTTTTTTTTTTTTTTTTGGTTTTGTGTTTTTTCTTTTTTTTTTTTTTTTTTTTTTTCCCTCTTTTTTATTTTTCTTTTTTTTCTTTTTTTTGGGTATATCTGAATGTGTATGTATGTATCAATGTGTATATATATATGTGTGTGTGTGTGTGTGTGTGTGTGTGTGTGTGTATATATATATATATATATATAATATTTTTATATTATTATTATCCTTTTTCTTCTGTTTGGTTGTTTGAGAGTTTGAGCTGTTTTCTTTTGTAACCTTCTGAGAATATTGCTATTGCCTATGCTCTAATTCTAATAAACAAAGTTTAAAAAAAAAAAAAAAAAGAAAAGATCAAGTAGGTACCTTATGATGCATGGGTATCCACATTGATAGTCCAAGAAGTTAATCAGGAAAGTCATAATGGGGTTGCTGGACCCTGCTCAAGATGAGGAGAAAGGCATAAAAAAAATCTGGTCTGATCCAGGCAGTAATTTTTTTGGGAGCAAAATCGGTTTTGGAGGAGATGTACAGATTCTTGGAAAATGGTGAGTTCCAAATGGCACTTTACATGGCTGCCAACCTTGCAAATGAGCATCCATTTGATGCAAGGATGCAGAGTCAGGGAGACTGCATTTAGTATGTCACACCCAATAGTCTGCTACTTGGTCGGGTGTTGCCAACTGGCAATGGGAGAACTGGTAACTTAACTTGCTATCTATAAAGGAGACTAAGAGCAATGCAGGTCGTGGTGAATATGTTTTTTGGAGGGCTTGGTGTCAACTTAAAAGTGGCACACTGGACAGAGGAATGTCTCGGATTGGGACATTGTATGTGACCAGAATGCATTGAGCGGTCAATTTAGGCTTTGTAGGGTAGTGAGTGCTAATCCGGACAGCAAAGGTAATTGTGCAGGATGTAAATGTATGGATTGTCCCTAGTTATCCTGTGGCTGTAGGTGAAGCAAGAGTAGTAGGAAAGCATCCAAGTAACAGACAAGTAGGCCCTGTTCCAGCCACTATTCTTCACAGGGATGTAAGGCAGCTAGTTGTTTTGCTGCCTGTTAAAGAACATCCTAGTTAATTTAGTTTGTCTTAAGGATGGCTGGATGGGAAGAACCAAGAGAGCTGGCGATCTAAACAATGGTTCATTGGAGTAGCTCGACTTGGAAGTGTCAAGTTAAACTTGTGACAGGACTTTATAAGGATATTAAATTAATAAAATTAAAAGGAAGAGAGAAGATAGGTTAGAGGGCACTTTCAAGGACAGCAGGTGCGTCCAGTAGGTGATTGACCGGCTGTCTTTGTGGTGGCTTGTTCAGGTGCTGTGCAGTGGTTATCTACGACATCTGGGGACACAGCCGGTAGGAGATTTCTTATACTAATTGCTGCTGAATGGTGTTTCCTGCATCACTTTATGCAAGATTTTATGCACCTCTGTTGCATTTCCTCCACTGCTGGGCTAAACAGGTTCTTATCTTACTATCCACTGGGATGTCACTGAGACTGGACAAGTTTAGACACAGAGCATCAAGAGTGAAGTCACATTAAGTGCTCTGTCAGAAAGCACAGATGATCTAAACATTTTCTGTCACATGGAGGCGATGATGCATTACTGGAGCATTATTGTGAAATGTATCGCATTTTATTTCAATTTATTTTAAAATGTCAGCCCAATGGTGTTGTCTCAATGGCCTTTTTATTTCATAATGCAACATTTCACCAGATAGACTTCGTCTGTCAATCAAGAGAGACAGAACAGTGCTAGATGTGTGATTAGCTGCTCCATACAAAAACACATGAAGCACATGAAGTGTCAACTTAGGTCTTCTGCTGCAATGTGTTCTCCTATGCAATAAGTGGCAAAAATAAAACGGGCTTTTAAAAACCTGTACATTGTAAGGTATATATATATAGAGAGAGAGAAAGAGAGAGATAGAGAGAGAGCAGTCCAAGCTCCTGTGGTTCTTTTTTATAATTTTCATTTTATCTCACATATAAACCAGTAATGTTTTGTATGTGTAATGTGGTTGAACTGAGGTTATTTAAGCCAAATAAATAGAGAGAAACCGCAGCGGCGATTTTCTTTTTTCCCGATGGGACTTCCTTCTCTTTGTGCTTCACCAGAGTTTCCCCCTACTACACACCGTCCCAAACTATTACAAAAAGGGCTCACAGGGTCACGGCTGTATGGAAATTAACTTTTGAACCAGCACATTGATTCTGGCTATACAAGCAGTCTGGTGAGCAGGCATCCAGGAAAACGAATAGATGAAGAAGGATCAGCCAGTAGGCGTGCAGGTCCAGTCTACTGGCACTGAGTGATAGACAAAGTAATTCTGTTGGAAAGTCACATTATAAAAATAAAAAGACCATCCAGAAAACGGATTTTTTGCAATAAAATACTGATTCTTTGAAGACCATTAAAAATAATGATCATAAAATAATATTTCAAAATAATATGTAATATGCAATATATTTCACAATAATTGGCTGTCAAAATGTGTTCAGTTATTTCACTATTTTATGTTCCTATTATATACAATTATCTTATTTATTAATATGTTTTTCTATTTCATTATGTCCTATTTGATTATTTAATTTTTAACAGTTTGGAGTTCCAGTCAGTTCCCATACATTTTAACCATCTTTGCTCACATTCATATATATGAGAACTATTTATACTGTATATACTCTTCTAAACACCCTTATAACATGAATTTAGTTACTATTCATTTTAATAACTTAATAAAAAAAATGGTTTTCTGCATCAGCATATATGATGTCAAGGGTGTTGACATCTTGTGGAAATTACAATATTACTTTTTTTTTTTTCATTTTACTGCATAGTTGTAGTGAAAAGACTACAACTTCTCTTAAGCCTTCTCTTAAGGCTATATATTTTTAGCTATACGGCTTATTTCGTTTTTTGTTTAGTTAAGGCTTTTCTATTGACCTGTTATGCTTGAGACACATCTGATTTAAAAAAAAAAATGGAGATATATTGAGTTCTTGAGTTGGACAGAACTTTAAAAAGGCCATTACTTAAATAAAAATATACACTATTCTAATAGTATTTTTTTCATACCTGCATTTGCATTTCTCAACAGTTTTACACCATGAATTCTTATCTGGGACAATGTTGTTTTTGGGTCCAGGCATCTTAGAGGTTAGAAAATAAAAAGTAGACCGGTGGATTGATAATTAGTTTTTAATTTGACTGCAGCATAGACACGACGGATGAATGAAGTATTGTCCAACATGTCGTGGATCGTGTGTAAAGCTCTCTTCATCTCTTGCCTCCACGTTGCCACCTCAAACCAGCCGGGGGCGCCACTTGACGCTTCCTCGAAACGACCTAATCTGTTGAAGTAGAAGAAGACGCGACTTCCTCTGGAAAAACATGGCGGTCTACGGTCCCGTGGTGAAGATCCACCCGGTGGTTTTGGCTTCTATTGCTGATTCGTACGAGCGACGGAATGAGGGGGCCACTCGCGTCATCGGGACCATATTAGGTGCGTCGCCCCGGTACTTTGTACCCGGAATGAAGCGGCGTCTGCGCCGGTGTAGCCTGGCGTGGCGATGCTGCGTGTCACAATGGGTGTTCCTGAGGGACCAGCGTTCGCCCGTGCCGCGTGTTTTTACGTCTCTGTCCTTCTGTCTCGTGTCCACAGGAACTATTGACAAACACTCGGTTGAAATTACCAACTGCTTTTCGGTCCCTCACAACGAGTCGGAAGATGAGGTGAGAGCCGCGGAAATGCGGTCCTAATAACAGCGTTTCGCATCACGTTACATGTAATTACATGCTCATTTCCCTCCTCGAATCCTCCCCAGGTTGCTGTTGATATGGAGTTCGCAAAGAATATGTATGAGTTGCACAAGAAGGTGTCCCCAAGTGAAGCCATTGTTGGGTGGTAATGGCACCACCATCTGTGGTTCTTTTTTTTTTTTTCCTCGCAGTCTTTCTCTTCTGCCTTTGTTGCTCCTCCAGGCCGTGCTGAAAATGATCTGTTGGTTCCAGGTACGCTACGGGATTCGACATCACCGAACACTCAGTCCTGATCCATGAATACTACAGTCGTGAGGCGCAGAATCCCATTCACCTTACTTTGGATACCACGTTACAGAATGGCAAAATGAACGTCCGCGCATACGTCAGGTAGGTCTTCCTCTGCCTGGACGAATGTGCGTGTTGTGCGCGTCCTTTTATTGATGTCTGTGTTTTTTAGGTTAATTAGACTTTAACATTCTCTGCAGTGCAGTTCAAAAGTGTTTATTTTATTATTGTACCCTGGCTGGAAACGTGTTTTATTGCTCATTTCTCTATATGTGTATTGGCAATGATTCTATACATGCATACATACGTATTTATTGCTTTTGTAAGGCCACTGCTGCGTGAGAGACTTTGCACACATGCACTGTACCTGTGTACTTGTCATGTGACCTATAAATGCAATTTGATTGTTTGATGGTCTCATTATACAATGGCAGTGTTAAATTTAGTTGTTTTATTAGGTTAGAACACAAATGTCCCAGTTGATATTTTTTGGTGTTATTTGTTGTCAGTGCTCAGATGGGCGTACCTGGAAAGACCGTCGGTGTGATGTTCACTCCTCTGACAGTGAAACACATTTATTACGACACAGAGAGAATTGGAAGTGAGCACTTACATCACTCATGTGAAATGGATAGATGTGTATCAGCCATTTATTAATGTGCATTGATTGCTTTTCAAATTAATTTATTGCTCTTCTTGTGATATTCTAGTTGATCTTCTTCATACAACCTGCGCATCTCCAAGCCGTACAAACGGCTTGACTTCTGACTTGGCCCAAGTTGGCACATCTGCAGCACGAGTTCAAGACATGCTGACCACTGTGCTGGCATACATTGAAGATGTGCTGGTGAGTTATTCTTGTTTTAATCTAATTTATTTTATGATAGTTTGTGACTGTTTGCTAGGACCTTTATGCTTTTGCCCAATTTTAGCACATCAGACTGACTAGTTGTTTGCTCAGTCAGGGAAGGTGATTGCTGATAACAGTGTCGGTCGTTGTCTTATGGACCTGCTCAACAAAGTGCCATTCATCCCTGCGGAAGACTTTGAGAGCATGCTCAACTCCAACATCAACGTAAGCTCCTGTAGCACCCATCTTTACATCGTCATGCAGTTAAGAATGTTTTTCCTGACGTTCGTTTTATTTCTTCTGTAGGATCTTCTAATGGTGACATACCTGACAAACCTCGCTCAAGCTCAGATTTCCCTGAATGAAAAACTGGTGGTTTTGTGAAGATGAATGGAAAAATAAAGATTTATCATTCCGAAATTTGCAATGTCTTTTTCTTACCCTGTAATACAAAAAAATACATCATAAAATGGAGCTTAGAATTCAAAAGATGCTTTTGTTTAGACTTTCTACAAACTGTAATTTTGTTTTTAAACTTTTTTTTTTTAATTAATGACATAAAAGCAGGTACGGAGGGGGGGGGGGGTGTTGTATGTTTTCTTCTACTGAACAGCATCAGCGATACGAGGATCTGGGAATGATCCCTGACCTGAATCTGAGTAGAAGTGGAAGAGGGAACCTCTGACCCTCCGACGACCTCCGTGAAGCCAGCTTCGTGGCCGTAGGCGCTGGCAGCAAGCCCGCGTGACGTCACGCCGCTCTTTTGACGTCACGTAACCCGGAAGGACGGCGGCGAGGGGGCTCCGAAAATGGCTCCGTTTCGCTGCCGGCGAGACCCGTGCGGGTTTGTCTGTTTAATTTTGACGTATTTCAGCGTGTTTTACGCCGACTACGTGATCATACAGTACGTGCTACTACCCGCGTTCTCCGGCAGGTGAGTGCCCGCGCCGGGCGTCTGCGGTGCGGCTGGTACCGATGGCGGGTCTCCCTGTATGACGCCGCAGTCGCCCCGGGTTTATTTCTCACACCTGTACGCTGAAGGACCCACGTCTCTCCCTGCGTGGATGTTCCTAGAAAGTAGGTGCCACTGGTTTCCATGGAAACGGTTCCATTCTTTAGCACTTGTGCAGAATTCGGAACGCTGCGCTGAAACGAAACAACTGAACGAGCTAGAAGTGTAGCAGCCAATGGCGGAGTCAGTCTGGTTGGTAGGTCGATGTATTTATTGCTGACTATGCTTCCGTTTCCCTCAGTGTATGGTGCACGCTGCACGGAGCGGTGTTTAATGGAATACTGCTGTTGCTTTTGGCCTGTCATTCAAAGGCAGTCTTCTCTGATCCAGGTGAGTTTGGAGAGAATATCTTCACATATTCACTCTGTGATTTAATATGTCCTTCCATAAACCTGGCTCTGCTTTTCTATTAGAATCTTACAGTGCAGATCTCGTCATTATATCAACATTTGATATTTAAGATCCTTGTAATTACAGGGAGTGCATAATTATTAGGCAACTTCCTTTCCTTTGGCAAAATGGGTCAAAAGAAGGACTTGACAGGCTCAGAAAAGTCAAAAATAGTGAGATCTTGCAGAGGGATGCAGCACTCTTAAAATTGCAAAGCTTCTGAAGCGTGATCATCGAACAATCAAGCGTTTCATTCAAAATAGTCAACAGGGTCGCAAGAAGCGTGTGGAAAAACCAAGGCGCAAAATAACTGCCGATGAACTGAGAAGTCAAGCGTGCAGCTGCCATGATACCACTTGCCACCAGTTTGGCCATATTTCAGAGATGCAACATCACTGGAGAGCCCAAAAGCACAAGGTGTGCAATACTCAGAGACATGGCCAAGGTAAGAAAGGCTGAAAGACGACCACCACTGAACAAGACACACAAGCTGAAACGTCAAGACTGGGCCAAGAAATATCTCAAGACTGATTTTTCTAAGGTTTTATGGACTGTTGAAATGAGAGTGAGTCTTGATGGGGCAGATGGATGGGCCCGTGGCTGGATTGGTGAAGGGCAGAGAGCTCCAGTCCGACTCAGACGCCAGCAAGGTGGAGGTTTGGACTGGTATCATCAAAGGTGAGCTTGTGGGGCTTTTCGGGTTGAGGATGGAGTCAAGCTCAACTCCCAGTCCTACTGCCAGTTTCTGGAAGACACCTTCTTCAAGCAGTGGTACAGGAAGAAGTCTGCATCCTTCAAGAAAAACACGATTTTCATGCAGGACAATGCTCCATCACACGCGTCTAAGTACTCCACAGCGTGGCTGGCAAGAAAGGGTATAAAAGAAGAAAAACTAATGACTTGTTCACCTGATCTGAACCCCATTGAGAACCTGTGGTCCATCATCAAATGTGAGATTTACAAGGAGGGAAAACAGTACACCTCTCTGAACAGTGTCTGGGAGGCTGTGGTTGCTGCTGCACGCAATGTTGATGATGAACAGATCAAAACACTGACAGAATCCACGGATGGCAGGCTTTTGAGTGTCCTTGCAAAGAAAGGTGGCTATATTGGTCGCTGATTTGTTTTTGATTTGTTTTTGAATGTCAGAAATGTATATTTGTGAATGTGGAGATGTTATATTGGTTTCACTGGTAAAAATAAATAATTGAAATGGGTATGTATTTGTTTTTTGTTAAGTTAATAATAAAAATTATGCACAGTAATAGTCACCTACACACACAGATATCTCCCTAAAATAGCTAAAAATAAAAACTACTTCCAAAAACATTCAGCTTTGATATTAATGAGTTTTTTTGGGGTTCATTGAGAACATGGTTGTTGTTCAATAATAAAATTATTCCTCAAAAATACAACTTGCCTAATAATTCTGCACTCCCTGTAGTAGACAGGTATTTAATGCCACACCCACAATGCTCGTGTGTTCTCTCTTTGGCAGGAATGGTCCCTCTCCCTGAAACCGCCATCGACTTTTCAGACCTGAGATCACAATCCAACCGCATGAATGAGAGGGTACAGTAAAACTGCTGTTTCCCATGTGTGACTGCTGTTTGATGCATACTGTGTGTGTTGCAATGATTTTGTGAGAAGATGTTACAAACAGTATGCAGCAGACTGTGTTCTGTGAGCGAGTTTTCCTTGTTTTTTTTTTTACGTTTTAGGGGTGTGAAGGCTGGACTGTGTGCAGTAGGTGTGAGACATATCGGCCTCCTCGTGCTCACCACTGCAGAGTTTGTCAGCGCTGCATCAGACGCATGGACCACCACTGCCCCTGGTCAGTCATCGATCTGTGTTCTGTTGTTCTCTACAATCTTTCTATGTCATCGTTATAAATAAAAAATAGTCACACAGAAGCATGCCTCGTGGCTAATGAAATTGTCATGAATAATTGTTGATTTGTTTTTTAAATAGTCATGAATGTAATGGTTAGCAAACAAAATAAATAGGAGAACTAAAATGCAAATCAGTGTTCACTTTGTGCTTCTCTTTTTCTTTCAAGGATAAATAACTGTGTTGGAGAGCTAAATCAGAAGTATTTCATTCAGTTTCTCTTCTACACAGGTAAGAAATTCAAGAATTCAGTGTGTGTAATATTACCAGTTCATGTATGCTTGAAAAATAAAAAAATATTAGATTAAATGATTAGATCAAAAGAGATGTATACCTGCTAGGATAATACATATTTGAAACTATATACTTTGTCATATTTGACTTTTCATATTCTCTGTGTGTCCAGGCATGGCCAGTCTGTACTCCATGGCATTGGTTGTATCAGCTTGGGTGTGGAGAATACGGAGTGAGAGAGAGGGTGATGGAGAAAGGGACAAAGAGGAAGAAGAGGCATCCAGCAAGCATCTTATAGTGTAAGTCAAATGAAAACAAGAGGTCGTGTGAACCGTAATTTTACAGGTTAAAAACCGCAGAATTTATAGCTTCCTTGTTTTCTTTCTTTCGTAGGGCACACTACATTATTCTCCTAGTGGAGTCAATTTTATTTGGTGTTTTTGTCATGGTCATATTTTATGATCAGGTAAGCTGAACCAGGCCAAATAGTCACAACGCAGACATTCCTGATAAACTGTGCTCATGGCAGCACTTATATAAATAACCATAGACATCCAAATATGTCATATGTAATCTTTATTTTGCACTCTGATCAAGTTGTCAGGATTCATCTTGTGGAGCCCAGTAAACTCCTCAAAGCTTTTAAAATATTCTAATGAAAAATGTTTGTTGAATTAACAAGTTCCATTATCACCAGAAGCAGTCTGGTGTTGAGCTATGACAATGGAACAATGTTTGCACATGTGTTTTTTGGTTTGTTTCTTCAGTTTTCTCTTTTTCTCTTGTTCATAGCTGGTTTCCATAGTAACAGATGAAACGCCCATAGAACAAATGAGAAACAGGCTAATGAAGGACAGAGCTAACAACACATTCCAAACACACATCCCACATACCCGCAAACCAAAACTTGCACTGCTCAAAGAGGTTTTCGGGAGAGGTGAGAAAATACTGACAGTGTGTTCTGTGTGTGTGCCAATCCAAATAGATTAATGTGATTTAAAAAGTGTACTTGAATGTATACAGGGTGGATGTGGGTGTGTGACACTGAGACATCTGTTCCTCTCTGTATTACAGGCTCTGTGCTGTGTTGGCTGTTACCACTCCACACCAGCCCCCCATCCGTGGGGGGGGTCAGTTACACTGCTCTTCCTGATTATGATGTGTAACACACATTAATATTGTTGTTTGGTTCACATCAAAGGCATATCAGGGTAGCCAACTTTTACAGTTGTGCGGAACTGTGATGTTTTGACAAAGTTGTATTGGGACACACGCTTCCAATCCTACAGTGCATGCAAACACAAACAAGATTAGTATATTACTGGTTTGTACTTATACCTCCACATATACTGACATTCAGAATGAACAAGTTGCTTCGCTTACTGACGGTGTGTCTGTATTGTTTATTCATTTTCATGTTTTATGATCCCACTCGTTTCAACCTGTGTGCAATTAACTTGGTGTAAAATCTTTTGTTGTTTCTATATTGTGTTGACGTAACAGGATTATTTATAAGTATGCATTTTATACTGTCTTATTTTTAAGGGAAAGTGTCTTATGTGGCAGCAGAAGTGTTTTGTAGAGCTGCACACACGGCAGAGAAGACATCATTTTCAATGATGTTAATGTTTACATTGATATATATTTACTGTATTTGAACTGTCTATGCTGCTCTGAGTTATGTAAATTAAAGATGTTTTATTGAGAAGTGTGTGTTTCCTCTACTCACAAGCAGTTATGCAGATAAATAGCCATAGTCAACGGACAGACCACAAATGAATTTAAATGTATTAAAATGTTGAAATGTGGCATTTTTTGTGAAAGACAGATTTATACCGCCATTTATTTGACCAGGCCACCGGGGAAGTGCGCGCTTATTGGCCGGTTCTCGGGTCACGTGCCGGTGTTGTTATTTTCTTTCACCACTTCCTGGAGCGCGCAGTCATGTGATCATGTGATGTTTCTTTGCGTTTCACTGCTTTCTCTTCTCCTCGCATCCTCTACATTCCGCGCGAAAGAAACTCGCCGGACGTGATCCGCCACTGCTGAAGCCCGAGTCCGCGGAATGGCAGACGGCGAGCGATCCCCCTTGCTGTCTGGCACCCGGGATGGACCGAACGGGGTGTCACCTGGAGACGGTCCCTACGGACTACCGGCCAAACCGCAGAGTGAGTAGAAACGAGCTGAAAGTTGTTGGGAGACCAACTGGCTATTCAGAAATGTAAATCTGCACAGGTCTTAAATCAACAGCATCAACAGATAATCAGGAGTCTCCCACTCACATGGCCAGTGGGGGACACCCATGTCTTGACTGGGAGGACAATGTACAGAAGGCTTGGTTTTGAACCAGAATGTCTGCTTTGCCATGCCAGCAAACAGCCATTGTGCTTATCACTGATTGGTTTGTTGAGGCTGTTGAATACCTGGATTCTTATCAGAGTTGCAGATTACTCTGTTTCAAAGTAGGTCAGAGTTTACTAGAAGCCAGATGTGGGATTTTACAGAATTAATTTGTGTAGCTCGTCTTATTCAGAGTATTATTCAGACTTTGCAGGTTCTCTGGTTAATAGTAGAGAGATCCTGAAATCTAAAAAAAAGGAAGCTTATAGTTACATATTTGCTGCGGAGACTATTAAATGGATGCGCTGTTGATGTTGTTTCTCTTTCATCCTCCACCCGTGTCAGGTTTCCCACCATTCCCCACCCCTCCTATGTCCACCACTTTGCTGGGTGAAGCTCCCCCACCCTACTCCCCGGTGGGGTCTCCAGAGAGTGGTAGTGCACCGGTCATCAGTTGCAGAGTCTGCCAGAGCCTCATAAATGTAGAGGGCAAGATGCACCAGCATGTGGTGAAGTGTGGTGTCTGCAGTGAAGCCACAGTATGTGCGCACACACACACTATTATGCTTATAATTTCAGACATAAAAATATGGGTTAATCAGTTCATTTATGTTAGTGGGCAAAATGTTTTCTTTCATTTTGTCCATAACATTGAGATTGTTGATTAGCTGCTAAGACCAGTCACATGATCAAAATCTCACCTGATCCATTACTCCCTCGCTCAATCTCTATCAAAAAACGCTTAGTCCAGTTAGCCATTAGCCACAGCCAAGTCCATCCCGGGACCCTGGGTGGGGACTTATCCATTTGCTCACACATATGGTCAACTTAGAGTCATGCTTTTGGACACAAGAGGAAATGCAGGTGCATGCAAACTCTGTACACACTCTTACAGGGATTCGAACTAACAACCTTGGAGATGTGAGGCCACAGTGTGCCCCATTGAAGAAATGAAATTTTTTTTCCAAACATAGCATCAATATATATTGTTATCGCTCACCTCATAACCACACTTATCTTTAATCTTGTGAATGTTTTGCTGTGATTGACTAAAAACAGCCTTCAGCAAAGGATTGCATCCTAAATTAGGCTTTTGTCTCTTACAGCCCATAAAGAACGCCCCTACTGGAAAGAAGTATGTTCGCTGTCCCTGTAACTGCCTGCTCATCTGTAAGGTCACTTCCCAGAGGATTGCCTGTCCACGACCATACTGGTGAGGACAAGAACAGGGACCCACTGTGTCAAGTCTCCACTCGTTCTCAGCCATTGACTTATCTGCTCCAGAGCTAGAATAGATGGGCTGAAGCCTAATCCTTAATCAGATGTGGGATAAGAATGAATAGTGGGAATTTCAATGAGTCTTAAGGAAAGAGGCTATTCTGTGCCTTGGGTCCTAAGCTGGAGAAGCTTCTTAAAAATAGCACATTTTCTTCGTTATGAAAGGAATTTTAGAGTGATTATGCACAGTTCTGAAATTAATTTGTCCAACAAAAGAATAGCATTTGTTTGGTCCAGAGTTGTTACAGGAAGTAGGAAGTTGTTTGTAAATTGTCATAGAAGTTACAGGAAGAATTACCAACTATTCCTTGGTCAGTAAAGAGTGTCTGTGTATTTGCAGTAAGCGGATCATTAATCTGGGCCCAGTCCACCCAGGTGCTGGGAGTCCCGTGCCTCAGAACACTGGCGCCAGGGTCTCCTGTGGACACTGTGGCAACACCTTCTTGGTAGGAGTCTTCACACTGTAGTTGTGAAAATGATGCTCAGAATGTCTGCATGACTTTTCATAGCATTTACATTACATTTCCTATAGCCTATCTTTTTCTATTCCAGTGGACTGAATTTACAGACAGGACGCTGGCCATATGTCCTCACTGCAGAAAAGTGTATGTTGATCCTCTTCATGTGTGTGCACACAAATAGTAACAGGAATAAAACTTTTCATTTTGTCATAAATATTAACATTGTTATTGTTGTTTTGCAGCTCTTCAATTGGTCAGAGGTACCCCAGAAAGCAGGCCTTACTGTTTTTCATGTGTTGTTTGCTTTGGACCGTATCTTTAGCAGGGTTAATAGTAAGTCTTCCCTAATTTTGTGTAGATACTCAATTTTTGACATAAAAAAGCCAAATGTCAGTGACACTAACAAGGTTTATTTGAATTTTAACCATGAGTATGTGTCAGTGTTATCTGACAATAACAGTATCTGTGTTAATGAGTTAGGATGTACAGTTAGACATTTTACACAAGCCCTTTCAAAACCTTTGTTAGTGTCATTCTTTAGTCTTTGCTCTTGTATTCTGTTCAAATTTTTTATTCCACTCTCCACCCTTACTTCCTCCAGGCAGGAACCTGGAAGCCAGCTAAATCCAATCCGAAGATCTACACTTCATGGGCGTTGTTCATATTGTTTATTCTCTTCAGTCTTTTCAGAGCCATCTACTGGACCTTCATGAAGATCAGCGAACCACTACAGATCTATGCATAGATTAAGCAGGGAAAGGAGGATAGAAATGTATGTAGGATTCTGGAGCTTAAAGAAAGGAGGAAACGTGGGTCTTCAAATTGGGAAAATTCTGATATATATAAGGAATAAGCTTTTAATTAAATTATTTTAAATGGAAGATTACATTTTTGTCATACTGATCTTTGTCTTTTATGGGATATTTTATTTTCTTTGCCTGAACCTCTCTTTTGTGTCTGATGGCTTTAACCTTGTTTGTGTTTACCATGAATTCTGGTCCACCCCTGAAAGCTTAGTCCTGTGGTATGTTTGCACTGTGGAGAAGGTGTTGTAATTTATTTAAATGAAGTTGTGATGCAGCCTCTGAAACGACCAACAGGGGGCTCTACTGAGCGCTGTCCTGCTAACAGCCCTGGGACTAAAAGCTTTTGTTCTAAAGTGAAGTGATTGTCATTGTGATACACAGCAGCACAGCACACAGTGAAATGTGTGCCCATCACCCTTAGGCCATGACAGACATCCGGGGGAGCAGTGTGTGGGGATGGTGCTTTGCTCAGTGGCACCTTGGCGAATTGGGATTCGAACAGGTTCTGATTATGGGGCTGCTTCCTTAACCGCTAGGCCACCACTGCCCTGCACTAGGCCACCACTGCCAATGCTTCAGCCTTCAGAAAGGTTCTATGTTTACAGGTTGTTTCTTTCCCAGTCCTGCGTCACACTATGGTCACAGTTACAAATGCTGTTTCTTATTTTTATTAAGTTAAGTCCAACTGTTCTTGGTGGTATTCCACAAATCAAGATTTCTCAGTTAGTTGGAGGGTCCAATAGGATTTGAATGTTAAAGAACATTGCTAGATGCTGTTGATGTTATGATGATTATTGAAAATGTTGTATATCTTGTCTGCTTTGAAAACACACATTCAAATTTACATTTGTGCTGCATTCATTGCACTATTGTTATTTTAATCAGCAGGCACATGTTCACATGTTATATTTTGTTAATTATTATTACTTTGATAATCATGTGATTATTTTTTGTATTTTGTTTTACTGGGTTTGCATTTTCCTTCCTGTGTTCAGTTTTTTTGATTCATTAATCTTAATCATTGCTCGACTAAACCTTTTTAACAGACCTTGTGTGTGTGTAATTTATTATGGGTACTAGCTCTAGCTCCTTGTGATTTGTAGGTAGATTAGTGATTAATAATTTAGTTCAACATTTATCAATATCCGTAACAATGGGGTTGATTCCAAACAAATCTTTTCTCCAGATAGGATAAGGGACTGTTCAACTTTAATCTGGTCTGTATTCTGTAATTCAGAGCCAGTGTACCCACCCTGAGCAAGAAAAGACAACATAAATTTCATTCATCACATATTTTTTTATTTAATCCAGATCTTCATATGCAAGCTAAAAATCATCCTGTTAAAATAATTTAACTGATAAGATCTCTTATGTCACTTTCTACGCGAATGGTATCTACAGACCGGGTCCTAGTGAACCAAATTAGGGATTTCAGTGTTAGCAACTTAGTTGTCACCTCAGCACAGCACACAGTGAAATGTGGTCTCTGCATTTAACCCATCACCCGTGGTGAGCAGTAGGCAGCCATGAAGAGCAGTGTCTGGGGACGGTACCTTGCTCAGTGGCACCTTGAGGATTACAGGTCAGCTTCCTTACCCGCTAGGCCACCGCTGCCCCAAACCACTTATGTAAGTTGCTCTGGATAAGAGTGTCTGCCAAATGCTATAAATGTTAATATTTCATAAGTTGCCTAATCATTTGTTAAGGTACAAGGGAAACTTCTTTACCCATTCTCTTTTTCAACATTAGAAGCCATTTTGTGTTCATGATACAAATTCTAATTTCTGCTTTGGACTGCAGATGGAGACAAAGCTTAACTTCTCTTGAAAGCATGTAAGCATGTAGCATCAGTTTTAATTCACTTTCATTCAAAGTGTCTTAGTTCCAGCTACAATGAATTTTAAAAACACTGTGTTTGAGGCATGTGAAAGGCAGTAGCTTGCACTCTTGAAATAATGGATGGTTTTGGTCCTCTCTTTGACTCTTTAGAGGTATGTCCCCACACACCTTAAGATTTGATATTGAGTCTGTGCATGGTTTTTATGGTAAAGTGAAAGTAAAATTGTGGAAATTGGTTCCCCTGGTTCCCCTTTTATTGTTATTTTTAACAATAAAACTGGAATATTAGTATATATACATAGACATGTAGACAGATCACTATGTTGCAATGTAGTATCTAAAATGAGTAGCAATATGACATATATATACAATAAAGAAGTAGAATCGTAGTTATCTGACAATTAAAACATGTATTCTGAATGAAATTCACACGCACAGAAAATGCTTTAAAAACCCGAATAAAACTGGAAACACTGCCACCTAGCGCATTAACTTCAAACTACCGGAAACTTGGGGGAAATGAAGCGTTTATCTTTTCGTGTTAATGTGGCGAGTACTTACTTTCAGTTACTTTTCAGTAAGTACTTGTTCAGTATTGTCTAACTAAAGTCCATGTTTGTTGATCTATTGCTAAATTAGTGTGATCCAATTTGAGATTGTGAAGATTTGAGATTCGAACGAGAATTGCTGGTGTCTTCCTCTTGTAAGTCGCTTTGGATAAAAGCGTCTGCTAAGTAAAGTAAAGTAAAGGGGGATAACTTAGCCCGAGCGGGGAGAAGGGGGATTTCTAGTGATATTTCAATAGAAAAAAACACACAGACATATGCAATCTTTTCAAGTTAGGGAAAGATAGGAGTTCTGGTCACATTATCTAACTAGATATGTGCCCATTCTAGCTTAGGCTAAGTAAAGTAATGTTTTTGCTTACACTGTTCCAGTAGTTCTGAACTTGTTTTGTGTTAGTTATAAATACGTAAATGTATCCAAGTCCACTCGACACCCTTAAGTGTAAGGATAAGTAGCCTGGTAAAACGCATTTGTATAGTATAAAGGGGTATTTGCATAAAATTTACATAAAAAAAATCAACCATTCGCTTGGTTTAATGATTTAACTGGACTTGTGTTACTGGAATTTTTAGTAAAAGCCTACAGCTATTTCATGAGCTGTAGGAACGAGTGAGTGAGAGAGCGAGAACGAGAGAGCGTCGTGACGTCACCGAGCCGCGCGTCCCCGCTGCCGAGCTCCACCCAGCCTGAGACTCCGGTAAAACATGGCGCTCACGTTCACTCCCAGCGCCGTTGTTGGCTTACTTTAGACCCGGATGGGGGGAAACTTCGAAAGCGGGGAGTTTCGCGCACCGACGACGCTTAATAAGGCAAAACGTGGGAGGACTGTGCGGTTAGATGAAGCGGAATACAGCTACCGTTCTGCTGCGTTTCTCCCGAGTTGACAGCGCGGCGGAGCGCCTGAACTTTTAGGGAGTCCGGGAGGAGAGACCCAACTTTTACCTGCGACTTCTCCTGCACCGCCACCTCTTCAACACACCGGGACAGCGCGCGCCGAGCAGCCGTTCTGTGCCGCGGAAGATGGCACAGTCACCGGTGCCAGGCATGCAAGTGGCAGGCATGCAGGTAAGAGGCCTCGGCGGCCGCCGTGCGGGTTGAACAGCGAATCCGTGTGCAGCCACGGTGGGGCGGCGAGGACGGTCTTCAGGTAGCCATAAGACGATTACCTCTCGATTAACTCCACCGCGGAGCGGCGTCCCAGCAGCCTGCCTTCACCAGGTGGATTCTGGGATGGGACAGCAGCTCCCGGTCCGGATGTTTAATCGGTTCTGTTTATACCAGTCTGATCATGTGCGTTAGGTTGGACACGTCTTACGAAGAGCCAGCAGGAAAGTTCCAAAACAGTTTTTTACAAAGACTCGAAACATTGTTGAAGTGAAGCGAGCAAGATCTCCCAGCCCTGTGCTTGGGTCATGTTGGCTTTTGTTGTGTACAATGTGTACCGTCTGTCCTCTATCGTTCTCAAGGATCAAAGGTTCGTGTATTTCCTTTGCGGTGAGGTCGTACCTGTTTAATCTGTATGTGTGTGTGTGAGAGAGAGAGAGATTAAAAGAGACTGGGAATGCCCCTTAATCCATCAGGGATCAGTGGGTTTCTTTTAATACCCGTGGAGGTTTTGTGTATTTTGTACTCTTATTAAAAGTAGGTGTTACTGTGTGTGCCGGGAAAAAGATTTCCTCTCCAACTTTCAAGAATCATTAATGTGTCATTTGGGCCAACGCCTTGGAGCAAAAGAAGGTGTGTGTGTCTTTGGCTACACTGCATCCAGAATTGTGCCATTAAGATGCATGTACCGTCATAGTGACGTCACAGGATTCCATTCCCCGAAACCAAGTTGGTGCCTTCTGATTGGATGGCAGGCGCGACCTCTCGTGCTATAGGCCTATTCGCTTTGTGTGGAATTACTTCCTCGTTGGAGGTGTTTTAAAAGGCTCGGGCTAAATTTAGCTGGAGGCAGAGTTCAGAGGCTTTCAGACAGACTGCACCTTGTGCCCAGGCATTCAGGGAACACTGGTTCATTAACAGCCGTCCTGGTGTGGGACGCCTGGCAACTGTGGAAAAATACACGTAGACTGAACTCATGAAAGAAACCAACCAATGGCGGTTTGGACAGTACTGTCCTTTGTTCATGTATGCATTTCAGTGAAAGTTAAAGAAAATAATATAAAACTATTGGGCAGCTGTGAACCTAGGTAATACTCTGGGAATAGTAATATTATAATGAATATTATGTTAATGTATATGTGTTCTTATTGTTCTTTATATTTTGAAGAAACAACTTGTTTTTTAACAATGCATCATGGGTATTCAAATAAGTACATGAAGGCTCATATTTTTTTTTTGTTGCTAAAACTAGGATTAAAAACTTTGCCTGGTAGGGTACTCCCAATACATTGTTTAGGATTGTTTAGAAATATACAATTTTTTTTGTTGTCCTTGTATTGTTGTGTGCATTGGAATAACGTCAAATTGATCGCACATCCTGTCTAGAGATAGTTTTTGATTTAAATGACTTGTATGTATGAAATGTATGAAATATCTGCTCAAGTGAACTGAAGTGATACAGTGCACACAGTGATATTTGTCCTCTGCATTTAACCCATGACTCTCGGTGAGCAGTGTGTGGGGACGGTGCTTTGCTCAGTGGCACCTTAGTGGCACCTTGGCGGATTGGGATTCGCCTTCTGATTACGGGGCCGTATCCTTAACCACTAGACCACCACTGCGCCATGTTCACTAATGCAAGTCTGTCAGTCATTAAGGTTACTTGATTAACAGAAAACCCTTTTGCAATGATTGCTTGATTTTTATTAAACTGCAGTTTAACTCCAATACTGCAGTTTAATAAATAAAAAACATCTCCAGAACAGTTACGTTTTAAGACAGATTTACTACATTTAGTAGTATACAGGATATGATATATAATTCTGGATATAAATGTAATGATTAAGGTTTTAGGTGCTGATACTA
Organism: Denticeps clupeoides; assembly: GCF_900700375.1. Classification (NCBI taxonomy): domain Eukaryota; kingdom Metazoa; phylum Chordata; class Actinopteri; order Clupeiformes; family Denticipitidae; genus Denticeps; species Denticeps clupeoides. The sequence continues at coordinate 22,907,487 of NC_041707.1, forward strand.
CTAATCTGTCGTGTTGCCTGGTGGTGTTGCGTTTTTCACACTTGCCCGACTCCATATCCATTCCTACCTGGGCTGTCGTTGTGACATGCGCTTTAAGAGAGCAGCACTGTTGTATGGGATGGGTGTGGATTTGAACAATGACAAAGAACTGAGGTGTGGTGTTCGGATAAAACCCTGTGAAAAGTAATAACCCCCCTACAATAATAAATATTCTGTATTTGTTTGGCTCACCACCTGCCACGGAAGAACAGGAGTTAGCCCCAGTTTTATATACGTTGTATGTGCTGTGTTCCGGACTGCAGTCTCTGGCCCTGGATCAGCAAGTCCCCCCTGCGTTAGAGGTGTTTGCCAGACAGAATCCCACCCGACGTGACCAGTTCTGCTAAAATGCATCACCTCATGACGGTGGCTGGGATTTGCAAATTATTATACGGACATGATAGGTACTATAGACCGGAATTTTGTGTTTTCTGACCACTCATTTACTGCGCAAACCTGACCCAACCAAAATGATTGGAATTTAGCCTGAATCAGACCAAAATCTACAGTTGTGAGTTGTGGAACAGACTGTGGGAAGCAACCTCCTAGTATGAAACTGATTTGGAACATGTCCCCCCTTTCCTCTCTGCTTTTAGCTTGACACATACATCATTATCAATCCCTTGGTAATAATTAAGTAGAAAACTTGGTCTTGAGTTAAAAGAGGGCCTGAGTCATGCAGCACTGCATGGTTTTTGGTATACACTATTAAACCTCCACAGCATACCGCTGATGTCAGTTTTAGGCACGGCTGACACCGATTCGATTCCCTGTGTTGTCAGTATTGGGGCAGTGGTGGTCTAGCGCGTAAGGAAGCGGCCCTGTAATCAGAAGGTTGCCTATTCAAATCCCGATCTGCCAAGTTGCCACTAAGCAAAGTACCGTCCCCCACACACTGCTCCCCGGGTTCCTTTCATGGCTGCCCACTGCTCACATAGGGTGATGGATACATTTCGTTGTGCCACTGTGTGCTGTGCTGCAGTGTTTCACAATGACAATCACTTTAATTTCACTAAAGGGCACTGTATTACATATATATAGTTGCTTTGATTTTCTCACATTTTATTTCATTTCATTTACTATTTATCAGCCCTTACAAGTATAAAATATTTCTTCCACTATCATTACATTATGTACAGTAATTCCAGCAAACCTGTGTAGTTCTCAGTTGCTCCAACTGAAATAAGTGTTTAGGGAAGTACAGCAAAGTGCACTTTGATTGTGCACCCTGGGTATGCAAAGAATCCCTGCAAAGTAAATATATGAAATTTGAATGTATTTGCATTAATCTGATCTATAATTGTTAGCTGTAACTTAACTAATAATTCCCTTTGTCTTATAAAGTGTTATTAGAAGAGTATAATTCATTACTTGAAATTAAATGGACCTTGCTGGTGCACCACTACCCTATTAGGCTTGTAACATGAGGTGGATGTTTCTGCATGAATTGACAAGGCATCTGGATTTATTTGTCACCTGTTGAAGTTTCAGCGAAGTAAAGAAAAATGCATAAAGTCTGTGTTAAATGCGGCCATGCTGTGTGTGTGAGACTTAGTTTTTGTTTACAAGTGTGAATATGTATTGCAGAAGTGAAAGGCTACAATTTGCCACTGCAGTTATAGTGTCACTAGAAATCACTCAATGTATTTGTTAATATACTTCTACAGGGCTACGAGTATGACAGAGTTCGACCAATTTGGTCACACGTGCAAACTAATTCCATAATGGTGCAATTAAAATAAATCTGAGGTTGAACCAGTGTGATCTGAGGTTCGGGAGGGGAAAAGTCTATGTAACTCTGAAATTCTCCCTGTGGTTAAAACAACAGATATATATTAGGTCCATGTCATATTCTACAGATTGTGAAAGCCGTGGTCCAGATTTTCCTGTACATTTCTAAGTGTGCGTGCTGCAGGGTAAGCAAAAAAAAAAATTTAAATCTTGCATGTCCTATGATGGCAGGCTCATCTTGGGTGTAATTTGTATTCTGCATTTTGGTTTGGTGACTTCATCACCCTGCTCTGAGTGTTGTTGACCGTTGTGGGTTCCTGTTCACACTCTTTCACTCATGCAATCTCACACACCCACACACAAAAAAACACTGCTCCTTTTAGCAAGCTTCCTGTTTTTAGAGGCATTTGGTGGGCACCCTGGCACACGCTGGCATTGGCAAAGTCCTAGAGGCAGGGAGGCCAAGGTCTGCGTGCCAAGCGCTTCAGCTTGTGTTCAGCTTAATCTCCTCTCTCGCTCTCCAACCCTCCTCTCATGTTCTATCCCACTGCTAAAATGGGACTGGATTGAACAGAATTAGCCCAGTTTTAACACATTAACTATTAGACTATGTTTATATAACAGGAAGACCTTTAGGGAACAGGCAAGGAGATTGAGACACGTTTGTGGCTGAAAAAGCTTTAAAGTTAATTTCTGATGGCCAGCTTTTTGCTTATATCTAAGTAGACCCTGTCTTTGGCAACCAAGAAACTCCACTCTCATTATTCATACTTCAGTGTGGTTCTGTTCCAGCATTCCCATGAACCAGCACTGTGCCTTTTTGTGTGCTGTAGACGTTGGGCTTGGGAAGTCATAGCTGTAAAATCAATAAACATTTAAAAAGGAGTCAGTGCTGTGCACAGTTTCGTATTGTACATATGGCCTCTCGCTCTTCCTGTATATTCAGACTCATCTTTGCTTTCACTTGACTGCAGGGATGACCACCAGTAACAGGCGAGGCTGGGTCAGCATCGTATATAAACATCCTGCTATCTTGTTTGATGCCCGTCCATCATCGGTTTCCCCTCGCCACTGTTATCCTGATTGACCTCTCTACACATCGACCGCCTAGCTTGACCTCTTCTCTCAGACTTGCCCTTGCCCCATCTCAGGTTTTAAAACTCGATGTTGCCAATTGTTGCCACCACTATTCTTCTGCCTTGCCCTCAGGTCCTTCTGCCCTCACTGTGGCCAACTCTTTCCGCCTACCTCCTTCAGCTACAAATACGGCACAGTAACCGCGAACTCTGTTATCTCCCTGTGTTCTCCTTCCACCGCTGCCGAGTGGAACTGTACAGCTCCAGCGAATGCTCTTGCTCCCCCTCCCAACATATACACTTTGGGTCTACTTGAACAGATTTGTTCTAACACCCTCAGTCATGTGCAGAATGCCAGAGTTGATGTACTTTTGCTTGAACACTGGTGTGAGTGCTGAGTCTGTGTAGTTGAATGAAATTGAACCTTGACCAGTGCACAGACACCATATAGACAAGTACATTCATTTTATTAAAAAGCAACTAAGAGCAGGAAACCTTTTCCTTTAGTGATAGCATGGTTGCTCTTTATCTTGTGTGCATGGAGGTGGCACATGCATCTGTAAATAGTATTCAATTAGGGCTGCACGATTTGGGGAAAAAGACATATTGAGATCAATATTGCGATATGCAATATCAATGAAAAGTCGCATACAAATTACTAATAGTGAAATGTTTAATTTCTAAGCGAAACGTTCAAATTACTTATAACTTGAAATGCCCAGTGCTTTCAAAATACAATATTCTACAAAATTAAATAATCAATAAAAACTCTTTATATTACTGTCGAACGACAAACCCTGGTAAGGCTAAACAACTGTTTTGATTATATTTGGCCATTATAAAATCCCGTATTATAGTTCTCATGTTTAACCAAAACGTTGTTTGGAGGCTATAAGATATAATATAAACCTCCCCAGGGCTGAATCCAGTTTATTAAATGCAACATATATGTAATGTCCTTGTCATTATCAAGTAATATATAATAACTATAAAATATTAACTTTTCACATAAGTTTGCTTATTGTCAGTGCATGAAATAATATTGATCTTACGGGTGTATTAGGGGTGTGTTTTTGCAAGGATCTCGCAATACAATAGGTATTGTTATATAATCATATCACAATATATTGTGATACTGTACATATTAGGGCTGCAACAACGAATCGATAAAAATCGATTAATAAAAGAGTTGGCAATTAATTTACTAATCGATTCGTTATGTCGCGCGACGCGGAGACGTTTGATTATTAAAAAAAAACTTTATTGGAGCGCGGAGCGGAGTGAACACACTCGGTCTCTCTCGCGCACAGATGTTAGCAGAGTTTGGCGCCTCATAGACAGCGTGGAGCAAAAATAAAAAAAACGAGCGGAGGTAGAGGACAGATACATGGCGGAGGCAGAGAAATCTGCGTGAAAATATGCAAAAGCGACATGGCATGACACGGGAGCACCACGGCAATGATCCAGCCCCTGAAACGCAAACATGTTGGAGTGTTTGAGGAGGAAGAAGGGCGTTCAGCAGCATGGAAAGTCGCTACAGAATCCTACTTTTGTTCCGTTTTGAAGCGAGGAACGTAATGTCCCTGGTGCTGGTGTTTAATTCACCATGGAGGAGAACTAGACGGGGACTTACAGTGCCACCTACAGGTGTGGAGGGGGGATGAAACAGCGTTCGGACTGTTCTCTGCGTCTCCGCGTGGACGACTCGCCTATTGTGTCCCTGAGCAAGACACTTAACCCTAAGTCCTGTCCCTGTCCCTGTAACTACTGATTGTAAGTCGCTCTGGATAAGGGTGTCTGATAAATGCTGTAAATGTTTACCCGTCATCCAGCTTGACAAGCATGACAAGTTAGCGTTAGCTCGTTAATAACAGTAGTAAAAAAAAGGGGTGCTATAGTTACTTTGAATTAAAAGACTAAAGACATGTTTTTATTCAACACCCTTTTTTGGACCATTCATTTTTCAATCTGTTGTCATGTATAGCTACACTGCCAAAAATGCTTTTCTTACCTAGTAATTTTGTCTCGTTTCCAGTCCAAGTATCTAAAAAATCTTAAATCAAGATTACTAGACAAGAAAAATGGCATGAGAAAATTAAGTGATGCTTAAAACTTGTTTGAGATTATATCTCATTAAGATTAGTTTTCTTACCCCGTTGGCAGATATTTTTTCTTGTTTTAAACAAACAATCACTTAATTTTGAGATGTTTTATCAGAAAATAAGACATCATTTCTTTTGCTATTTCATGTGTCTACTAAATGTATCTTGATTTAAGATTTGGACTGAAATCAGGACAAAACTACTAAGTTTGTGTAAAGTGTGTGTGTGTCAGTGTGAGAGTTTGTGAGTGTGTGCATCTGCAGTGTAGTGTAGAGAACAAGTTCTGACATTCAAACAAATCCTGTTAAATTTTCTGATTTGTATTGTTATTTATTTTTTTTATAAATTATTTATCGTTCTGGCAGCTCAGGTGGCACTTTAAAAAAAAAAAAAAAAAAAAAAGTCTATATTTGGCAGATGTAAAGCATGTGTTAGTCCATTTTTATTTTATTTTATTATTATTATAACAGCTCAAGGAGCAACATGTTTGTGCACTTTCTAAACATTTTGGTTCTGCTTTTGAATAAAGGGATGGAAATGAATGCTTTTCTTGTTTGTTTGTTTTTATACGATTCAACGATTAATAAAAAAAAATCGACAGATTAATCGATTATTAAAATAATCGTTAGTTGCAGCCCTAGTACATATTGCGATATTCTACAGTTCACTGAAAATGTAAAAACTGAGCTGAAATACAAGGTTCTGTGATCAGTCGATCATGTTTTGCGATTTCCCTCTGCCTTTAAATGCCAAGCAGTATTTCAAAGTACCCAGCTGTACACCGCCATCTATAGCAGTGGATGATGTAGTCGCATGCTGACCCTCACCTCTGCTGACATCACTAAAGAAAACACTTGGCTAAATTTGTATACAAAAATATCGTTATTTGATCTCCCTGTATCGATACAAAATATCACTGTGTAAAATATTGCGATATATTGCAGTATCAATATTTTCTTACACCCCTACTTTGTATAACACTTTGTCAGCTTTTTTGGATTGTTTAGTATTCAGTGTCATCATTCATCATATCATTATTTATTTGTTCTCTTTCCTTGTTCCTTGTAGAACAGTCGGGCAGACCCAGAGCAGCTGTTCACAAAATTGGAGCGTATTGGTAAGGGCTCCTTTGGTGAAGTCTTCAAAGGCATTGACAATCGTACCCAGAATGTGTTGGCCATCAAGATCATCGATCTGGAGGAAGCAGAGGATGAAATCGAAGACATCCAGCAGGAGATTACGGTCCTCAGCCAGTGTGACAGCCCCTATGTCACCAAGTACTATGGCTCCTATCTGAAGGTACAGCTGCTCCCTCTCTCTTACCTGTCATCTGACTAGGATGCCTACACTATTATGTAATACCTCTGCTGTACTCATACTGTCAGTTCATACGCCTCAAGAACTCTGCTGATTGGTTTATAAGAATTAAGTCATTGTGGACTCTCATTAGCTCACTTTTTTTTAATTAATAACTCAGAATTTAATTAAAAGGTTGGTCATTGTTTGTCAGTTTGCTTCAAGTCAAGTGGTGTTTATAAGAGAGTGGGATGTAATGTGTGCAAGATGCTTAAGGAAAATTTCACAAAGCCAATTATTATAATTACTGACATATTATGTGATGTGACCGACTGAATAGCAAATAATAGAAAATAAAAATGCAATCCTTTCTTCCCATGAGTTTAAGGGCATATATTAACTGTTTTGATGTACTTATGCTGTCATTGAAAATGTTTACTTTCTGTAGTACTTGAATACTTGTGGTTTACTAAGACTTTCCACACTCATTTAACCATGTAAAGGCTAAATTATGCTTCCTATATATATATATATATATATATGAAAATATTGATTTAAGCATCACACATTTCCATACATCGATGTTATAATTAGGCTCACTAGATGGCAGTTTAGTGTCCAAAGGTTATAACCTTCCAAAAGGAGAGGCTGTAACATTTAATTTTTTAAGAATTAGGCAGAGGCAGTAATGGTGATGGTCTGTAAATGGTGATCATTGATATTTTATAACCTTTTCCATCTTAGAAATTGGCTCTCTTTCAGAACATTTGCCTTTTCATCTTTGTTCATCTTGTGCTATTGTATAATTCTTTGCAACTTCCAATTTTACTGCACTGTCAGCCCCTGTAAACTTACACAAATACAGAGAAAATGAAACACCGCTCCCGCTCTGTCCATGTTTAACATTAAGCATAAAGGTTTTTTTTTTTTTGGTGCTGTTAGGTAATTTGTGTGTATTCTCAATATAATGTGTAACTAAAGAACTGTAGTAAGGTATTAACCCTAAATTCTTGGATTTGTGTTAACTTATTAACAGTAATACAATTAAGATTTTTTTTAATTAAGCCTGGTTGTAGCTAGAGACTTCGAGAGGATCTCACTATTCAGACATTAAAATATACATACAAAACTAGAAAAATGGGCCCACAGGTTCAAGGTTCAAAGGGTCAAAATAGGAATTGGGTCAAGAGTGGCAATATAAAGGAGTGTTGTTAAACATTGACACCATATATTTTATCCTATAAATCTTTCATAATAGATCCTCAGGGGTAAGAATCCCAGTCAGTATCGCGTTCTATGGACATTTTTCATTTATGATTGTCCTGATCCAGATAATATTGACAAGTTTCTGTACTGCAGTAAATGTTTACTGTATTATATTGCAGAGCAGCTTTCTGAATAAGTACAGTTTTGGGGATATATTTTGACGGTGAAAGGTGTTTCTGGGAGTGGCATTGTGCTCTAAGGTGTCAGAACCCAATCAGCCCTGCAGCAAGAACTGACATACAATATTACGTGCCCAGGCTTGTGTGTGTTACAGCATATTGTTATCAGTTGTTTTCATTGTTTATTTTATAAAATGTATTTAAATATGATGGTTACAGTTTAAGTTACTTCATTTACAGCAAAGTGAGCTTAACAAGTCTCTCTCTTATTTACAGGGTAGTAAATTGTGGATTATTATGGAGTATCTGGGTGGAGGCTCGGCTCTGGACCTGGTATAACATTATGCCTCATTATTCCTTTCCTTGAAATCAAATCCTTGGGAATTGCCTTGGAAACTCAGTATCTCTTTGTCTCTCTGTTTGGATGTGTCTTGTCTTCCAATTCATGTGTATGTGTGGTGTAGTTGCGAGCAGGTCCATTTGATGAGTTTCAGATTGCAACCATGCTAAAGGAGATTCTGAAAGGGCTGGACTACCTTCACTCAGAAAGGAAGATCCACAGAGACATAAAAGGTACCATGCTTCTCTAAATCTGATTCATTATTTGTTGACTTTTGGTTGTAACCAAAAGCAATTGCACTTATTTAAAGGTCCTCTGGCATGATTTTTTTGCTTTTATATAGTAATAATACTGTATGTGAAGTCTTTTTTTTTTTCTTCTGAAATTCAGCCTTTATTTTTCGCATTACAGCCACTGTGAGCCAGTTTCACAATAAGGTTTTCCCAGGACAGGGCGTTTCGGTGTCTGTATCTTTAAATGCTAATGAGGAGGAGAGAGGAAGAGTGGTCGATAGAAGTGAGCATGCATTCATGGAAATTATGTCACAAACACCATTCACCAGATACAATGTTTGGTGCAGACAGGAAGTTGTCAGCAATTTTCCAGAATAAAAAAATTCCCCTTGTGATGACATAAGGGGACAAATTCCAGATCCAGCCATGTGAGCTGCTGCTCTCTGAATGTCGGAGCAGAATGGCCAACGCACACTACACCTATCGCCATTTCTAGCAACTGCAGGAAAGGCTAGGGGAACTAGTATCAATGTTAAATAATTCCACGTCATGTCATGGGACCTTTAATGTGCAAAGTAAACCTAAAGTGAAGTGAGTGTCATTGTGAAGCACAGCACACAGTTTCCTTCACAAAGGATTCAGGATTCGAACCAGCAACCTTCTGATTAGGGGTCCATTTCCTTACCTGCTAGGCCACCACTGCCTCCTATGTGATTTAACAGTACTGTCAGCCATATTTAGTCACCATTCTGAAATGATTGTCAGTAGGCTGCTGTTTTTACAGGGATTAACACACTTACGCATGATAAAACCAAGAGACATCTCCTAGTAAGGCCCGATGATATAAAATATACCATAACTACATAATAAGATATATGACTTATGCGATTCACTCCATTGTCTGTTCTATTGACACTGTGAGTGCTCTTCAGATCGTTGAATGTGCATATGTTAACTTTTTTCTTTCTTTGATGGGAGTAGCGGCAAATGTGCTGCTGTCAGAGCAGGGTGAGGTAAAGCTGGCCGATTTTGGTGTTGCTGGGCAACTGACGGACACGCAAATCAAACGGAATACATTTGTGGGCACACCCTTTTGGATGGCACCAGAAGTCATCCAACAGTCTGCTTATGACTCCAAGGTATGTCTGTTTTTGACTGAAGCATGTGTGGGTTTTTATGAGTCAGAAGTTTGTAATCATTTGATTTGGACTAACACTTTTGTGAAGTATTTTATGGAGTGTGTATGAAAATTAGGCCTAAAAATACTCAGTGTAATGGCTGGGATTGTGGCCATACCCAGTAGAGCATGGGCGTAACACAGCGTCTGCCTCTGAGGTCTGTCATTAAATTTTAACTGTGTGCATGATTGAAGTCCAGCTTTGAGATCCAGCTTTTCTCTCTTTCTCTTTCACGTATTCATTTCTTGTTTTTAAAGGGTGGATCAAAAAACATTGACTGACCAGTCTACATCACAGGCCATTTATTATTCCAAAGAACAAACCCAACAATTTAATTGTGCTGCCTATAACCTGCTTTACTGTTACTACTTTACTGATGAAAATAGCCTCTGTGCTTCATTTGACTTACTGTGTGTGTGTGTGTGTGTGTGTGTGTGTGTGTCAGGCGGATATTTGGTCCCTGGGCATCACGGCGATCGAATTGGCAAAAGGGGAGCCCCCTAATGCTGATATGCACCCCATGAGAGTCCTGTTCCTCATCCCCAAAAATAGCCCTCCAACACTTACAGGCAACTTCAGCAAAAGCTTCAAAGAGTTTGTTGATTCCTGCCTCAACAAAGACCCGGCATTTGTGAGTCCGGCCAATGTTATCCCATAATACTGCATTGAGTCAGGGTGTTTTATGTTGTCCTTTTGAAGTGGCTTTTCAATAGCTTCCAGAAGAAGTCCTTCATGATTTCATTTTTATTTTGGTATAGCTCAATATAAATTTGGGAATTATTTTTGTATAAAAAATTTTAATGAGCAAGAATTTTATTTTGACCTGCTCACATCTGTCTATTGTCTTTATTATTCTCACTCTTAATGCAGCATGAAAGCAGAGTTATGCATTATAGATGTACTGCAAGGTTACCTAGATTTTTTTCTGCTAATGTGTAAAAAGTCTATTGCATTTTTAAATTATTTCAGTATTAATGTGTGAACACATCGTTCTCACAGATGTCCAAAAGTTCCTTAAAATTATTACATGCACTTATGTGGCCCTGTCAGCATGGTTGGGTGTTTTCTTTGGATTCATGAGTCATTGAACTAATAGATCTCATGGAATTTTGGAATGTCTCCTTACTTTCAGAGACCTACTGCCAAGGAGCTGTTGAGGCACAAATTCATAGTGAAGGGCTGCAAGAAAACCTCCTATCTGACTGAGCTGATAGACAGGTACAAGAGGTGGAAAGCAGAGGGACACAGTGATGGGGAATGCAGTTCGGATGACTCGGACTCGTAAGTTTTTTTTTTTTTTTTTTCTCTTCCACTTGTGCATTACGAAAGTGCACCTTGTAGTTTGTCTCATTGTGGTCTGTTATTTAGGTTTTCTGATCATTATTATTGCCAGAAATGAGCAGTGACATCTTGTGTTTTAGAGAATCCAGTAATAAAGAGAACAGCCTGTCCGACCCTGATTGGAACTTCCTCACAGTGAAGCTAAATGGCACTGTGAGTGTTTTTATTTCATTTAATTATGTGTGTGTTGCCTCATCCTTACCTTTGCGATTCCTAAAGAGAACCATTAATCTCCTATTGCCATATTTTAGGTTCAAGAGAAGGATTTTAAAAAACCTTTGAGTCTTTCCTCTGTTATCTCTCCTGTGTTTGCAGAGGTAAGTATATATTTTTTTTCCTTTTGAAAATGAAACATTCTGATTTCCTTTCTGTTATAAGCATGTTTGTGTATATGTGTGTACATTTAGCTGAAACTGCAGCATCGGGACAGTGTACAAAAGTGCAGTGCCATTGAAGAACTGGAGAGGAGCATGCGTCAGGCTGAAGATGCCTGCCCTGACATCACAGACAAAATGGTGGCCCACATTCTCTACAGGTTCCAGAGGTCAGTGGGGATCTTTGCTTTTCTTGCCGTTCCTGTTGTTCTGTGTGTGCTGCTGTTTTTGAACTTGGGGATTGATCATTAATGCTTTTGTTTGCAGGGCCTCTCCCAGCTAAAACTACTGGGATGGAAAACTGTCCCCTTCATGATTGTGTGTATGGGAAGAGGAGGAGGCTGTGGGTTTGCTTGCAAACAGAATCTGCCTCCAGCTCACCTAAATACTCTCAGTTCTTAGTGCCTTTTGGATCTACCCAACTTTTCTACAGTTTCTGGAAGAAAAAATAAAGTAATGAATATTGTCTTAAGAGCAGATGAAAATTGGTCAGGACCATGCTGTGCATGGTTTGAGGTATTGGTGTGTGTGTGTGTGCGTTGGTGAGAATTAACGATCCTAAACTTAATGATGTTGTAGATGCAAATAATAATAATAATGACTCTTATTACTGTTAACTGTTATTTGCTCAACTTTTTTTCCTGCCAAACCTCTGCAGTACCTGTTTTAATAAGATTGCTGCTAGAGAGACTATCAGCTCTCCCTGTTACTGTGCTTCAATAACGTTTGAGTATTTTTTTTTTTCATTATACATTATGATGACCTGAGACTTGTATACCGCATTCATATCCCATTTTCAACCTGTCAAGATGGCAAGAAATAGGTGTTAATTACTGAACCGTGATTCTCCATCTCTGCGCCACACACTAGACAGTCCTTGTGTGCTTCTATTTGGGAGTGGCAACTTTCCTTGTGGGTTGGAGTAGACATCTTGTAAATGCTCGATTTTATTTAATATCCTTCAATCATTAACCTTTTTTGTTTCAGCACATTGTTTGAAGGTTCTTGAAGAATCCTGACTGCGTGTGTGCTCCTGTAAGTAAAGCATAAAACCCAGTGTAATCATTTACCCTTTGGCCTCATTCAGTCTCCATTATTATTTCTTGATTACTTCCCCCTTTATTGGCATACTTAACCTCAGATTAACCAGCAAGAGGCTGTCTTTAGATTTGTATAATAAAAGGGCTTTTTACATGGCAAAGAGAACCATAACTATGCAATAGTAAGTACTCAATATGCTAAAATTTAAGCTTTTCTGGTTTCTTTTGCTAACTAAATTGCTTGACCTTGTTCTATAGAGCAATATTTAGGGGGCAATTTTGCCCATCTGCACTGAAGTTGTACTGCCTTCCTCTACTTACACCCCAATCTTACACATTCTTAGAGAAAGATGTAAATTTCAGAGCAGTGTTCAGCTTTCCCAGCTTTGTTTGCTGGGTCTGTCCAGTGGTCTGGAGGAATGCATGTCAGACAAATGACAATCACTGGTGCCTAAAATAATCACGTAGTACATATTGATGGTTTCTTCATTAGCACATAGGTCTTTGTATATTTGAATGCTTTTTTAGAACTTGAGAATGAAAAATGTAGCTTGTGTGTATGAGACATCGGATCATTGTTTCTGATCAAGATATTTTTATATTTCGGTATGAACAAGTAGGTGATAAATGCTGAGATTTTTGTATATAGTTTGAATTAACCGATTTCTGGTTCCTCAGAGCAACAAATATGTTGTCATATATCACTAGTCTTTGTAAATCTGGTTTGGGTTTTCATAAATAAATATTTAATTCGGAAATTATGTGTGTTTTAAGTATGTTTTTCTATTCCAAGTATTTCTGGTATTCTGTGACCACTCCCATGATTCTTTTTTTAAAAACCATTTGCTCAGTTAAAATCAAGAGATCATTATTAACCTAATGATGCATGTAACAGGTTGAAAGCACAGATGACTGCAGTGAAAGTCTGCTGGTCAGGTTGGGAACACCTGTTCTAAGTCACGTTAACTTCACGACATTTACAACTTTCACTCTAATTTAATAACGTATTAAATCCACAACTGCAATTAGTCATACTACCAAGATTACATAATTTAAGACAGTGTGAAACACAAAAAATGTACATCCATTTTGTGATGGCTTATATATAATATGGTCAAATGCCACTGGTTTCTTTCCTGGTGCTGATTCCCTTCCTGCTTAAAGCTGCTGAAGGCTACAATTGGTCTCTGCTATAGTGGTTTCAATGAAACAATTTTCAGGTGAACTGAACCTTTTTTCCCTTCCAAAATCAGAAGAGGCTGCAAAAATTGTTAGGCACCTAAATTCCGATTAAAGTTTCAATACTGAGTATGCCCTCTGCTGGTTGGCTGCTGCTACAGTTTGATTTCCTTGACAGCAGCAATGGCACAGGTCTCTCCATCACTCTGACTAAACGAGTCCTCCTCTCCTTCTTCCTCGTCTAGTTGGAGGCTTCCAGATGAGAAACGCATGCGCGCTAGAGGTCCAGTTCGTACCACCTTGCCCACTGCAGGGCAGTAGTAGGGGTAAAAGGGGTCTGAGTCAGAATCACTAAAGCTCCCTGTTCCTAGCACGCAGAGGGAGGTGGGTCGTTCTGGAAGAGGGCTGGTACTCAGAGGGAGGTAGTTGGGCCTTGCAGGGAGTGCATGTCGTGACAGGTGGGGGTAGTAGCCCAGTGGTCGGAATTCAGAAGCATTGACCGCAGCAGAGGAAGAAGATGATGCAAGAGAGTGGCGGAACTCCACATCTGACTGGCTGGCTGATCGTCTGGGCAGCCCTGTTTGGAAGGTTGAGTCGTCGCTATAGTGACCTACCTCCACCCGGCCCAGGTCTAACCGTTTGCTCCGTCCCATGCCCCCAACACCAGGGTACACATGGGAACCAGCCAAGCCTATTTGAGAGAGGTGGAGCTTTTGCTGGTGTTTGAGAGAAGGAGAGGAGTCTGGATAGAAGCCAATTGGCTGTGGCATGTATTCCAAAGGGGCACGATGTAGTGAGCGAGCCAGTGGGAGGCACTCTAGTGATGAGGCAGATGTCTTGCCTGGTGAGAGATAAGGGGCTGCTGAAAGTGGGAAGGTGGGCAGCACTGGGTGAAACTGCAAGTGGGGGCTGCTGGGATACAGGAGGACCAGCTGCTGCTGACTGCTCGGGGAGGGGCGTCGGCGTGGCCTCTGAAGGGCGTGTCCTGCTCTGTGCCTTTGAACTCCTCTCCCTCTGCGCTCTGGACACTCTGCCTCTGATGAGGAGATGGAACGCATCCTCGGTGAGAGGGAGTGGCTCACTCTGACCGTGGCAAGGGACTGGTGGTGGGACCGCTTCACCACATCTGCTGATTGGCTGTGCTTGCTGCCATCTGCCTTACCAGATGACTGAACACTTGCAGAGTGAGGGAATTGGTGGCACTGCTCATAAAGCTACAAAGACACATATACACAATGGTTACAGCAACTTTGTAATTAAATAGTGGTTCTCAAAGTTTTAACGTTGAATAAACAGTAGCCTTCGCTTATTTAATTAGTTTAGACTGGGCCAACTTAATTCCTAATATGAATAATAATTATTATTTTCTGATGTGTGTTTTGACTGTTATACTGCAGTCAAAACACACATCAACTGAGGACATTAAGCATCATAACTACATTGATTTTAAACAGAAGTTGTGAATATTAACAATAATCTACTGATATGATACTGGAATGAGCCAGTTTGAAAACCAAATAATTAACATCATTCTGTATAAGCACTACCTTGATGGATGAATGAGAGAAGGTGGTGATTACCTGTTTTGAGACATCAGTAAGAAGGTCTGGAGAGGATCTGCACTGTCGAGTGTCATAGTCAGACTTGCAATACAGCCTGTTTCACATAAACAAACATATTTTACTTCTTGAGAAGCACCTGAACCAGTTAATCTAACCACACTTCTCAAGTAATCGCTCCTCCTTATTTTCCAAACCTATCAAACTTCAGGTGCTTCTTGTCTCCAGTACCAACGCATTCCAACAGCTGCCTCTGAGTCCGTCCACTGTCAAACGAAAAGCAACTTGAGTGTTTTTTTTTATCTGGCTTCCAGGCTTTGTCATTACTGCATTCAAATCTACCCCCTTCACTTGCTCATCTCCAATGTAGCATGGAACTATTTAGTGTTACTACATTAGATATACAGGGTGGGCCATTTATACACCTTAATAAAATGGGAATGGGTGATGACATTGAACACATTTTATAAGTGGTCAGAAACTTGTAAATAAGAATAAAGTTATGTTAAAACCAATGTAACACACCATTGTTTTCCTTGTGAAATTACCAATAAATTTGACCTGTCACATGAAAAATTGAAAAAACAAAAGTTGCATCCAAGATGACCGACTTCAAAATGGCCACTATGGTCACCACCCATCTTGGGTTTGCCCCCTCACATATACTAATGTGCCACAAACAGGATGTTAATATCACCAACCATTCCCATTTTATTAAGGTGTATCCATATAAATTGCCCACCCTTTTTTTTGATTGTGAATGCCATGATGGGCATACAATTATGAAAATAATTCTCACGGCTGGCAAACATAATCACAGACTTGGATAAATTTGCTAAAAATTGCCATACTTGAATTACCTGTACAGAGTGTACCTGTCTACCTGTACAGATACCTGTATCTGAAGCTGGAGCCTTTGCTGGAGAGCAGGGACTTGTGCCGCGACTGAGGTTCCTCAGACAGGCGGAAAAAAGCATGGTACTCGACACACGTCTTCCAGAAAGCCTTACACACGTCACGGCTTGCCATGGCAAATTCGACTGTGTCTCTCTGCGAGGGCTATAGAAGAGAAACGAAATGTATGAACGGAATACAAACCGACATGACACATGATGCACATAATGTTCTTCAGAGAGCACAAACCTCAGAAGTACCCCTGCTTACCACAACTTTAGCATGTAGCTTAATCAAAAAGTGTTTTCTTTTGAAGCTCAGTTTACGGACCTTGGCCCAGCTGAAGGTGTTGATCTTTGTGTTGCCCTGTGGGGGTAGGGTAGGCATTAGTCGTGAACAGTCTACGTTTCATTCCACAGCTTGGCTTGTTATAGGAGGCCACCTGAAACACCAGCACACCCAGATGTGTGACAGCCAGGTTGATCCTCATTCCTTCCCCGTCATGGGCGGGGTGTGGTCGGATGCCGTACATGTCCAGCTTGCGCACTACCTCCAGCAGGTGTTCATCAGACTGGGTCGGCGTGTGTCCTCTGAACAAAGTGCCACTATCAACTGCAGATAAACGCTGACTGGCTGTTTTTGTACAATATGTTCAAAAATAAATATCTGATGGATCTGCTTAAAATAAAATGACAGTGATGTGTTGCTGTTCATTTTTATTTTTTCATTCTACTCTGCAAAAGTTGAGTGGTCAAGGCTGGCTATAGTCAAGTATACACTGACACACAGATTACCTGTGCTTCTTGTGGTAAGACATGATTTTGTGGTCGAGGTACTCTTGGTTTGGAACATACTGTTTATTCTCTAGATGATGAGCATCCAGTTCCTCATCATAATTACCTAACTCTGCTGCAAAGAGAAGGGTTACAAGTTATGAGAGGAGCCATGCTGTGAGAGACAGGAAGTCACTTTTAAAAAAGCATTGTGCAGCTGACCCTGTAAGATATGAGAGACCAGAAGGGCTGCGCTGTTGTCATTGCAAGTGAGACTGCCATTGGACAGATCCTGCTTGATCTGAAGAGCGAATAAATACCTGTGAGGATAAAACATTAGTGTTGTGTGTTACCCCAAGCAAGGTCTTTGAAATGTTGTCTGGTAAACAAAACATCTGTCTGGTAAAATGTGGTATTTTGATCTCACACAGACTTACTGTAACAATAAACACCCACACACAATATTCACACGCTTCCAAACACACCTGGTTAGTCCCCTCTGTAACTGCCCAGGGTCTGGTGGGAAAAATTTCACAATGAAACGGAACACAAGATCATTTGAGTCTGAGAAAAGAGAATAGATAGTGGAGACAAAATGTTAAAGAGAGAGAGAAAAAGAACAGAATATCACTATTATTGTCCCATTTTACCAAGATATGTGTTTCATTGGTGAATATGTATGCAAAAATATTCCTTCTCCTTCATATCTCCTTCTGAAACGTACTTTTTATTTGTTTCGCTAAGGGTTTGAGTAGTTCCAGCCATACCTGCATTCAAATCATATACAGAAAAAGTCAATGAAGAAAATCTTATTTTTTCTCCTTCCAAAAGAAGATTTAAATGTTTCACTCACGTAAGTGCCACTATGGTGACGGAACTCCAGCCCAAAATACTCTTTTTCCAGGAGTTTCAGATGCCCACACACTTTGTTGAAAAATTCACTGCCCGAAATCTTTTGCTGTGGAAGTGATTGCATGAGAAGGGGTTACACATCTAATATACACTGTATACAATGTCAAATCATTTGATGCCCTCAGGGGCAGTTGTGGCCTAGCGGGTAATAAAGCGGACCCAGAATCAAAAGGTTGCGGGTTCGAACCCCGAGCCGCCATGTTGTTGCCACTGAGCAAAACACCATCCACCACTCGCTGGGCACTTGTCATGGTTGCCCACTGCTTACTAAGGGTGATCGTGTCTGGAGAATGACTGGATGTTAACTGAGTGTAGAAATGCTACAGACACATGATACAAAATATATCAAGAAGAAAAAGAAATGGAACATTCACATCATGTCACACCACCTGTCCAGTGTATAGCTCAAATAAGGCTGTATTATGAGCAAAATTTAGTCTATTGGTATCTATATAATTAAGACCTTAAAACTGTTATATGGGTATAAAGTGGTGCAAATCATCAAATCCATAATGTCATTGTTAATTACAGGACTATGTGTAGCTGCTTGATTTTAACCCTCTGTAAATGTTCTATACTTTTTGTATGGCCTTGTTATAGTGGGGGTTGACAGGAAATGTCCTTAAAACCTGTGTTTACAGACTCAGCAGTCAGCAGAACATCCTCATTATTCTGTCAAAGGGAACAGAAGGGAGAGAAGAGGGCCTAATAGAGAACCTGTAATCAAGTATTTCTGCCCACATGCATTTGACTCGGTATTAAATTGCCTCTAAGTGTGTTGACCGTCTTTTACTAGATTTCCCTGCCTTGCTACATAAAAAATTTACATATATATATATATATATATATGGGGTTGGCCTATATGCTTGAACTTTGGAAAACATGTGAAGCAAAACTACATCCCTGCATATACACGACAACAAAGATGATATAGCATAAAAGAGTTAGCCTTTCTTATATTCTGAATGAGTCATAATCTCCATTCTCTGTCTCTCCTCGCCTTTTCTCTCCTCTTTTCTGCCCCCTTCCCCCTGTAATAATTGCCTCTTTTGCCCTGGGCTGTGAGGGTTGGAATGAGGCCAAGTTCAGTTTGTGACCAGAGCTATCTGATAAGTAAGGCAAGGATATTTTTCAGATTATCTCTCTCGCTCTTTCACTCTCAGGACCCCCCTGGGCATCTCCTGCATGGGAGAAAAGCGGCTTGCAGATAATGGGGCCTGAAATGTTACTACTTTATAAGGAAAACACAGCTGAGCCACCAGCAAGGAAGCCATTCGCTGCACAGTCTGTCAAAATAACAGTCACACACATCCAGTACATTCACACACACACACACACACACACACACACACACACACACACACACACACACACATCCAGTACATACACACAAACACAAAGTCAGAAAGAGACAGAAAAAAAACACATATACAGAGTAAGACATCCCAGTCAGTCGTGAAAAGACATGTCCTGCGGGCCAGTGCTGTAAATGGGTCTCACTCTGAAATCTCCTGCTCTATAAACACAGTTTCTATGTAACATAAATTTTTTGTATTGAATTGTATAGGCCTTAATATTGTAAAACACACCACTGCACCATATTCCAAAAAGATCACGTTAATAAAAAGTTGGCACGACTTTCACCGAGAGTCATATGTGCAGTTCGAAGATAATGAGATCAATTATTATTGTTATTATTATTATTTACCTCCACCTCAAACACGCGCTCGCTGTCATCCAGGAACATGACGCGCAGCTGCAGGCTGCTCTCTTTGGACACTTTGCGCGCCGAGGGCGTCTTTTTCAGCAGCTCAAATTTGTCGCCCATGCTTCCCACAACGCAGAAAAAAAAAAAACAGACCGGTGGAGGCGATTTCCCGCAGAAGCTGGTTCGCTTCGAGCTCCTTAAATCCACAGACGTCCAAGGGAGGAGGCTCTGGGTCTCGCCGCGTCCATTTCTTATGTCGTACGTCCACTTCAGTGTTTTCCTGTTTTCCTCATTTTCTTTTTCATATTGTCCATCTCAGTTCGGGTAAAGGGTGACTTTTAAAACTGTTCTAACATGATACGAGATAAGAGGTTCACTTCAGTGGCGCTTCGGTGACCAGTGGCCGGCGTGCGCTACGGCGCGCTCCTGGAGCGCCAAGATCGTCGCTAATTATTGCGCGGGCGCGCGCGCGTTTCTGGCTGGTGACCAGTGTGGATGAAGGACGGGGACCAGACAAACTGCGCCTGCTCAACACGATCACATTGACCACGTCACGCTAACTAGTCACATACACGGATGTTTATGCAAATTAGACGTGTTCGTTTGGCAGATCATATGTCCAGAGCGACTTAAGAATAAAGTGTAAATAAGAGATAAAAAAGATTTACACATTGCTCACAGGTATATTGCACAGTCTAGTAAAATATAACATGCATGAAGTGCCACTAGGTACATCATAGACCAGGGCTGGGCAAACTACGGATTTGTGCAGAATTGCCGAAATAAAGTCATAATTTGAACTCGTCCTGTAATGCCTGGCGTTCCACCAGGTGGCGCAATAGGCGCAGGTGGCGCTGAAGATCTTCGTCCGAACCGATGAGGGGGCCGCTTAGGAAATATTTCAGACTTTTGTTACACAAGCACATGTAAAACACACAATTTTATCATCCCCCGACGTAATAAACAACATCGCGGCTGCCGTAAATATTAATCCCGCTGAACCGGAGGTTAGGTCGGCCAGAGGATGGACAGAGACCACCAGGCTCAACTATAGCCGATGGGGATAAAGCCCGGTTGTAAACTAACAAGTAATTTTACTTACCGCTAGCTGGTACACTAATAACTTGGTTTAATTAGTACTAGAGGTAATGGGCAACAGATATTGACACAATCTCCCCGACGAGGGCAACACATAGCCGAGATATTCGGTGTCCTTAAATGTTCACTGTTCACGATCATTTAAAAGATAACACATAGCTGGCAAATTGTTTAAAGAGAGATTTTCTTTGCTAGCTTTTGCATTTATGTTTCACTTTGCTGAAAATGACATTTAAACCTGAAACCTAAATGTTTTAGGCTGAAAAAACTCTCCATAAAATATATCACAAAGATGTCATACTACTTCCCAGGCCAAATGACAATCTGGGTGTGAAACAAACCAGGAAGGAGATTCTCCATGTGAAGGGTGACATTTTGAGCACTTTTGAATTTGACAAAGCATGGGATAGTGTAATGGTGAAGGAGAGAAAAAGGCATGCACTTAAATGAAAGATTCCAGCTGATGTAAGGTAATATATCCCCTTATTAGTTTGTGTTTTTGCGCTCTCATTTATTACATATTAGTTAAGATCCAACAATTCAGTTGTTTCACTGTCTGTAGGTTGAACATAAGAAATAGAACAAAGTCATTTTGATAGACAACAAGCACAGCACAGAGTTCAACATCAAAATGTGTCCTCTGCCTTTAAAGGTCCCCTGACATGAAAATTGCACTTTGTAAGATTATTTATCATGAATTAGTGGTCCCCTAGCCTATCTATGGTCCTGCAGTGGCTAGAAATTGTGATAGGAATAAAGTGGGCTTTGGTCATTTTGCTTCGCCGTTCAGAGAGCGGCAGCTCAGACGGTTGGATTTGGAATTTGTCCCCTAATGTACTCATAAAGTGAAAGATTACACGACTTCCTGTCTGTGGCAAACATTGTGGCTGGTGAATGGTGTTGATGACGTCTTTTCCGTGAATGCCTGCTTACTTCTATAGGCCACTGTCCTCCTCGTCCCGCCTCTCTTCTCCTCATTAGCATTTAAAGCTACAGACAACAACACAGTGTGGCTGTGTGTGGATGGTACTTTGCTCAGTGACACTTCAGTGGGACCTTCGAACCAGCAACCTTCTGATTACGGGGCTGCTTCCTTAACCACTAGGCCATCTCTGTTGTACAAAACTGTGCACTATTGAAGACTTAACATGTAATGTTCTAATTACATGATTTTAATAATAACAGGTCGTTATCTGAAATGGGCCGGTCTGAGGCATGAAATTCCAGGGCTGAAAATGAGTCCCGCTCCGGCCCTGCCTCAAGGTACATGTTGAGCGCCTCATATGCAGAGTGAAGGAACGTTCTTTGACACAGAAATTTCACTGTCTACCTTGGAACATAATACCGTTGTTTGCTTTTTATTGAATTTTAATTAAGTTATTTATTCTCTATCTAGATGAATATTATTGTACACCTTAATAACAAATACTTCATTCATTTTGGCTCGTTATTGATATTATGCACTAATTCACATTTGCCAGGCCATTTTTGCGCATAAAACAGTATTAGGACCTTGGCTTTGGCAGCAGCATTGTACACTGCCCAGTTTTGAATTGTTGTAATTGTTCACACTTGTAGTCTATTCTGTGTTTTACACTTTAGTGTAGGCTGATGGAGTCTCGAGTAGTAGTTATGTATTGTTTTTGTGTTGCACCATTTTGGAGGTCTTTTTTCACTATGTAGTAGGCTCTGTAGAGTTGAGTTTGTGCATATTGAATGTATTGCCTAATTTTTTACTTTCACAGTTCCCAGATTTGCCATTAGATGGCGACAAAACAAAACAAGTTATTTATCTCAATCTGCGAAATTGAGCTATTATGGATATCCAGATCAATGAACAGTTTAAGAAACCCATTATCAAATAATGACAAACTAAAGTAAATAAAGAGACAAGATCAACCATTGTTCATTCATCTGTGTGTGTGGGTGTGTGTGTGTGTGTGTGTGTATATCTCCAATATATGAACCAACAATGGTATTCTACACTGACAGCCTTGCCTGAAAAGGTCGCAGAGCTTTGCATATGCAGCATGTGTCTCCTGCAACTGTGAAGGAATGAAAAGTGCCTCAAGTGCATCTCTAGGCTTGAGAGAGGCTTGCGCTGCAGTGCCAACAGTGAAGCAGTCACACATCTCCTTCTCTTGATCTCCAAGGCTTCCATTGATTGTATGATCTTCTTCTTTTTAATCACTCGCTGTTTAAATTTGAGCTCTTGTTTTTAGAGCGGAGGCCTCAGTAACCGGAGCTGCCAGCGTCCTGCGGCTCTGCCGACCATCTGCTATCATCAGCGTGCGGCTCTGTTTGATTTTCCGCGCGGAAAATTGTTTGCACCTGTCTGCAAGTGTTTTTTTTTTATTTTTCCATTCAGCATTGGAAGGCTGGATCATCATTAAGAACCTATTGTGTTGGAGCACATGTGTTTCTTGTGTGCGTGTCTGACCCACAGGAAGCCTTGCTCAGAAGGTTTCAAACATCTTCAGAATGGAGGAACAAGGACACAGAAATGACCACAGCATCTTAATGACAATAATCACAGTCGTCGCTACCGTAATTACAACAGCTTTCAGAGTAACAATGAACGCGGCCTCTGCAGGATCAGCAGTCAAATTATGAAGTGGCAGCGATTAATCGTCTTGATTATCGATATCTCTATAGATAATCTATAATTCATTACCAACCTTGTTGCCGACTAGTAGTCATTCCTACTGTGGTTTTCATATCGTTGTGGCTCTTCTGCACTGGATTTTTCTGTGCCCTACCACTTTGCATTTGCATCAATAGTTATATGGCACTGATTTGCACTACAAGGTCCCTCTTCTGTACGTTAAGGGTCAGTCTTTTTTTTTTTATTTAGTGGAATCATGGCGCATGTTATATTACATTAAGCGAATGCATGAGTGGGACAGTTTTCCCCGTATTTCATATTATTTCAGCAGGCCAATATTGGTCAGGATGCATGTGATCTGTGTGATCTGCTCTAGATTACCATCTGTGACTGTTAAAGCAACAGCATTGGTTCACATCAACCCGTGTTTAATTTGAATCCAGAATCAAATTTAGATGGCTTGTTTCATTTATGTGATTGAGGGAAACTTGTTGTTATTTGGTTATATTTTAATGTTGGTACATTGCTCATCCTTGTTTTTGGAATCATCATTTTATTCATAGATAGTTATTCATGCCAAAAAAGGCCTCAGTTTAAAAATAACATGCCGTTCTCCTCAACCGTTTTCTGAGAAAGGTGCCAGAGCCACAAGAAAAGACCGAATATCCCTCTGTGTTTTACAGTACCTGATGCGTGATTAATGTGTATGTGCGTTGCTGGGATCGGCCCGTTTTTCTTGAACACTAAATCTGTCACTTCCTATCGTTGCCCTTTCAGTGGCACACGACTGAAAAAGCGCCGCCCAAAAAAAGGTGTCAGTCCAAAATGTCACAAGCATCATTATGAAAATGTCACACACTGCTCTCAATGTGTGTATCGCAAGTGTCAGAGCCATGGTGTTAATTTGGGGAAGATGGGATATGTGGCCAGAGGTCTACATGACTGTGTGTGTGTGCAGGCAGCATTAATTAACACAACTGCTGAATGTCCTCCTCAAATCATACACAATAAACACACGCATACACACCTTCACTTCTCCCTCTCTCCTTTCCGGCCCTTCCTCTCATTGCATGCTGGGAATCCATCACTCATCTCGGAATCATACCCCTTTTAAGCTTCATCCCTGCTTCCACCGAGGGATTTTTATGTCCAGTTTTAGATCTTTCCATCTTCTCTTTAGTCCCATGTGACACCAATCATGCTTTTATTGAATTCTCTATGGTTCCTCATCTTTCGGCTATTTTGTATTTGTTAATATGCAGGAGCCTTTAATGCTTTTTTAATCCATGCTGTTACCTTTCAATTCCTAAAAGAGTTTTAAGCTAATCTCAAATTATTGAACCTTTTAGGTTTTGTCTTAGTTGTCGTTGTGCCTGTTCCCTTTAAGGTACTTATTTGTACATGTTATTAAGTATTAAGTATGTATTTTTACCATTTCTCTAAAAGATAATGAAGTCACAATGAAGGAAGACACAACTGAGATAATTAAACATCTTTGTCAAATTGTTCCCCACGTGTATAAAATCTCACTATCCACTCACCTCTTCTCTTCTCTGAAACTGGGAGCTGATATAAAACGTCCCTATACAGACATGATGTTCTGACTCCACATGATTTTCTTCAGCTTAGCACAGATGTTCTATGCATTCACCTTTCACCTCTTAGGGACCCACACATGTTTTTACACACATAGGTAACCTAAGAAGGGGCATTCATGTAGGTTGATGGGCAGAAATAGGCCTGCACTCCTGTTCTGGGGTTTCATGGTATTTAAAATGTTTGGCTTGTTTGTTTAAATGCTCTGACACTATTTCTATTATGATTATGATTATAATTATAATTATTGTTATACACTGCATGCTAAGTTCCACATGATCTGGGAAGATTATATGTAATTTGTTTTTACTCTCTTCTTGTACAACAGTTCAGAGCCCCGGCCTCCTGTTGGTACCCAGAGCTGCTCTAAATCTCGGTCAGAAGTGCTTCTGCAGGGTGACCTGATGTGGTCGGCTGCCCCCCCGCCTGATGATTCATCCCCAGTGTATCTGTGCTGACACTTTCATTAAAACTCTAATATGGCAGACTACCCATCTGGCCAGAGCCCCGAGAGACCAGAACTTCCACAGATACTCATCTTTTTGTTCCATGTTCTTCCTTGTCGCTCTGCTTTCTGTTCCCCCTTTTTCTCCTCATCCCTTTCTCTCTTTTCACTCAGTCGTTCCTTTTTTAACTCTGGGGAAACAGTTGTGTGGGTACTGCCTGTCTTGCTCCGTAGGAATATCTGTTCATCTTCTGTCTCACTGTCCACACAATGTCAGGCCCAAGGACGAGTCGGGGCAATAATTAACAGCAGACCCCCAAAATTTAATTACGTCTTACAGAGCATGCATGTAAAGAGGAAAATTCTCTTATCCTAGTGTCAAGATACTCAAATTAATTTGGACTTTTCCACCCTTTCTCATTCATTTCTTTTTCTCCTCTCTTTATCCTTCTTTACATGCATGCAGGCTAAATGAGTCAGATTTTTTCCCCCTAAAATATATGTCTTCTTTCATGTGAAAGGCTCCAATTGCAAAAGCTCCATGAGAAACAGGATTACACGTCTCACTTCAGAGCTGTGACTGAACTCAACAGGATGGTAATGAAGATCATTATTGACTACAGTCTACCTCTCTCTCAATCTCAGTCCTGCCCGCCCCTCTCTCTGATCACTAACGTCAGTCTGTTTTAAGAGTAATTGCATTCTGATGTTCTTTTTCACAGATTTTTGTTCTCCTTGCCGCTCATTCAGGACATCTGTGCTTCTTTTGGATCCTACAGCTGTTGTGTTTGTGTCATCTCCAGTCTCTGCTCCTCTGATTTCTATTGATTAAAACACATATAATGCGGAGGCACAAATGGAGAGAGACACAAACGTATGCACACACACCCACATGCATTCAATCACAGCTTTTTTTTCTTTTCCTTTCTTAGATCTAACCCATATTTTTATTCAAATCAGATAATGCAGCATCTGTGTTTGTGCATGTGTGTGTATGCTTATGGAAGAGATATAGTGAGCAGAATAACACATTTAAGATGTTATTATATAGAGCACATTCTAGACACATTTAACACTTAATGTGTATGTGTGCTCATATTTAGGGTGTGTGTGTATGTATGTATGTATGTATATATGTGTATATAATTTTTGCATGGAGCTTTTGCAATAACATGATGTCTCAACCACAGGTCCTCTGGTCTTGATGAGCTGGAAGTTGTCTCAGTTCATTTACGGTATTTATCAATAAAAAAAACAGAACCAGAGAATATCACTAGACATTTCCCTGACCTTCATTTCTGGGAAAATGTCTAATTCCTTTTCTGAGTTTGTGGAACCATTAATGTCATTTACTCTCATTACTAAACATAAGTAGTAATATTTTCAATGTATTCTTAATATTCATATTGTCACAACTTTTTTGGGTCATTGCAGAATTTTTCATTTCTGTTAAATAGTAAAGTAATCTTCCACTTGTGACTTCTTTATGCACAATGCAATGGATCAAACCTTTTAGATCACAGCAGCAATTTGCAGAATTACATTCTGATGATCATAAACTATGAAAAACTGACAAATAAATTTTTTTTAATGCATGTACTTATTGGTTACGTTTCTTTATTTTTTCTTATTAAGATATTACTTGTCTGCCACAAGTCCACATTTAAAAACATAAAAGACATATGATTTTATAAATTATTTTTTTTTGCTTAAATATAAAAGCCTCCTTTTTGCTCTGAAACACACACACGCACACACATACACTGACCTTCCTATAAAGTGTGTTTGATAGAGAAGGTTTCAGAGCACCTCTTATGTCAGTTATAAATGTGCTTTATGTGGATCATTATCTAAACTAATGGGCTTAGAGGAGACATCCTTGTGCAGGAGTGCACACACACACATATCCCTTAACCTCTACACACATCCATGCTTTTACTCCTTGCGTCATGGACTTTATGCAAATTAAGATTTATTTACTGCCAGAAATATTGGCTTTGAAGAGTGATGCCTCCAATCAATTATAATACAAGAAGACGTGCACACATACACACTCAAACACACATGCATGCGCGTGTGTGTGTGTGTGTGTGTGTGTGTGTGAGTATATATATATATATATATATACACACACTCAAATCCTAACACTTTCTCTGACATACACAAATATATTGACAGTGAGTGAAAAACAAGAGAGAGAGAGAGAGAATGGAAAGGCATAACATTTTGCAGAGGGACCAAAAGCTCAGAAATAGAGAGAGAGACCTGCCCAACAGCAGTCTCTTTATTAATTTAACAACATGACAGCTTAATAAAGTGCTGAGACGGGATCAGTCACATCTAATGACGCAGACAAAGAGGCCCTCTGTTGCCAAGGAACCCCCCTTACAGCCATACCTCCATCTGACAGACGTTTAAACTCACATAAACCGTAATTAACCGAGCTGCCATCCATGCACTCGGCTGAAACCAGCGATGAAAGCAGGCCGCAGCTAACCCCAGTAACCCATAACCCGACCACTCAATTCCAAAGTCTGAGCTTGTTAAAGAAATAGGTTGAACTAATTGAAAATAATTTGGTGCATTGTTTATTGACTAAATCATCTGGTAAGATTCCCATAATGTTGCTGTGTTGGCCTCAAATAGTGCTGAGTATAATTTATAATTTTGGAAAATATGCGAATGCTTAGGGACAACTCTGCTTAAATAGCCTCTTCTTTCATGGACTCAAGCAATTGGGTCAAGAGTTCCTGATGAAGTGCTTTGTATAATGGCTTCATAGCTCAGTGGAGTCGTGAGTTCGATCCTCACTGTAGCCTTCAGATGTTATTGTCACTTTAGGGGCAGTTGGTGGCCTAGAGGTGAAGGAAGCGACCCCGTAATCAGAAGGTTGCTGGTTCGAATCCCGAGCCGCCAAGGTGCCACTGAGGTGCCACTGAGCAAAGCACCGTCCCCACACACTGCTCCCTGGGCTTGTCATGGCTGCCCACTGCTCACTCAGGGTGATGGGTTAAATGCAGAGGAAAAGCAGCACCGTGTGCTGCTGTGTATCACATGTGACAATCACTTCACTTACTGGTGCAGACAGTGAAATATGTCCTCTGCATTTAACCCATCACCCTTAGTGCTCAGTGGCACCCAGTGGCCCCACTTTGCTCAGTGGCACCTCGGTGGCACCTTGGTGGGTCGGGTTTTGAACTGGCAACCCTCTGATTACGTGGCCATTTCCTTAACCACTAGGCCACCACTGCCTAGGCCACTCAGCTCTATTGCAATTCTGTTTATTTACCTAGTACACCAGGAGGACAGTGGTATCACAAACGTTAAAATTTTGTTCATTTCCAGTTTTGTTTATGTTGACCTGAAAAACAATTAGTTTTTGTGAAAAGCAGTTGATCTGAATTGCATCTCTCTTTGTCTCACCCCTTAAACACCTTTCAGAGAAGGTGTCAATTTATATGTCAAAAGTACACAAATCTGTGGCCTAATAATTTTCTTATAATACAGTGGTACAACAGAAGCGAGAGGGTAACCCCGATAATTGCTGAACTCTTCATGACAGCGTGAACAGGAGATGATTTATGACTTTGTGTTTAATTTGATTATTCAATTAATTGCGGAGCTGAGTGGCACAGCACGTGAGGGGAAGGTCAACAGCAAAATAAATCCCTGTGCTCATGCATGCGGAAGCCTTCTTTCCTTTGCTTGTTGCAAACACATCCAGACTCAGACCGGCGTGTTGGTAATTAAACCTGTAATGTGATGGGAGTGAGGCAGCAGACAGAAGCTCAGGGTTTTTCAGAGTCGCTGAAGGGAGAAGGGCAATGGGATCGGTCTTGCTGTTCTACCTGTGATCAGTCGAGAGGGATGTGTGGCTTTGATAAATTGCAGGTAACTGCTGCCTGGCCATTGTAGGGGAAAATATTTTTTATTACTGTGGAAGATTTTCGTGGTTTATTTTTGCAGCACTACATTCTAACATTCCACCTGTACTCTTGAGGTGCCTTTTGAAATAACTGTGGAAACTTTTGCTCAAACTTCCCTTGTTGAGCCTCCTCCACATTCTCCACTCTATCGTCCTCCCAGTCTGTCTTGAAGGTGTTATACAGTGGGGCAAAAAGTATTTGGCAGCCACTGATTATGAAAGTTGTCCCACTTAAAAATCATAGGTACACTTCAGCTGTGAGAGACAGAATATTAAAAAAATCCAGGAAATCACATTGTATTATCACATTGAATTTATTTGTATAATGGTGCAGAAAATAAGCATTTGGTCAACAGCAATAGTTCACCTCAATACTTTTTAATGTAACTTTGGTTGGCAATGACAGAGGTCAAACATTATCTGTAGGTCTTCACCAGGTTTGCACACACTGTAGCTGGTATTTTGGCCCACGCTGATCTAGGCTAGGCCACTCCAGAACCTTGTAAGGCTTTTACACTTGTCCTTTGCCTGGGCTGTGTGTTTAAGATCAAGCCATGTTTCATCATTCATGCTCTCACTGATGGAAGGAGGTTTTTGCCCAAATTCATCTGTCCATTCATCCTGTCTTTAATATGGATCAATCATTCAGTTAGCTTAGCAGAAAAGCAGCCTCAAAGCATAATGTTTTAACCGCCATGCTCACAGAGGGTATGGTGTTCTTGGGATGCAACTTAACACTCTTCCCCCTGCAAATAGAGTTCTATTTCAGACTTATCTGACCACATGACTTTCTCCCAATCCTCCTCTGGATCATCCAGATGGTCTCTGGCAAACTTTAGATGGGCTTGGACATGTGCTGACTTAAGCAGGGGGACCTTTCGAGCACTGCATGATTTTAATCTATAATGACATACTGTGTACTTAATAGTAACCTTTGTCACTATGGTCCCAGCTCTCTTCAGGTCATTAGCCACTTTGCACAAAATTACTTGCACAAAATTACTTTTTTGCTCCACTGTATGTGTTGCCTATGGCTACAATGTTTTCCCTTTCCTTCTGTTTCAGAGGACAAGATTCCTTATTTATTATAATACTACGAGGGATTGACAGGATGAATTGATGTTTTATTCACTGCTGGCTGTCTTCCTGGTTTTCCAGTGGTCCTGGCTGAAGAGTGGAGTTTCCCCTTAGTGTTCATTCTGGGGAAAACCTGGCTTTAACCATTTTATGGTCCATCCAAGGAAACTACAACAACAAAACATTTTAGATAATCATGTTCTGCTCTCTTTTTAAACTTTCTTTTCTGTGTTTTTCAGTGCATATATGCATATGTGTTTGTGTTGAAGGATGTGTGTGTTTCATGTAGCTTTGATATGAAGACCTGACATTTCACATCTGCATGGACAGATGGTCTCAGATTCTTTCTTTTATTTAGTAAAAAAACAACTTCCCCATGTTTTAAATACTATACACTTGGCGCAGAGCTGATCAAAAACAATACATCTGACTGAGTTCTAATTAAAGAAGTTGAACCCTAAAAGGAGTTAAACCTGAAAAGAATTGTATAGGACTGGGGGATGTGCTCCACCAGTCATTCCATAATTAAAAAACAACAATGTGTCTCTGTGCCCAGCCAGTCATTACATCTGCATTAAGCCTTAATCATTCCATTTACAGTCTATTAGGAGTCAGTTTTAGAATGTTGTAAATTAACTCTAACAGGCCAAATCAGCATAATGCAACTTTTTAAAATATTAATTATCCCAAGAGTCAGGGTGATGCAATGATGTAACCCATCCATAAAAAGAGGACTTCTCTTTTTGTTTAGTTTTATTTTATCACTTTAAGATGTTTGACCGTAATACTCCAACTTGCAGTTTTACACTGTGTGTCAAATGGTATTTACTAAATTGAAAAATAGATGGAAATTGAGAGGGAGAAATATTGATGGATAGATGCAACATCCAAAAGTCCAGAGAGAGAGAGAGAGAGAAGTTATTTGATATGTTTCTCTACTGATCTTGACAAAGGAATGCTACGATTCAGAATAATTGCAGAAAAGTAGCTAAACCGGTTTCACAAACACACACACACAACACACACACACAAACACACATACCTGAAGATATGGTGCACAGATGTGAATTTTAGAGAGTCGCTATAGTGTTGGACTCTTTTCCCGTGGTGAACTTCATGTCCAATAACTTTTAACTTTTTTGCCCTTCTTTTTTAATAAATTAATTTTCAGTGCCAGTCGATCTTTAATGCATGTCATGGTAAAACTCATTTAAGTGTTTAATCAATGTTCAAATTAATATCCCTATTACTAGAACCTTCCCACGTACTTCCCAGTGATACTATCCATGACTTTTAATCAAAGAATTAATTAACCCTTAATTAATTATTTGCCCTGGTTTTGTCATCTCATGCTTATATGTCAACGCTGGAGTTCGGGGACGCACTCGCAGACATGCTTGGAGCGGGGGGACAGTCATCGCACGGGGAGTGGGCACTGGAAGAGCTGGGGAGGATGACCGGACCAGATCAGACATTGGACATGTCTTCGGTGGATTTAGGGGATGCCATTGCACCTCTACAAGGTACTAAACTTGCATGCTAGATGACAGTCAGACCGTGTACTCAATCATTGTGTCAGCACTCTGCTACAACCTCCATGATAACACTCTTTCTCACTGCCAGTAGTCAGTGTGAGTGTAGTCACTTAAAATGACAAAATAAAATCTTAAAAGCATTGTTAATAATGAATTAATCTAAAGCAACCCAGTGTAAAAATAAAAAGAGAATTTTTAGACAGCACTGCTGAGTTTACCCGTGGGACTGTGTTTGCATGTGTGTGTAATGATGATTATTAATTATTAATTGTTATATGTCCTTGGTGACAGCAGCAGAGCATCATCACACATATATCAGTATTCAGTAATTATTACCTAAAACTTCCCAGAGCATGACAGTTATCGAACAGGTTCATGAGCACAGATATTGATGAAGATAAGTCCACGTAGTACGAGATACGGTCAGAACACACAGTGTATCACAGTTTGCTGAGTGTGGTGTTGTGGGTGTCAAAACAGGATCATGAAGCAATGGAAGTAGGTGGCATAGTTTGACGAATAATTATTTTTCTCCTGGCTCATCTGATCATCTCTGAGTGTATGTGAATACCTGGGCAGGTTCTGCTTGAATTGTTGTGAATGTTCATTTGACTTCATTCCCACCACCTACATTACTACTGACCAAGTACACTTCTTCAAGGCAAAGGTATTCCCTGATCTCACTGGCCTTTTTCAGCACAATACTCCATGTTAGATATATATGTTTTTAAAAGGATTTAAAGGATGGTGACCGAGATGGAACATGAGGGCAAAACTTTGATTTTTTTCAAGATGAAAAGTGATCCTCAGCCAGCTTAACCTGTCATGTGCATTTCCTGTCATTCTTTCTCATGGCTTTGCTGTGAAGTGCCTTGAACTGAAGAGGTAGAGTAACTCAAGAGAGAAGTCAGTACAGATGTGTATTGTACACATTTATCCAGGTTTTCTCTGTTCAGGGGTTCTGGAAGGAATTTCAAGACCAGTGAAAGGTTAATGCATTGACCCCTTTACTCTTTTAATCCTACTGTAGAAGGCTCTTGTCTGTTCAGGGTCCTTGAAATCATTCTACCATCCCCCCTCCTTTTCTTTTCATTTCCGCTAAATGTGTCACTCGGGATATATTTTCATCTCTGTGGTTAAATGCAATCTTTTTCACCCCTAGTATAAAGATCCAGTTTAACATGTTACTCTTACAGCAGCTCAGGCTGCAGAGATTCCCCTGACCGCCCTGTGGCCCTTGGAAAGCCTCCATCAGGGAAGCGCCCACAGCTGTAAATCAGGCCTCATCCCTGAGAACATTCCAGAAAGGATTCCACCTCTCTGTCCTTAAAGTCATTGAGGAAAAAATTTACAACCAGAGCGATAGATGGTTCTTACTGCATCAAAGGAGAGCAAATACAACACAGGGTAGGAGAGAAGAGTAGTGTTAGGGCCTCATGTACACACACACACATTTACTCCATCTCATACCACTTGAAGCAATACAAGTGCTCAATCATATTTACACACACACACACACACACACACACACACAGACACCTAAGCACACTTTCCTGCACTCCCATGCTTGAATGGTTGAGTGCCTATGTGTAATAGAGGCCAGCCTTTGGCCTCCAGTAAACCTCCATACACACACAGGCACACTCTCACACCCACACACACTCACTTACTGTATCCACGCATCATCTGCTTTCACTCTCGCACTGATGGAGGTCAGTAGATGTAAATAGAGGACAATGGCTGGGCTGGCAGGTAAAGAAGGGCTCTTTCCACGCTCCACAGCGCACCACAGTCCACTGGCGCGGTGATGTAGAGCGGCTGGACCCGGGCAGTGAGAATCCTGGAGAAAGCCATTTTCTCCCCAAACCTTGTTCATGAGATAAATTTCAAGCAAAGATTTAATTCTTCTGGATGGCCGTCTGTACGTCTTCTGGGTTGCAGCACTGATTCCAGAGGGTGAAGACCACTTAGGCTGAAAACACTTCACTCGCCATGACAGAATTAACATGTCCAGTCCTAAAGTTTTGTCTTTTTGTTTTTCAAGTGAACTTTTTAAACCCAATAGGGAAATATATGAGGAGTTGGCAAAACCAGGGGCCCACTGAACCCCTCTAGGACTGCGGTGCTGTCACTGTGACCACAGGGGAGCTGGTGGTTGTGTTTGACTCTGCGGTTTGACTGCTTTGACTTTGTGCCATGTGTGTATTTATCATCAGCGTGGCCCTGGGCCACTAGTCACCCGGACTGAAGTGAAGCCACTTCATCCCAGCAGGTCATTAGGCTCAGCGTTTAAATCAGAGACAAGGACTGCATAAACACACTTGTGCATACACACACACGCTGACACACACGGGTGATAAAACAACCAGAGGTCTTAATAAAAAACCCAATGTCTATGACCTGACGTTTTATTGCTGCACGCTTCTGCTCTTCTTCTCCTTCCTCGTGCCCCTTTACACTCTTTCCTGGCCAAACTTGGATCAAAGTCAGGCGGAGTAGTATATGTACAGAAACCCCTCCCCCTTTTCACCATGCGAACATGAAAAGGGGAGAGGAGAAAAGACGGGACACTTCTCTCTTCATCAATGTCACTTTGGAGCGGCTGTCACCACAACTTAATTTAGCAAAAAGGAAAATCTATGTAGCTGATTACAGTATCGGCTCTGAGCAGCGTATATCTATATTCATTTAACACCTGTGACAAAGCACTGCTGAAAGACAGAGCGAGCGAGCGAGGGAGCGAGGGAGAGACAAAGCCAGAGTGTGTCCTCCTTTATGAAGACAGAGCTGGTGATTATGGAACCTGCTTTGGTAATCATTTATGTGGTGAGAGGGGAAATCTCTTACAGTTTGTGCTTTTAGAATTGAATGCTTTGTTTGTAGGTGTCTGACAGATGAGTGCACTCTTGTTTCCTCCAATAACATCACCACCACATTAAACAGAAGGCTGGCTGTGGTAATCCTGCCAAAAATGTTTAAAGTAAATAGTTTATAGTGCGAACAGTAGCCTAGGGGTCAACAAATTCAACATGACTCCTAGGACACTATTTCCAAACTGACCCTAATTTGCTAGTGTAAGGTCATTGGCCCTGAGGATTTTCAGAAATAAATAGATAAAAAAGAATCCAGAAAGAAGTGCATGTGATGTATTGATGGCCATGAATTAAGCCATCCAGATGGAGGAAGTAGGGTGGGAGAGAACTGTCATTCTTCAAGCCCCACACATTTATGAAAACATTAGCAATGTTCTTGTTCTGAGTGAAGTGATTGTCATTGTACACTGCAGCCCAGCACATGGTGGCACACAACAAAATGTGTCCTCTGCTATTAACCCATCACCCACAGTGAGCAGCGGGCAGCCACGGTAGGGGCCCAGGGAGCAGTGTGTGGGGACGATACTTTGCTCAGTGGAAGTGATAGAATACCAAACCAAATTAAACCACAAAACGTTTCTTTCTTGTTATGTTTGCTTATGTAAATCCTAAGGACACCTTTGACTTTACAAAAAACAGATGGTGTATGGTGCTGTGCTTAGTGCCAGTTTAAATAGTGTCGGTGTCTTTTAACCTTGTCTTGGAGTGAATTTGCTGCTAGTGGAATGGAAATCTGTCTGGACAAGTCCAGTAAATGCAGTAATACAAATGTATGTTGAGTAAAGGACAGCGCGTGTGCAGAGTGGTTCTTTAATCTTAGTGCAGGGATGGCCGTTGAGGAAGCATTTTCTGAGCTGTTCCCTCTTTTCTGAAAAGCTGCCCTTTTAAATGAAAGCAGGAGGGTGCTCTCAATGCTGCCAAGGGAGAAAGAGAAGGAAAAAGAAGGGTGATGGAGAGTGAGTGATAAAGAAAAGTGAGGGATGGAGAGCCAGAGCCCAAGGGCGCTGTGCCTTTGAAAGCAGGAATGATGTCCTGTCTATCTGACTTGAGAACTGCCCCATTCTTTCTTTTAAAGACTCTCTCGCCTCTTTATTTATTTTCTTTCTCTCCTTACCTGTGTCAAATGGGAGAAGACTCCGGTCGGACGGTCGAACTGGCTGTTTAATTAGCTACTGTAGTTAAGAAACAACCTCGGATTACAGTGAGCAGCACTAGATGTGCAAAATTGTTTAAAGGTCAGATATGAT
Source organism: Denticeps clupeoides (assembly GCF_900700375.1). Classification (NCBI taxonomy): domain Eukaryota; kingdom Metazoa; phylum Chordata; class Actinopteri; order Clupeiformes; family Denticipitidae; genus Denticeps; species Denticeps clupeoides. Next base: position 22,943,048 of record NC_041707.1, read on the forward strand.
TAAAAAGATAAGAGCACTCTTTCTCGCACAAGCACACGTCTGTGCTCGGATTCTGTAGAGGATGGAATATGGGTGGGTGTTTGTGTGAGCGACTATAAACGTGTTCTTCTGAGTGTAGTGCGGCCACTTGAGCGTATTTCAATTCTCCTTTCATGTGTCTCAACAAAAGCACAGATGGCTAATTAGGAAGTGTGTGTACATGGGAGAGAGTGTGTGTGTGTGTGTGTGCTGACTGAAGAAAACTACATTCACGTTGCTCTGGCTACAGTGACATGAGCTTCTGGAGTGTTCAGGTATCAGTGCTGATGGAAGAAGAGATCTGTTGATGAGATTACTCTCCAAGTTTCAGAATATTGAACATCCGAAGACAGCAATGGTCAAAGGTCCACCACAAGCCAGCCTACTTTCCTCTGTTTCCATTCCCTCATATTTTAAGTTACAGACATTAAACCCGGGGTTTATTATACAAGCATATCCAATTTTAGGGTCACTAAACACTGGGTCTATCAGCCAGGAAAGACCCCATACAAATGAACCTTCTCTTTCCATTCAACCCATGAAACAGGATTAGTCTGGTTTAGTTCTTTCTCTTGTAATCCATATCATTCAGTGTCACTGTGTAATTACATTTTTTTTAATACAGAATTGCTAATTTTTGTCAAAGTTCTCTCTTAGTTCACTTTTTTCCCTTTTTCTTTTTGGTAATTTATCATCAAACGTTTCACTGCTAACTTAAGAAAGCCTGTATTCCTTTTTAAAATACAAATACAAATATTTATAAACTGTTTAATTTGTTTCATAAATTATTAAAATATGATCTAACTGTAAGTAAGGTTTAATGCATAGCAGGGCTAATAATGTTAAAATGCCTTTGACTTTTAGGAGGTAAGAAAGGTTGATTAAGGTGCTGTCACAACCATACAAAGCTGTAATTAGTTGCAAGGAAAAAGGTAGAACCGGTATCTTAATTTATGGAATTACATGTGATTACAGGGAAGTGCTGCAGAGCTGGTGTTGAGGATCTCTAACTGAGCAGAATAAATGGTAATGAGAACAATCATACAGAATATACGACAATGCTTCTTATACCTGATACGTTTATTATAACTTGCATTCAGGGGCACTGGTAGAAAATGTTCATCTGCCTGTGCAAAAAGTCAGACTTTTCATTCTCATATTTGTTTTATTTTTGGTTATGTAAAATTTGTTGAATTTTGGCTTCTCCTCTACAAAGGCATGCATGACGTTTCATATAATTACTGTAAACCTTAATCTGTGTTCTAAAATTTCACAGATTACATGACTTTGTGTCTTGTAAGGTCATCGCAACATCGACAGAAATGTTGGAGGAGGTCTCCAGGATGTAGTCGAGACAGGGGTCCAGTTTATGCTTTCACTTTGCATAATTTATATATATTTTTTGCATTTGTTGTCCTTTATTACTGCTGTGTGCAGTTCTTTAAAATGTTTTACTGTTACTATTAAAATGTACTGAAATTTGTGTTTTAACATATTAAAAATAAAATTATTCATAAACAAGTAATAAGTGGTAACAAATAACTGTATCATTGTCATGTTTAATGGAACAGAACTAGTTTGCCACCTTTACAGCAAAACGGAGAGGTGTCTTAATTGTGCTCGGCTATTTTTCCAGCTGTATTCAATGTGAGTACATTTGTAACAGAAAAAAATGTGTTTACACCCTGAGCAAGACACGTAATCCCGGGTTGCTCCAGGGTGACTGTTTCTGATACTTACTGTAAGTCACTCTGGAAAAGGGTTTCTGCATTACTGCTAAATGCCATTAATCAATTGTAATGAAGTATCAAATAATAATAAAACATGAAATTGCTGAAAAAAGGGTGTGCCAACAATACCTGTTCTACCTTAATATTAACAAATATTTAATAAACCGGTTTAGACCTCCATCATTACTGGACCACTATAATTGGTCTAGCCCCTCCCACAACTCCAACTCTCAACGCATCGATTCTTGTGTATATAGACGATTCCGTCATGTTGCTCTGTGCAAGAAAGCCACCACAGTATCAATGTAATTTTCATATTTTTCATATAGCATTAATTTAATTTATTCATATGGCTTTTTGTGAAATGGTGCCATTACCCTCTCCGGCCGCCAGAGTCCGCCTGGGAGCTTCTTACGCGGACGCGCGCTCCGGGCTCGTATTGGACCGCATTTACAGGGAACAGTTCAGCAAAACCTGCTTTCACAATACGTACCTGCCAAAACCTACACGACAATTACAGTAAATTCCCATCAGCACAACACAAGCTGTATCCAGCCCACGTTCCACTGCTTTTCTGAAATTCTTTTGATATGCGTTTATTATTACTATTATTATTAGTAGTAAAAGTAGTAGTACTCGTTGCTGTTGTTGTAGTATTGCTCGTTGTTTGCGTCACACACAGACCCACACACACCCTCCCATCGCATACCGGCGTGGTCGCGGTGTTACACGGGGCGTCCCGCGGCTCGCATTCCCGAGCGCTCGCCGTGAGGCAGCGCGAGTCTCCTCGTTAATCAACCGGAGCGACGTCTGAATAGACGCGCACCCCGCTATTACCCCGCAAAAACACTCACACATACACAATGGAAATGATTGATGAGGCCTGCACAACACAATTATGTTAGCAGTATTAATAACAATAACGGGTGGTCAGGATTGATAGGCGATATGATTAAACAACTTTCCAGCTCTCTTGCCCTCGATATTTCTCATGTTCTGTCGTTCTACGCAAATAATCTAAAGAACCAAGTCTCAGTGTTGCCAAACACTTTTTTAAAAAGCCGGAAATAAACCCCGTTTTGTCTTAAATAAAGTTAGATTAACTTTTCTATATCGGGAACGTTTCGCCTGCGCCTTGAAAGCGACTATTTTGGAATGGGGGGGGGCAGATTTGACTCATAATAAGCGCACATGGCGGCAGCGCCGACGTCGGCTTCTTCTGATGGGACCCATCATTTTCCACGCTGAAGTCGGATCCTGCCTCCCCGGAACGCCGCTGTCCTGATTGGACGAGGCGCGTGTCAATCAACAGCGGTGGGCGGGACCAACGGCACGCCGACCGCGTCGCATCAGTTCTGCCTTCACACTCTCACTGGCGGGATAGTGGCGCCTGTCCTGGTAAGTTCCCAGAGAGAGAAAGTGGGAGAGAGATAGAGAGGTGGAGGAGGAGGAGGAAAAAGTGAGAAGAGAGAAGGCGCTTAAGAGGGGCACAGGACGAGAACGAGAGAGAGAGAGAGAGAGAGAGAGAGAGAGAAGGGGCAAAAGTGACCATGACCACCACCATGGGCGTCTCGGCGACTCATCCAGTCCTGTCCCCGACTTCCACGCCTGGTTCCGGCGGGCTGTTCCGCACCGACCCGCTATACTCCAGCCCTGCCGAGTCTCCGCGGATGTCGGGCGGCATGATCAACTCTTACATCCCCGGAGTCGGCGGCGGAGGGGCAGCCGTGGGAAACGGGAGCCTGTCCACGAACGAGTGTAAAATGGTGGAGGTGCACGGGGTCAAGGTGGCCTCGTTTCACGTGGACGGCCAGGAGCTGATCTGCCTGCCGCAGGTCTTCGACCTTTTCCTCAAGCACCTGGTCGGGGGGCTGCACACGGTGTACACCAAGCTCAAGCGCCTGGATATTTCCCCGGTGGTGTGCACCGTGGAGCAGGTCCGCATCCTGCGCGGACTCGGCGCCATCCAGCCCGGCGTGAACCGCTGCAAACTCATCTCGCGGAAAGACTTCGAGATCCTGTACAGCGACTGCACCAACGCGAGGTGAGCCGGGCTCGTCGAGTCGCTTCGCCGGCGTGTTTGTTCGGTTTAAAGTTAAAAAGAAGCGTAAATGTTGACAGTAGCCCGCGTCTCCTGCGTGTTATCCGAGCCGAAACCAGGAACGAATACAGAGGGCAAATAGATATAAAGTTTCAGCAACAAGTTCTGTCGCGGGGAACCACCGGTTTCTCTCCACCACACGAACCGCGGAATAAAACCACTTGTCGCGCTGCGCGTTGACGTTGTTGTCCGTGCGCGCGCCGTGTCCCCCCCAGAATAAAAGTGGCTGGGGGGTCCGTGAGGAGTAATTAGCGCGCCAGGGGGTCCATCGTGTGCTGGCCCGTGGGTTTTGGGCTCTTAAATGAAGTGAAATTGAGTTTTTTGTTGTTGTAAAGACTGTCTCTTCTTTATCGTGACTTGAATTAAGTAAATCTTATTCCTATATTCTTATATAAAGTAATTTTTAGTTTATTTATTAACGCGCAACAGAAATGCCGGTTGCAGCTACATAACTACTGAGCAAAAAAAAAAAAAAACTTTCTTCGACTTCAGGCGAAAATGCGTGAAAAAAGCGGACCTGGCAACACGTCGTGCGGCCAGAGGGGTCCCCTACAGAAGTTCTGTGGGGTGGGGGTCTCTGATCTCGGGTCATTCCGTATTGAGCGCATTACACCACACAGGTCCCACAGACTCTCTTTTCCCTATTGAAGGTGATAAATAAATAAAAAATTAATTTTAAAGTAAGTTATCTACATGTTCTAGAGTCTGCATTAGTATACTTTTCTACCCTGTGTGAAATTAATTCCTGGCTATGCTGGTGTAATTGCACACATGTTGACGCACAGTCTAAATAAATTAGCCGTTTGTAGTCATAACCCCTTTATGCTGGTGTACATTTGATTAGCCAATTTCCATACAGGCGGAATAGGATGTTTGTGCAAAAAACTCCGGAGGGTCTCCACAACACCCTGCAGGGTGAACTGGGGGGTTTTACGTGCTGCTGAATATCCTCCTCATCTTCTGGATGAAGCGACCACTTCACCACAGGAGAGCTACTCTATCCCAGGAGAATAAAGAAAAGGAGAGAAAAGGAGCAGGCCACGCTTGTGGGATCGCATGCGGGATTTATCCTTTTACCCACTCCCCCTCTTTCCTTCTGCCCCTTTTTGTGTGAATAGATAGTGAATGAATGCCGGCTGGTGTTTCAATAAATCAATGAGACAGATCAGAATGAATCACTTCAGCCGGTCATCATCTCCTCTCCTCTCCTCTCCTCTCCTCTCCTCTCCTCTCCTCTCCTCTCCTCTCCTCTCCTCTCCTCTCCTCTCCTCTCCTCTCCTCTCCTCTTCTGCTGGATGTCTGGGTGTTATTCTTAGCTTGTTATCATGACAGATGCATTAGTGGCCCCTGCGCTCTGCCAGCAATGTCAATGAGGAGAGGAACTTAAAGGGATACGAACCCGTTACCCCCACAGAAGACGACTCTTTTCGTGTGCTGCACCTATTCGATGTTCCGTAAAGAGCCTGTCAAGTGATATGTTCCTTCAGACATGAAATAGGCCATCTATTACTGAAAGAACAGAATCCACTGCATAATAATAGTTTCTCAATTAAAATGTAGAACAAAGCATGAGAACGTACATCTGAGCAGCTTGAAGTGAACCTTGACATTTGGCGCGGCGCCTTAATTTTTATCTCCCCATTAAAGTTTCCTTTAACTTAAGCGCGGTGGTAATATTACTGTTAAAACACACCGTAAACATGAAGATTCCGTCCCCACCTTCTTTTCCTTCTCGCTCAGAAACCTATCAGTTATCATACGGTAATTCAGAAGCTCATTACACAAACCCCGGCAGCAGAATTTTCCACGTTAGCGGCAATAAGAAAACAAGAGATCGAGTTTCCTGCCGGAGTTGAGTTACCTTCACGCTTTGTCCGTAATTGACAAAAGGTTAAAATGTGTCGCTTTGAACTTGACGTCCTAATCCCCTGCCATTGTTCTGCTCCATTTGTTGAACAGAAGGTAATTTTGTTGAATGGCAACAAGGGCGGATTGTCATCTTAAACCGCGTGTGTGTGTGAACGAGGCCTGTTTATGTTGCATTCTGTTTGCGCGCTTCACGCAGTGTTTTATTCGCCGCGTTTCCTGGAAAGTCGGGGCTTTGAGGCGGCGTGCGTGTTTGCGTTTGAGTGAAAACGGTGCGGGAGGGTGTTTTGTGTGCGACAGCGAGAGCGACAGAGGCGGCCGGTCCCTCGGGTAGTTAGGTGGCTTCATGCCTCACTACGTCCAACCAGACGCGCCTGGTCAAAACCAGCCAGTGGAAAAAGAAATGGAAGGAGGGAAAGGAAAGAAAGGGATAAACGTGAGACAGTGAGAGATATTACAGCCGCGCAGATGAGGGGTGTGCAGTGCGCGTGTGTGCGTGCGTGCGTGCGCCATACGGTGTGGAATTTCATTTAAACATTTTAGCTGTCTGGTCTGTCCCTCCTTCTCTCTCTCGCTCTCTCTCCCTCTCCAATGCAGGAAGATAAAAGATCGAGAAACTCTGCTTACATTAGAATCACTTAGTGTCCCTCTCCATATGGGCGCATTTGTATGTGAGAGACGGAAAGAACATGAGAAGAAGACAGAATGCATCGCGATGCATCGCCATGTTTACACGAAAACATTTTTAACACAACAGTTTCCTCATCTGTGTCAGAAATGGATCAGATGATCATCTAATTAATTATAAAGGACTTCATCCGTCTGCATAGCTTGCTGTGTGAAACGGGCAAAAATGACATATTTTCTCCATTTCCCACGCAATAAAATGAAAGATACTCACTTGGCTTTTACATATTTACAAATATTTAACATATTTTAATAATGCTGCATAATAGAGAAGAAGCAGCAGCTACCTAGAACTGCTTTTCATGCAATAAATATTATACCTGTTATATTAACATTGTTCTATAATTTCCTGTACTTCTGACAGTGTCTTGTCAGGCTAATAAAAGCTTTGTGAACTTAACACTTACAGAGAGAGAGAGAGACAGAGAGAGAGAGAGAGGAATGGTGTTTGTCTTGATGAAGAGATAAGAAGTTAATGATAAATGGACATGTGGAATGGATGGCCTTTAATGCAGCCCTGGCTCTGATTGGCCAATGCCATCACCTTGGTGACAGGCACACGGTGTGTGTGTGTACACATAAAGCAGCTGGCTGTCATTAGTACAAAGTGTCTGTATGTGTGTGAGTGCGTGTGTGTGTGAGAGGCTTGTTAGTATGCATGTCAGAAACATCCATGCATTCATAGATGTATTTATGTGTGTCAGATCCAGACAATACTTTATATCAGTACACGATTGACATATGTATTATCAGAATTCTTATAGGTTTCAAAGCTTTGCATGAATGTGTGTGTGTGTGTGTGTGTGTGTGAGAGGAGTTGAAGTTTCTGAATCAGCAAACACAGTTTGGCTCATAGGGCTCGGCCGTTTATGACTTCCCACTCCGTGAACACAACGGCAGTTTTTTTTTTCTTTTATTGCCTTCATTATTTATTAAAAAGAATTTGCAAGCCAAACAGCAGACTAAACTAGTTTGCACTTGGGGACTGCACTTAGGAAATTGGCTGGAAATCGCATTAGAGGAGAACATCTGTGCTGCTTTTCTCGCTCCTCTGTTTGCGCCTCCCTCCCTCCCTCTACCCATCTTTCTCACACTCCTATTTCCTCACCTTTCTGGATTGGATGGGACTTTTGGATTAAATCGGCCGGATAGATTAAGATTTAAAAATACCATGGACAAACAAGAGCCTTGGGGGAGGAGGGACAAGGTTTTATTGACGAGGATCTCTGCCGATTACAATGAACACAAAGTCCAGGCGACTCGATGATCCGCTTTCTGATTTCCTGTCACTCTCCACCTTCGATGAGGAACTCACGACTGGTGTGAAAACAGCACTTTATTCATTTCGTTAATCATTATTAGTGCCAATCTATCAATCTGGGGCTGAGTTAAGCACAAGGGCTTAATGGAAATTTCCACCAGCGCTGATTAACTTTAATTATCAGCTAATGTAAACCTGTTATGTTTTAGAAAGCCGTTAAAAATGAAATCTTTCCCTTTTGATCACCCTCCCCCCACCAACCCCAGCGGCTCCCCTGTTTTTTTAATCACTCATTAATTTAAACCACATGCTTAATTCTGCTGGTTGCCAGGGGTGCTCTTCCTGTCATCCCATAATGATTATTAAGAGACGAGCCACGTTTAAAAGATTAGATTTTTCAAACCACACATTTTAACATTTTAGCAGCACTTAAGTTTTAATGACGCACCCCCGCCGAGACCTGCGATTGGACTTGGCCCCTCTTCATTAAGGCTGTTTAATGTGCGTCGGCCACAGCTACACTGTTTCACGCCGCAACAGGCAAAGTTGATGTCGCACTCGAGGGCAAGTGCGTCTGTGTGTGGGTCTCACTCTTACTAACCAACATAATTGAGCACCACTAACACTGGAGAACCCTTCAGTGTGTTTATGAAAATGGATGGAGGACAAGTGTGTGCCTATTTATGGAGGCTGCTGTGCGTTTAAATATGTTCAATGTGTGTTTTAGTGTTAACCCACTTTGCAAAATTTTAGCATTAATGACATATTATGGCAGCATATATTTGACATATTAGTGGGGAAACATCAGGAGGATCACTCCATTCTCTGTCGTTATCGATTAAATGTAGTTAAGGAATTAATAACACAGGAGCTGTCTGGGGTGCTGATTTTTTTAAGGGTTTGAAGGGTTAATGTCAGGGTTGCTGTCGTTTTCTTTTAGTGTTGGTACTTGTTCTATGCCCATTGGTCTGAAGATTTAAGAAGCACCTTTGTCCTGGTATTGTAGCTAGATCAGGGTCAAGGTGACCATCAAATTAGATAATTTTACATATACTGTGATTATGAACTAATTATAAACACAGTGTCTGATATTTCTAGGATAAAATTGACTGCTTATAGGAAAAGCAGTTGGAGCCGGAGATGACATAACTTGTCACCACACAGCGATTACTTTTATTTTAACAAATCCTATTCAAATGGTTGTTCATCAGGTCTAGGCATGATGATGATGAGACTGTTTTATTCTGCCATATTTTATCCTACCTTATGATACACAGGTTTACATTTGAGGTGCATCACCTGACCTCTTTTCTTCCAAAAAAAGAAGTGTTTTTCAGATTTGAGAGTCAGTTTGAAGTAAGCGTGCGAAGCAGGAAGTGTGTTTCTGGGTAGCTGGATCTGAGAGCCAGGAGACATCACTATTTAATGATGTGATCTCACTGTTTGCAGACACATAAATGAATTATCACGTCTAGACTAGTAAGTGAGCGATTTGTTTTTCAGTTTGGTTTTCTTTTTCGTCCCTCCCCTCTCTTTTACATTAGTGTTAGGATTTCTTCTATGTTTCCATTGTTCTTCACATAGGCAGCGACGTATGAATGGCGTTCTACAGTATATTTCATGCTTGTTAATTTGATCTCAGCTGTGTGTTAAGGAGCTGTCTGTGTGTACTTGTGTGTACGTGTGTGTGTGTGGGGGGTATTTTGATGCTGGGGTGTGAAATCCGCCATTGATGTTGATTGCGAGCTTTTGCTCTGTAAGTGAGCCGATGCGTAACCAATGAATTTGAAACACAACAACAAAACACGTCATCCATTACCTACAAGCAACTGCTCTTCACAGCTTCATCTCACACATACACACACGCACACACACACATGCTGTTTTGACATTGTACAGATCCCCCTTGTGTCGGGTGACACATCTGTGTCCTGGCTAAATTTATCCCAGTCTGGTCTCGCTGATCACTGTGGAACCTGTGTTTGTGTGTGTGTGTTTTGGATGTGAGATGTGTTCATTGCGGGGATGATATGCCTTTTTATGCGTATGTAACGCAGCGACTTTGTGCTTCTCCTTGTTTTCCGCAATATGCTCCTGGTGATGGTATGGTCCTGTGTGTGTGTCTCTGTGTGTTTGTCTGCCTGTGGCAGGGTTATAATAAATGACACCAGATTCAGTACAGGGCCATTGCTTAATCACATCAGTATTACAGGCCCCAGGTCTGTGTCTGTATATGTGTGTGTGTGTGAGTGTGTGCACACACGCACATGCAAACGGGGCCATTCTTTAATCACGTTAGTATCAGAGCCCCTAGGACAGGGAGATAATTTAACCACGAACACGGAAATATGTATCTCTAACTTTTATGATTGAATTATGCAAATGCCGCTGCTCCTGTCCTTTGCCGTTCTAAATGACTAATTAGGAGTGATGTTTTAAACGAACGCGTGGTTTGCTCTGCAAGCCGCGGAAAATTAAAAGTGACGTTAAGAGAGAGTGAGCGAGGTTGTGAGTGTGAGTGAGAAATGAAGGGAATCTGGAGGTGTTATGGTCATTTCTGACCCTTCTGATCTTGCACTTGATGTTCATTAGTGCTTAGAATATTTTAGGCTGATTTTGGTAAATTTGCTTCATGGAACACAGTTATTATATGTTAATTATTTACTTTAATTTGTAATATATGACATGAATATGTTTGTATTTCAGATTGGACAACTGCACCTTTTTTATTCTTTGGGAAATTGATATCCTGCCTGTGAAAGGGAAAGAATGATTGATAACCTTAATATGTCTTTATCAGTTTTAATCAGTTTGTAAAAAAATTTAACGCTATGGTTGTGAACAGGACTGGGCTTCATACAGAAGCATAAGTGATGGCTGAATACTGAATAACATAAAAAGTATGCTCTGCTTGGGTAATTAGTCTTTGATTTGTACTATGATGACACATGAGTCGAGGTTAAACACACAATTTACATATTAATTTCATGATTCATTTGTTCAGAAATTTATGCAGATATAGATCACATTTGCACTCCTCTGGCTATTCTATGTTACCCACCCTATGTAATGGCCACGAGGATATATGAATATAAATATGAAATGTACACATACACACACAGTCTGTGAAACAGCCTACCTGAAGACCTCCCTGTGCAGGATAGCTGAGCGGTGACGGTGGCAGGGAAGACGACACAAAGTGGATGGCAGTTGGAGACTCCATTTTTATATATATATTTGTGTGTGTGTGTGTGTGTGTGTGTATATATATATATATATATACAAGTTTGTTTTTTGTTTTTAAAAATATAATTAATTAAACATAAGTCAACCTCTAAAATCGCCAGTAAAACTCCTCGCGTATCGTATTTCACTTCTCCATCTCATCTCATCTCATCTCATCTCATCTCATCTCATCTCATCTCATCTCATCTCATCTCAATCTTCTTACTAAAAACGTATAGTCTTTATAGACCTGGACCCAACAATTTATCAAACAATAAATTCATTTTCTTTAAACCAACATCAAAACATTTGAATTGCACAATCATTAATTTCTAAATCATTTTACATCTTTACCTGTAACCCCCTCTGCATCAACACCATCTTGGTACATTCTTAGCTCCGCCCCTTTCCCAGCACCCGGGAATTATATATAAAACTCACCACCCTCCTTTACTATAACTAAACAACCTGGTTAGGGTGAGAACTAAACATCAGTAACAATAGTTACATTTAATGGCATGTCGTTACAGGTAACAGACTCTGTTACACTGACTTGTAGAGTGTGCAAGTGTGTGAGAGTGTGTGTATGTGTGCGCCCTGCAGTTGGCCGGCACCCGCCATCTCCAGGGGTGTATATGGTAGGGCACGGTAGGAATTTATTAGAGTTTAGGTTGCTGGTGTGGGTACATAGGACCGCAGCAGATGTTACGAAGGTAGGAAGAGTTAATATGTCGCAGGTAGGGTGGAAGTGTAACTCCCTCACTGTCTCTAATTATGTGACTCATGGTAGTAAAGGTGTTGACAGGTCTAGCAGTGTCTCTCTCTCTCCCTGTCTGTCTCTGAAAGAGTAATGGGCTTTGGTGACATGGCTCTTTGACTCGTGGTCCAGGTGAATTACTTAGGTGTTATCGCTTGTTTTGGGTGCCTCCCCTCTCTGCGACTCTTTTATCTGCGGTGGAGAGAGGGGCTGCGGGAATGGTAATGGCCCCTTTTATCGCTGTCTTCCTCCTTGTGCACTCCTGTGTGCCGCAAATGAAGATTAAAGCATCCACAAGTGCAGGGGGGAACAAATTGGAATGATTTATTATTGGTGACATCAATATGTCACTGCTCAGGGGAGTGAAAAGGGGGCAGAGCAGCTGAGAGAGAGAGAGATTGGTGGAATGAGGGAAAGAGAGAGAATGGAAAGGAAATGACATGAACGTTCCATAGACAGCAGTTAGATCTTTGTGCTTGAGAGATACAGAGAAAGGCCCGGGAAATTAGTAATCGACTGTGTTATCTTCATTCCTCAATAGAAGGGTGGCTAATGGGCTGGTGAAAGACTACATTACCCAGCATCCCATTCCCACCTTCTGAGGACGGAATACATGAACCTGATGAATTAGTATTGTTGCAGTGCTGAACAACAATGTTCAACAAGTTCTACTGTCCCAGTTGGGACATCGGATCATAAATCATTTAAAGGGAAAGCGAGCAACCGAGGGAAAGAGAAGGAACGGAAAGGGTATAGAAATGGTCAGGACGTGAAATGCAGACCTTGTCACGGCGAACAGGCTGATGCTATGTTGTGATAACATTCTCAGGAAACACAAACTTCACTTTTCATCGTTATCTTCCAGGCTTGAACAGCCTATCGTAAAATACTCAATTTCCTCTTTTATGAGAGGACACACACACACACACACACACACACACACACAAAGTTTTTAGGACAGGGTCTGCTGTACGAGTGCTGGAGGAGGATTAAATCTGTGTTGATGGATCCATCAGTTGGTTGCATCACATATGCCTTAAACACACACACACACACGCACACACAAATGAATTCTCTTTTTGACTTTTCTCTCTCACTTTTCTTACGCTTCCTTATCTCTTCCTTTCACTCAACTGAATTTGCTGTCTCTCTGTTAGAAACGAGGGTTCCTGGGTTACTGGTGTTGTGTTCATATTGAAGGAGCAACACATGTGACAGGGAGCAACATGAAAATAATAGCAGTGAGGAGCAGCCAAAGGCTTTCGTGTTGATATGAGAGGGAGGTGGTCCGTTGATTGGTTGCAGTGCAGTTGAGGTGCAATGATTAATCAAATAGGCCGACCATAATCAATTGGCAAATTATTTGGCAAGTGATTGAACAGTTGATTATTTGTTTGTGTCATTGTGTGTTTCCTCATACTGAGCACGCCACAGGCTCAGCCAAGCTTCAGTCATTATGAAACGTTATTATCTGTTAACTTTACTGCAGTATACTGCGTAAACGTCTTTTCTGCTTTTTTATGTTTGACAGAAAAATGAACATTGCAATTGTTTTAAATCTTTTTGAAACAAAAGTTAATCAAAACACTGACTTGTTGAATTGAGGATTCAACTTCAAGTCTTCAACATTAATAGGAACTGGTTTTCGAATGGCCGATGTTTTGGCTCAGTAATTTGTTTCAAATTAGGCATCATGTAACTCTTTTCCTGCATATCTGCTGGTGAGGGGAATATAACTTTTTTTATTTGAGTTTACAAAATGTGCTTCTCTCTCTCTTAGGCTCACATTCATACTTATCCAAATGATCTGTACTCTTGTCCTACTAACCTATTATCTATGCCTGAAAGATAAATTGTGTGAGAAAAAAGGGAGGTGTGTGGTATACTGTATATTTAATATAATTATTAAGCTCAGTGTGTAATATTTAAGCTGGCTTTATGTCTCATTTCCACCCATTACCATTGGACATACTTCATTCATTTCGCTCGAAGCCATGGATGCTGGAGTTTAACCTGCAGGCTGTGGCTGATAAAGGTCTTCATTTGTGGGATGATTACTCTGGTGCCAAAATACACGAAGTAGCCTGCAGATAAATAAATTGATACTGATAAAAGTTATGCTATTGCATTAAAACCAACACATACTAACACATTCTTTTTTTACTGAGATTATAGCTATTGCTCCAAATTAAATAAACATACATTTTTGGCTTCTATTAAACCATTCATCAACAACCACAATTTTATGTAAATAGTTTATGGCCCATAAAGAAGCACAGGATCAATAAAAAACTTAAATGGCAAAATATTGAGACATGAGACTGTTATTTAAAAGAATAATTTTTAATGAGATAATGAGATCCCCAGGTAATGAGACAGTTAAGAAAAGTCATCAGTTAAAAAAAGAAAGTAAACTCTCTACATCTTTACTCATCTTCCCCCTGAGTGAGCCATCATCTTCACAAGCTCCAGGCTTTTTGCTGAAGGGTCCGGATATGCGATGGGAATATTTTAACTCTGTCACTCCATTAGTCATTAATGCTTCTTAATAACTATTAATAAAAAAAGGGATTTAGCCAGAAAATGACTCTTTGGGCCTCAGTCTATTAATTTGTCCATGTGTCCTTCTTGACTTTCTTCCCCTGGTCTTCTTCACCGCCTCCTTGAGGAACATGTGGAGTGACTGGGGGTTGATGTGAGGTATCAGCGCCCGTTGTGTGTGTGTGTGTGTGTGTGTGTGTGTGTGTGCGTGTGGGAGTGACAGATATTTCTAGCAGTCACACACAGTCATCTTAATTGTAAATTGAATAGTTGTGGATGTTCTCAGCCCTCTGTCAGGCAGTGTATGTGTTGGTTTATTAACATTTATGTGTGGTGTGTGTGTGTGTGTGTGTGTGTTTTGTATGCATTGTTTCCTATGAAAGCTAAATTACAGTAGCGTCCTCAGCCTTAACGTGTTATCCTCAAACTTCCTCTGACAAACCACACACAAGGCCCGTCGCCCATCAGATAAAATCCCATCCTCTCTGCAGCGCAGGCTTTTCATGTTTATTAAAACGCTTGACGTTGCACTTTGTCAATCATAACCTTTATTGTTCTCCTGTCTTGCGTGTTCCCATCATTATGACTATTATAATGATAATGATTTATTTTTTGTCAGTAGAAACTTGCAGGGATAAGTGCGTATTATGTAGTCAGTTCTGAGCGTGCTCAGTTCCTTTAAAGGTGCTGTTTTTCTGTTGCAGTTGGGCTGTGTTAATCACTCGTCCTCAGTTCTTTTGACCTCCGCCCCCCCCTTCTCTCTACCTCTCTCTCGCGCTTTCTGTCAGGATGGGGTCAGTCGCATAAAAGATGAGCTGACAGTGAGACATCATCCCCTCCCGTTTCTCCCTCCATCCCTCCTCCACTCCTCCTCTCCTCTCTGACACTCTAATCTCCGTTGGCCTGTCTGTGCTGCTCAGATGGATATCTGTGTCTTTATGGATTTATCACTGAAATAAATAGCCGTGCCTGGTCATGACACACAACTTACTTAGAGTACACACACACACACACACATACACACTCTTCATCCTCTCCCCTTTTCTTCTTCTGCTGTTTGGGACTGTGCCCAATTGTCTGCAGTGAAGGTTCAGGAGATAGTGAGCTGCACACGCTGCCGTGGGATTAGTGTAGATGTTACACTTATGACACTTCATGAGAAAAAAATGATGTCATTGATTTGATCACAATTCGCTTATATATTTACAATGGTGCATTTAATTAACTGATTCTCTTTCTCCTTTTTTCTCGTTCTTGATGGTGACCTTTGGCCTTGCTGTGACGTATCCACAATTTTTTTTCAGGTAAGTGTATCATTGTCTGTGTTTTAATTAATCACAACTGGTCTAGAATGAAAGAGCCAGTGCTGCAAACGGATGAGTGGTAAATAAGAGTGTGACTCTTTGTGTGTGTGTGTCTGTGTGTGTGTTCAAACGAGCTGCCCCATGGCCCTGACGTGTCACTCAGAAGCTCTACCCATAATGCCACTGGGTTTCAGGAAGACAGGTGGCAAGGGGTTCTGGGACAGAATGAAAAATTGAGAGAGAATTGAGAGAATGTGTGTGTGTGTGTGTGTGTGTGTTTGTTTATCAAAATGGTTCTTGCTTGTCTATGTGTGGCCAAATAAAGACGAGCGTATGCAAACATCAGTGCTTCACTGGGTAAGGAACATATGTGTGTGTGTGTGTGTGTGTGTAGCGAGTGTGTGCACGAGTGTGTGTGTGTAGCAGTGCAACAGTGTTTTCCTTGATTAGGCCCATGAGTGGGGTCAGTGACAGGGTCATCTCCTCAGTGACAGATAAAGGCGTTAAAACCATGGCAACCACCCTTTGCTTTTAACCGTCGCGTTCCTCTAAAACGCTTCTGTTTTAACCTCACCCGGACCTCCAAGAAGGAGGGAGGAAGGGAGGGAGGGAGAGCGGGAGCCAGGAAAGCAGATACTCCGTTGTTGAAAACTCTTGGACAAACACAGCATAATTGGCCAAGGCCATGGGGCTAATTGGCTTGTCCAAAGAGAGAGGAGTGGAGACAAATGTAGAGAGAGGGAGAGGGAGCGAGCAAGAGGAGGGGGGAGAGAAAGTGTTGATTTTGCACACTTTCATTAGAAAGATGATGACATCAGCAGTCCAGGGTTTTAATAAAAGGGGACCTTAAAAACAATAAACCTGGAATTTACTCGGCTGCGGTAAATAAGCTCCATATTAATGAAGATAATTAATATGCACTCCCAGTGTGTGTGTGTGTGTGTGTGTGTGTGTGTGTTTTGCGTTTAATAAATCAATATTTGGCTGAGTCAGAGCCTCGGGTCTTTAGGTGGTAATTGTGTCAATATTCTCCTCCTTTGCATAGACAGACGGGCTCACGCACATCGACGGATGGACAGACAGATTGACCACGCTGGTGTTGAACTTTGATTGGCGGTGAAGTCCTCGTGTTGACCAGCCAGTTCCCATAATGCATCAGCCACGACTGATGCCTGCACGGCTCTGTGTGAATTAGTGACTATGACGGGTGGCAGATGTGAGCTGTATGGTGAGAGTTAGAGAGCGAGAATGTGTTTTGTTCTTTATTCATTTTTAAAAGGCAGTCGGCAGCCTCGCTCAAATTCAATGATGCCGTGTTCTCTGAATGGGCGTTAATGAGGCAGGGGGCTTATGGTTGTTTAATGTTGCTTCATCCACCGAATCATATCGCCATCGCGCATTCTTCACAATTAACTCCCTGTTCTAAATAAAACACTGGGACCGTTACCTCACAAACAGGTAATCAGCCACACACTGAGGTGGGACTTAACAAGAGGGGTGGTCTTTCATAGCTGTGGCCAGGTTTCGGTTTGTGGTGTGTGAGGTGGCCTCAAGGTAGTCGTCACTTTCTAGGCAGATTTTTATTGCAGCACTCTAGCAAGCAACATTGTTTGGCCAATAATTTTAGCGACTAGAGTTGACCAATTACAGGTTCCAGGTTCCACCTAGAAGAACACGAGAGTAAAGTGTGTTGCTCAGGGACACAGTGGATTGTTAGAGGTGGACAGCCGTGCTTTTGGATCACAGCTGACAATGAAGACATAATCAGAATTCACACTCAGTAGTCATTTTTTCATACATGTTTACTCACACAAACACAACTGGTTATTGTCTGTACTGAAAAGCAGAGCCATTTTATCCTTTTTTAAATTATTGGCTAAGTGCACTCACAGTGTTTGGCCAATCAAACTTTTTCCCTGGGGAGCGATATGTCTCAGAGGTTGACCTTGTTCACTTGAACACACACTTGCACGCACACACACACAATGCATTGCCATTCAGACCCATTCCATTGTGTGTATTTGTGCCTTTGGCTCTTTTTTATTTGAACAATGAACCACCAGAGGGAATTTCAAACTACTGAGTGAAAACAAGGAATATGGAAGTGAGTGAGGAGAGGACAATGTGAGAATGTGGAATTTGTAAAGGAGAAATGGGAGAAGGGTGGGCTGATATTATATATATATGTGTGTGTGTGTGTGTGTGTGTGTGTGAGGGAGAGAGAGAAAGAGAGGGCATGAGATAAACAAGGGATCAGGCCAGTCAAAAAAATTAACATTTATTTTGCTGAATTTTGTGCTTGTGTCTACACCAAAATATAGTTTTCATGTTTCAAATAACAGGAGCTCATTAACAGCTCTCACACACCTTACTTACTCATTATGGATTATTAGAACCCACTCCCATCAATACATCACAGACACAAATGAAGAGCAAGATGCCATCTGCTCCAGTCCTGCATTGTTTCTCCTAGTTTTATTTATTTTTTGCTTGTATAATACACCTTGTACCAGACAAACACAATCTCTGCATCTTGGCACCCACATCCGCACATCTCAGGACATTTAATTAACTAGTACATGGGACTTCTACAAACTAATGTATATAGCACCTCAATGCCAATGGTGTTACCATAGTGTTATGTTTTTCAACGATTACTGTCAATCAAATCTGTCACATACAAGTTTGCACTTGTACACTTGAGACATGAGAAGCATGAGAACATAACATGATAAATAAAAGTTTGTTTAACTAATTTAACTGCATAATCAGGGAAATAATGTGTCCTCCATGACTCCACAAGACCTCTTAAGGTGTCTTGTGGTATTGGGGACCAACATATTAGCAGCAGAACTTGCGTTGGGAGGTGTAGCCTCCATGGACCACACTTTTTTTCTTTCCAACACAGCCCATAATGCTCAGTCACATTCAGGTCTCAGGAATTTGGAGGCCAAGTCAACACTTGATCCCGTGAAGGAGTGTTTGTGGTTTTCAGCAATCCTTAGGTTGGATATATAAAGCAGTTAGCTACACTTTGTTCCTGTCTAGGGTGGTAGTAGCCTAGTAGGTAACACACTCGCTTATGAACCAGAAGACCCGGGTTCGAATCCCACTTACTACCATTGTGTCCCTGAGCAAGACACTTAACCCTAAATTGCTCCAGGGAGACTGTCCCTGTAAAACTGATTGTAAGTCGCTCTGGATAAATGCTGTAAATGTAATGTAAATGTCTTCTCACGCCTTTCTGAGCCTTGGGTGCTCATGACCCTGTTGGTGGTTCACAAACCATCCTTCCTTGAACAAAATTTGCTTGTATGAACCGCTGCCTGTGCAGTGGCTCGTTGTAGTTGCTGTTTTAACAGCTCATATTACAGGAAGTTGGATTTCTTTTTTTTTTTGTGAAGTGATTGTCACATGTGATACACAGCAGCACAGCACACGGTGCACACAGTGAAATTTGTCCTCTGCATTTAACCCATCACCCTGAGTGAACAGTGGGCAGCCATGACAGGCGCCCGGGGAGCAGTTTGTGGGGACGGTGCTTTGCTCAGTGGCACCTCAGTGGCACCTTGGCAGATCGGGATTTGAACGGCAACCTTCTGATTACGGGGCCGCTACCTTAACCACTAGGCCACCATTTCTGTTTATGTGTGTTCACTCACTCACTTTAAAAGATGTTTTGTATTGTAGACACTAGTCCACTCCTGTTGTTGCTTATCTAGTGAATTGATAACTCTCTCTCTCTCACACACACACACACACACACACACAAACACACACACACCCTTTGTATTAGTATCTTTCTACTAATTAGTTTTCCATCAAAGATTTACAAGCAGACTTTGGGACTCACCAAGCACCCTTCACCCCCCTTCCATACTCATGCACACACTCTCTCAGTCCCCTATCGCTGGCTCTTCAACAGACAGACAATGAAAACAATGACCGGGTAGTTTTCTGACCCCCCCCTCCTCTCCCTCCCTTTTTCTCTCTGGCTCTCTCTCTGATTTCATGCCCCAGCTGTTGCATTCTTTCTGCTCCTACATTTATTTAACCCTGCTGTCCAGCCACGCACAGCCATGTAAGGCCCCGATTCATTCATTTAACCACAGTCTGCTTCCCCTCTTTTTTCTGACCTGCTCCAGCATGGAAAAGAGTGACCTAGTGAGAGATTTCTCTTTCTGCCTCTTGTTGACTTTTGTGTGCTGCTGAGCTTTACGGGGTTAAACCATGAGAGCCTGCCGTTAGTAAGTGAACCTGTATGTGTGCGAGTGTGAATAAGACGAGGTTTTATTTTCATTAGATCAGGAACACACAACTCACTGACAGGCTCTGGGTGGCGGTCAGGGTTCACGGGATAAATGAGGAGGTCTGTGAGAGTGAGAGAGAGAGAGAGAGGGGTTATGGGTGGGAGGAACAGGCTTTGACCCAGTGACAACTGGCCTCTTCCCTCTGAGCCGACACAGACCAAAACCGAAGTGAAATTAAACAAAGAGCACCACGGATGCATTTCCTGCCTTTGAAGATGAAAGCAGTTTATGTCTGATTTAATTGTTTTTCATTCTTCTTCTGGATCACCAACAACGGCATTCATGAATGTTTCATTTTGGTTTTACTTAAAGTACAAAGAAAGACTGGCGCAAACACACTGTTGAGCTTCTCTTCCTTTTTTATTCTTGTTTTCCCTAAATACTGTGAATTAGAGACCCTTTCTCCCTTCTTCATTTAATGTAGCCTTGGAGTAACACACTCGCCTATGAACCAGATGACCGCAAAGTCACAGGTTCAAACCCCACTTACTGAGACAGACACTTAACCCTGAGTGTCTCCAGGGAGACTGTCCTGGTAACTACTGATTGTAAGTCGCTCTGGATAAGGGTGCCTGCTAAATACCATAAATGTAAATCAATCAGTATGCATAGACTAGGGTTGGTAATACTGCAAGTTTAAACAACAGGATATGACGCATTACTGTACGCTACTGGGAGCCATGTACACAGAATCTTTCTGTGTTGTTAATATTAGACCTTAAAAAGTCTAATATTACTTTTTAAACTAATAAACTTTGTAGATTTCTTTGTAATTCTTTGCAAAATTATCTTTTATTGTCCTTTTGAAATTTCTTTAGAAATTTCTGAAATTGTTTTAGGCGTGTGAACATGATTGCATGATTGACATAAACTGCTTTTATACACATTGGCTTATATACAGCAAACATGTTTTGGGGCTTTGCACCAGTCATAAATACAGTACACACACACACACACACACACTCTGCCTTCCCTCTCTGCCCTGCTTTAAGTGGAGCGCTCGGCCTCTCTTCAAACCGCCCACTCGCCTGAGATAGGGCCCATGCTCCAAGACCCCCTCCCCTGCCGGCCTCCCCAGGCCCCCTGCCTCTGGCCCCTTCATTACCTCCATTCCACTGAGGTATTTATTTCAAAAGGAATCAATTAAGACTTAAGTCCCTCTTGAAGGAGCGGCTTTGTGGGAGCAACACGGGGGCCCAACGTTAGCATTCTGCAGTCCCAGCATATTCCCTCCGACCCCCAACTCTTGCTCTCTCTCTCTCCAGTTCTCTCTCCACCCTGTGTTGTTTTTTTTGGTAAATGTAGACTTAATTGGTTTTGGGCTCATGCATTATTTTTCTTTTAATCTATTGATTTCTTCCCTCTTCTTTCCATTAGCTATGTCCTTTTAAAGCTTAACCTTTACGTTACACCCAATGATTCTTTGCATTGATGGATGGCAGTGGGTGGAGTTGGAGGACGATTTCTTCTTCAGTTGGGTGGTTACACACACTGTCCGCTGTCGCTCCGTTAGAATGGCTGCATGCAAGGTGTACTGAACAGTTCGTATCATACTTTAATAAATGGTTACAGGAAATGGGCATACAATGTTCTTTATTCCCGTTTTCCTGACATTTATTTCTGTTTGTCTTTGTAGACTCACGTCCTCTTTTTTCCCCTCTGTCTCGCTTTTTTTCTCTGATGGGTAGAGTGGTCGTAAACAAGCTGCCGGTGAGGTTCAAAGGCTCTGCTGAGATTATTGACATTTAACTCGACGAGCTTTGAGCCAATTTCACGGTCCCTGTTGCCATGGCAGCTAATGAGAGCAGTAGTATTTACTGTGATGTGTGAGTGTGTGTATTTGTGCACATAGGGAAAACGTACGTTTGAGTCCCCCGATGTGTGTGTCATGGGACTGAACAATGATGAAAAGTGTGAACAAATAAACCTGTTGTCCACTGAGAGTTGCGTTTCTGTCCAACCTTCCAATGCAAGAGAGCTTTAATCACATCCAAGTGGATTCCACAGACATTATGTTTTATATGTTGAACACGGCGTATACTTCTGTAAAAACATTTGTTTTGTGACAGTACTAAAATGTCTAAACCTAACCCTAGCTGGTGCTAAGGCATTTTCTAAAATAAATAGATAAAACAAGAAAGATACAGAATGAGGAAGTTCGTCAGGCTACTCACAGATTAAACTCTTAAAAACGTGTTTTGGGAGACCGAACTAATAAAATACAAACCAAAAGGGTAGTTAAGTTCTCTTCATTAAGTTTCTGTCTTTATGCAAATCCTGCGTACTCTCAATACTGGCAAACAAGCCCCGTGCTTTGCACATAGAGCTGTTTTCTGCTGTTGTCGGTTTAGTTTTCTCAGCTTCAATTTTGCACTTTAAGAGAATCATAACCATTTTAACACAATTAATAGTGTTATTCAGTTCACTTAAAATGCAGCTAATTGCTAGTAATTAAAGGGATAACACTGGCCAGGTTATGAAAACTGTTCAATACTACAATGATTTTGAAATAAGATTATAACATAAATGCTATGCTGTTGCATATAGGCTAATCGACAGAATAATTCCAAGCGGCCTCTTTATATTTTGAATAAAGCAGCAACATTTAACATTTAACACACAGTCTAATGAACGTTGGAATTGATGATAGTTGACAGGAATATTCTATATGTAATTTATAGCAAAATATTCGGATATTTTACAGTGTGATATTTACATGTGATTGCTGGACTTCGTGACCCACTGAATGTTACTGATCACATCGCATCACATTAAAGAGGACTGGCTACTGATTTTCCATGAGAGCCACACTGGCAGTAACATCGTCGAGCTGCAGAAAGGGGCAGTGGAGGAATGGGATGTAAAAAGCGAGGGCCATGTCATAATAACAGCAGCGCAGCTTGCCGCTTGAACTAGCGCGAGCTAGAACTGCCATCACTCGCCCGCTGAAGAAGGGTTGAAGAAAAAGTTGCTTTTTAGTTCTGAATAGTGTTGCTTTAGCTAAAATATTAATGTAATGTGATCCTCCCAGGTCGTACACTGAATCTGGCTTTGTTTTTACATTTTCAGTGATCTGTAGAATATTGCAATATGTACTGTATTGTGATGTAATTATATCATGACGATACATATCATGATATATATATTTTTTTCTTTGTTAAATGAACAAGAAGCAAACGCTGGCATGTTTTCTCACTGAACTGACTTGAACAGATTTTTTTTTTCATGATGTTAATTGGTGAGGAGACAAAATATGGATTCTCTTTTATTACTATCCAGGTGAAGCATTTAAAAATCAGCATTCTGTGTGTTCAGAGACTTTCTCCAACACTAAACAGGAAATGACCACTGCTCCACTTGCTCCCAAAATGATTTCTAAATATTTCTTCAATCCTGACCTAAGCAGTCATGTATTCTTCATTTCAGACATCACAGCTCAGGCAAGTGACATTTGCCCATTTTTGACCCTGTATGTGTGAGTATGTGATGAGAAATGCAATTACTTTATTACTTTCTCTCTTTTGCTCTCTTTCGTGCTGTATCTGTTGCTGACTGTGTGAGTTCAGTAGTTTTACTGCTCTCCTCAATGTTGTATAAGCAGCTGTAAAGATCCCAGCTGACTAAATATTTTCACACTCAGTGGGTCAACTCATGATAATAAAAAACCAGAGAGCTTTATTTTTATACCGATCTGCATCCTGTGCACAATATAACTTCACAAGCAAGGTTAAAGAGTGTGTGCGTGTGTGTTTGGGCATGTGGGCTGCGGGTGAACGGCAGTGCTAGTGGCAAACTTTATTTTTATATAGACCTTCATCCTGAACAGAACATTACTACAAGGTTAAAGTGTGTGTGAGAAAAACTTTTTTATATTGCCTTGTGCTCTGCACTCAATATAATTTTACAGGCAGAGTAAACGTGGAGGATTCACCGCCACTCCAAGACTGACTGCCAACACGAGGACCGGTTGGCATCTCAGTGGCATCTCAGTTTGGTGCTTTACAGCACATATTGTATAGAATTGAAACTTTATTAGTGGCAAATGCTTGATATGTTTCTTTTGATTTATTGCAGACAGACAGACCAATGCATTCATTTGCATTCCCCTTGGTTAATGTAGTGAAGGTAACATGAGGCAGCATTACTAAAATCTCCATCCTGTAGAGTTTCACCAACTGCTTCAGTCGCCTGTCTCTCGTACCCACGCGCGCACACACGCCACACACACAGGGTCATCTATCTCGCCACCACTGGCTATGTAATATGTCATCCCCATGACGACACTGTGGATGAGTTGTGTGACAGTTGTTCCTTTAGGGCTTCTTCTCTAATTAAAGTTTTTTTTTTATTATTTCTGTCAAAATGTGAATAATTTCTGCAGGCGAGAGGACCACACCTTACCATGCCCATAAACCACTCTGCAGTGTTTCACCCTGACTCAGTTTGAACTTCCTAAAAAGTTGCACGAACATGGTATTTTTTTGTATTAGACCATCTGACAACATTAAATATAATTTGAAATTCATGGATTGGGCTTGGTGCTGCAGGCTGTGGTGGGTGAGAGGGTGGTGGCAGCTCAACCATCATGTCTGAAGATGGTGGGGGGGTGTTTGTGGGGAACTGGAATGGGTGGCTGATGAAAAGAGTTGTGGACATTCTCTGCAGTGGGATGGATTGCTGCACTACTATCCTGCTGGGGAATGTCCAGGTGGAGGTGAAAGTGAAAGTGAAGTGATTGTCATTGTGAAACACTGCAGCACAGCACACGGTGCACACAATGAAATGTGTACTCCGCATTCTTTCCCCCTTCAGCCCTCGGTTTTGACAATTTATTTAATTTTAACAAAATTTATTTGCACATATTCACAATGGAGGTGTAGTGTGTTTATCTGTAACAGGAAATATTTTTTTTATCAGAAGAAAGAGACATTCCAGTCAAAACTGCATATGTGTACATATTATGGTATTTATGGTTCTTTGGGTTTTTAGTTACGTGTTTCCCTGCAAAGTTGATCTTTCAAAATAAGAATATACATCAAATGGTTATTTTTATACAAAACCAGAGACTATATTAGAGAACTATATAATAATAAGAATACAGGTACTTTCCGTCCGTAAATGCTGTGCTTTCACAGACCTGTGTGTGTGTGTGTGTGTGTGTGTGTGTGTGAGAGAGAGAGAGAGAGAGAGACCAACCCTGTTACATTGATTATGGACTAAACCCTTAATTTTACAACTTGAGCTAACAGGCATGTGTGTGAGACTCTGGCCAGATTGGAGATCATCAAATTACCCCAACAGGCCCATCATCCTCTCCAGTTTCCGTGTTGTTAGAGAGGTGTGAGTGTGTCTGCATGTGTGTGTGAGAAAGCGTGTGTCCTGATTTCTATGACATCATGCCTGCTGCTTTCAGTAACATATCTTCTCCTTTTGTAGTGTGTGTGTGTGTGTGTGTGTGTGTGTGTTTGTTTGTACCAGATGTCGGAGTTAGGAGTTACTCCTCACAAAGACTTTGAAAGTGTGTTTTGGAGAACTGTTCCACAGGTCTTAAAACTCTGAAAACATGTGTATAGAACATGTGTGTGTTTGTGTTTTATAGGCAGACGGAGAGAGAATGTATGTGTGTCTCCTGGCATATGTTGTAGATTAAACATGCCTTTAACAGTTTGCATGTGCTTGGTACATACAATGTGTGGATCAGTGTGTCTGTGAGTGTGTCTTTGCAAAAAGTTGTAACCTTGAGAATCTCGAGGCTATTTTATACTGCACAGAATGTGTGTGCACTAAAGTTTATTTTGTACATTAGAACAGACACACTCTCTCTCACACAAACACACACACACTATGCCCTCCCAAACCCCAGTGACCCACATTCCTGGCACTGAGTCAGACTCATTTAAATATTTAATCAAAACTGGATTAAATATTCATGATTGTTTTTGAGTAACCTTCTAGAGTAGCACCTGTCATCTCATCCGGTCATAGAGAGAGCGGGGACAGAGGGATGGAGAAGGGAAAACTGGATAAAAATGAATAATAACCTTACAGTCTTTGAGCTGATAATGAAAGGAGCTTGTGTCTGTAGGTGGAGACGGATGAACTGAGCCTCGGCGTCTGCAGCGCAGCTGTGATTGGCTCCTAAACATCCTATTGATTTTGCCCCATTTACTGCTGAGCTTCAGCCACCAGGGCACATACGCACACACTCTCTCTCACACACACACACACACACACACACACAGAAATACATATACAATCACACATGATACACATAGATGGGCTATAACAGACATGCACACACAACACCGATGTTTCAAGTAAGTGTGTGTGTTTATGTATGTGCGTGTGACGGCTGTTGAAAAATGATGTAAGCCTCCATCAACTTCCTGACATCTTTTAGTGTCTGACCTTTGACCTTTCATCTAGCCCCCTCTAATGCAGTAACAGACTGTGGACCTGATCAATAATTACAATGACCATGGACCATATATTTGTGTGTGTGTGCCTGCGTGTGTGTGTATTTGGAACAATAATGACCAGGCCTCCTGAGAAATCAGCCTTTGACTGTCATACGCTCTCAGTTTGAGGGCTGCTGGATGCGTGAGGGGATTGAGTGAATGACGGAGAAGTGTTTATGTTTTCCTGTTTGCTTCCGAATGAATGAATGGCCTCTTTGTGCCACAAAGAAGTTACACACCAGAATAAGTGCACCCTCTCCCTTTCTCTCTCTCCCTCTCTCTCACACCCTGTCTCTCTCATTTATGCCCAATTCCCCTTTCATTTTCACTACAGACCACCAGTGTCATCGTTTGTGCTTCATCTGTGTTTTTTTGTCTCCCATCTCTCATCTCTGATCTGATTCTGTTCCTTCCATCCCCCAGTCCCTTTTTTTCAGCACTCCTCCCTCCATTGAAATAAATAGTCCATCTCTTTATTTAGCCTCTAAAAAGACACTGTCTGAGAGTGTGTAGACCCAGTAGGTGGTGTATGACTTTATTTATCAGGTTACTGGAAATATGAAAGGGAAATGGAACAGGTGGGCAGGGTCTCAGATCAATATGGAGCCTTTTCCCCCCATAAAGTGAGAAGCATTGAGCTCAACCTATCAGAGCTAAGAAAACATTGTCATATTGTTTTGTTAGTGTGTGTGTATGTGTGTGTGCGTGAGAGAGCGAGAGCTTTCGTAATCAGG
This sequence comes from Denticeps clupeoides, assembly GCF_900700375.1. Classification (NCBI taxonomy): domain Eukaryota; kingdom Metazoa; phylum Chordata; class Actinopteri; order Clupeiformes; family Denticipitidae; genus Denticeps; species Denticeps clupeoides. Next base: position 22,970,040 of record NC_041707.1, read on the forward strand.
GTTTATGATCCTGAGGGAACATCTTTCTTTCTTCCACCCATCACTAACAGTGACAGGGCATTGATCAGGGGTGTGTCACCATAGTAACAAGATTATCAATAAACTCCAGTTATACTGTTCTTCTGTTCTGAATCGGTTGCATTTTTATGTGTGTGTGCAGTTGTTTGTGTGTGTAAGTTATTGATACTGGTGACACACATGTCTATTTTGTAGATTCTGTGAATGTATCTGACACCACAGGTGTGTATTAGTGTGTGTGTGTTTTCTGTACTGTGAGAGTGTAAATGTGTGACAATGTAATGCTCTGTTGCCTGCCTTGTTCTTATTATGTGTTAGTTGGTTGATGTACTGTAAGTATTGCATGTGTGTGTATGTGTGTGTGTGTGTGTGTGTGTGTGTGTGCGCGCATGTGTGTTCGCTGCTGGAGCGCCATATGTCAGGCATTAATCGTTGTCACACGGCAGGAGTCATTAAGCAGAACAAAGAGAGAGAAAAATGAAGAGAACCAACAACACACCAACACACACATATGAACCCATAAACACCCTGCAGAGACACAAAAATACACACCCACATAGGCACACACACACACACACAGACACACACACCTAATCATCTTCCAAAGTTCTACACGCATTTTAACTTTGTGTTCCATTATTTTTGTAACTGAGTGTAACTGGTTCAGGGTCAGAAACAGGAGGGATTGTGAGACAAAGACAGAGATGGAGAGATGATAAAAGAGTGGACTGCATCACTGCACAGGTGAACAGGTGGTGTGTGTGTGTGTCCAGTTTATTAGCGGGTCATGAAGAGTTTAGCCAAGGAGTCATTTACCAGTATTCTCCCTCTCTTTCTCCCTCTCTCTCTCACTGCCTCTCTTTCTCTCTCTCTCTCTCTCTCTCTCTCACACACACACACACACACACACACACAGAGGTAATGTGAACTCTTTCAGGTGTTTATATTCAAACAGTAATGCAGACTGCAACCTTCGGAAAGGAAGGAGAAAGAAAAGCCTGTTCATCCCTCATTCCTTCTCCACTTTGTCCCGTCCTGAGTGCTCACACAAAAGTGCAAACGAGGAAGCAGAGTGGGGCGAGTGACAACAGCGTGGCTATATCAGTCTGAGGTGTGACTCTGATAATTGAATAGAAGAACAAAAAAAGAAAACCTGAGACCCTGAGAGAGCGTGAGAGAGAGGGATGAACTCATCCCGGCTCCTTTTCCTCGTTTTACACCAGTCAGCTTCTTTAACAGCTGCAGCGTGTGATCATCACAGAGAATGAGGGCCACTTCCTGTCTGAAATCAGACCAATGCCAGATAAACCGACAGGAAAAGCAGGACAAAGTCCTAAATTACAGGTCATGTTAATAACATCAGATCTATGTGAATCATTGTGTGCAGGAAGTGTGTGTGTGTGTGTGTGTGTGTGTTTCATGTGTCTGTGTTTTCTTTTCTGACCTCTGCATGACTGCATCCCTCCTCCCATCAGCACCCCTCCTTTCATTTAATAAAAGCGAGGGATTCTTTCACTCTTTTAATAACGGAGGACAAAAGATCTGTTGTTAGGAGGGCAAGATTAGATGGCCTGTGTTCTATATGAGTGTGTGTGTGTGTGTGTGTTTATGGGGAGTTTTCTTTCTGCTTGTAAATAGTGTTGGTTATTTTCTTTTCTTCTTTTCTTCACACTCACAACAGTATGGGCAAAACCTTAAGGTTATTTGTGTGTATGTGTGTGTGTGTGTGTGTGTGTGTGTGTGTAAACTAGCAAACATTTATGTGTTAGTACCTACCAAAGAAAGAGGGGAAAGCCTTTTTAAATGTTGAATTGAGAGTTAATTTGTGAAATGGAGGTAGGTTTATGTTTAGAATGGATACAGTAAAGAGATGAACATGTTTACTGTTTGTGTGTGTGTGTGTGTGTGTGTGTGTGTGTGTGTGTGTGTGTGTGTGTGTGTGTGTGTGTGTGTGTGCATAGCATGGCCAGTTGGCTCATAAAAGTGAGAAGCTACACACATCATGTTTAGTTCCAGCACAGATCATTAATGTTGCATATGTCCTGTGAATCTTTAACCAACACAGAATTGTGTTTTATTGCATCCTAATATTTCTTTTTCCTTTTTCTATTTTTCACAGACTTTGTAATTTTAACATGCTCACACACACAGATCATGTTCTGCAGGCAGATGGCTGCTGGTGTGGATTTTGCTGTGCTGGTCGGGCTTTTGTTGACTGTTGAATGTTGTCGTTGCTGGACGACGTGTTCATTGTCACTCGCCACTTCTTGAACCAGCTGCATGCTGGAAACTGAATATAATTAAGAAAAAAAAATTCCCTCCTGTATCCTCTGTATTGCTGGTATCTTCATGTAATAACCACATGTGTCTTTCAGTTAGTGGCTACACACTATGCGTGTGTGTGTGTGTGTGTGTGTGTGTGTGTGTCTTTGCTTTGCCATCTGCTACTGGTGCCCTGTGGGACCCCTCACAAACTTTAATAATGTCCTGATCACTGTTTCTATGGGGAAACAGAGTGAAGGGGTGAATAATCTCACACATAGTATAGTATGGAAACACGCACACACACAAAACATTTTGTAACACACAGGCAAGAAGGTGTCTGGGTGCCATAACAAGTTTGTGTGCACCTTTAAGTATTGTGTGAGTGTGTATGTGAGAGAGAGAAAGAGAGAGATTGTGTATAATAGAACACAGCTGGGTGGAGTAGTTGTAGTTCTCTGTTGTCTTTTGCTTCCTGTCCCGAGGCAGTGGAAATCTGAGTCTAATTTTACACAATATACATGCATACATGCATGCACGCACATACACACACACACATTTTGTAACAAGACTTTTCTGAGCTTAAACCTAACCTACCCCTATAATTACTCTAGTGCAGAACAGGAAAATGTCCCCATATTTTTCTTGTTTTTGTGAAGACATTGTTAGGTCATCACTATGATGACCTAACATTACAAAAGACACACACACAGTCACAATGGCCCCTGAAAAAGGTGGACCTATAAGGCTGCAGGTGATGTCATCTCTTGAAGTTGAAGCAGAAAAACTGGCAAAATTAAGAATCTGAAAAAGGGGAGAAGGCAACCCAGCAGACACAGCCTGGAGCTTCTAGATGGAAACTGTGGGACCTTCATTCAAGAGGATGTTAGATACCTAAACACTGTTGTGAATAAGTACACCACTTTCATGGTGTACTAACTGTTTTCCCTGAGGCAGGACCCTCTTTCAGCAGGATAGTGTTCCTTGCTGCAATGTAAAAGTGGTTTGAAAATGGTTTGAGGAACAGTATGAAGAGTTCAATGTGTTGGAAACAGGTACCACAGAACAATTTCAGCGTTTCTGTGGGAGTTCTGCTGTAACAGGTCAGGGTGGTTTTGGTGGCGCGACAAGGACCTACTCAATATTAGGTGGGTGGTGTTAATGCTGCAGACTGCGAAGACTACAGATTTACAGATGTGTAATAGTACAGTCATATTCTGAACTGAAAAGTGTGTGTATGTGAGTGTTAATGAATCACGAATTAGCTTTCAGCCACCCTGCTAAAACTTCCTTCCTCTCTGTGCCCCAGCAGCTCCCGACCTGGCCGTCCCCCGAAGCGTGCACTTGGGGTGGGTATGCAGGAGAGCTCCAGACTGCTGCACCATGGGGTCCATGGCCTGCTGTCCCCCAGCCTGCTGGCACCCACTGGTGAGAGTCGTCCAGCTGCTCGCATACTTTCATTCACTCACTGTTTATCTGTGTTTATGTTCAATTGAATTGAATCAGCTTATACTGAATCAGTAGACCTCATGACACGTATTTGGATATGTGTCTAACTTTCTATATTTCTAGTTTTATTTCTGTCAAAAACAAATAGAAAATCTGTATGCAGATTTTCTTCTGTGTGTGTGAACTTGACAAAGGAAAAGAAAGACCGGCTTAAGGCTGTTATTGTCAGACTCGTTTTCCTCTTCTGCTCTTTTATTGCTGCTGACGCAGACATTGTGTTCAGAGGGAGACAGAATGAGATGGGCAAATAGGACCGGATGTGTTAATGGCATTTTTATGAATGTAAGCAAGATACAGAGCACAGATGACTGTGTGTTTCTCTTTCTGTGTGCATGCGTGAGTGTGTGTACGTTGTATATATTTGACAGATTTGCTACTGTGTCACAAATCAGATCCTTCCTTCCCTTTTCTTCTCCTCTTTTTCCATCCTCCCTCTCCCTCGCTCTCTCTCAGTTGGAGGCTCTGGCTCTATGCTCTGTGTGGTGATGTTGATGAATGACACGTCCCACTGTGATCACTCCTCCATCTGCTGCTGTCCCTCCTTCCCGCCCTCTTCATCTCTCTCTTCCGTTCACGTCCATCCTCTCCTCTAACCATCATTGCCATCCTCTTCCTACCCTGACTCCTTCTGCCCTAATGAGAACTCCATCAGAACACACACACACATGCACTAGACATCTCCAAGTTGGAGCCAGTAAACTGGCCATTCTCTGCCACTGTGGGCTCCAGGTCACCTAGGAGACGTCAGTTGGAGAGCTGGCATGGCGCTTGTGCCAAATGTCATCTGTCATCACGGATCTTGCCAAATTTGGTGCATGCACGTGCATACACAGTTTTTGCATGCGTGTGCACATCCATACAACACACACACATACAAATTAAAATACACATGCACGAGCTGTTAACCTTGTATGTGTGTGCATGTGATGATACACACACATAAATACATACATACATACATACATATAAACTAAACTAATCACATATAGCTCAATAATGCACACAACACATCATTAGCTCAAATTAGCTATAGTTCTGCTGAAAAACTTTTTGAGTGTAACTGCTCGTTGGAGCAGCAGTTTCAAAGCAGTGGGTGGTACTGTGCATGATAAGAGATTAGTTATGTTTTCTACGGCAGGAGGGCCAAAAGAAATCACAGAGCTCCTGGTAATTGATTCTGACCACACTGATATTAGCAAATGATCAGGAATCTTCACCTGCCATCAGCCGTTAGGTCGATGTCATCATTGTTAAATGATCATAGAATCATGCACGCTCATTTACTGCAGTAAGGCCTGGAGTATTACTGACAACTCAACTGATCTTATGGAAGCAATCCCACAATTCTCTGTTTCATTCTGTTCAGCAACCATGGCGACGCCATTGGCCTGCCTGGTGACTTGGAGCATTTGTGCGTCTGAGTGTGTGTGTGGCTGTTATTGTTTATGACTGAAGCAAGTGGCAGGGGACCGGAGCCGGTTGGTCAGACAAGTGTAAATCACAGCTACAGAGATAAAGAAAGAAAGGAAAGGCGAGAGAGGAGAGGAGAGAACCCCCCCTCCAACTGAGGTGGGTGGGCCAGCAGTCTGCTTATTATGGAGGGGGAGGAGGGAGAGCTGTAATCTGTCACACAAGCAAACATTAAAAATACGCTCTCATCAGCAAAGAGAGGACAGAACAAAAATTCTCAGAATGCACAGGAGAGCACTTGCCTTGATTGTGTGTGTGTGTGTGTGTGTGTGTGTGTGTGTGTGTGTGTGTGTGTGTGTGTGTGGTTACAGGTTTAGACAAGGAGACGGTTTGATGGCTTGCAAATAATTCTGTGTCCCTCAGCATCATTAACAAGTCAAATTCTCGCATGAGAAAGCTGAGAGAGTGCAGGGGAATGCTCTCCTTCAGGTCCTCTTATTAAAGCACAGACCAGCAGGTCAAGGCTGCTTGTGTGTCTGTAGTTGAAGGAATAAAATTATATAAATTATTAGGTTGAATTCTTCATTAAAGTCAGTCAGTCACACAGATTCCAGTCACTTGTCCAGATGAGGGTTGTGGTGGTAACAGGCCGAGCTGGTCAGACCAGACCCACCTTAACCCAGTAACAGTCTTCAGCCAATCCTGGGGGATCCCAAGGTGCTTCCAAGAAATCTGTAGCCTCTCCAGTGGGCCATAGGTTTCGGCTCGATTATGACATACTCAAACCACCTCAGCTCCTCATCCTGTCAAGCAGAGGAACTCCAGAAGCCATACAGAGAAACCTCATTTAAACCTATTGTTCTTTTGATCATTACTCAGAGTTCATGGTCATACAGTGGGGCAAAAAGACAATTTGGCAGCCATTGATTGTGCAAGTTTTCCCACTTAAAAAGACGACAGAGGTCTGTAATTTTCATCATAGTTACACTTCAACTGTGACAGACATAATCCAAGAAATCACATTGTATGATAATAAGTAATAAGTAAGCACAGATTCTCTTTTAATGCTTTTTAAATAGCCACTCCTTCTTTACTCGGGCATGTGTTTAAGATCCACCTATGTTTCATCTGGGTTTTTGCCCAAGATCTCATGATGGCCCCATTCATCCTTTCCTTAATACGGATCAGTCGTCCTGTCCCCTTTGCAGAAATGCAATCCCAAAGCATAATGTTTCCATCCCCATGCTTCACAGTGGGTATGGTGTTCTTGGGATGCAACTCGGCATTCTTCCCCCTCCAAACACAAGTTTGATTTTGGTCAAACCTCTGACCACATGACATTTTCCCAATCCTGCTCTGGATCATCCAAAATGGTCTGGACATGTGCTAACTTAAGCAGGGGGACCTTTCGAGTGCTGCAGTGTTTTAGTCCTTGAAGAATACTGTGTTACTGTGGTCCCAGCTCTCTTCAGGTTATTGACCAGTTCCCCTGTGTAGTTCTGTTTCCTCACCTTTCTCAAGATCAGTTGTACCCCACGAGGTGAGATATTGCATGGAGCTCCAGGTCAAGGGACATTGTCATTGATTCCATTTTCTAATATTTGCTCCAACAGTTGATCTCTTCTCACCAAGCTGCCAATTGTAGATTGGTTCATCCCAGTCTTGTGCAGGGGTGCAATCTTGTCCCTGGTGTTCTTAGGCAACTTTTTGGTCTTGGCCACGGTGGAGGTTGGAGTCTGACTGTTTGAAGGTGTAGACAGGTGTCTTTTATACAGATAATGAGTTCAAACAGGTCCCATGAATTAATACAGGTAACGAGTGAAGTATAGAAGAGCTTCTTAAAGAAGAAGTAACAGGTCTGTAGGGGTCAGAATTCTTGCTTGTGCTAAATATTAATGGTAAGTCAAGAGCCACTAAAGTGGGAACGCAATGGACAGGAACTCAATGAACTTAATTCATTAAAGGTTATACAAAAATACAATTATAGAGAAGCAAAGCTAGTCCACTTAGAGAATTCTGTCTAATTTCATATTCTTACACTTACTTATTGAACACCACAAATATTTGGTTCTCTACGTACCACCATTGTGGCTGGCATAAACAGTAGCATAGTCCTATTTAACTAATTAACACAGAAGGCCATTTTTTCTGTGTGTAGTAACTGTACAACATATTAAGAATAATAACTACACTGCATTTAATGCAGCACTTCATCAGTCTTCTAGTATTCCACTGTAACCCCAAGTTTCAGAACCAAGGCTCTATTGGAATAAATAAATGTACAAAAACTGCAAAACTGTAAAAAGTAAAAGATAAATATTTATTATTTGCTGTACTAGTTAATTTTTGAGGCATTACTAAACTTGTAGTTGTCACAAGTGGCAGAAATTACATACTTACAGTGCATCCGGAAAGTATTAACAGCGCATCACCCCATAATGACAACATGAAAAAAATTTACCTGAGGTTTTGGCAAATGTATTAAAAATGTAAAAAACTGAGAAATCACATGTACATAAGTATTGACAGCCTTTGCTCAATACTTTGTTGATGCAACTTTAGCAGCAGTTACAGTTTATAGCCAGTATTTTTGAATATGATGCCACAAGCTTGGCATATGTATCATTGGCCAGTTTTGCCAAGCACCATCAGGTTGGATGGGCAGCGTTGGTGCACAACCATTTTAAATTTTTCCAGAGATGTTCAAATTCAAGTCTGACTCAAGTCACTCCTTTGATATCTAGGCTGTGTTGTTGTTCTGCTGAAAGATCAACTGTCACCCCAGTCTGAGTTCAAGAGCGCTCTGGAGCAGTTTTTCATGCAGGATGTCTCTGTACATTGCTGAAGTCGTCTTTCCTTCCAGTCCCAGTTATCTGAAAAACATCCCCACTTTTGCCACCACCATGCGTAACTCTTGGGATGGTATTGGCCTGGTGATGAGCGGTGCCTGGTTTCAGAATTCGGACCAAAGTATAGTCTCCACACACTGCTCCCTGGGCACCTGACATTGCTGCCCACTGCTCACTAAAAGTGATGAAACAAAAGCAGAAGAAACATTTCATTGTGTGCAACGTGTGCTGTGCTGCAGTGTGTCACAATGACAATCACTTCACTTTCACTTCCAAACGTGATGCCTGGCATTCACACCAAAAAGTTCAATCTTTGTCTCATCTCATCAAGATAATTTTGTTTCTCCATGTCTGACAGTCCTTCAGGTGCCTTTTGTGTCTTTTACTGAGGAGTGGCTTTCATCTGGCCAGTCTACCATACAGACCCAATGGTTGCAGAGATGGTTTTCCTTCTAGAAGGTTTTCCTCTGTCCACAGAGGACCTCTGCAGCTCTGACAGAAACTGTCGGTTTCATGGTTACCTCCCTGACTAAGGCCCTTATTCCCCGATCACTAGTTTAGGTAGCAAATTAGCTATATGGCCAGCTTTTTCCATTTACGGATGATGGAGGACAGAGTGCTCATTGGAACCTTCAAAGCATCAGGAAATTTTCTGTAACCGTCCCCAGATTATTGATGTGAGACAAATCTGTTTTGAAAGGTCTACAGACAATTCATTTGACTCCATGCTTGGCTAATGGTCTGACTTGAACTGTCAACCTTGGGAACTTTTATAGGCAGGTGTGTGCCTTTTCAAACATTGTTCTTTACATAGGTGGACTCCAATTAAGTTGCAGATGATCGGGGGAAATAGGATGCACCTGATCTCAATTTTGAGCTTCATTGCAAAGGCTGTGAATACTTATCTACATGTGTTTTTTCAGTTTTTTTATTGTTAATGAATTTGCCAAAACCTCGAGTAAATCTTTTTCATGTTGGCATTATGGGGTGTTGTGTGAATGTAATCCATTTTGGAATAAGGCTGTAAGATAACAAAATGTGAACAAAGTGAAGTGAATACTTTCCAGATGCACAGTATATCTGAAAATATAAAGACTGGAATTCTTATTAGTAAGATAAGTCTAGCTGAAAAGGAAACAGACTCGTAATCGGAAGATTGCCAGTTCAAATCCTGAATCGCCAAGGTGGCACTGAGGTACCACTGAGTAAAGTACCGTCCCCACATACTGCTCCCCGGGTGCCTGTCATGGCTGCCCACTGCTCACTAAGGGTGATGGTTAAAAGCAGAGGATGCATTTTGTTGTGGGCTGTAGTGTTTCACAATCAGTGTTTCACTTCAATTTCACTTTCATTTATTGTTGTTAACATTAAAAGTTGTCACTCATGATACAGCAATAGCACAATATACTGGCCATGGCAACAATGATATCACATTACTGCCAAAACAGCAATGTCCAGTGTATTACTGTACAGTTGCCCGTATTATGGATCACCATAGCATCAATGACAAAGGAAAATACTTTAAGTATGTTTTTTTTTTCAATAAATCATTGCATTATTAAACAACAAGAGAACATTTTTTACTGCTGTATGGCCATCATTGCCATCAGTACCTCCCTCTGGTTTTTGTCCTGTAAATACATCAAAAGGCAGCATAGTTATAAGGCAAATTTATTGCCATACGCATATAAAAGCTTGTGTTTGAAGCTTTCTGGGGACCTCAACAGCTGTGTGAATCTTCAAGTCCCATTAGGTGAAGCAATGTGATGGAGGTGAAGGATGAATAGAGAGATAAACTGGATGAGTTTATGTATATCTCCAGCTCTCTGAGTGATTTTATTTATCTCACCTCACTCCCAACTGCATACATTACCCACGAGTCCCGGCTGTAATTTCCTGTAAACATCTGCCCACGAGGCGTCCAATCAGGGCCTGGTTCTGCCTTCCCCTACGGCTGCACTCTTAATCAAGCCTGTCACCGCGGCAACCAAGGTATTAATTTTGTAATTACCCACACGATTAGCAATGGGAGATGAGTGACATATCTGAGCTGTCAGTTGGGAGTTTTGTGTGCATATGTGTGTGCATGTGATTTGTGGAGGTCCCATCAGCGGAAACAGCTGTAGGATCTACAGTAAGCTAGATGGAAACACGTCTTTAAAGTTGGATCACTCCAATTTACAAGTGCTTCTGTGTGTGTATGTGTGTGTGTGTGTTTGAGTTTAAGAAGTGCCTGCAAAGCAGATCCACTTTAAATCCATTTCAGAGAGTGAGAGGTGGGCTTTGTTGGCAAATGGAGGGTGACACACACACACACACACACACACACTCACACTTAAATCCTCGCCTCTCTCTGCTCTGGGGGCTGTGGATTAGGGGGATCTCATGGTAGCTGAGCGGATTGAAGCTTGTTTTACACAGAGAGGGGCTGGCACCCCATTCAGCACACAGACAGAGGGAGGGAACGAAGGAGGGGAACTGAAGAGAGAGAGGCTGAGATTGACAAAGAACACATTTCTGTTTCTCCAATTCTTAATTCAAATAAAACTTGAACTACATGGAAACATCACAGAAAAGTATCTCAGTAGCATTATCATAAAAGTGAAACATTGGAGCTTTTACAGGGTAAGTCTCCTTAAAAATTAAATATTGATAAACACATTACTGTACTGATTCTTGTGCAGAGAGCTTGACTTGCACAAATCCTGCTTCCACCTCTATATCCCTTAGAAATACTTAGTTTATAGTGGAAGAGCAGCAGACAAATGGAGTATAGAAACTAAAGGATAATAAAACTGTGAAAATTGTGATAGAATCTACTCAATAATTGATCTTAGATTGTTCTGCGGACATTGCATGAATTGGAGGAGTATTGTCTAGATGTCCAAGGGCATTAAAGGACCATTAGATTAGTTACTGGTGCTACTTATACGGACAATAATGTTCAGTGTAATTTGAATGCTAGATGGGTTTTTGACGATTTAATTTACTTCACTTCACCAGAGGTAATCTGCCAATATGACCTGAAGGCCCTGAGCACCCGGCAAAATAACGCTCACCAAAACAGTGTTTAAGGAACCATCACACAGGTTACGTGCATTGCATCAAAGTGCCTACCTGATTGTGATAGTTTCTCTGTTTTCAATTGCATGAACTTTTCTTATGTTTAACATATGTTTACTTAATATCAACATAACACAATTATGTTGAGTATAAAATTTTGGACACAAAATCAGCCAAATCAGTGTTTGTGATGTGTGTGTGTGTGTGTGTGTATAAAGGCACTGTAAAGTTTACTGATGCAGGACAGATGAGAGAGGTGTCCTCTAACTGTACCCGCTTGTCCGCATCAGCAGCCATGCAGGCGTACGGCGTTAGCTTTGTTACCAATGATAAAATGGGACTGCAGGTTTGCTATGCTAACCTTGCCTGGTCCCTCCTCAGCATAATTAGCCCTGACAGGCCCGCTATGTAAATTCAGCCTCGGCTGCCCGCTTTCCCGGTCGTCCCTTGCATAAGATAACACAGCCGTGTCAATACCGAGTCGATGGGCGCGGGGCTAATTTTCGCCCTGTTCCTGAGAGTTTGCCTTCATCTGCACTTTTGCACTCCTCCTCCTCTGGTCCCTTTTTGCTTTTTGGCACAGAAAGGATCAGAAGGAAGGTCACCCTGTCTGAAGGAATCACAGAGAAACGTGTCCAGGCCATCGCTAGCTCGCTCTCCCTCCCTCTCTCTCTCCTTCTTGCTATCTTTTGCTTTCTGTCCTTTTTCTTTCTCACATATACATGCATATTGAATTTCGATTACTGTCTTGCTCACAATCCTTCTTATATTTTACTCACACCCACACACACACACACACACACACACACACACAGAAACCCTTGCACTGCTGTTCTTGTGTAACAGTAACTCCCATATGCGTAAATTATATAATTATATAATTATATGTGCGTTTATGTTCATAGTAAAGTGCCACACACACACTTGCATGCCGTTGATACCCCAGCATTTATTTTATGCCCTCTCTCTAACACACACCATGGGGGTGAAATACTATTGTTGTTTTATATTGTTTAGGAACCCAAACGTGGATGAGATAAAGGAGAAAATAGAACATTGGCTGAGAATCATGACCGCTGTGTGCCTCTGAACGTTACCTGGGTGTTATAAAAATGTTATTCATTCTGCCTATGCATGTGTTTAGTGCCTCTGGTGCACAGTTAACATCTCTACACTGTAATGGTCATTGTAATTATTGCTCTGTGTCTCATGACATTTCCAAATCTACGCAGTCAGCACCAGCTAAACACACACACACACACACACACACACACACACACACACACACACACACATTCAAGCGAACATACATTAAAGCCTATACATGCTCCTTTTTGGACACGTATTTGAGGCTTATACAGAGTTTTATATTGATTGAATATAGTCATTGCAGCACAAGCATATTAGGACAAGGGCTAGGCTTCGAAATGTATATTCAGAGGTAATTAAACATTGTACTTGTGTTACACAGTTTTTACCTGCTAAAAGAAATGTAAACCAAAATATGTGTGTGGAAGTGTTGTCATAACAGGCAATCAACATTTATTTGAAAGTCCTTTCAGTATGGAATAATAGAGTCAGAAATAGAGAGGAAACGATAACACTTTAAAGCTTGTAACTAATCAATGTCTTCCACACGTTTCCACGGAGATGGGTGATCGACCCCAGGCTAATTGCACTGGTGCATGTTGGTGCATCATAGATATCTATGATTGATTTAACAGAATATATCAATTTAATTTAAATTAGGCTGAGCTTTATTATTATAAATAAATATTATTATTATTATTGTTGTTGTGTTTTTGCTATGATTCTAGTATGGCTGCTATCGGCTTCTGGTTGGACGTGTGTTGTGTCATGAGTTATAACACAAGAGAGACTGCTGTTGTCATTAGCTGAAAATGCACAGCTCTACCGTCTCTCATCTTCATGATGGAAAGATGTCCTTGACCTCATATTGATTCCTGTCCTTTTCCTGCTCAAGTGAAGCATGTGTCTATGTACGCTGTTTTTATGTTACATGCCATTTTTATGCTTGTTGAACCAGAACTAAAGACATAAACAAAAAACTTTAGTTTTACAATAGTTTATACATGATGTGAATGATAAATATATAGTTTGATAAGATAAATAACAGTCGGTGCAGACAAACACATATCAACATATCACACGCTGTACATTTTTCTTTGAAAATCAAGAAATCAAGAAATCACAGTTTTCCATTGCAGAACTGCAGCACATTGAATCACTCTGTACAAGCTCTCAGTCTCATCTGTGACAGACCTTGGAATTTAAAAGGTTTTGAAGGTAGGTCCAAGGTTTTGAACCTAAAGTCATGAAGCAGCTATATTTTGCACAGAATACCTCAATTGTTCCCACCGTTCACAATTGGCTCTTTATGTCTTTATATTCCCACCAACGAAAATGAACAGGACTGAAAGAATACGAAAGGGAGGTTAAATTTATCTTATGCACACGATTTAGATCAAACAAGGAGTACCTTATGTACGATTTCCTTAAATTATCAGTATTTGAAAATGGTCACACGCAAAGGTACAATTTGGTTCTGTAAGGAAAACTATAGCCGTCTTTGTTGCTCGTGATTTATGTGTTGCCAAATTTGACCACATTGCACATTTTGGTCCAGTGAGGTATTTGAAGACAACTGGTTTAACAAGGAGGTTGAAGAAGATTGTTGAAGAAAAGCCACATTCATTTTGCCCCAGCGAGGGTTTTTTCCACCTCAGATCTGTGTTTGAACTGTTGATGGGATTGTCTAAAAACCTAATTGTAGTGTGCTGGTGGTGTGTGATGTTGATGTAATGTAACTGTGTTCTATGCAGCAGGTCTGTTTTGTACATACTGTGGAATTATCTGTGATGAAAGATTTTCAAACCAAACTCTCTCTCGTGGTCACTTTCTCAGATGAGTTCAAAGATATTCCTCACAGTCTGGTAGCCGTGTTGTGGAGTTGTTTACTCCAGGTCACTGGGCAGAGCTGCAGGGTTGTTAGGCTGTCTGGGTGCTCTCTGTCTGGGTGTAATGGCTTAGATTCTCGCCTAAGGCAGGAATGGGGGCCTGGAGGGTAGGCTGGCACAGTCTCTATCATGCACACACAGACACACACATACACACCATATGCACCTCTTTATAAACCATACCAGGGATTAAAAGTATAGAATAACATTGAAGGAGGTGGGGTGTGTGTCTGTGCGTCTGTGCGTGTGAGTGTGTGATGCTGTAAGCCCCTGGTGTCTAACTGAACGAGTTTATTTGGCTCTGGGTTGTTTAACGGAAATCATTACTGATGTAATTGAAGGCAGTGATTATATTCCCCAGTTATGGAGGGAGAGGGCTTTTGTGTAAAACTGATATGTGTGTAAGTGTGTGTTTGTGATTTATATGATTAACCATGTGTGTGTGTGTGTGTGTCGGTCTTCAGGTTTGACTGCAGCTGCGATGGCAGAGGCAATGAAGCTGCAGAAGATGAAACTGATGGCAATGAACCTGCAGGGAGGAGCAAGCCAGAATGGCACCGAGTCTGAGACGGAGGATCTCAACTCCAATACAGGTATCAAATGAACCTATATTTTGCATACACTATACTGATGCTCTATTACTCTATTATAGTACATTAAACCACTAATAAAAGTACATCAGTGTGCTGTTCTGTACAGTTTCTCTTACACTAAAATACAAGAACTTTTCTTGCTAATAGTTCTATTTCCCAGCAATTCGAGTAATACCGTCCATGGTACATGGTACCTGGAAATGGAAGATTTTCCACCTGAATGCAGAATATGAGTAATGAAAACAAAATTCAGTTCTGGAAAGGTTTGCACAGATGTGAAATTTAAATAATCTATTTTTGCTGTTTACATGCAGAATTGACTGCTTTAAGTGGAAGGATGTATCTACTGTTACATGCATCATATATAACAAACAACAAAGACGCTGAGAAAGATGGACTTGTTTGTTCAACGCCTGGTCATATTAGAATATGCATACTTTTTATTGATATTTGCCAACCCATCATTCTGATTCCCATGACAGTGTTTTTGGCTTGAAATGCACTAGAATATGAGATTCAATATTTGGCCAGTCCTGCTGCAGCTCGAAGGCAGAGGTTCGGGTATATTTCTGCTCATTCATCGTTTTTGCGGGCCAGCAGCTGCATGATCTGAGCTTGTCTCTTGTCCTTCAGGGATTAGCCAAGGCAGGATAATTAAAAAATGTACTGATGTCACACAAGCAATTCCAACTACCAAGAGAGATGAAACTGAAGACAGCTCTGTTCATACGACACATGAGCTTCAAACATTCATTAATGAACATGCTAAGTGATACTACATTAAAGTTACCTGATGTTCTTAATTTTTATCAGACAATATGTTTTAATACTCATATATAATCGTTTTCTGCAGTTATTGTGTCAAAGCCTCCTTTGAAAATTTGTAGAAAATGCTGTTCTGTACTATAACATTTTACTATACTATTACTCTACCCCTGCTTATAACTGTGCAGGACCAGCAGATAGAGACATAGATGAACCCACCATACTGTACACCTCCACCCTTTCCTCATGCCGTTTGTCTTGTGTCTGTATGAGAGGTGACAGCTTGTTTAGCTGTTGGGCTATGCGTCTGCAGGTGGGAGGCTCTGGGCTATAAATCACCGGAGCCTCCTCGGTGAGCCGGGCCCCATGGCAGAGCTCGCCCACTGGGCCCAGGTAATTGGGCTCGGCTGCATGGTCCTGCGTGTCTCATGCACAGTTTATTGCGACTAATGGCTTGCTTAATGGCTGCAGCCTGACTGGGCATTTAGATAACAATTTTGGAGGAGCTGCTGCTTTTTTGATGCAGAGAGAGAGAGAGAGGGGGAACTGATGATTTTAATCCTCTGTTTCCCAAAATATATGGTTGAATAGATGAGATTTAGCAAATGTCAAGAGGGTTTAAAATCTGTTTCTTGTGCTCCACCTACTGGAAAAGGTCCCTCCCTCTGTCGCTTTCTCTCTCTCTCTCTCTCTCTCTCTCTCTCTCTCTCTCTCTCTCTCTGTCTTTCATCTTACCCCACCTCCCATGTATAGCGATCGACGAGTGAGACCACTTTTTTTATTGAGATTAATCGCCTATTCTGTTTGTTCTTCCCGAGGTCAAACTTCGTCACAATTAGTAATTAAGTATGAAAATTAATTCAGCGCTGCCTCAGTGGGTGATACCATCAACTATAAAGACAGTCACTCCCCGTGCTGCGCCGCGCTGCTCCACTCTACGCTTCTGTGCCAGCCTCCTGATAAGAAAACTTCGATAGAGTCATGGATCTTTGTTCCGCATTATCTCTGCACTGGAAAGTTAGAACAGTAGCTGCTGAAACACTTTATCTCGAAGTTTTAAGACCCCGCTAGCTGTTGTGGGCGGGTGTTTGTGACACGTTTTCAGCAAAACGAAAAAGAACAGCTGCAGAGGAACTGCGCTGTAGAATGATGGGAAGAGAGATGGAGAGGACCCAAAAAAAACCTTCATCAGTGAAATGGATGCAGTCAAGGAATATCAGCATCAGGAATGACATCAGAAGAAAGAGGGAGGGAGCGTGGGATGGAGGGAGGACAGAAAGAGTGATAGATCCCCTTTTTCTCCTCCTCTGACAAGTTGAAAGAGAAATTCCATGCATTATTTAAAGCGATGGGCAAACCAGTCGTACGGGTGATTGCCGCGTTAGCAGAAACAGGTGTGTGTGTGTGTGTGTGTGTGTGTGTGTGTGTGTGTGTGTGTGTGTGTGTGTGTGTGCGCGCACGCGCACATGTCTGAGTCACTTTGCACAAGCATGCGGTCAGCATTCTCAGTCTCTCTCACTTTTTCTTTCTCTTTTTTCCCCACCATTTCTCCCTACTCTGGGGTACTGTCTTTTGAAGCTCATTTTTAGGATGGATGTTCTGGTTGTTTTTCCTGTTACTGTCTTTCACACTGCCAGTGTGTCCGTGTTTCTGTATGTGGGTGTGTTTTGATGTAAGTGTGTGCTAAAGTGTATTTGTTAGTTTACAAGTGTCTGAATTTCAAGATACATCTTTCGCCTGAGTGAAGGTGTGTGTGCCTGTGTTTGTGTGTGTCAGCCAGGCATGGCTGCACCTGCCATCTTCACGGTCACACACACAAACACACATGCACGCACGACAGGAGATGAAACAGATTGGTATCTCAGCAGACTCATTGCCGTGGCAACCCCACTGGCCTGATCGCCTTGGTAACTTGCCTGCCGTAACCTGTGATGGCCAGCTACAACCAGAGATATCCCATGAACCCACAGTACCCCCACCAGGTGTCAGCCGATAAACACAGAGGGAGCGATTTCCCTGTTCGCTGTGCAATTTGTTTTGTGTTTAGTGTTGATGTGGTAGGTGGGTAATGGAGAGACTGACTGGTCAACTGCACCAGTCATAAAAACTTGTGGATGGAAGGGGAGGCGAAAAGTAAAAAGGAAAAAAATACAAAATAATTACAAATACAGGTACAAATACAAGTATAAAACAGTAAAACAGAAGATTGTGTAGTTTGTTTAGCAAAGAGAAGCCAATGACACAAATGAAAGGAAAGGAACAAAAGTCCCCAAAGCAGGTCAATACCGCACGCATTACTGGTCTCTACTGGCCCAGAAGAAGGGATCAATACGTGCTGATGGAAGACCTTGGCTTTGATGGGATCTTGAGTGTCAAGGACTCAATTAGAAAGCAGAAATTCACCAGAGAAATGTACGCATGTTACACGGTTCCCAAACAGAATATCTTAAGAATGAGTAATGGCGAACAAAAAACATTCTTTACAATTTTGTGTCTTATTTCAGACACAGCTAACATTGTTTTTGGTGATGTTTTAAAGGGATAGTGGTGGATAAAAATATATTGTCTTTAGTAATTCCTAATAATATTGTGCAGATTCAAACTAACTCTTTTTTCCATTCTGTTCTGATATAAATAGATAGACACACAGACAGCCAGACTGTTGTCTCAGAAGTGAAATAACACATATGAGGTTATGCAGGATACAAACTTTTAAACAAAAAACAGAGAATTGACACAAATTAATCACTTCAGTCATGTTAATATTTGTTTCCTGTATTAGATTCTTAAAAATGTTCTCTCTCTTAGTCTCCATAGCTTCCATAGTGTATGTGTCCAAAAATTTTGACTAGTATTGTATGTAAATGTAAAGACAGATCTCCTTCTCTGATCTACAGTCTAATATCCATTAACAATGTTAAAAGAAATAATTATTAGTGTGTTTTCCATTTCTGAACTTTTATGTAGCTGCATGTCTTTTGCGCAGGACTCATTGCTCATTATCAGTCACTGGTTCGAAAGTAGCTCTTTAAGCAGCTCTTAGATATCATTGATAATGGAGACATGTCAGATCCCAAGTGAATGTGCATCTCACTCATTCACCAAAGTTTCGGTACAGAAGAAATTGGGAATTGGTCCCATAACTGTCAGTTCTGGGGTTTTGTAATGGTGGCCTACAGAGTCTGCTTTTCTTATTTCCATTGGCCTCGATGTACAACAAACAACATGTATGAAAATCTGTGATTTTAAGGCTGTGGTTTTGTTCTGCTTGCTCTCAGTACTTGTCAGATTGTCCCTCCTTATTGACCTCCTGAGGAATGAAGAAGTCACATTGGGACCATGAGCACCGTCCTCATGGAGAAAGCTGGGATTAGCAGTAGCATGGCGCGGGCAGACGTGCACACGGGGAAACAGCTCATTTTTGCGTTAGCTTAGGCCTGTTCCATATGGGGAAGGGTTACATTAGCTGCGACTGAGAGCTCATCTGGCAGCGTGTGTGAAATGGTGTGTGACAGTGACAGAGCTGATTAGCGGAGCAGTGTGGGTAATTTGATGTGATGGAGGGGGGCCGGTGTGCAGGGGTGTGGGATTCACGCCGTAGGTGTGCGATGCTTCTGTTTTGCTCTGTTTTACCAACATTAAAGCGTGAGTGCGCAAAGGCCGCCGCGACCGCGTGTGCGTCTGTGTGCTATGTCTATGTGCTTTATGCGCGTGTGTGTGTTTGACCGAAAAGGCAGCTGCACAGCTTGTCTCCTCTGACTGTCTGTTCCTCTGCTCCCATCATCCATCTTCATTTGGGTGTGATTACTGTGAGTTACTTCAAATTAGCAGCCCTCACACAGTCAATCCCGTGCGTGTGTGTGTGTGTGTCTGTGTGTGTGCGCACGCACTCATTTGGTGTCTGTCCAAAAGTTGAGCATCGCACAGCTGAGAGTGTCACACAGTTTTGTATGTTTCCACGTCCTTCCTTTGACAGAGGATCTCCAGTGAAAGTGTGTGCCTGTAAAAATAACAAGGTAGCGCAGGTTTTTCTTTTCTCCACAAAGCGCTGACATGCAAATGAATAATCAGCAGTAAAGAGAAACGACAGCTGAAAATGCAGCGTGTCAGCGCAGTTATTATTGTGTAATTATGGATTATATTAATAAGTGTTGTTCTTGTTTATGTCAGGACATAATTACTGGCCTGCATTATGTGTGTGGTGTGTGTGTGTGTGTGTGTGTGTGTACAAGCTTTGTAGTTGTCAAGAGCAACTGTCAGATTCCCTTAAGTTAACAGAATATTTTAAAAAGGGGGAATAAAGTTTTTAATGGAGTATATTAGCATGTGGTTGTTTGTTTGAGAGTAAACATACTGGTTTCCACAGGCAAAAGGGTCTTGTTCCCATAAACAGGCCCTACTAAATGTTTACGACCCCTTTCTTCCAGACACAAACATGCATCACTCCTGCTCACTTGGAATTCATGTGGGCCACCCAACGGTAAAGATTGCGACCCACAATCCCCCTGGGCCCCAGACAAAAGCTATGGATGCAAGTTCTCATGATGCCATGTGTACATACAATTCATTTGTCCCGTCAGCTACTGAGAAATGAGTGTGTTTGCCTAATAAACTGATCATCAGCAAGGCATCAGAAGTGGAAACTGCACTCCAATTACTTTGGATCCTGGTGGCCTGTTGTTGGAGTGGACTGACTCAACCCAAACTTGGTCATGAACAACATGCTATTAAAAGATTTTTTGAAGGGAAAAGAGAGTGCAGTGGGAAAGACATTTGCACATCTGTGGAAAAAAACATTTGGAAAAATTCATTTATAGCGGGGTCAGCGAGCACAGGCCCCTCTCCCATTGGATGCATAAAACAAATACCTCAGCCAAGTGCTCTTAAATAGATTCTGTAGTGCGCAAACACACGCAAATCTAATTTTCGGCATCCATCCGCCCCCTGGACAACCCAAGTGTGTTTAGGAGCACAGGTGTTGGTTGATTACACCCTGTCTCTTTTATATTTATATCTTTTTCCCTTTTCTTTCCCATCTTTCGCGTCTGGTGTGAAGTGCTCCCTGATTAAACTGACTGGGGAATCTTCAGAGGCCGGGCTTAATTCACATTATTATTAAGAGTCTCTCACTGCGCGACTCAGTAGCGAAAACACCATCTGCTCTCCTCCCTCCATCCCCTCTCTCAATCTCGATCCCTCTCTCTCCCTCTCTCCTTGTCTCTCCCAGGAGCCAGGCTGCTGATGGGGCACAATCACTCCCATCATTTCCTCCACTTTCCTCCTCTCCTCTCCTCTCCTCTCCTCCACTCTCCTCTCTTCTCAAAATTTGTTGGTATACTTAAATTTTTCCAGTCTTCGGTCTTATTCCGTTGAGGCGTGGTGAATTTTGGACCTATGAATTGTGTGCAGGTTTGTGAAAAGAGACTTTGTATGTTTAGAAATTCAGCAATTAGGTTCAAGAACATGCAGCCATTTCTCAAACACCTTTCATGTTCATGATTCATTCCATTTTCTTTTTTTTTTATTCCCTGTTGCTTCTCTACAACAATGAAGGTCTGATGTGACTATGTTTGATGGGTTTAATAGGTCTCGTCAGAAACATTACTGAGCGCAACAGTTAGCAAGCTAACACCTTCCTGCCGTTCATGGCACCCCACAGCATACTTGGGTTAAATGGAGGGGTCACATTTCATCAAGTGTGAACAGTGGGCTGTGCTGCGTGTCCACCAATGACAAATAAAGTATCTGGATTGTACTGAAGTCACACTTCACTACCGTGGCCTCAGCCGGGCAATTCAACAGCTCCAATTCCCACTCATGCTAGATCGGCAGGGGATAGACTGTGTTGCTCCCCTTTTTATACCATCAAAAAGCGCTAAATGCACGTCTTATTGTCTCAGCCCCAATTCTCAGCATGTAAATATCAGAAGACATATGCAGACCTCGCTGTAGTTTTTACAACTGAGGCTTTGTACTCCACAGAAACGAACCTCTCTCGTTTCTCTGTTCACACAGGTGGAAGTGAGTCTTCCTGGGATAAGGAGAAGCTCCAGTCTCCATCTTCAGGGCCAGTCCAGCACGGAGTGGCTCCCTCAGGGCGACATGGCATGTCCAGCTCTCAGATCAGCTCCTTGCAACAGAACCACCTGCTGGCCAACAGTGAGTTCTCCTCAGCAAAAACTGAAGCAAATTGAGATCACATGTGCTCTTGAGAGCGTCCCTGGTAGCTTGTTGCATGATTTGTTTTTTTGAGAGGCGATCTGTGTTTATGATGAACATCTTGCTGAATCTCACTCATCCAGGACTGGAGCTACCGTTTATGATGATGCCCCACCCACTGCTGCCTGTCAGCCTCCCTCCTGCCTCCGTTGCCATGGCGATGAACCAGATGAACCACCTGAACACGATCGCCAACATGGCTGCCGCTGCTCAGATCCACAGCCCTGTCTCCCGAGCCACAGGCTCTGTCATCAAGGTAAGACACTCATTTACACATGCTTACAGATGCACGCAAACACACACACTTTGGGCTGCCAGTTTGTGTGTATGTTGAGTCTGCTGCTCTGAAGATCGTTTTTCCTTCGGATTCTACTGGATAACAGTCATTACCATAAATATGCTGCTGGTTGCTGTTTTATATGAGCTCAGCACACCATTGCATGTTTATGTGTGTAGGTTTGCGTTTTCTGATTCTGTGTGTGGGATATATGCTAAGTGGCTTTGGTCTACTACTTTTTAATTTGTGTGTTTATTACTGTATTTGTCTCCCTCCAGCAGGAGCGGGTGCAGGACAGTCCATCCCCGGTGCCCTCTATAGATGGAGCTCCAGCTCTGAGCTCTCAGCTCTCCTCCCAGGCCAGCAGCAGCGCCTCCAACTCGCCTACATCTCATCCACCACTTTCCCCACACCATCTGGGTCAGTATGCATAAACGAACAATCACACAAATACAGGGGATCTCACTATTACATTACGCCCTTATCCAGAGCGACTTTCAATCATTATATAACAGGGACAGTAGTTACTGGAGACAATGCAGGGTTATGTGTCTTGCACAGGGACACAATGGTAGTAAGTGGGGCTTAAACCTGGGTCTTCTGGTTCATAGGCAAGAGTGTTACCCAGTAGGCTACTAACACACTATGGCTTGGTCAGAACACTAATTCCCACATTGATTGGAATAAATCACATAACACTATGTAATGTGTGTGATATTACATGCATATTATTAGTTTATTTAAATAAGTACTGCAGCAGTCAGTCTAGATACAGTTAAACAGTTTGTGTGTGTGTGTGTGTGTGTGTGTGTGTGTGTGTGTGTGTGTGTGTGTGTGTGTGTTGTCTACAGTGATGAATATTCCTGATGGAGAATTGGGTGATAGAGAAGGTATGCTCCACATGAAGAAGATCTCAAAAGAAAAAGGTGTGTATGTGTTGTGTGTGTGTGTGTGTGTGTGTGTGTGTGTTAGAGGTGTGAACCTTCACTGGTCTCACAATTTGATTTTATTAGGATTATCAATGCCTCAATTATCGATGCATGAATTCCATAATTTTTTCTACACAATTTCACATTATGTTTCAAATATGTCGGTGAGATGAGAGTTAAGGCCTCGTTCACAAGGATGTCTGAACCAGACATTTTTCTGCTCATGGGAGCAAATCAAAGCATCCTCATGGCCTTGGGGTCAATTTCTGTTGAAATCTCAAAAAATCTTAAACAGCAACAAGCTCCGTGTAGATGAGACCGAACTTCTACCCGGACAAGTGCTGTACTCAGATACATTTTGCACTGCATCAAATGCAGAATATCTTCATCGCGATGCATCGATTATGACAACTACCTTCACAGTGAGGATTATTTTACAACTGTAACCCACAAGCCCGATCCAACCGACTCTTCGTAACCTGCCTGAAATATGATGACAAAACATTAATCTCAAAATATGTAAAGATTCAAAAATTCTCTTGACCAAGTGTGCATGGAGGGAACAATAAATCACCACAATTCAAATATATTTATTTTGTTTGTAACATACTGTACATACAGTTGCGCCTTTCACATACTACAGATTACAGTCTGAATTTAAAATAAAAGTGGTAATGAAAGTAATAATAGTAATAATTTTGTTGGTTCCGTTCTGTTGTTTTTTTCCACAAGTCAACTGTAAGGTTGTAATTAGGATGAGATGAGCACACATGAAAAAGTCGAGTGCTGGTGAATCAGCGCAAGTCGTGTGAGCCATCGTATGTAGCTATGCTGCTGCGTTTCTGTTATATTATCACACACTGGCCAGCTTTATCTCATAGGTGTGTACATCTGACATGAGTAATGAGAAGTGTGTGTGTGTGTGTGTGTGTGTGTGTGTGTGTGTGTGTGTGTGTGTGTGTGTGTTTCCAGAGTGTCAGTAATGTAAACGTAAACAGTTTTCTGCAGCCTCTCGGGGTGTGTTGACCTCTGTGCAGAGCAGGACAATGTTGATGGAGGCAAGCTGTTCAGAGTGAATAATGCATCCAGCACACTGCTCAATATTTAACACACACACACACACACGCACACACACACACATTTTTTTTGTGTGTCATGTGCAGCACACACTGACAGACGCTCCATTTTCATCCCTCTGTTTGACAAGGATGACACTTTTGACCCACCTGCACTGTTTCTCCCATCCACTCCTCCCTTTCTCCCTCTCATTTCCTCTCTCTTTTCTCTTTGAGTGCCCCCACCCCTCTGTATGCATCTGTAAGTGATTCCCTGAGCCAGTAGTTATACTAGGAATTGCTTTATACACACATGCGGTGATAGTGATAGCAGTCATAAAGGCTGCTCTGTTTGTGAAGGGGAGATAAGCAGCCTGCCCAATCAGTATCGTGAGAACAGACAAAAAGTAAAGTTCTGCGTTCTGAAGAGAGTGGAGGAGAGATGTGAAACACCCCCCTTCCCCCCAAAGTGACCCACTACTATCCTTAGAGCCCTACCCCCTTTGGCAGAAATCTGCACTTTAAACTGCAAGTGCTTGGCCAGGATTCAAAGCTTGTTGCTACTCAACGTGTTGGCGACAAGATGCAGTTGCTTTACACAGGGGCATAAACACACACACATAGTGACTGAACTGTGAGTGAACATGTTGGAATGGTGCATCCTAATTTAACCTAAATCAATGATTGGGACTATGTGTGGATGTGTGTACTGAGAATGTACAGTATTGGTCTTATTTTGTGTGTGTGTGTGCATGAGAGAGAGAGAGAGTTAGATTTTGGTGTGATTGTCGCTCTGAGCAACTATGTGATGCTTTAATTAAACTGGCCAGCGTCCCTCTTCCCAGAACAAATGACAGAGGGAACGAGGGAATGGAGGAGAGGAAGTGGGAGAGGAAAAGGGTCACAAGGAAGTTTTTCCTCTTATGGCCTTAAACTGATTAAGAGCTTTCATAAAAAAAAAAAGTTAAGGGAAACAAGAAGCACTGAAGAAAGAGCCTAAAGAGCGATGATTACCTGATGTTTACACTTCATCACACACAACTTCAATACACACTCTCTCTCTTGCTCACACTTTTAATTACACACTCACATATTACAAACATATGTACAGACTAAAATATCACACACATGCACATTCATCACACACACACGCCCTTTCTCACAATTACACACACCACATATGGGACACAAACTCACACTTATCATACACACACACACACACATTCACTGATAGCACACAATACACTTGCATCCGAAAATAAAGCTCTCATTAATTTACCAGTGCACACAGACATGCATGTTTAGATGTATTAATCCCTGTCTCCGTTAAGGTTAAGTAGGGCACTTCTGACCCGTTAAATTCCGTACTTAATATTCCACATTTCCCTCGTTAGGCTAATTGGTGGAGAATTTAAAATCATCTCATTAATGTTAATTTGAGCTAATCATTGACAGCTTATCCAGACAGCCACTGTTACAATTTTATACATGTGCGCACACACACACACACACACACACACACACACTCACACCTACATGCACACACACGCAGCAGCAGACCTGGCTACGTTTGGAAAATGGTTGTAATTAGTGCAGTCTCTTTCAGTCGTGATTTGCGTGATTTGCTCTGTACCCACACACACACACACACACACACACACACCTGCATCTGCATTTCAGCGCTTAATGCTGCTACTCTTGCACCATCATTTGGCCTGTGTGTGTTTGTGTTGATATGTTTAAAAGAGGAAGCTAACAGTACATAACTCTCAAACAGATCCTGTTAAATTCCCTCCACGTACCTTGTTCTTTTACCATGTGCCCTCCCTGCACATGACTTTTAACATAATGCACTGTAACCCCCACCGTCTTCCTTCCTCCCTGCTTCCATCCCTCCTTTACTCTTTTCATTTTTTTTTACATCCCTTTTATTGTCTAGCTTTCATCTTGGTAAGAAATAATTACTGTTTGGGGTTTGGTCCTTCAGCTCATTAGGTTGGGCTGTGTTTGGTGAAGGAGACTGAACCTGTTTTTAATGTATATACAGAGCAGGAGCAACCAGTGAGGGACTGTGTCTCAAGACAGCATGTGGGCTCATCTGAAAAAAATCTGTCCTTTCTGTGCATGTTTGGCACTAAAAGAAAGTTGTTGTTTTTTATTATGCCTGCTTATAATGAAGAGTGGGCATTTAAAGTCCTTCAATAGTGAGCTCTGAAACCTTTATGCGATGTTCAGAGACCACCCATGGAACTGCACTTCATGATGTTTTGGCAACATGATTTAGACACAGTCTGCTAGGACAAAGCAGAAATCACTTTATACTGTTTTCATTGCTGACCTGTATTCATTTCTAAATAAATGAGTTTAAACATATCACCATTGATGGGTAAGTGATGTTGTGTGTTGACTGAAACAGTAAGTAGCTGTTACTTTTGTTCTCTCTCTCCAGTTGAGGAGATGAAGCCTGAATTTGAGAAGATTTCTCTTGCAGCTCAGACTCTTCCACCTGGATTTCCTGCTCCATTCCTGTTTGCTGACGGCATCTCCTCTGTAGAAACGCTTCTCACCAACATCCAGGTAGAGCAAACAGTCACAATTCCAAATATTTATCTGAGTCAAGGATACATCGAGAAAAACTCACAAACACATCATAAATCCCTTCATGTATATATAAAATTGATTAAAGGCACTAATAACAGGTTTTGCCCTCTCTAGAATCAAAAGGTTATGTGCCATCATCAAGGTGCCAAGAGAATTAGCAGGGTTTCAGGGACACTCAAGCATGCTGTATGCTTTTGTGGGCTGGTTGATATTGAATCATTGACCACTACTAGCCAATAAGATGTTGTATGGAAGTAATCTGAAGATGTAAAATATTCATATTGTGAGTGTGTGTTTGTGTGTGTGTTTTTCTCAGGGCCTGCTGAAGGTTGCAGTTGAGAATGCCCGTGTGCAGGAGAAACAGATACAGCAGGAGAAGAAGGAACTGAAGATGGAACTGTACAAAGAGAGAGAGATGAGAGAGAGTCTAGAGAGGCAACTCAGCTCAGAGCTGCACAGCAGAGGTGAGGCTGAAGGCGGGACCTTGGCGATCCCACCCTTGGTTACAAAAGCTGGCTTTAGGGACTTGGAACATCACCTCTCTGATGGAGAAGGAGACTGAATTAGTCGGGCTCAGCTCGATGCATGGCGTAGGCATTGGAATAAGTCTACTTGAGAGGGGTTAGACTCTCTTCCACTCTGGAGTTGCCCTTGATGAGATGCGGTGAGCTGATGTGGGCATACTCATTGCCCCTAGGCTCAGGGCTTGTATGTTGGGGTTTACACTGGTGAACAGGAGGGTAGACTCCCTCCACCTTGGTGAGGGGGGATGGTCCTGACTGTTGTTTCTACCTTGGGAGTTTGGTGAAGCCATGGAAACTGAACAGATTTGAGGTGATTCTGGTCCACCATCTGGAGTTTTAGGAGGGGGAAGCAATATTCTGTCAACACTGTGTACAGTGGGGATGGTGTGCTGATGACCTCAACTTGGGACGTTGTGGTTCGGTGACAAGAATAATTTGAACACCTCCTCAGTTCCACCAACATGTCTTCCCATGAGGAAGCAGAGTCTGAGTGCTCAGGGGTGGGCTCTTCTGTCACAGTGGTAGAGGTCTCCAAGGTGGTTAAAATGCTCTGCTAAGGCAGGGCAGATGACATCTGCCCTGGGTTTCTCAAGGCTCTGTATGGTGTGGGTCTGTCTTGGCTGACACATCTCTGCAACATTGCGTGGATATCTGGGACAATTCCTCTGGACTGGCAGACAAGGGTGGTGGACCACCTCCTAAAGAAAGGGGACCAGAAATCTGTTCATAATTTTTATGGACAAAATTTCTAGGTGCAGCTAGGGCATTGAGGGAGTCTGGTTTGGTGGACTCAGTGTCAAGCCTCTGCTTTTTGCAGATGACTTGGTCCCATCAGTCCATGATCTTCAGCTCTCACTGGAGCGGTTTGCAGCCAAATGTGAAGATACTGGGATGAGGATTAGCACCTTCAAATCCAAGACCATTGTTCTTAGCCAGAAAAGTGGAGTTCCTTCTGGTCGGGAATGAAATCCTGCCCACGTTGAGGATGTCATTTATTGTTCTTGTTCACAAGTGAGGAGACAAAGGGTGGACAACCTGGAGAAGACGGCAACGAGAATTATGATGTGCTACATTTCTCTCTATCTGTCTCTCTCTCATTCTCTCTCCCTCCCTTAGCCACCATTCAGAAGCGGTTGAAGAAGGAGAAGAAGGCAAAGCGGAAGCTACAAGAGGCTCTGGAGTTTGAGTCCAAGAGAAGAGAGCAGGTGGAGCAGGCGCTACAGCAGGCTACATCACCAGATACACTACACATCAATGGTGAGACACATAAGTACAACAGCAATGAACAACATCAACTGTGTAATACATAACATCACAAATATACACACATAAATGGCAGATACAGAAACTGTCCCATTGTGAACTCACATACACCCTCAAAGCTCTCTCTGATTGTATGACATGTTGGTGATGACCAGTCATCACTCTGTCATCTGTGAGCTCTTCACGCCACTGATAAGAGCAGAGGCTGATTACACAAGCTTTAAACACGAATTTGACAAAACAATAAAACTCTGTGATAAATAACCTGGCAAATTGGCCCTGAGATGCATCGTGAGAAACAAACCATAACTAGCCTACTATGATGTCAAGTGACGTACATGTCCAGCACTAGTCACCATGTGGCACCATATTTGTTGCTGTTGGGTTTTATTACTATTCATTGTAGAGTCAAACACAGACATAATTTTATTATGTAACTAATTATAAACATACTTTCTGAAAAGAATAATTGCAGTTGTTTCTGTACACAATCCTCACTTGCAAATTAATTAAGACAGTTTTGCTGGTATTTATTACAACAGCAAGTATTAGGGTTAGGGTTTTACACAGACTTTTTATGATTTAATACCTTGGTTGTCAAACTGTGATTTAGATTTATTTCTAAATAATTAAAAATGTATATAATAAAAACAAGATCACTGAAATTGATGTATATCATCATCATATTAAAGTTAATATCTTCCCCTACATAGCTTTCTGCCATGGATGCAGATGCATTATACAATTGATGGGTGCATGACAGTCATAAAAAATATGCATATTAGTAATACAGTAGCCTCCTGTGTAAGTTATACAGTTGTTACGGAAAGTATTCAGACCCTCTTCATTTTTTCACCCTTTGTTATATTGCAGCCATTTGCTAAAGTCTTTTTAAGTTCTTTTTTCTGCCAATCTGTCAATATGGGGTGCTGTGTGTACATTAATAAGGAAAATGAACTTATTCATTTAGCAGATGGCTGCAGTATAACAATGAGTGGGTTATTTAAGGGAATCTGGATACTTTCCGTACCCACTGTATGTGGTTAAATGGGCTTACACTACTGTATTTTAATGCTAGTCTATGGATTTGTGATTTTGTCAAATTTTTAAACGAAAGTTTCCTAATATCAACCGAAAATACACCGTTGAAATGTAAAACAAGAGGTTGGAATTTTGCTTACATCCCGCACTTTTTCATTTTTGCCCTTGAAATTTTATGTTACGCTGTTCGTTTTACAGTTATTATCATAACGGTGGTAACTGGAGAGTCGAACACGAAACCAATGCATTAACAATGTGTCAGAAAACTCTGACACTCAAACTCATCTTTGTTTTTTCTTTACAGAAACAGTCATTCCCAAGGTTGAACCGGAGCATAACGGCAGCCTTCAGGAGAACTCAGCCACTACTGTACAAGGTACTGATCTCAGCCTCCTTCAGCATTGCTGCAAGATCATATTTAGGCTTTCTAAATGAATTGTAAATTGTGAAACACTTCAGCATAGCACACGGTGCTAGGGTTGCCAACTGTCTCAACCTCAAATGCGGGACACTTTTTTCTTGCATTCGACAAGGCAACTGAAGCAATGCATTATGGCATCTGTAGCTTTTTCGTTATCAGCTCTTCATATCACCAGGCCATAATAATCGCAGCGAGTTTCAGCCCTGACAGTCTATAATTTTGTCACCTCTCACCACTAGTGGCCAGTGCACATACACACATATCATAGCAACGTTTGCGTGAGTTTTGCATACCGTTATTGGCTGATGAGGCTCTGACTGAAAGGCCCCGGAAGGGTCAAATCAAAATCATATTTCAGGATGTCCCGGACACTTCAGAATGGTTGGCAACCCTATATGGTGCACACAACAAAACATGTCCTCTCCATTTAACCAATCATCTTAGTGAGCAGTGGGCAGCCAAGAAAGGCAAATAAGGGAGCAGAGTGAGGGGACGGTGTGACCTCAGTGGCACCTTGGCTGTTTAGGATTATGAGTCTGTTTCCTTACCTGCTAGGCCACCACTTCCCCATCTCTGACCTAAATGTGCTGTCTAATGAACACACACATGCACACACACACACACACACACAGTGTCTCACACAGTCTCAGTGTCACCGTAACGGTTGGTGGAAAGGTGAATTGAAATACATAAAATGAAAGATATAGAACAATACACATAGTCACATGCAGACAATTAAACCTGCTTGTGCACACAAATTTGCCAGATGCTGACAAATGAATTAAACACACAACCTAACCAGCTGAGCTGTGTTCTGTCAGACATCACGCATATACAAATACACACACACACTTCTCTCACTGCTTTGCCATCTTCTTAATGCTAATGGAAACACACAGGAGAAGAAGTGCTGAACACGAGGAATTATGACATCGCATTAGAATATCATTAGGACTTTAGAGCGAGGGGTGGGGGCTGTAGAAGAAAATAAAAGTGTCACAGATAAAAGACGGCATTTTTAACACCACTTATTTTAATGTTTCTCAGATCCCCTACTGAAAATGTGCCAGCTTCATGTTGTCTGAAATTCAGGAAGCTTTTCTAATGTTTTTGGTTTTTTAACACTCCTATGCTCAGCGCTGTAAGGGGTCGGACTCTGAGGGGCTGTTACTGGCTCTGCTAGCGTCAGACGCTAATTAGCCTCTTCATATGCAGAGCAGGCAGAAAAATAGCAAACGACCAACTTAAGTACCGGAGCTATGCTATAACCGACCCTGTGTGCACAAACACAAAGATGCACACACACTCAACAAACAGGGTCCAACAAGGCTCAGGGGTGTCGTCCTTTCCCCGGAGCAGGAAGTGCAGGCACTGGCTAATTGGAGTTGGCGTGGAAATGAAGAGAAAAAGGTGGGGGGATGTTCAGGTTTAGGGCCGTGGAGATGCAGAAATGTAAACAGTTGTGCACTGTTTGCAGAAAATAATGGGGCCATCGAGTTCTTGGTGTATGTATCTTTCTCCGTGTGTGTTATATGTGTGTTTTAATTGGATAGATTCATGATTTTTTCACTTAACCTTTACATCTTAATATAATTACAGCCATTACACTAATAAATCACACCATATCAGTTTGTATTGGTAAGAAGCTTTTAAATAACATTATCTCTTCAAACGGTTTATCAGAAGAGCTTTTTTCATCCATTCGGTCTGGTACAATGACAATATTCTGCAGCCTGTTCCCACAACATCCGAGTCAATGCTTCTGAGATTTACTGAGCTTCCTGCACATAGAATGACACAAATACTGGTTTCTTGGCAATGGACCCAAAGTTTCAATGTTTTGTTCCCCAAGCCACTTTGTTATCACTTTGGCCTTATGGCACAGTGCTCTATCATACTGGAAAAGACATTGTTCTTCACCAAACTGTTCTTGGATGGTTGGGAGAAGTTGCTGTAGGATGTTTTGGTACCCTTCTTTATTCATGGCTATGTTCTTAGGCAAAGTTGTATGAGAGAGAGCATTCATGACCACGAGAGAAGAGTGATGGTAGCACTTTTTTTTCAATTTTTCCAAACAAATGGAAAGGTGCTTCATCAGAGAAAACTTACCCCAGTCCTCAGCAGTCCAATACCTTTACTTTTTGTGGAATATCAGTCTGTCCTTGATGTTTTTCCTTGAGAGAAGTGGCTTCTTTGCTGCCCTTCTTGACACCAGGCCATCCTCCAAACGTCTTCATCTCACTGTGCATGCAGATGCACTCACACCTACATGCTGCCATTACTGAGCAAGCTCTGCACTGGTGGCACCCTGAACCCGCAGCTGAATCATGTTTAGGAGACGGTCCTGGCGCTGGAGCAGGGCTTCCTGATTGTTAACAAGCAAACCTGACAAGTACAAATTGTTTTCACTAAAAGAAATACATCTGTGTATTGCTGTAGCCCCAAGTGTTTTTGTATGTGTTTCTTAGAAGACATTATTAGAAAACTGGAAAAATCTTCATTTACATTTTATCACTTGAATAAAGATGCTATCATGTATTTGTATCATGTATTTTAATAGTAATTTAAGGTTTTCCTACCTTTGCGAGAGTATTACCAAATGCACTACACCACACACATACACTTCCTGTTCTCCCCATCTGTTTCCAGCTGTTTGTACTCCATTAAGCTCAGCTCACCCTGACAGCAAACACTCCATAATGGATCACTTGTATTATGCCCGTACACTAATTGGATTTAAATAGAGCTACAGTGCGTGGGTTGTCTGGGCAACAGGGCAGCAGAAGTGAGTTTCTGCTTGAGGGTTTTGATTTCCAGTGTATGATGTTCCGGGTTGACTGAGAGGACTTCATTTCCCAGGTGTCATCAGTACAGCATTACAATTTTGAGTAGATATGGGCTTTGCAGTCAAATGTTTTCAGTGTGGCTGTTCTGCTGAATAGTAATTTTGTTGTTATAAACATTTTTTTTTTTCATCAGAAAACAGATCATACCTGAAGACCCCAATAATCTTCTGAAGCTCAGGTGGTACCTGGAGAGGATATGGATTGGGAGATTCAGGCTGGGCTGGGCGTTTGAACTCAATTTCACTGGCTGTTGGACTCTGCTGTCATTGTTGTACATGTAAGGCTGTGTGTGTTTTAAGTCAAGATTGGTTCCTACCTGGGTTCCTGTCATGGTACTTTTATTTCTGTGACAAAGTTTTCCTGATTTTTATGACAAACTCCAAATCCTTGACCTTCACTCTGATTTTACCTCTGATGGACTCTGATGTTGTGGATGACCAGAAGACCACATATTTTTCTTCTTATCCCAACTCTGTTTTTGATTCCTCCTCTTCTGATCAACCTCTCTCTCAAAAGAAAAGAGCATGGACTGAAATGGTGTGCTTTCAACCCAGGCCAAGTATTGGACACATTATTCCACTGTGGGACAGGCTCTTATTGCCAGGAAATGTTGAAAGTGAGAAATGGAAATGATGAAGTGATGGAATTAATCCAGAATGGTGAATGGTGAATGTCATGGCTGGAAGACATCTTTTAGACAGTCAAAAATAGTTGATTGTGTGAGATTTTTTCTTATCTATCTATCTATCTATCTATCTATCTATCTATCTATCTATCTATCTATCTATCTATCTATCTATCTATCTATCTATCTATCTATCTATCTATCTATCTATCTATCTATCTATCTATCTATCCAAACTTTACCATC
Source organism: Denticeps clupeoides (assembly GCF_900700375.1). Taxonomy (NCBI): domain Eukaryota; kingdom Metazoa; phylum Chordata; class Actinopteri; order Clupeiformes; family Denticipitidae; genus Denticeps; species Denticeps clupeoides. Next base: position 23,003,534 of record NC_041707.1, read on the forward strand.
ATTTTTTAAATGAAAATTTTATTCAAATGTTTCCCTCACTAATGTTTAATTCTATCAGGATCAAATGAATTTTTATTTTTAGATGTTTCTTTAATTATTATTATTATTATTTTTTGGTGTTTTATTCGATTTGATTCGCTTAATAAAATTTAGAAAGAGGCAGAGGCAATATCGACACATATCTCGTAGATGGCTAATGTCATTATATTTTTCTCTGTTGTACTGTATTCAACTTAAAAACCACCTGCTGACAAAATGTTTTGCTATAAAATTCAGTATTATCATACTTTCTCTCTCTCTCTCATAACATATAAAAAAGACAGAAAATACTCAATGTGTGGCTCTCTTTTTACTTTAAATATTTTTATTGAAATATCGGATAATAGATATGTTTCACTATGAATATTGGCTGATCAGTTGTTATGTTGTAGAATAAAATATTGAATGATAGATGTGCGCTGTGTGTGTCTTTAGATGCTCGCTTAGGTAAGTATACCGTAACATCATGGTCCCACAGGACCACCAAGTGACACCATTGCCTTGATTCTCTTATTGTCTTAAGACAAATTAAGATTTCCCTTGTGTTTCCAATTCCCAATTACCATACCAAAGTTTAGTCATTTCTGGTTGCTCGTCTGTGTTGCATGTTTCTACGTATGAACTGTTCTGTTCCCATTTATTTCAAATAACTCCCGAGATGACTTTGCGTTTCTGCCTTTTCTTGCCTATTTTCATGTTTTGTTTATGTTCAGTTTCCTTCACCATGTTGACAATTGTAATGATAGAATGGGTGACCCCCCCCCTAAGAGGTGCAGCCGATTTCTTCCATTGACCAGCACATCAAACCAGTGCCAAGCACCCAACTTACCATTCTTGACTGGTTGTGTCAGTCCACCAATAAACTGTCCACTGTTCCAATGGTTTGACTCCCAGTGCCTTGTGCAGCAAAACTTGTCCCATTCCTTGGCATCACCTGGTCTCAGCATGGTTGCCAGGTTCACCACCAGATTCCTCTCTTCACGTCCTGGCCATGTCTTCGCCTGAGCTTCAAGCTCATCAAGGTTGGCAGGTTCAGCACCGGTTTCTGCCCCTTGAAACCTGACCATGTTTTCCACCATTCCATTGGTTCCAGTGGGGTTGCCAGGTTCAGTGCCGAGTTCTACTCTAGCCTTGCTCAAGCCATAAGGAGGCTGCCAGTCCAGTTCCACATGTTGACTGGGAACAAAGCTTCCTTCTCTCCTCTCTCCCTTCTCTTTTTGTGTCTTTTCTTTCTTTATCTTTTTCTTCCCTGTTGTTCTGCAGGGGGGACAGTCTCCTATAGTCTGGTGCCTTGTCCGAGTTCTCCAGCCCCATATGTCACTGCATATGTCATTGCACCAGCCAACGGCTGGTCCAATGGGTCCCTCAGTTCTAGCTTGGGGGCTGCTCAGCCCAAGTAATTATTTGGGGCAGGGTGCTATATGGACATGGAGAACTACTCCCGAGGCCTGATGGAGGAAGGGCAAAGGAGCACCTCACAAAATACAAGATGGAACATGAACATGAACATGAACCTGACTCTAACGTCCTGCACCCTGTGGCCCACCAGGTGGTGCCATTGCCCTGTTTGTCTCATTGTCATAATCCCAACTAAGATTTCATTTGTATTCCATGACTATATACAATCCCAAATTTGTAATTTATTGTAACACCTCAAAGTCTGAGATTACATGATATTGTGTTTCTGCCATGCAAATGTTTAGTTTCTTTTTATGTTTAGCGTCCTTATTAAACTTCATCATGCTGTGCATTTGTGCCTGTGCACAATCACTTAAATGTGACATATTCTCTTTGATTACTAACATAAAAGGAAGGAATTTATTTGTTTTGGCTAATAATTGGCAAATGAAACATAAAGAGCTATTAAGTAAAGTTGTGCAATAACAGTGTAGGTACACAAATTCATGTAGTGCAATACAGCAATCTGCTGCAGAGCAAGGTAGACAAAACATGCAGAACTATGCACTGACCTTTAAAGAACAGCTGCATTCTGAAAGTACTTTTCACTGATTGATCCATTGAAGTTTGGTATCATTATGCTAATTCCCTTCTTCACATTTTTGCTAAGAAGGTATAGAAGATGATGCACTAATCATGTTACATAAACACTAACATGATGTGGTTGAAATTGATTGTGAATGTGGTATGATTATAAGAGATAAGATAAGATGATTCTTTATTAGTGCCACAAGTGGCACATTTACATTGTCATGGCAGAAAGTGGACAAACCAAGATAAATAAAAAGCATAAATACTAAATATCCTTATGCCGACAGTTTAATATATGTAGGTGTGTATGCATATATACAGAGTGAATACACACACACACACACAAACACACACACACACACACACACACATATATATATAACTGTACAATTTAACCATTTTACAATGTGCTTCAAACTTGGAACAGTATGTGCATATCCAGTAAGCAGGACCCTTGAAAAGTGAACCTGCATCCCACGATCATTTGTATTTGCATTATATGCTTCTCACTCTGCCCACAACCTAAGTGTGTTTTTTCTGGCCAACAAGACAAAGTTCTTTTCTGTTTGTTTTTCATGTATTAAAACATTGTTTGTGCCACCCGTGTTGAGTGTCTGTGCTTCACTGACCTATTGAAATGGCATGACTATCGTCCATGCTGGTTTTAAATTTTCTGTTGTGCAAAGGTGAGCTTTAACCTCTCTCTTTTATACTAGTCCTCAGTATATTTTGTATCATTTGTCACTGGGTCCTGTCATGAGGGCTAATTTTGTGTAATCACTTATGAGGTGTAATTTAGTATCGTCTCTTATGCAGTGTAATTCAGTCTAGTTCAATATTGGACCATTTTGAAGTGTTACGGTTGAAAGACTAAAGCAATGATCTCATTATAATCCCCCATTATCTGACGGTACAGCCAGTAGACTGGGGTGGAGACAGGAACTAATTGAAAAGGAAAGGCAAGTAATTGTGTGCGTGTGTGAGAGAGCAAGAGAGTACTTGAAGTTAAAGAACAGCAGCCTTTGTCAAATAAACAGAATGTGCTGTTACTCTTTTTAAATACAGTAACTCAGAAGAACAGATGTTAGATTCTTCTTTTTTATTCCTACATCCTGTATCAGAACCCATGTTTATTAGACACAGATGAGTTTCTGTAAATGTGTAAATCTGACGCGTTTAAAGGTGAAGACTAGATTTTCAAACGGATAACTGTTTTACCATGTACACCAATGAGTAATAAAATAACCATAATAACAAGGGCAGATAATTAAATGAAACTGCATGAAGTTACTTAGCAGCTCACATCCTCTCCTGCCCTACAATATCTGAAAAGTGCTGAGGCTGGACTGAGATTCATTAGAAATAACGTTTATCTTTGCATGGAGGAGAAAACGGGAAATGGGAGTTCTGTTTTAACAGACTTTGAACAAAAAGAATGTGAAACTTTGTAAAGGCACATGTGTTCTTCTAATGCAGAAATTTAGTAGCCAAACCAGCACATTATACAACACAAAGGAAGTTAATGAGTGATCACTGTCATGGGCTACGCTGCAGGATAAATGGAATTAAACAGCTTGACAATTTGACTCAACAAAAACCTTACATCGCTTAACACATACAGACCATGACCACTGTCGAGCAACATTGTTGTGAAAGATGAAAGATTGGGGCAGTGGATAGGAGCACAGGGGTCTGGCTGATGAACATTTTAAGAAGATGTTACATGAGTGACTTTTTCCATACAAGTCTTATAACATCTGGAGTTCTTTTGTGTAGCTCTGCAGGCAAATAAAGGTACACAAGGAAGCCATCTAGATAAAGTGGCTACCTGGGGTGTGCTTGTTAAAATAACTGCTAATGTTTTAACTGCCCTGTATATTCCTGTTTTGGAACAGGGTCGCAGTGTCACACTGAACAATCACAGAACAATGAGAGCATTGAGAACATATGATTCATGAAGTTATGTTTTTTATATAATCAGTGTGTGTGGTGGGTTAGCAAGAGAGAGAGAGAGAGATGGAGGATAATACATTTTAAGACTGCACCAGGTCCACACAATTTTCATCTTATTAAGAGGAATCTCTTTTCTGTGTATGAGTGTTTCTGTCTGTGTGTGTGAGTCTGTGTGGTTAATAGGTCATTGAAGCCATTAGATGAAGCATAGCACAGCTGTATGTGGGTTAGACCTCAGCAGGAGAATGTCATAGAGGCTCAAGACTGATTCCTCCAAACCACAAACACACACACATACACACAGACAAACACTTTATAATTGTGCAATTGACAGCACTGATTCATGAAACAGGATCCTTATAAAAGTGGTACAGAGCTCTGTGGTAGAAAGAATGATAATGTGGAAACTGTGTATCTGTGAATTTGTAAGAGAAAACAGAGATGGAGGTCACATAATCACAGATTTGCAGTCATGTTTTGATCACCTGACAAGAATTTGATTATATTGATTAAATGACAATCATAATTGGAGATGTCTGTATATAGGACAATAATTATTTATATAGATGCAGTGTGTATAGACAATTGTTCATTAGTATAATTAATTGTATCTGAAATACATGTTTACTTTATAAATAATAATAATTCATTATTTAATAATAATTATTTAAAATTGAATAGATTTGGCCTTATAGAGAACCTCTATGGGTTCTGAAATAATCATATTGTGATATTCATTGAGGACGTAGCACTGCAATAGTTTCTGTTAGCAGTTAATTCCTTACAAATGTCTTGTGTAATTTACTCTTGCTGTATATTGCAGCAGGATAAACCAGCACACCTCTCTTACTCTGTACATTCATATGACAGCAGGGATTTTAAAATGTCCTGTGCACTGCTTTCGGTATTTCAAATGCTAAAGTTCTGTAGGGTTTCTTTCAGGAGGGTCACCTTGCGTAAGGTGGCCTGTGGTTGCCTTTCTGCTACCACCAGTTTACTGTGATTGATGGCAGCAAGTGACGGGTGACAGCTTGCACGTTTGAGGACAATGTTAGGGGAACATCCTGCAGATCGTTGAGCTAGCAGCTTCATCATCAGAGATGTATGTATTTCCAGACCATTTGTGTCTGTTGTTTAACTTTAAACTTCCAGAGATAATTTGGTCTCTGTTGGGACCCTTTAACTTCAGAACACGATGATCCATTATTGAATGAATATTTGCACTTGGAAACAATCCCTCTTCACGACACAAGCCTGATCTTCTGTGAGCCACAGTGCAGGACTGTGGTGTATTTATAGAGCTCTGTAGACAAAGCCACGGGGAATGCATGAGAAGTACTGAGTGTCGGCTAAACTGGTTTCTTATGATTTACTCTAAATTAGAAAGCTTTTTCTGAGTGAAGATAAATGAAGCTTGGCAGATGGATGCTTTGGGGAGAACATCCACAAGTTTTAAAAATAAAAAATATATTTTTGAATACTTTTAACCCACAAACACAACAGGGGTCAGGCAAGTTGTGCTTCTCTGGGGCTATAACTAATGAATATTTTAGAAAACAAAATATGACCTGTTATTTTTTGTTTTCATGCAAAATGAGTGAAATTCATAAGAACTTCCACGTTATAAACAGGTTATAACTTTGTTACCTGCCTACAATTATTAACTGGTTACATGGATCTTAATTTAGATTTTTAATATCTTAACATTTTGCAGCTGAGGCCTATCTCTACAAAAGCATTGCCCAGCATGCCCTGCGCAATAGTGAGAATAGTTGGGGTGTGTACAGTACAGGCCAAAACACAGTTCACATCAATGAATGTGAACTTCAATGAGAAGGTGTGTCCAAACTTTTGGCCTGAACTGCATATTTATGATATATGTTGTAAGACGTGTACGTTTTGGTAAGTTGGTAATGTTTGTTCACTTACTGTCTTTAGTGTGGTTTAATAAAGCATCTGATCGCACAGACAAAATGGCCTCTGGCCTTTCCTCCTCTCCCTGACATTGAGTCTCCACATACAATTTTATATCTAGAATTGTTTAGAGAGTTATGATGGCAACACTTACTTACATCTGCAACACCAGGTAGCTTTTGTTTGTACGACTGGAAACACCATGAAATACCATCATGATGGTAAAAACTCCTGGCTTTGTACTGTTCTTGGGTTCCAAGTTATGGGGCAGCGCACCATTAATGGTATTTTGAGCATGACATGTAGATGTTTACTGTTTCTCATGAGTTGTATTAAAAGATGACACAGACACTGGAAAAGTTAAACTTCCCTTATTTTGGTCTGATTTTAAATCAGTCCAGCCTCTCATGAGAAATGTAGTCATTTCACGGGCCAAAGGATCTAAATAAAAACAGGGATGGCGGGGGAGGGCTTCTAAACAGAAAAGAAGATAAGAAAAACTTCAGTAAACACAACGCTGGCCAGATCCTGAATAAATTTGACATCATGCAAGGATTCCCAGGAACTGTTCAGATCTGGCAAAAAACAGAAGCGGTTGAGTAGAGTACATCTGTGATGCTGGAAGTGATGTAATTTCCTGCAGTAATACAGGCATCAGTAACATAGTGAAGCATTTTACTTTTTAATTGCCTTGTGTTCATTGCCTGAATCAAAAGCATGTACATCAACTACAAATCCCTCAACTGATCTAAATTATGTTGCTGACTAAAATCATTTTTTATGGGAATATATAGTCATTGTCACAATGCAGTCTTTTTCAAATGTACATGTACATTTATGGCATTTAGCAGACACCCTGATCCAGAGCGACCTACAGTCAGTAGTTACAGGGACAGTCCCCCTCAAGACTCTCAGGGTTAAGTGTCTTGCTCAGGGACACAATGTTAGTAAGTGGGGTTTGAACCTGGGACTAGTAGCACAGTAGTGGCAGTTCAGGAATCGAACCGGCAACCTTCTGATTATGGGGCTGCTTCCTTAACCGCTAGGCCACCACTGCCCCTAGGACAGAGGAGAGAAGCTACTTTGGACCAAAGTTAGAGAGCAGTTTGAGTTGGACCGCTACAGCCAGGTAGTACTGGACCCAACCAGGTTTGTTTTTCTTTATTGGAAAGACTAATTAAGGTTTAGTGCGCTCCACATGAGGATTAATATCCTAAAATGTGCTCGTAAAAACTCCTCAATAGTCCCTTTGCCTTTCAGGAGACTCAGCAACTCTTTGAAGTTCCCTTTCTTTTCTCTTGCCCTCTTTCCCTTTCCCCACTTCACTGTGTACATTCATTTAACAAAGCACTTTAGGAAACTGTGTAGTGGACTTTTTTTTCTTCCCACTCTCAGTCTCCCCCTCTCTTTCCCTGTCTTCCCTTTCTTCCCCCCTCCCTCCCTTCTCATTTGCTTTGAAGTTGAAGCAGGAGAGAGCGGCGGTTGTCAAGGGCTTCTGAAGGGGCTGAGGGGTAGGGCAAGGTTTTGTATTTTTTATGTAACCAAGAGCCCTCTGCTACTTGAGAAACAAAGCAGTACGCAGGGAGAGATCTGTATCAACATGCAGGAATCATTATCACTTCATTTCCCTCGTTTAACATTGGTTAACGTTAAGAAAGGAGGAAGGGCGAGGTTCAGCGCCTTTAATCATTCAGAGGAGATTATTCGAAATTAAATACTACCAGCCCCCCACCCCAAAATAAACTCTGCTCATCAACAGACCTTTAACTGCACAGAGCAGAAATGTCTGTGCATTCTGTAAAGGACTTCAACTCTGGCCTGCGTGGAAGTGGGACAATAGCGCAAGAGGGCGACGCAGGGGATCACTATTTTTGCGAGTGCTAGCCATGGCGGTGTGAACCGCGAGGACTGGTGACTCTAATCTCTCTCCCCAGCTGCTGAAACATGAAAAGGTCACCTGATAATAATGAGACGCCCAGGGGTGAGAGATGATTCCCAGCATGCTTTGCTCTTTTGTCATCCCTGCTAATTACCCAAGATGCCTTTGTCCTCATGCTGATGTCCAATGGCGATGTCAGCAAGGGTTCTGCTGCCCTGGAAAATTCTACTGGCTTCAGAGACACACACAGTAGATTAAAGAAACTGTTTTCATTTTGAAGCCGATCAAACTTTTTGTCTATTAGACTTTTCCGTCCTCAGGAACAGGGAGAAGCAAATGATTCCATTTGCAAACATCATGTGGAAGTTCAGCTCTGTATCGCTCTGCGTTACCTGACCAGCAAGCTAAACACTGGTCACTAGAGAGAAAGAGTTTAACGACCCAGGCACTTTCTTTCGTTCTGTCGCCACACTGTCCGTATTCTGCACACGGCGAGCAGCAGCCGAGATAATGCTAGTTGATGATTGCAATGTAAAAGATCAATATTTCAATTCTGGCCCTGCTTTTATTCACAGAGATTAGAGAACTATCAAATTCTCCATTTTCTCTCACTCGCTACAGAAATAAAATAAACCATCATCCATTTAATACGATAGAGACCCCGGCCGTGGCGTTTCATAGAAAGTGAATGAAAGAAAAGCTTCTTGTTTTTTTTTCATTCTAGTCCCGGTTGCAAGATGTTTGTTTTTCTGAATTATTCATTGCAATCTGTTTGTGCAAGTGAATAGCCACTGGCTCCAATATCACAGGGCAAATAATACAGATTGTACAAACAAAAAAAAAAAAGTTACTGGGGAAGTGGGGTGGGGGTTTAGCCACACTCCAAAGAAACTAGAGATGAGGGACAGGACAGACATCAGCTCTGTGAAGAGAGACCCATATTCTGTCCCCCATATGCATCCAAAGGAATGCAAGTGATACATATGTGACATTTACATTTATGTTAAAAATACAGCTGACAGCAAATAATTCCTTTTAATAAGCGTGGTGATTTTAGGATTGTCTTTGTCCTACAGTTTAGATACATTTGTACAAGAAAAAGAGACCATGCATTTACGGATGTTAATAGAATTGTGTTCATGTGTTAATAGTTTAAATTGATCCGGCAGATCTGGTTGAACAAGTAACTTCCTACATGAATGACAAATGAGCTTAATTAGGTCAGAGGCGCTGCTCCATCCTGACCCACATCTGACCTGTGATGTTGTGTCATGTGATCAAAAATGAGAAAGTCTGTTGTAATGTAAATCCTCCTACACTTCTTTTTGGTTGAGTAGCTTTGACTGGAACGTTTGACCAGGTTAGAGTATGTTTTTAAAGAGCAAATTAAACCAGTGTCCAGCATAATCAGCCAAAGCTGTTTAATGTGATTAAAATGGTGGACGAAATTTGACCAGCTTGCATTCACCCAGTGAAAATGATCTGCCAGCATTTATAATGTTGTTTCCAGCCAAAACACACTGAGCCTAAATCAGTCAAGGACTCGTACTTTTGCTACAATTTCTCTTAAAACAATGAATCAAAAGAAAAAAAAAAATCTGCTTCCAAATAATCTGCTTGCATGGGTTTCTGGTGGATGCAGCAATGATGCTGGTCATTTGGCTTCTTCTGAAGTCCAATTGAAACCTGGCCTCTGCTTCCACCTGCTGGAGCAGCACGCCTGTGCACCTGCTAGCAGGCCTCACATCTGTCAGTGAAACTGCAGCGCCTTCTCTCTGATCTTTATGACCTGCTACTCAAACGTGATGATACTGAGCAGCATTACGCACACTGGCTTCAGTACAAAGGACAGGAACAGCACACAGTGCCAGTAAACTCAATTAGGGGTCAGCAGAGGGGGTCTCTTGCAGCAGTATTTTATTGGAAGCTTCACTTCACATTTTGAACAGTGAACCAGCTTTCAATGCATTATTTTTTATTTATTAAACCAACAAATTCTGCCAGACATGTATTTTTTCCTCATAGCATATATCGCATTCTCTCTTAAACAGACTCACATTTTAAAATTTGACAGGACAAAGATTGTATTCAAACGTGTTTTGTGTGTGTGTGTGTGTGTGTGTGTGTATGTATAAACATACACACAAGAAGGCATACATCTGTACCTAAATAAAGAAATATACACAACACACACACACACACACACACACTCTCTCTCACATAGAAACCAGATGACATACATCTTACGGCAGAGAAAATTCGATATAAAATAACCAGTAAGAAAGATGCCAAACACACAAAAAAATAATAATAATAATAAAATAAAAAACATAAATTCACTTCAGCACTGACTTTTGATTTTCAGTCCACCCATTTAAGAAAATTAAGAATGTTATTGTACCTGATTGTACACCTTTAAAGATTTACTTGCAGTTGACGCAATTAATAAATATGTTCTGGAAAAATGTCAAATCCAATCCAGACAAAAGTTGCATTATTTAAGCACATTTATGTAAATTGTCAACACTAAAAGTCCCCTGTCATGAACATTTCATTAATTTAACATTAATATGAGTTCTCCTAGCCTGTCTATGGTCCTGCAGTGGCCTGCAGTGATAGGTGTAAAGCATGCTTTGGCCATTCTGCTTCACAGTTCAGAGAGCGGCAGTTCTGGAATTTGGCCTCTTATGTCATCATAAGGGGCTTTATTTTTTGCTAGAAACTGCCTACACGACTTCCTGTCTGCACCAAACATTGTGGTTGGTGAACAGTGTTGATGACGTAATTTCCACAAATGCCCCCTCAACTTCTATAGGCCCCTTTCCTCCTCATTTGCATTTAAAGCTACAGAAACTGAAATGGTGCATAATGGGGAAATTTAATTGTGGGACCGTCTAAAAGTGGCTGTAATTCGGCACCAAGACTGAATTTCAGAAAGAGACTACTAAGACCGATATAAAAGCAAAGACAATTAATGTCAGGGGACCTTTATAGGTTTCGTCGTCTGAAGCTTTAAATGCTTTTTAATTGAGACGTAGAGAGGGGGGGACAAGAAGGAGAGTGGCCAATAGAAGTGCGGGGGCATTCACAGAAATGACTCCACAAACACCATTGACCAACTATAATGTTTTCAGCAGAGAGGAAGTCGTGTTGGCTTTTCCAGAAGAATAACAGAATATTCTATAACAGTAGAATAACCAAAGCATATCACCATTTCTAGCCACTGTAGGACCATAGACAGGGTAGGGGAACTCATATTCATGTTAAATAATCTCATAACTTGAAATTTTCAAGTAAGTGGACCTTTAATGCACTTGATAGTTAGAAGGCGGGCATTACTTCATGGAAACCAATGACTGCTGCCCAAATGTTGTATGGAAATTAATGGCATGAGAAAGTCATATTATAATATATTGCTTCACATTTTGAAATAAACACCTTCAACAAAAGCAAGAAAATAAATACTTTTAAGATGAATGTCAGACTCCTGTTCTAAAATATAATAAACCATCAGTGCCTGTATCACACTAGAGGTATGAAATGATTTGAAACTGAACCATTCCCATAAACAAACACAATTAAAAATGTAACATTCCACACAAAAAAAAACTAAACAAAAAGGCAGCTTTAAGCAGAGAAGCGGAAATGCAGGAAGGAGAAAACACGGCTGTGGTTACAAACATGTTACAAAGACTGAGGCAGTTTGGTTAAGAGAAGGAATGCAGATAGGTTAGACAATCTCAATATATGACCAATAATGGCATATCTTGCAATCTGGAATGAGAAAACATTTGGAAAAGTTGTGCAATGCAGCAATTTACAGGCTTTTCAGATCAGATCATCTTTATTTTTATCACAGCATCAAATAAGTGTTTATTTTTCCCTTTCTGTGATTCAATTGATAAACTATTAAGATTTAACTTAAAAACAATGTTTGAATTAGTCTAAAACTGTTTCAAAATCTAAACATCATTAAGTGTGAAAAATGATTCAACTGGTCGTGAATCATGGTGAATTAAAACTATAGGGTTAGAACACTGAATCATTAGAATCAGTTTTGGCTTCTGGAAGGACACAAGATTAAAGTACGGATCAGCACTGGAAGGACTCAAAGAGAACTCTGGTTGTTGTGACTAACTGCACAGCGTATTCTTAACTGCCTCCATAGTTCCGCAGCCAGTGTGAATGTGCTGAAGAGATAAGAAGTCTGTAAATGGGCAGCAAGAGCTGCAGAGGCTGTGGTAACTAGGCAAAATAAAAACTCTTCAGCATCACAACTGCTGAGGGTGACTAGTAGATGGAGAATATGAGGTTTTTCCCTTTTCTGATTAATGATTTACCAAACACAAATAAAGAGAGTTAGACAGACAAAAGAAAAAGTCATAATGATATACTGACTCTTAGACCGAGAAGAGGAGAGGGAAAAAAAAAAATATGATATGAGGTTGTCATGAGCAATGCATGTCCATGCCCACTCAGCAGTTGGGCTCGGTGTTGTCTTCTGAAGAAAATAGTCAGGAAGTCGATTGTTCTTCTTCAGTTCATCTATTCTTTCTTCAGTTCCCTGGACACCCTCCAGCCCTCACAGCTCCGCCTTCTCGTGGTGAAGAGGCACTTTTTTCTGGACGTCGTCGCCTGATGACTCCTCCAATTTAACTCTGGGTCGTTCTTCTTCCACCACTTTACTCTTTTTCTTCTTCTTTAACTTCTTTTCTTTCTTCTTACCCGTTTGCCCATCTTCACTGTCCTTGTTCTTTCCCTTCTTCCCCTTTTTCTTTTTTTTCTTGTCCTCGGCGATAGCTGCTATGTCGCCCTTCTTGGCTGACCACTTTTCCTTCAGACAAGCTGCAGAGAAAACAGTGGATATCTTTAGATTTGCACTACAAACCAAGAACAGTGCACTTCACACCGGGCTTTCTAACAGTCCCATATCCAAACCTTGTTTCTAGAAAATACAATTTGGCCCATTTATAAAAATAGAAATGACCAGATTCATGTTTAACTGTCCTAAATTCTAGAAGGCCTATGACCTTCTTTGCCATTTCATAAATCGGAAACATACACACTGTAGGTAGTCTATAGTTAGAGCCTGGAGTCCATTCATTGGTACCCAGAACATCACGGGTTGTGAACTTGTGGGTTTAGGTAGCTCTCAACACCTCAGGTTTACTTTACAATTTGTTAATTGTGAAGTAATCTAAACAAAAAGCCTCCATACATCAAGCTCTTTACCCCTGCAATATCCCATTCAGATATGTGGTCATCATTTACACATTCAACAGTCATCTTATGTCCAGAAACTGACAATAAAAGGTTAGATACTGAACTCAAACTATATATGGCAACAGGGATACAGGGATTTGAGGCGCTGAACTAAAAGTATGAAGCGCTGTACCAGTGTCTTGGCCTTTAAGGACGTGTTTCTCACACAGGTACATAGTCAGATCCTCTTCCTGCGTTCCTTTGTACCAGTCTTCAATAACCTCTTCATACTGCTCCACCAAAACGTCGCACTAACAAGGGAAACACAACATGCAACAATTACAATACCATGCTATCATACTCAGGATGTTGCCTATAATAGGCAGATTTCATAAGTACGAGCAATTCACAATAATAGTATTGAATAATGGTGTGGTAGGGTGGTAGTAGCCTAGTGGGTAACACACTCGCCTATGAACCAGAAGACCCGGGTTCGAATCCCACTTACTACCATTGTGTCCCTGAGCAAGACACTTAACCCTGAGTTGCTCCAGGGGGACTGTCCCTGTAACTACTGATTGTAAGTCGCTCTGGATAAGGGCGTCTGATAAATGCTGTAAATGTAAATGTAAATGAATAAACATCAAATGTGAGGAACATTAAGTAGACTGTACGATGCATGTTACTCGTTGTAAGCTGCAAGAATAAAATGTCCCTGTGTTCAGTGCATCATTGTGCATCACTATAGGTTGGTTAGCCAATAACTTTGGTAGTAGCTGCAGTCACATCTCAACATTTTTTATTCCCCAAAATGGTATAAAAAGAAGGACTTCGGGTAAGTTCTCTCATGAAAGGCCTACTAAAGATCATGACATCTGTGCTTCACAGAATTTGTTCCTTTCTCTTTTAAAACACAGCTCACAAGCTGATAATAGGTACAGAGGACCAGGGTAGATGGGAGCAGGCAAGAAAGAATCCAGGAATAAGCCAACATTCAGCCAAATTTTACTCAATTTAATAACTGTTTCAGGCCGCGGCAGCAGCCAAAAGGCGAGGACTCACCACTCACATACACACACGGTGATTTAGCCACCAATCCACAGTGTGCATGTGTTTGGGGATGAAACACCAACACAGGGAGAGCATCTGAACTGCAACATGTGGTTGCTACACACCGCTGTCCAGACTTTCTTGGAGCTCTATATTTAGTGATGCTTGGAAGTCTATCTATGTGCAAGAATCCATCTGACTTATTAGCTCCATATTTTCTCCATACAAACACACAGAGGCTTATGTAAAAACCAGGGGCTGCATGAAATTCTGCAATATGAGACAAAACATATCAGGCACACACAAACACACACACACACCTGTTTCTTAAGGTCTGCAACCTCAGCGCTGGTCTCATTCCACAGCTCATACGGTATGTCCATCACCACCTTGACACCTTTATGAACCAGGTTGTGCAGAGTGGAGAAGGTCTCAGACATCCCCTAGTTGGGGGTATACATAATATGAGTGTCAAAATGGGAACTGAAACAGATCACTGTTTATGTATAACACAAAGTTGTCATGGCAGGAAGTGAAAAGCATAGATTTAAAAAAAGAAAATGAAAAGAGGAAGTAACAGGTACAGACTTTATCTACAGAGGCCAGATGAATTTAAATCTATGCCTTAATGGCACGTAACTGGCTGTCCTGTTCAGGTCTCAGACTGTCAGGTGACATTAGTCCCAGTCCCACCCCAATCACCTTGGCAAATCGGTTGCTGCCCTGCCTCTCCTTATGTAGACTGTACTCCATTAGTCTCTGACACACATTCTCCATCACCTCAATGAAGCGGATGTCGCTAGGGAGGGAGAGAAAAGGAAGGTTATTACATATTATCAGGACTAGACACCGCAGTGCTGTACGTACGCGGCCTAAGCCGTTCAAAAAGCTCCTGACCGGCTCTCCGTTCCGTCAAATGAATGGGGATCTTACGATTTCACGTATTTGATCGGCGGTGCTCCTTTGTCGTCGAGGAACCGGTAGTTGGTGTCGATCACCTCCTTCGTCTTCCCGGTCTCTTCAAACGCAGATTTCATCTCAATGCTGACGAATTTACACACTGCAAAAAGGCCACACGGAGGGTCGTGTTATTATATCTGGTAAATGTTCGCGTTTTTTTCTCTGGCGCTAACATCGACGACGAACCAGACGCTGCTTTATGAGACGCGGTCGTGACAGTTAGAGGGATAAAAAAGACCGCGGCGCTACCTTCACATTTGTTCGGCAGGTGCACCCATTCTTCGTCCTCGCCTTTCTTCGCTGCCCCACTAAAAGAGCTCATAGAAAAGAGGGCCAACAACATAAACGTGTCCATCTTAGCCCTTTTTTTAAAAAAAGAAATAAAAAAAGAAAACGGCTACGGACCGTGCAACAGAACCACAGACATGCCGCTAAGGACGCAGCTTATTTTGGTGAGCGTCTCTCACTTCCGCTTTAAAGAAGGCGTGGCCTCACAGCTGTCAGTGAAGGAGCCAATCATATACGCAAAAGTGGCACAAAGCGACGAATAGGAGAAGAACATGAGGGCGGGGCTTCCTAACCTACGGTTCACGTTCACTCGTTTGTGCTAAAATGTGACCATGTTTATACTGTTTTAGACTTTTTATACGAGGCGCTCAACTCACGATATTCTTTCCCACTGACTTTATATAAATTAAATTCAGGCAGATTTCAAGAAACCAATCTGCACATCTGGATATTTTGTAGAACAATTTAATGAGTTAAACAGGATCATAAAACCGAGTGGTTGAAAATCATATGGGCGTAAGCGATATTTTGGGCAAAACAGAAATATACACATATTAAATAAAAGTTTTTTATCATCACTTTCTTAACAACTTTACTGTTATTAAAAAAAAAAAAAAAAAACAGAAGTAGACGAGTTGGTGCCAAAAAAGACTTTGAAACTATTGTTTACAAAGTTAGATCAAAATATGGTGTTTTCTCGCCCGTCGACAAGCCAGTGTTGGTGTTATCATTAAAGTTACACATGACCCGCCATTAGTCACTTTTAACCAGCAGGTGGCAGCAAATACAAATGAACATTTCAAGGGGCACGAACAGATCTGATATTTTATGAATGTAGAGTCCCTAGTAGAGTCCCAAATATTGAGTTCATTAATGTCCCAGTGAATTTACAGAATAAAATATATTCATTTTTAATTGGTTATTATTTATTTTCCCTATTCAAGCGGGCGATATAGTATCTAAGGCGTTGGCTGAACAGTGGGTCTGCAGATATGGCACCACTTGTTCTGATTGATACAGACTGATCGGGGTAGAAATGTATAATTTCATGTTTTTAAAGACCTGGCTACCGGGTGCCCCCTTCCCTCCTCCGGGGTTTGCCTCTGGCCTTTTCTAGTTGTGTTCACATAATCACAGGATTTAGACTTCAGAAGGTGTTTTGCACTCATGAAATGATGACCTGTTTTAAAAAGGATTTCAGAAAAAAAAGGACAAATAATTTTAACTCACGGTTAGTTAAGGGACTGAGACATTAACTCACCCACTACTATAATTCATTCTTGTTATTCACACACTCATTCATACCGCTTATTCATTTATTATTCTTACACATGCAGTCTTTGAGTCAGCATGAATAGTATTATGAATCTTTTTCTTGCAATCACTCATATTTTTAAAGCATTTTCAGACCCTTGTTGCTATGTGCTTGGTGCATTTGGAAGCAAGGCACACAAGGATACAAGTATGTATTATAGGCAGACTGACGTGGTCCAATAATTGTGGCATGCTGAGAAATTATGTGAGCCAGTGATCTATTTAAGAAGCACAGTAAGAAATACTGACGAGAAAAATCACAGGCTGAATCACCGAAGAGCAGACAGATTTAGAGGCCTACATATATTGTGAATCAAAAGATACATACAAGGTCCAACAACATTAAAACAGTCTTATCTGATAATATGCTAAAATCTGAAAGCAAGGGGAGTTTCTAAAAATGACTGGGTCTTCACTAATCCCATGCAAACGTACACCCATCTGGAACAACCCAGACTACTGCAAAACAATAATATGATAAACCTCTCAAGTTTTGGATATTGTCATTGATGTGGGGGTGTGTATGGGCTTGGGGCATCCGGGGCTTCCCTGGGGGGTTTGGTGCTGGGGCTGCGGTCCTGGCTGGGATGGTGCTCTGGAGAGTCTGGGGGGCTTGGCCTGGAGGACCGCCCCAGTCTGGATGGGTCTAGGCTCTCTGCCCTGGGCAGATTTCAGGAAGTGGGGGTGTCTATGGGTGTCAGCAGATGAGCTGGCTCTGCAGTGGGTGCCTTGCTCGCCGATCCTTTAGGTGCAGGGGCGTCGCTGGGGTTCAGGGGAGGTGTTCCTCCTCTGTCCCCTTGTGGCCACCTGCACTTCATCACAACTCATTACTGACTCTGTCATTATACATACATGTCATTATATATACATATAGAACCTTGGGTGTGAGCACATTGAATGGCATCCAGAGGGCAGACTTTCCTCTAGTGCCAGTGCCCACTTCTCAATTTTAATTGCACATAGTGATTCTTGCACTTAGTGATTCAGGGTTTGGCAACTCAAATGCCTCCCTTGTTTTAAAAGCATTTTTAGAACAACACCACATTTAAGCGGATGAGGGGAGGCATAGGTTCTTCTCACTGCCTTGCGCTCTGTTTGCCCTCTGGGGCTGAGAGGACAACCTGGCCACCCATTCGAGGTTTGGGCTGGTGGGTTTTCTTGCTGCTGCGGACTCACTGGCTCATTCCTGAGGATTGCTTGGTGGGATTGGGTCCATCCTCCACCCCTGATGCATCCCCCTGCCTGTAGGGTGAATGTATAATCTCCCTTCCCGCTAAAGAGGACCCCAGTTCCACCAGGTAGTCACCTGAAATGGTTTTCCAACAGTCTTGAAGTTCCTTCAAGAGGTGTTTACCAATTGTTGGCCCCTTTGCCTTCCATTGCAGTCCAGCTCACCCCAATCCATCTCAATTGGGTTCAGGCCTGGTGACTGTGGACGCCAGGTCTCCACTTTTTGTTAAGTACATAACTCCACATGTGTTCATTCATAGTTTTGATGCCTTCAGTGAGAATCTACCAATGTAAATGGTCATGAAAATAAAGAAAACTCACTGAATAAGAATAATAAATATTCTATACATAATAAATGTTAGTATAAATTATGGTTTCCTTTAACACTTCTTGGAGTACATATTTAATATGCTCCAGTCTCATAATTGTTCCATGTACTGAATTGCGAGCCACCTCTGCAGGACAAACATTATTAAACTCAGTTGGGGTTATTTGTCATGGATGTAAAGCACATGCCACAGGCACCCCAGCAGGCAATTTGTTTGAAAGCGTTTACAGCAGGTCACTGCAGTGGTGCAGGTGTAATGCCCTCCAGCGTAATGGAACAAACACAGCTCACCAAATGTGACATTAACTGAGATTTAACTTTAACCCGATATTGTGAGGGAGAGGGGGGAGACCAGAATGATGAATGTTGAAGAGTAAAACCCTTTGGAAGGATTCCATGCTTGACTTCTGTTTGTGAACAGTAGGGCTCATCATATATGGATGTTTTATGAATAATGGCACTTATCTGTTTAATTTTGCATTGCTAATTACAAGTGAACAGTGCTGTTCTACAAAGGGATGATTCTGTGTTTTGCTGGTGAGGCCTTGAAGCTTTAAGCAAGAATCTTGCAGATCCATCGTCACACCTTGCCCACCGCAGCAATTTTCCACTGCAATGCAGGGACAGATCTACCAGAGGAACAGAGAGAACATGCTGAAAATCACCATTGCACCAATTCTTAGTGTTTTTTGACTGAAGGTCTGAATAGCCTTTCTAAACCTTAAACATCCAAACACATTCCTTACCAATTATTTATGTTTTAAATACATTTTGCAACCCAATTTTTAAACATTACTCAGTCTCTGTAACCATTTATCCTGAACCTCCAGAGAACCTGGAGGAAACTCGCGCAAACATTAGGAAAGCATGCAAACTTCACACAAACTGTTACCCACTAGGCGAAGAGCTGAGCATAGACCCCAGCCCTGTGAGATGTGAGGTGAGCATGCTGCTCAAGTTTGCATAATGGCATATTCTAAAAACAATCAGGTGGCTGCTCTCCATGGTGCTGAATAGTGAGTTCAGACTACTATTGGAATGACACCAATTGCTACACCTTGCAACACCTTGACACAGATATCAGACTTAGCTAGAGCTTACATAGACTTTATTTGTACTGGAACAGGACAGGAACTGTACAAAAATTTTATTGCTAAATGCAATAGGAAAAAAAGTCAAAGTAAAAAAATAAATGCATACCTTTGACCAGTATTGGTTTGTACATTACTTTTTAACAAAAGCAGCTGTTGTTTACTAGATATCAGCAAGCACTTCGCCAACACTCAATACATCTCAAGTAATGATTTTATATGCTTCTGTAAGAGAGTGATAGACCAATTACCACCTTATGCTAGAATGCACTTCTATCCAACAAAACCTCCATGTCACCATCACCATTAAGCATCTCTCTCACTGCCATTCCACCCCCATCCTCTCAAATCCATCCATCTAATACTACTCCCAATTACAAGAGCAGGCTGCAGAAAGTCGACGACCAGGACTGATGATCCAAAGAAGAAGGCCTGCAGCACTTCATTTAAAAAAAGTTGCCACTCCAGGAAAAACACCCCCCTACACCCCCCCCAAAAACAAAACAAAAAAAAACAATAAAAATAATAATAATAAAAAAAAATATTTGAGTTGTGCTAAGGCCTTCTCCTATCATCTCACTTCCAACCACAAAGATTCATTTTCTGTCCTTGAGGGAATGATTCACATCCTATACTTAGATCAGTGTTAAGACAAACACCAGCATACACATGCAGAGGAATCTTGCCAGGGGCTGAGGGTGCATGCATTTGTACGCATGTCTGTGCGCCTAGCAGAACTACATGTGCATTATATCACTCTTGACCTGTGGTCATGGGAACGAATACTGAGATGTCTGAAGAGGCTGATTTTATCTCACCACAAAATGTGCAAACAATATTTGGGTATATGTGTAGTGTGTAGAGCCAGTGTGTGAAGCGGGTGGTGTGTAATGAGAGATTCTGGTCAACTGGGTGGATCAATATTATACTCTGCTGGGAGCCCTAAAGGGAATGAAAAGGAGTGAGGGAGAAAAGAGTGTGGAGTGAGAGAAAGAGAGAGGAACAAGGGGTAATGAAAACATACAAAATGTGAAACAAACATCAGAAAGTGCTAACATAACAGAAATGACACACTTAATCATCGGATCCCTCTCCTTAATGAAATTGATCATTTTAGCACTACTCCTTTACTGCATACATTTAATACTTATAATGGATTATGTATTGTGAACCCATTCTTGTTGCCAGAATACATACGTAGGCATATGTAGGCATCAAACAGTAAAAAAAAAAAGTCAGACAGAGGATTATTTGTTTAATTCAAGTTTTATATAATCAGTCATATGCATGTCATTTATAGTTAGCATTCTTTTATCGTTGCATGTGGAGCTGCCTTGCAGTAGTGGCACTGATCAGTAATTATCCCTGCATCTCTGGCCTTATTAAATGTCTTTCAAGGAACAAAATAATAATGAAAGAAATATATTATTCACAGGAGCACTGTGAAACTCAGTTTCACGAATTCTGGGTTGCAGGCCATATGTCGTTATTAGGGGACAAAGCTAGTTTTTTAAAAACTATTCAAGGTAGTTTAAAGACAGTGTACATATCATCATTATTCACATTCCTCATTCCCAAGACAGTTCAGTAATGAATGCAGCACTGTTCAATACTCCAGTAATGAATACACAACCATTTGTTTGCAAGAGATGAGCAAATGCACATGCATCTTTCAGCCCTGCTTTCTCACTCTGGCCTTGCTCTAGCAAAGAGTGGAAACAGACTTCAGGTCTCACAGATCTCCCCGGACCATTTTGCTGGGTCTGAGACTTTAAAATCTAGATGGAGTGTCCCACTGACCATTTGCTACTTAGGAAGGACTAAAATGAAGAAACATTTCTGTAAATGTTGTAAGCTTAATACAGGGATCTCAGAGGGATGCATGTAACACGTATTTGTACATTGTGTAAAATAAAGTTGCTTTATTCCAATTAAAGTGGATGATTACATCTGAAACACTACCTCTGGAACGAAAAAATGTGCTTTTGGAGCTCACTTGCTCTGGTTTGTTAGCAGAATGCTGAAGGTGTATTAAAATGTAATGAATTTAAAAGTAGATCTGCAGTCACTGCTGATTCAGCTCTGCAGCTCTCTGCAGCAAAGAAGCCAAACAAACAAACTGCACCATATGGACACTGTTAAGGCCCAACTGGTCACAATCCACAGTACAAGAATGGGAAACAAATGTATCCAATGGATAGACATTGACAGAAATTGGTGTTTCTGCTGGCAGATTGTAGGGGAGGGACCTCTTTGAATAATGCATGAATACTGCAATACTTTTATATATCTTCCGATATGTCATGGATCTGCTACATTTATTAATATCTCTGCTCTCAAGCTCTCTCTCTCTCAAACACACACACAGTATTGATCCTCCTGAGGCTAATCTGATAAATATTATTTTCATTAAACACATTCTTTATGCATTTGGTAAAAATGAACCAGCATATGGGTGATTTTGCACAAGTTGTAACCTTCAAATTATAGACCAGTAAGGTCTCAGGCAAATGAAACCGTGTATGCAAGCGTGTATAAAGATTTGGAGAAACAGAGGAACTCCCTTGGGTCCTGGGGGATACTCAACCTGGAGGCAATATCAGTGGTAATATACATAAATAAGTGTGACAATCCTATTGGAGGTCACAGGTTAAAAGACTTGTAATACATGGTAAGGGGGAGGTAAATAGGACTGATTTATTGTGAACATGGGAAAGAGTGTTTCCTGTTCTTAAAGTAACATACGTGTTTATGTCAATGTGTGACTATTTTTTTTCAACCTATAAATGTCTTAAATGAAAAATGCTAACTGTCTAAATGTGACACAAATGCAGTCTGTAATGGATTGCAGATGCTGTGTCTTTTTTTCTCCTCACAGCCAGTTCAATTTCCCATGAGCCCTTGTGTTTATTGACATGATCAGTTTGTATTCATGGTCCCCCATTTTAGGAAACTTTTCGAGTTTGCCATATCAACTTCAGGTATTAAATAGAATAATAAAGATGATTATAATCTTGAATAACAGATTATTAGTCCTTATTATTATTAATATAATTAAGGGTAGTCTTATTATTGATGTTGGTAAAGTGCTTTGACCATGTTGATAGCTGATGTCTCTCTATAATTGCGTTGTTACAGACTCTTCCTGCTCTCCAGCCCAGTAGGCGGAGTCTAGTCCATCACATGGTCCCACCCACCCAAGGAAGACATCCTCATTGGAGTCCAGGAGGCGAGAGCTGGATGCAGTGAAACTGGAAGCACAGTGTAGTGAAGAAGGTGGGCAGATGGCTAATGGGTCTCTCCCATTGGCTCTCAATGTACCAGTCGCTGTATTAACCCCTCCTGCTGCCTCACTGCTGTCGACGCCCACTCTGTTAAGGTGAATCTCACTGCGAGTCACCTGACTGGTTCCTGCAGCAACCCTGAGGTCCTGCCAGGTGCCTGTTGATGTTTGGGGGAGGAGTCCGTCAGAGATGGTGTAGGTTGTCATCGTGGAGACATGGGTGGGCTGTGGTAGATGACTGCTCATGCGTGAGAACAGTAGTCCCAACTGTTTGAATGAGCCTTTCTTGGAACTGGAGAACCTTTGAAGCCGGTTCCGTGTTCTCGACAGAGTTGACACTGTCAGTGGAGAAGAAGAGGGTGGAAGCTTCCTAACACCATTGCTCTTTGGTTTGTCTTCATCTGCTATCAATGATGGAGTCGCCCCGATCCCGGAGATTGAATGGAAGAGGGCAGAAACACCATAGTTGGACTTCAAGCCTGCCTTCTCATTGGTTGATGTAATGAACGATACACCCTTAGCCCCATCTCCTTTGTCCTTGGAACGGCGGTTGTTGGAGAAGTCGCCACTGTCATCACTTGCCTCGTCACGGACAGTGGCCTCACTGCTGGTGGAGTAGCTCCGACGTGGAAGTTTACGGTTGCCCAACATGTCTAGAACCTCATAACGGAAACTAGAAATATCCTGTTTTAGCTCCTGCAGATAGAGATGAAAATAGAGAAAAATCAAACTAAAGAAATCACTGTTGCTTACTGCAAATTTTGACACACAACCGGCTACACAAAAACATAGCTATCCCAAATTCACAAGGACAACTTTTGCTAAATCCAAATCCACATGCTGCATTGCTTTCAACATGAGATGAACCCACTTGTGGAGGCAATGTCTTTCAAGTTATATTTTGTCTTCTTGGAAATGTAGCACAAAGGGCTGTCCTGACTCTTCCCCACCTCACTTTTATACTAGTTCTTTAAAAGCAAAAAAAGAAACCTTGAAGTTTTCTTCTGTTAAGCCTTCATCCGTCTTTTTACTGCGAATCATGGCTGCGATGTATCTCTTCACAAGGTTCCGGATAACCTCCTGAGCAGAGCAAATGACAGGAGGCAGAATATAAAAAAACAAATGGTGGTGGATGAAAGTAAACAAACTGTGGAGTTTAGGTGGTCCTGAGTTATCCAGCCATTCACATGTGTGCTGGGTTCTGTTGGTGGCTCTGTTCTGCTTGTAGAACTTAAGAAGCTGAACCAACTCTTGCTGATTCTTTTCTTACTTCCTGAAATTTGGTTTAGAGTAAGTATGCAACAACTGGGGACTTCTGTTCCAAAGGAAGTGGACCCGTAATCAGAAGGCTGCCGGTTCGAATCCCGAACCACCAAGGTGCCACTGAGCAAAGTACCCTCCCCTTACACTGCTCCCCGGGCACCTTTCAAGCAAAAAGTTTTTTCAATTTGGATACAATATTCATTCATTTTGGATCCAAGTCTTGTTTATAAAGCTGCCTACAGACATTCAGCAAAAAAAAAAAGGAAAGTTGGGACTGAGGTGCACAGAATGTGTAAGAAAATATTAGAGAAGGCATAATGTAGTTTAGCAGTTTAAAAACGGAAATACTTAATTACGAATATACAAAAAACAACTTCAGCTAAGTAACAAATTCTATTTGCTGTCCACCCCTATAATTAAACAAATGAATAAAATAAATAAATCAGCTGAGGAAATAAAGATATGGACAATACACAAAACAATCTCTGACTCACTGATGGGATTTCACACAAATCCCTCTTTGAAAGTGAACTCTTGAACCTAATTATTCCACAATGCATCAGCACACATATATTTTACTGACAAGTGCAGGTTCAAACAAACCATTCATTTTCTTACTGCTCTTATTAAATCCTGCAGCAATCCTTGTTATTAATGTTGGTCCCCTGTTTTTTTAATAAAGCTTGTGGGTTCATCTTCAGAGGTGACTCAGATCTCTGAGAACAAGAGCTATGGGCAAATTACTGATGCCAAGTTTGCCCCGAAAATAAACAGATGCCCATTTGGACGATTAGGAAAGGTAATTTAAATGAATGCCTGTGAGGCCTCTCTTAAAATAGGATAAAAAAGCAAAGAAACTGCTCCCATGTCTGAGGCTCATGCCCAACGTCCTTCACTGTAGCCTCAGATCCCTCACTAATGATGTTTTTCCTGTTGGCATACAGTGTGTGTGTTTGAACGCACATGATGATTCAAGATGCAGGGGGGGGGGCATGAATGTAAAGTACATTCCCTAATCTACTTTATTCACAGATTGAGCATCTGGATGTTTTGATGTAGATCTCTCATTCATTCTGTGCTCCATCAGTGCCTCTCAATTTCTCCCTCTGACTGCCTCCATGTCTTTTCCTCAATTTCTCTTGCTAAACACAATTTAAAGTACCACTGAAGATACATCACTGCATCTTCACTGTTTCAATATCAGAGTTAGTCAGAGTAAGTCTTTAAAAAAATCTAAATATGACAGAAAAATTAAATTACAGCTTGAGAGTCATAAATTGGGGAAAATAATGGTCATTGTCAGTAAAAAGACAACAATGGGGAACAGTAATCCTGTATCTCACATGTACAAAACAAAAAAGGAACAAAGTATAATAAAGATATAATTTTTTAGATAAAACTACGTACCTGATAGTGCTGATTTTGGATCAGCCTGTCCGCATGCCTCTCCTGCTCATTGAGAGAAATAAATAAACACAAACAATGTAAGTGTAGGACAAAAAAAATGTAGGACTGAACCGCACACCCATAAATTTGCAGTTCGTTGAAAGCATTGGAATGGGATCAAATGTAAAGATAGCTGCCTACTGTTTTTTCCCTTGTCCGTTCTCTTTAGCCCCTGCTTCTGCTTTCTAGGCCTTAAGGTAGGTTCTCTTATGTAATACCAAACAGGTTTGATCTCAACACACACCAGCATGTGTGTGGGAGTGTGTGTGTGTGTGTGTCCATGTGGGGTATTATAGCCAGAAAAGAGAGCGAGTGAAGGAGCTCTGGAATGTTGTGCAAGGGTTGCATGGCAACCCTGGACAGCCGAACACAAGTATGAGCCAGGACACCTGTCCTGAGGCTAGGATCAGACTGAATCACACCGGAATCAAACCACCACAATACTGCTGCACAGAAAGTTGTAACACTTTTCAAGATAATCATTACAGATGAAAAAAGGTAGCAAGAGGGTATCCACGGTTTGCATCGTAACATCAGTTCACATAACATATTTCCTGTTCATGAAATATATGTTAGTGGATATATAGTGCACCCTCATTCATATTGAATGTCAATCTTAAACTGGCACAAATTAAACAGTTTAAGCCCATTGTTGCGTCTTCATTCATATTGAATGTCAATCTTAAACTGGTACAAACAGTTTAAGACCATTGTTTTGTTTGTTTGTTTGTTTGTTTTTAGCTCCGCCCCTACCTGCATTTTGCCACAGGGGTTAAGTAGTTTGCTTGTGGCTCTCTGTCAACTCTCTGTCTCTCCTTGGGTATTTAAGTTCAGTCCGTTATATGTATTTGCTCAATTTTTCTCTGCCTGAACAGTAAAAATACTCATCCCAAAAACTAGTTCTTGTGAAAGTAGACTGACTCAACATGTGTGTGTCAGTGTAAGTCTGTATGGTTAAAGTGGCCACTCTTACAGTAAATTCTTTAAGGTTGTCATGTTTGTGAGAGTCTTCAGGTGGGGTCTGTCCTCTCCAACACACTCGGCTATGGACCCACAGGCACAGACACAACACAGACTTTGGGCTGGGGATGACGTTGAAAGGAGGGGGCAATGTCCCCCCCTCATCAAAGTAACTCATCCATAGTTTTGTCCGAGCAAACTTCCACTCGATGTCTGCATGGTCCTGAGAAAACAATGATTGGGAAGTTTCTAGCATTAAGTACAGTACTGTGTAAATGTAATACCATCCAGCCCTCCAGCATTACCTTAACCACATGTGTAAAAGCTAAGAATATAGTACTACATTTCTGACGTGATATGCTGTACCACATCATGCGGTGTTACAGTGTAACAATATTTTGTAAAATGAAGGATGACCAAATGGGGCATCTATTTAAAATCCTCAATTCATTTATTATTCATTTGTGACTTTTATTGAGTTTAGTTCAGAACACCTGGTTGAGCTTAAGTGACGAATTCTTCATTTAAACTGACATTTACTTACATGAAAACGTCAGGACAAATTCAACAAAGAAAAACATTCAAATATTACCTATCAGATCCACACATTGCTGAAATGCTCTGAATGACAGACTCAGCATAATGCGATGGTCTATTTGTGTAAGAATATTATGGGAGTTAACGGCGTATGTGTGATTATACTCACGGCAATGAGCTGGTAAGAGTTGTTCATCATGGCAATGAGCATGTTGAGCAGCACCACCAGTGAGATAACATTGTATGTGCCAAACATAGTGGCACCTACAAACTCTGTAAACTCGTGCCGAGCTTTCACGTTCGTCACATACAGATTCAACAATCCGAATATCGACCAGAACAGAGACTGCAGGGTCTCAAACAACCTGAGAAAGAAAAGAAGAATAAAACAAATTTTAAAATATTTTAAAAAGCCATGGGACAATACATAAATGAATTATTATTATTAATAATAATTGATTTATAGCCTTTTGAAAAACATTTATTATTCTACATTATGCGGTATGCGATATAACCGCTCCTCGTGAAATTGACAAAATTGCGTCACCTGCCTGAAACCAGCCTGAAATGTCTACTGGCATCACAAGATATTAGTTTTTTGGCGTGAGCACAGAGCGCACGGCAGTACAACATTTTTAAAAAAACTAAATTTAAACTAAGTTTAAAAAAGGCCTTAAATATAATTTTTAAATAACGAATTATCTGAAAAATCTTAAAAATACTGCCGACCCAATAAATAAAATAAAACAAGTCTTCAATCTGTCATTAATCCTCAAGCACTGCACACATCCAGGTTTACTACATGCAGCACGCTGTGACATGGTTGGATTGGCTTCACCTGAAGCACAGAATTCCACAGCAGATGAGTGCGGGCGGGTGGGGTTGGGGGGGTTCCGGGGTGTGAATGACCCTGCAGTGATCCCAGACACCCGGAAGATGGGTTTGCTGTGGGTGAGTGTGTGCACCACCCACCATGCACTTCCTGACAGGGCAGGAATCCTGCGTCATTCCCCACCACTTCTGGGTCTGTAAAGAGGTGAGCAGCAAGGAGGAGGAAGATGGCGACGTGGGGGTAAGCTGGTGGAACAGGGTGACAGGGAGTTGCCAACCAGCAATTGTGGTGCTGAGCCATCCTCACTGGGAACTCATCCCTCAAGTTCCAGTGCTGGAATCCATGTCCCTCTGCCCAGGTGTCCCCCAGCAGGTTGGTAGCGCAGCACCAGTGTCCCCGCCAGCTGCAGATAACTCTCCCAGGCAGCCACCCGTACCTCCCGCATTGTTCCCGCATTGTTCAGCCGGGGGGGGCTCTCTCAAAGTTTTTTGAAGGGGGTCGCAGCACGGGTTTGGGGCTCCTCCCAATGGGGGGACTGGGTGGGGAAGTGACTGTGCTGGACCCTACGGCAGCCGGTAAGGAGGGCGGGTACATAGGGGCTGAGCACCACAGAGCCCCCTCAGTGGCATGAGGGTTCTGCCGGAATGGGCAGGAAGAGGGCCTGCTCATTCCAATGGACGCAGAAGGGGCTGAGCCGTGAGGTGTCCGGAAAGCTCCCATACTGACGGAAGGGACGTGCAGTGGAGGGACTGCACGTCGCCAGAAGGGACCACCCTGTAGTATGGCGGTGAAGGGAGTGATGCAGGAAGCGTCAGAGGGCATATGCAGAGACAGGGCCTGCACGTACCTGGTAGGTTCGGCCCTGGTACTTCTGTGCAGGTCGGAGGGGCTGATGTCGGGAGGGAGGACCACTAGCAACAGCAGTGCCATATATACAGTCTACCATGTATGGTTACATTTATACTGTAATAAGAATGTTATGCCTTATCGCAGGCCCTAGTCAGAATTTGAGGGAAATACATGAAAAATAAAAATAGTAAACCTGAAATAAATATAGAAATATGAAACAAAAACCCTAAAACAAATTAATTACGACTTTACATTAGCTTAGGCATTTATTCGTGCATCTATTGTCTATTTTATTTATTTCTTGATTTATTTCATAGCAATATTTATATAGAGGGCACCTTATCAAATATCAATGAAACATCAATGCATAAATTTAAGATCTTAATAACAATAAATGCCAAATATAATATAATGAATGGAGCCGTCATCTAGCATGTAGACATCATGGGACATTCTTTGACAGACAGTGAAATTATGTACAACCACAATAGTGATCACCCTTCATAGAGTCCTCAAAAAGACCCATCAGAGGATGTACTTCCTGAAGCAACTGGGGAAGTACAGTCTTCCATAGGAGCTGCAGATCCAGTTTTACACTGCGGTCATTGAGTCTGTCCTGTGCTCCTCCATCACCGCCTGGTATGGAGCAGCCACTAAACAGGACAGGATCAGACTGCAGCGGACTGTACAGAAATGATCACCGGTGCCCACCTGCCCTCCATCCAGGACCTGTACCTCTCCAGATCCAGGAAAAGGGCAGGGAAAATCATCTCAGATCCCTCACACCCTGAACACAGACTTTTTGACCTGCTGCCCTCTGGCAGACGTTATAGAAGCCTGCAGACCAGGACCAGCCGACACAGGAACAGTTTCTTCCCCCTCGCCATCTCCCTCCTAAACAGCTCAAACTGTCACACTGCAAATGACCTTCAACATTGCACACTGCACTTTATGAACAATCTGTATATAGGATTTAGTTTTTTGCCTATTTATACGCAGTAGATCTAGTTATTTTTAAACAGTACAGACAAATTCCACAACTTGTACAATAACACTTACACACATCCTTGCACATTGTGGTTGTTTTTTTCTACACTGTACTCGAGAGACACCATCTAACAGAATCAAATTCCTTGTATGTGCTTGTACTTACTTGGCCAATAAATACGAATTCTGATTCTGAAATACGATTCTGATTCTGATAGTATAAACAAAGTATGAGGAGTAGGACAATTAGATGGGGAAATAGAATCTATTCACGCCATTAAAGTTAATAATCCAAAAAATAATCAGCCAGAAATATACAGTCTGTATATTTTTCAGCCAAGTTCCAGTGTAGATTGCCATTGTGTTCTTTCATGTAAATCAACAGCATAGATGTGACATCAGCCATGTTACATCAGCACTGCTTTTTAATGTGGACATGGGGCAGGAATCACTGTTGGGCTTGCGTCAGAGCTTTGTCTGCCTCACTGTCTGCTTTCATTTCTCAGCTACAGGATCTGCTAAATATTTGATGAGCCTTGAATTGGTTGTAAATTCACAGCATTTCACACAAACATCATCACAAATGCATACACACACACACACACACACACTCACACACCCACGTATGTTCAGACCCTCATTAATCTACCTGTCATTGCCATGGAGACAATACAGGAAAAATCACAGTGGTTCTAAGTGGAGCATAAAGGTACTATATGTCCCAGATGTGGGGAGGTCTGACTGTGTGGGTTTCAGTGCATGACACAAAGACACATCATATGTCTGTGATGCACCTGTGTGTGTGGGCATGCACACTTTCATATTCAGTGATTTGTACGTAGAGATGCGTTGTATTTGCCTTCTGTTCCTGCATTCCCCATCACAGCGTGATACTTACTGTACAGTATGAAGTATACAAAAATATTTTATAGTCTCTCAATCACCAAGAAAATTACTTTCTGAAAAAAAAATTCAAGGAAACAAAGAACACAGAGAGTGGGATCCCAGTGTAGTGGGATGAAGGCGGATTTGTAAATGGTTCAGAAGATGGGTAAATCCTTCAGAAGACAGGTGATGGCAGATAAAATATTACTATGGCAGGAAGGTTCTCATGATGGATAAAAGAAAGAAAGAAGACACGAAAGAGAAAAAGACCATAGTCCATTCTTTGCTTATATTTCTTCTTCTTTTTAATGTTATAATCTTGGTTTTAAAATTCATTGAGGAGCTCCTGCACCCTTGCAGACTCTTCTGTCTTTCTCCTGCAGAGTAACCTCTCTTCTCTTAGAAATTATATCATGCTAGCCATATACTCAGTGTCATACTCCATCTTGACACCCCCTGAACTCGCACCTTCTAGCCTCGCCATGGTTACAGCAGCCTTCATGTGGCCCTTTAAAAGCTTCAGATCTCCAGCATGATATACAGTTCATGCAAATTGTTCTTTGCTGACATTTTCTTTTTCAGCAGGAGAAAACCGAAAGCTCTTTCTCTCTCTCTCACTCGCTCCTCTCGTTCTAATCATAAATATTCATAGAGCGCTTCTTCTGAGGTTTTCTTTTTTTGCTCCAGCAGAATGTTTATAACCACTAGAGACAGACCTCCATAGATTATCGATGAAGGTGTGGTGTTTGAGGGAGAGGTGCTAATGCCAATCTGCACTTGGCTGATGCACTGCAAAATCAGCACTTGGCTCTTTGTGTGTGTGTGTGTGTGTGTGTGTGTGTGTGAGTGCTTCTGTGTATGACAGCGGCATTGTCTGGTGTTCTCTTTGCATACATTTAGAACACATATGGATCAATAATGTCGGACAATAAACAGTTATTATTTAGTTTTTATACATGATGATATTGTGTGTATTCATGAACATGTGCAGGTGGTGTGTGTATTGAAGACTCACGTGGAAAAAGCGTTGTTCTGTTTCTCACAGCGGATGCCCTTACAGTGATTGGGCTCATCAGCAGCCTGTGTCTCATAGTAGAAGTAGAGCTGGTTCAGCCCATTGGCGAAGGCCAGCAGCACCAGGCAGTAGATGAAGAGGAACTTGAGAATGTCTAGCAGCATGCGGCCCAGTGAGATTTGCAGCGGACCCAGGTGAGAGTTGGCCGTGAAGAGGGAGATGAGGCGCAGTGAGCTGAAGATGTTGGCAATGGCAAATAGGGCTTCAGCGATCAGTGTTGGGTGCCACATCTCCCATTCTTCACGTGGCCGAGAGCTGTTGTACTGGGGAGATGGATGGGTGTATAGGAAATATTTAAATCAGAGAGAACATGGACAATTTGGTGAAATTGAAGTGGTGGAGGGACATGAAAAAAAGAGAAGGATAAGAAAAAAAAAAGAAGTTCAAATGAGATCAGTATTCCTTCAACAAACGAAGCACAGCAAGTTAAAATGATTATGAATATTGCAGTGGCTTTGGGAAAATTGGCTTTAAAAGACTATTCTTAAGCTTCTGATGAACCTAAGCATGGGATCCAGGCAATGACATTACAACACATTCCGCTATCATTACAACCAATCATTCAAACCCCAGGAATCAGCACCATAGACAGCACCTCTTTTTATGCTAATTGAGTAATTAAATGGGAGTCTAGACGCCACTACATCCACTGTGTTCACTACATCCACTGTGACCAAAATCATATGCTGGGTCTGTCCGAGCATTCAATCAATAGAGATAATTACCAGCCACCTAATACCAACCTTTATGTTAGAATTGCACAAGCAACTAAAGTGCTGCTAGAATGTTTGTTTTCCATTACAATATCTGCATAAATATGAGATTTGAACACTCAAAGCAAATGTACCAAATTAGAAAACACATTACATATCAGTCAATGGAAACAGCTTGTAAACCTTTCCTTACAGTATCTGGTGTGACTCCAGCTTGCACCAACAACAGACCTAATAGTTATCTGTATCTTAAGAAATTAATGATCCACAATACACAGTATTTACTGATGCTTTTAGGAGGAGACTGATGATTGACAGCTACTTGTGCATTCTGGATGATTCAGACCCATGCCTTTCATTGTTTTGTTTACTTCTTTTCTTATCTATTTATTAATGTAGCTCCAGAGGAGACCTTTGATCTCACACTAGTAAAAAGCCCCATATGCAGGCTATGGTAACTGTTGGTCAGATATGCAAATGTTATTGAAGCAATTTAAGCCCATTCCACCATAAAAACAGCCTCAACACTTTTTACACAAATTTTTAAACTAACTAATACTATTTTACTAAGCTGCAGAGCAAAATATGTGGCAAGACATACCTGGTCACTTATTTTTGTGCCTGAATCCTCATTTCAGTCCAATAAACAACATCTTCATACTCAACAGACAAATCTGATTTGACTGACAGGGTATTATTGCTGCTTGTGTTTTAACTAAATAAATCAGTGCTGCATTAAACCTCCTCTCCTATTCATAACAACAGGACATCTTTTTGGCAACTTGGATCATGTCACAGCAAGATTTCAATATCTGACTCATCCAACATGCATAGAACTGTTCCATATAATAGGTCTAATTGTTCTATTTGCAATGGTTGTTGTCCTAAGAATACTGTGTAGTGCACTGAACATGTCTTGAAGATGTGTTCATTAACATTAAATTTTAATACGGGGGATCTGTATCTCATGCAATTAGAACAAGAGGGCACAATTTTTACTGGAAACTATTATAAGTATGTGTGATTTTGCTACCTTAACACGTTTTATAACACTGATCAAAAAAAGGGTTCATTAATCCTCTCTCCCGCTCTCTTTTTCCAATCTCTCCATCAGTCTACCCCCTCTTTCTTTCTCTGTATGGCATGGGTGGTTTGCCTCACTTGAAATTCTGCCAGTGTTATTCCTGCAGATCTTATTAAATGAAGACTACGTTCCCCTTTGCCTCGAAACCACCGATCCATGCATGCGAGCACACACACGCACCAATCTTACACACACACACACACACACACACACACACACACTCTAACAAAATCCACTCAGTTTGGAGCTTAGTGCAGTGTGGTCAAGTCAAACTGAATGACACACAGAGACACTCATATGAACATACTAATAGAACATACTCATATGAACATACTAATAGAAGCATGTGCGTCAGTGCTAACAACAATCCTACATAAATATACATTGTATTCTTTTCATTTTCCCACATTAAAAATGCTTTTACTCTGACTTAATTTCTGGTCAGTAAGGGTTAGATCAGGCTTACCTTTACATAAGCCACTATCTTAAGTGATATTGTGGCCAAGTACAGGGAGTTCATGGCAAAGTCCATCAGGTTCCACCAGTCATGGACATACTCATTAAATCCCCCATCCCACATCTCCTTAATCTCAGCCCAGATAAAACCTGTGGATAAGAAACATTCATGATGTGGAAGGCACACTCAGACATTTGTATTTGATTTTCAACTTAAATGTCAAGTGGGGTAATTGTTTCATCTTAAAATGAAAAAAGGACCAGATTATGATATCTAGATGACTAGGCTGGACTGGTCTGCAGTGGTTAGGATTAAAAGAAGTCCCATGAGAAAGCTCATCATGGGCAGCCAAGGCTCACTGATGCACAAAGGGAGCACAGACACCACACTAAGGTATATCAACATCTGATCTTCTACTCACATGTCTGTGGGAGTGTATGATATGGCCAAATGATACCATGAGGACTAACAAAACCAAATCTGGCATTTTTGGTTTAAATAAGAGATGTCATGTTAGGATAAAATGGACTACATTTAAGTTCCTGCAGCCACTGACTGTAAATCGCTGAATAAGGGTGTCTGCTTATGTGCAGGACTGAACATTTACAAGAGAGATCCTTAAGGAAAAATAGGACCAAGTACAATTTTTATTACAATATTCATTAGTTCATTAATCAATTCTTCATATACCTTTAGAAGTTGTTTTAGGATATGTATTCTGTAAATGATGCTGCAAGAAAAGACTAAAGGCAAACGGGTAACAGGTCAACAATGCCCAATGCTCAATGATGTATGTAGAGAGTGAAGGTTAGCCTACATAGTCCATTCCACAGAAAAAGCTATTAAAACTTAATGTTAGCCATGCTAGAGAAGTGTCAGAACACGCATAATGCATCTCAGTTCCTATGGGTCTTGTAGATGCAAACCACAGCAGAATACCCATGCAGACCCCTGTCCATGACTGAAAGCACCTAAAATGGGCACAATAATGTCAGAATTAGACTATGGAACATTGCGCTGTGCAATGTTCTGCTGGTCCATGTATTCATGTGATTGTTGCATATGTAGAATTCTACAGACTATATAGGCCCCATACAGTTGTGGCCAAAATGAGTAGCCGCCCTTATGAAATTAGACAACACTCTTCATTCTATAAATAACAATAGGCACAAAGTTTAATTGGGATTATGAGTTGAAACAAGAAACAGCAAAAATGTGACATACAAAATGATTAGTCCCTGGCCATTAATAGTAAATAGTGTACCCTTTCTGAGCCACAACTGACACAATCTACAGTAGTTCTGTATTAGGCTGGCACAGGTCTCCTGAGGGATTTTGGCCCATTCTTCCATTGCAAATTGTTCTAGCAGGTCTAAATTGAATAGTTTCTGAGCATGAACATTCACTTTGAGATCCCGCCACAGATTCTCAATAGGATTGAGGTTTGGGCTCTGTGTGGACCAGTCCAGAATCTTGGTTTCGGTATCCTTGAGGAACCCTTGGACTCAGTTTGATGTATGCTTTGGGTTGTTGTCTTTATGGAAGACCCAGCGACTTCCCAAGCCTAGACTATGAGCAGATTTGTGCATATTCTTCCTCAAAATGGCAACAGAATTTTGTTTTTCATGATGCCATGCACACAAACAAGGCTGCCTGTGTCTGAGGCTTCAAAACAGCTCAAAAGCATGATTCTCTGATCCATAATCATGGTGGAATCCACTACACATAAAAGGAAGTGACAGTTTAAAGAGCAATTGGTATGAGTTAAGACTTCACTTGATGTATATTGTGTGTGGGGGAGATTGGACACCACTTTAATGCCTTTTATTGACATCCAGCCACTGGTAGGTCAGCAGTCAAAGACAGCTGAAGAGGCTTTCAAGAGACTGGCACAAAGTGTGCACTGTATCTACTGCTGCAGCTGTTTCAAGGACAAAAACCAAAAGATCAAATATCCAGACATTTTTCCTGTTTTTATATTTTAGGGACACATTTTGTTCATAAATGATATAAATTTCATACACATACCCAGCACCCAAGGCAGAATCATCCACTCTACCACGGTGGGTGGAGGTCCCTGCATGTGAAGGTTGGTGCGGGCAATGTGCTGGGATGCCAGCAGCAGAAGGAAGAGGAAGGTGAGGTAGGACGCTGTGTGGCAGATAAACTTGATGAAGGGCTTCTTGATGAAAAGGCCCAGAGTGCTCCTGGGCGCCAGCAGGTAGACTATGGAGAAGATGGGAAACAGGAGGCCGATGATAAAGCACATGACCAGCTTGACCACCCAATGGCGACGCCGCCAGCCTGGAAAACCGTCATACCAGAGGGTAGCCAAAAGCTGCTGGCAGTTAGGCTGTGCAACAAACTGCGGGAGAGAGAGAGAAAGAGAGAAAGATACCGATTTATTCATACAGCACAAAAAAAATTTAGACCTTATTTCCCCCCAAGAAGAAAAGAAAGAAAAGAAAAAAATGGAACGGCAAGAAAGTAATAAAAACAGGGATGAGGAGAGGTGATCAAGTTGATAAGTAGAGGACACAGAGCACACTGCTGCTGAAAAAAGCAAACTGGTGCAGAGCAAGAGAATGAGAGGGATGCAATGAAAAAGAATAAAATAAAAGATAGCTCGGCTACAAAATTACTCACATTCCCATGGCAAATAAATTAGCAATGATATATTACCTGGTACTTTCACGTCAACAGTGAATGCTAAACAAACCCCATCAATCAGCATGACACATAACATTCAGTTGGGCTTTTGGGCAAAGCTGCCCTCCCCACCCAAGTCACCAATCCTGTGGGCTCTAATCACAGAGTTCATAATCATTCAGGATTATGGGCCCATATAGGGGTGACGATTGTTAAGAGGATGAAAGAGAGATGAAAAGATTGGGGTAGATTAGAACAAAGGCACACAATGCACTGTCCACCATGGAGTCATGGCATGCCATGATCGAATGTCCTGATGGGACACGGTTGCTAGGCAGCAATGTGCAAGTGTGTTTTTATATGCTGTTATACATTTTTTATGTATATACTTTCTGAGGTTATTGTTTTTGTTAGTATGGACAAACAGATGGATAATAAAGTATAATGTTTCAGTTTAATAACTGCCTACCCAGGTCTATAACTTAAGGCATTATGAGAAAACAATTGGAAGAATGCAATTATTCCAGATGGCATTAAAAATAAGATCATCTGAATTAATTGGAAAATCCATATATTCAGCATATTGTTAAAATGTCAGGTAGTTTAAATAGTGCAAACAACACTATACAACAAGGCAATATATATTATTTACCTTAACTTTGAAAAACTTGCTACTCCATTTGTTTGCATTCTCAGTGCTTTTGTGTTATGCATTTTCATGGGGGATTCTTTTTTTATTCACACAAAGTATATCATTAATATAATTACCAAGACATTTCTTGAGCTTAAAGGCAAAAGGAAAATATTACTGTTCTTAAAACAGTAAAAGTTCTAAAAGTCCTTGTAAAAACAGTTTTGGATGTCCCTTTACACAGCAATACAGAGCATATATCCTGTTCACAAACCATTAGCATAAGCACATTAGAGCAAATGATTACATGCAACTCTGAAGAGTTGCATGTAGAAGAACTCTTAGCCACTTCACCATTGTTAGCATGAAACAGGAGGTCATCTGGCTGATGTCAGATAATGACCATGTCATGTTACCCATGCAGCAAATATATATATAGCAGAGGGCTATGTCAATACTCTGTAAAGCCCCTTCACCTCACACACACACACACACACACACTTTCTTCCTTCCCTTCACTACTAAAGCAACCACAGCCAGCGCAATCTCATTTTCCTCAGATCAGGGCCGGATGTGATTTAAATGCTAATTTGCTCATTCTTCCCACATTCCCCCACTACACCCAGCATCACTGCCTGTGCACCATTTTACCACTGCCTGGAGATTATTGCTGCAGAACATGTGTATCAGAAACCACAGGATCAGACATATTTTATGCCAGTATCAGGGTCTTTACCCAAAGATCAGAGGCTACAGAAACAACGTAGGAACTGCAAAGGCTATAAAAACAGCGGCTTCTGTTCTGGTATCTCTTATGCATGATAAAGAAAAAAAAAAGTCCTTGGAAAAGAAGTCCTTATTCCATCCTCAGCAGAGCAATTCCATCTCACCTATGCAGATGATTTCACACTGCACAGTATAAATATAATTTCATTTCCACAACCTTTCCAAGGGTTCAGCTATCATATAGGGCTGAAGTATCTTAAGATGCATTAGCTGGCATCCTAACCAATATCATTTCCACAGGTCAGATGTTTTGTACTGCATAAGAATACCAAGTTAAGCAAACTCTACTCACACACACACACACACACACACACAAACACACACACAACCACACTTATATCCACTGAAGCTGCCACACACTCTATCAGACCTACACACAGTGTAAAAATAAACTAGTGAAAAGCGAGCTAAGGAAGATGGAGCCAAAGAGATGAACAGAAAAGAGCAACAGAATATATGTTAGCGTAATTGATGATAGGAAGAGAAATGATGAAGGAAGGACTAAGGGAGCTTGGGGATGGTTCTCATTGGGCTGCAAGTTTCTGGGCCATTGAAGGGAAGATTTTTCGCTAAACGATCCTTTGTTAGAGTAACCAGTCCACTGAGACCAACCAGAACAATGCAAAGGAAAAGAGAAAACAACGAAACAACAGAAGGAAAGAGAGGAGAGTGGGAGCAAGAGTCCCAATGTTAACACTTGCTTCTTTCCATTCTGTTAGATAAGAGAGATGGGATTTGAGCACAAAGACCACAACTGTCTTTATCTTGGTTCATGGGCAATAAAAAAAAAACAGTCAGACAAAGATGATTGGATTAAACTGAAATAAAAAATTTAACATTCTTAGCATAATTTTTATATTTTTGGTCATGTTTCAGGGCTCCAGTTGGATATACAATGATGAATTTCATTTTAATTTTTGCGTTGGCTAGAAAAACAAAAGCACAATTAGCGAATTATAATTACTCGCTTCATGAATCATATTCATTTGTACTGCATGATGCTCTATTACTTAAAATAAACCCCCCCTTTCATTAACACAGAACAGAAATGTTAAAATATTATCCCCTTTAAAGCATACACTTGGTGTTTTTAATTGGTTCTCCTCCACCAGTGGGCTATATTTTCTGTGCAATTTAAGTAGGTTCTGGCATTGCAGCTTGAACCAGCAAATGAGTGCTCCGCCACGCACTAGTCCTTATGTTAGCATCACCGTCTTTGTTTTGGCGTTAAGACAAGGCCTTGAGTCGAGTCAGCCAGACATCCATCTTTTGTTCTTTTTTGCAGGTGTGTGTGTAAGTTCCCCGTAATAGCATCAAACTTTCCTGTCCCAGTGTCCACTCCGCCTGTACCAAAGTAGAGGTCTATGTTTGTTCATCCAGTTTAAACTTATGGTGAAACTTACCCTCACCTGGGTTCTCCTCCTTCTGTGTCCTGAAAACCCACCGTTCTGTGCTGTATAACAACACTTGCTAATCCTCAAAGGGATTTTAATTTATTTGAAATTAATATGAAATATTTAGAACATACCACTGGAAAAAGGCCTGCATTTGTCACGTCAACAGCGTGTAACATCTTGCTGCCAGCAGGTAGTGCCCTATCTTTGTCTTGTCTAAATACCCTCATATGTACTTAATTATCCTAATTAAGCCTCTACTTTTCTCTTTCCATTGTTATTCATGGAAAGGTTGCCGGTTTGAATCCCGAGCAGCTAAGGTGCCACTGAGCACTGTACCCACACACTGCTCCCGGGCGCCTGTCATGGCTGCCCTCTGCTCACCAAGGGTGATGGTTAAAAGCAGAGGACACATTTCATTGTCATTGAAGCACAGCAAGCAATCACTTCACTTTCACTGTTTGGTTCATATAATTATCTATTGCAATTGTGCCTTCTGCCTGCAGAGCAGAAGGAATTATTAATGTTTTGGTTATGGAGAACACTGCATGACCCATATAATTAGTTTATTCTCATGCTTATTTAAATGATTATATTATATTTTCATTATTAGAAATGATCTGCACAGCCTTTACTTAACTTAAAGCTGGACACATTAACTTAACCCTTAATTAGTCAGCAGTAAATGTCTAGATCAACACTGGCAACTCATTAGCCAAAGAAAGGAGGAGTACATCCATAATATGAATATTTATACTAGTCAGGGAAATTAGCATATCTGACTGACAGCCTGAGACACAACTTTTTTTTTTACTCTCTGAAAGTGTACACATTTTTTTTTTAATTGAGTCATCCCTTACCACAAAGCTGTATTTATTCTTTCTATCCTCAATGGCCCTTGGTTGTTTTTTTTCTGTCTACATCTGTTCTTTCACACTTGCATTGTTGTGCCGTCCAGCTACAAGACTAGCTAATTTTCTTCCTTAGTGAGATACAAAAAAAATTCACACACCCTGATTTTTGCACAAAAATTGTGAAAGGGCCAGAAACAACATCCTGTTTGGGTCCAGTGGACTGCAAGCACTTCAACTGCGGATCTTCTATAGAGATCAGCTTGGAAATGTGGATAGAGCTGAGACCCTATAAATATATTCTGTTTAAAATACAACCAGTCAGATTAAGTTTGCAATGCAGAGCTGGTGTTTTCAGGTCATGTGCAGGCTGTGGTGAAGGCGTTTTACTGAGACTGGCACAACTGTCTCCTATTTAGCTGTCAGTGATCATCTCTGGAGAAGCAGGGAAGTCCTGGTTAATTCATGAAAAGCATGCTAAAATTCTTGCAGTCAAATATGAATTCAGAGAATGATACAAGCCATGTGTGAAAAACACACACCACACATACACTCACTCACAGAGTGTCTCATCTTGCACAGGATTGGACCAATCCAATTGTGGAGAGAATTAATTTACTTTTCTGGCTATAGAAGATTCAACTTTACAAACAGATTTATGATTGGTAATGACTACTACACTCATCATCTAATACCAGCTTGTGTAATGCTTAACCTTCAGTGACATTAAAAGTAGGCCATGCACCACTTTGCAATGCACAAATAAAGTACAAATCACCGTTTGAGACAATTAAACCTTTTTTGTTCTTTTTTATTTTTTTTATTGTAAGCAGCACCAAAGTGATAAAAAAATGTGCCGATGTGGTTTGGTTACACAAAATTTATATATACTATTTTTGTGTCTAATTTTCTGTGACTTATGTTACGACTATAAGGAAGGAGGGTGAATTTTGTGACCCCACTATGTGCTTTCTCTGCATGTATGCAATGTTGTAATCAACAGAAATCCAATTTAACAACCCATGTAGGCCTGGATTTGGAGTTACACTCAGAATTAAAGGAAATTACCGGGCCACTGTAGCACCAATATACCACTATAACCACATATTTCAGTATCGGTCGTACAGTGCAACCGTCTGCCGCTGCTTCTGTTTGTTTTTCTCCGAGACACGGAATCAAGCGCCCAGACTACTGGCAGACCCCAGAGAAGACACCAGCAAATAAACCCTGGTTCCTGACAACTGCTTAACAAGGACATAGCATGAAACAAACCAGAGGGTCACCACAGCCACCACCACCGTTACAACTACAGCTATAGGGATCTTCAAATGGACCAGTAACATCATTATGGACACGTAATCTAGACCATGACACTGACTACATCCTGGACTTCTCCAACCCTACAACTGTAGGACTTATTATTATTATATTATCCCCAACCCTGCACTGACACCATTTGCAGGCTCACTCTACCCTGGAAGGGGGTCCCTCTCTGTATCACTCCTTCCCAAGGTTTCTTCCTTTCTTTTTTTCTCTCTCCTAGAGTTTTTTTTTGTGGAGTTTTTCCTTGTGTGCAGAAGGGTCAAGTGTGGGGGTGTCAACTGTAGGGCCTGTCAAATCCCAATGAGACATACTGTGTGTGATTTTGGGCTATATAAGAAATAAATGTTGTTGTTGATGGTGGATGGTCACCATCTGAGACATGATGTCCCAGATGTGCTCAATTGGATTCAGGTCTGGGGAACAGGTGGGTCAGTCCATAGCATCAATGCCTTCATCAGACTACCTCTTGAAAGCACATAGAAAGCTGAGTGCCCCCCCAAAGAAATGCCAACCTAAACCATTACTGACACACTGCCAAACCTTTCATGCAGGAGGGTGTTGTAGGCAGCAGAACATTCTCCATGGCATCTCCAGACTCTGTCACATGTGCTCAGTGTGAACCTGCCTTCATCTGTGAAGAGCATGAGGCACCAGTGGCGAATCTTGGTTTTCTCTGGCAAATGCCAAAGCACAATCCCCCCACATATGAACATCGGGCCCTAATACCACCTTCATGGAGCCTGTTTCTGACTGTTTGAGCAGAAACATGCACATTTGTGACCTGCTGGAAGTAATTTTGCTCCTGTTCTTCCTTGCACAATGGCAGAGGTGGCAGTCCTGCTGCTGGGTTGTTGCCTTCCTACAGTCTCCTCCACATCTTCTGATGTACTGGCCTGTCTTGTGGTAGCACCTCCATGCTCTGGAGACTATGCTGACAGACAGAGCAAACCTTGATGTGCCAGTAATGCTACAGTATTGTGGGTTGTAGACTCTCGTGCTACCACTACAGGGTGGGCCATTTATATGGATACACCTTAATAAAATGGGAATGGTTGGTGACATTGAACACATTTAATAAGTGGTCAGAAACTTGTAAATAACTCATGAAAGAATAAAGTTACGTTAAAACCTTGTGAAATTACCAATAAATTTGATGTCACATGACCCTCTTCCTATTGAAAAAACAAAAGTTGGATCTAAATGGCCGACGTCAGAATTACCACTATGGTCACCAGCCATCTTGAAAAGTTTGCCCCCTCACATATAATAGTTTGCCACAAAC
Source organism: Denticeps clupeoides (assembly GCF_900700375.1). NCBI lineage: Eukaryota > Metazoa > Chordata > Actinopteri > Clupeiformes > Denticipitidae > Denticeps > Denticeps clupeoides. The sequence continues at coordinate 23,046,058 of NC_041707.1, forward strand.
AGGACGTTAATATCACCAACCATTCCCATTTTATTAAGGTGTATCCATATAAATGGCCCACCCTGTAGAGTGAAAGCATTGCCAGCATTCAAAAGTGACCAAACATTAGCCACAAAGCATAGGAGCAGAGAAGTGGTCTGTGGTCACCACCTGCAGAACCACGCCTTTGTTGAGGATGTCTTGCTAATTGTCTATAATTTCCACCTCTTGTCTATTCCATTTGCACAACAGCATGTAAGCTTGATTGTCAATCAGTGTTGCTTCCTAAGTTGACAGTTTGATTACACAGAATTGTGTTGTTTTAAGTGTTCACTTTATATATATAACCAGCTGACAGAACACAGTGTGTCCATGAATGGTCCATATCTCAACTTGGCCATTTTATAAACATGGATATTTTATCTTGTCATTACATTTTACCTTGTAATAAAGGTCTCATCTAAAGGCAAGCACCACTGTTTGAGGGTCAAAATCCAGAGTGGAAAATGTGGTTTGGGTCCAGTCTGCTATTGTGTAAACATACAGACTGTTATGCCAGTCAAATCCTGGATCTACAGGTATTTAATTACCAGAAAGTTTCCAGAGAGTGTCACAGAAATTTAGCAAAAACAATCACCTTAAGTGCATCCACCATATTAGAATACCCTTTCCTGGTGATGACAGTGATGTCACTTGTTTTTTTTTTAAAGAGAAAGCCTGTGTGGAACTGAAAGCATTGCTAAGTGTGGTGTGCAGTGAGGAAGAGATTGTCTGTTTTTCATTGTTTCAACAGAACCTGTGAAAGCAGACAGGTGCTGCGGAGTGTAGGAGAAATGGATTGCACCATTGTATTAGTCACAAACTATTTGTTTTCCCTGCAGTATGTACTGTAGCACTAGTTCTATCTGTGTTTGACTGCAAAGCTTGTTGAGAAGGAAAACATGAGGTAGAGAGATGTTCGGAAGTTATTTTCTCACAGTGCTCAATTAATGCATTAGATTAATGTTGCTACAAAGACTAATTGCATACTCTTTTAATAATGACTGACATTCAACTGTATTGAGAAATTTGTCGATTTCTTCAATCTGTGCATCAATTACAGTGCATCTGGAAAGTATTTCACATCTTCTTATGTTATAGCCTTATTCAAAAATGGATATGGCAAATTTATTAAAAATAAAAAAAGAGAAATCACATGTGCATAAGTATTCACAGCCTTTGCCATGAAGCTCCAAATTGAGGTACCTCCTGTTTCCCCGATCATCCTTGAGATGTAATATGAATTCACCAGTGATAAAAAAACAGTGGATAGGACCTGATTTGGAAAGGTACACATCTGTGTATATAAAGTCTCACAGCTGACAGTTCACGTCAGTGCACAAATCAAACATTTAGTAATGTAATTGTCTGTAGAACTCTGAGACAGAATGATCATAAAGCACAAATCTGGCTAAGGTAACAGAAACATTTCTGCTGCATTGAAGGTCCCAATGAGAACAGTGACCTCCATCATTCATGGAAGTGGGAGAAGTTAAAAAAAAAAAAAAAAAAAAAGTTCCAAGAGCTGGTTGGCCACCTAAACTGAATGAGACCATGAGAAATCCTCAGGTCTGATGAGACAACTATTTGGTGTGAATGCCAGGCATCACGTTAGCAGGAAACCAGGAACCTTTTATCTCCAGGCCAATACCATCCCTACAGGGAAGAATTGTGGTGGCAACATCATACTATGGGGATGTTTTTCAGTTGCAGGAACTGGGAGACTAGTCAGGATAGAGGGAAAGATGATTGCAGCAATGGACAGAGACATCCTGGATAAAAACCTCGAGAGCGCTCAGAGCGATGGTTCAGGACTACGACCCCCTAAACAGAGTCAAGATATCAAAGGAGTGGCTTCAGGACAACTCTGTGAGTGGCCCAGCCAGAGCCCAGACTTAAATCTGATTGAACATCTCTGGAGAGATCTTTCAATGGCTGTGCATCAAATCCATCCTGATGGATCTTGAGAGGAGCTGCAAAAAGGGAAGGGTGAAACTGTCCTGGGATAGGTGTGCCAAGTTTGAGGCATCATATTCAAAAAGACTCACTGCCAAAGAAGTGCATCGACAAAATCTTGAGCAAAGACATGCACATTTTTTTCTTTTTAATAAACTTGCCAAACATTTTTTCATGTTGTCATTATGCAATGTTGTGTGCAGAATTCTGAGGGAAAATAATTTATTTAATCCGTTTTGAAATAAGGCTGCAACATAACACAATGTGGGAAAATAATAATCTATAATAGTCCCATTGATATGATGCTACTACCAAACATTTCAAGGTAGCTATCACACACAGTCATTGAAGATGAATAAATAAAGACTAAATAAAACAAGCCCAAATGACTTAAGAAAATAATGCAATCAGCCTCAGAGACGAGAAAGAGAAATGACAAGGTTTTTGTGTGATGGGAGAGTCATTGTCTGCTACTGTTCTGCCGCAGAGAATAGCTGAGTTCAGGTTCTTGCCTGAAAGGACATTGATTCCATTGCTGGCAGGTGTATTGGATATGCAATCTACATTGATCAATGGGCACACAGGAAAAAACAAGAATAAAAAGAATGGGGGTGGGGGGGCAATACATCAATTCCAGGACTTCTTGTTCGCCATTACATTGAAGATATGTGTGACCGTACATATCTCTGGACAGTAGATAGGTAAACCTGAGTCCCACTGGTTTACACCAGTTTTGAACTGCTGAACATCTTCCATTTCGAAGGGAAATAATCTTGGTATTTTTTCAAAATATAATGCAGGTATATTCCACATTCCCACATATACCTGCCTCACCATGAAAGCCCTCGGCATAGCAGCTGATCCCACCCACCCAATGCAAACCTTCTTCAGCCTGCTGCCATCAGGGAGGAGACTGCGGAGTCTCCAGGCCAGGACCAGCAGACTGAAGGACAGCTGTACATGTGGCAGAATTGACAATAAAGCTGACTTTGACTTTGACATACTGACATGGTGCAGCCATATGGTAATACGGCATATCTGAAAGTGAAGTGATTATCATTGTGATACACAGCAGCACAGCACACGGTGCACACAGTGAAATTCATCCTCTGCATTTAACCCATAAATAATGTATGAGCAGAAACACCATTTTCATTAGTTTAATATTTATTGCTTTGACCTCAGGGTATCGCTCGCCTCGCCTTCTCCAGCAACGCTGATGACCTGACACTCATCAGTGAACAGGATGGTAACCCACTGCTGCATTGTCTGTGTCATATTGTTTTGCGCATTCACAGCGGTGTCTTTGTGTCAGTGGAGTCACCTGCAACGATCGTCTGGCATTCAAGCCAAACGGTAGAGTCAGTTGTGAACGGTTTGTCTGGAAACCCTAGTACCCTCGCATCTTGTAAATTGGCCTGCAGCTGTGTGGCAGTTGTATAACGATGTATGAGTGCATAAGTCCTGGTTATCATTGTGGTCTGTCACTCGTGGGGCTCCACTTCTGGGTCTTTAATGAACTCTGCCAGTAGTTCTGTGTCTTGATGCTGATGACACTTTGAGACACACCAAGTTCACGAGCAACATCTGACTGCCTGCCACCGACCCAATACACCGTATGACACTGTATGATATCCACTAAGTCTCTCATAATATCCCTCACTTAATGTAAGCAGTGTAAATAGTTGGGCACTAGTGACTATGCATGGATTGCATAGTCAAGAGATCTGGAGATCTCTTGGGGAGAGGGATTGATCACATAGGAATTGACACAATTGTGCCATTGGCCCAACAAAACCTTGAAGCTCAACAAAAACAGTGCTTGCTGATGATGTTAATGCACCAAGACTGAATTTCAATAGAACTGTCACCATGGAACCAGGGAGCACAGTTGCCCACAATTTCACATTATTTCCACAGCTGTTTGCAGGTTAATTAAATTAACTGCAATAAGGGTGCAGGCTGCAGAGTTCACAGACCAATTTGGTGGAAAGACTGTAAATATTTTCATACATTAGGTTGGTAGTAGCCTAGTGGGTAAGACACTCGACTACCGGATGACATCCACATTCTCCGAGTTAGAATTCTACCCAATGCCATGGCCAGCATCTGCATGCTTCCTCTTTTACCTGTCTTGCATCATGTGGATCCACCTTCCTGTGTTCTTCCATTTCCAGTGTGATTGCCAGGTCCAACTCCAGTTCCCTTTCCACAATGCCTAGACCTGCTTTCATCCAGTCCCAGCAGCAACTCCAAGGTCATGTCCAATTCCAGTTTCATGTCACCTGCACCAGTCTTCTGCCATCCCATCCCAGCTGGGTTGACAGGTTGATGCCAGATTCTCTCCTCACTGCTTGACTCTGCCTTCATTCCTGCTTCCAGTCCCCACAACGTATCTATGTCCTGCTTCAATTCCGGCTTCACGTAACCTGGCCTTGTCTCCCATAGTCCTGTGAGTCCCTGTGAGGCTGGCGGATTCACAGCCAGATTCCCCTGCTCATTACCTGGCTCTGCCTTAGTTGCCAGTAATGCCAGTCCCAGGCCCACGACACCTAGTCCAACCTTTTTCTGTTCTTACCTTTCCAGTGTGGTGGTCAGGTCCAGTGGCAGATTCTCCTTTGTGTTTTTTCTCACTTTCTCGTTGTTACTTTCTCACTCACCCTCCATGGTTTGCCTGTCTCTCTCCATAATTCTCTACCCTGTCTCCCTGTCCTCTTACATTGACTCTCACTCTGCCAACAAACCAACTGAGTGCCAATATGCAGTTCTTTTTTCCTTTATTAAACACATTTGTTCCTGTGGAGCGTCAGTGCTTCCCTTACCTACTGGTGTGGCATGACACACTGCAATACACTCTTTGAATGCTGAAAATGTGCAACTTACAGAGCTTAGAGAGAGTATCTAGTTTAAAAGGAATAAAAACATATTACATTTAACTATATGCATGTAACACAGTCTATGATTTTTTGTCTTTTGTGCTGTTTACCACTACCTGTTTTCTCTCTTTTTTCACTCACATCATGAGAAAACTTCATACAGAAAAATAAATGTATCTATGCAACACCAAGTAAATTGTAGAATTCATGTTTGGTTGGCTGTGCAGAGTACACATTTCTGCTCACATAGCCATGCAGGTGGGCTTTTGGAACTGTTAAACATTTTGGTTGACTGATCCAATTCAGTGTAATTATTTTGTTCACCTGTGTCTATGCCTTATTTTCTCTGCTCACCTGTGTTTTGTCCCTCATCCCTTAGGAGAGGACAACCGCCGAGGTGAATCCAAGGTTTGTGCCATTGTGTGGAGGAGGAGGAGGACAATGACTGCAACTGTGTAAGCGCCTGGAGCATTCCTTCCACCATATGGCTGCAAAGTTGGGGAGGTTATGAAGAAGAAGAGAGGGTGGCTCCATGGTTACTCCATGGTTAGCTGGCATGTCAGAGAGTTTTCATGCATGACTCTGGGTTGTTTAGGACGACTGGAATTGCCATGGCTGAGAAGTTGGATGGCCATTAAACCACCAAAGACAACACCATGAAGAAAGTGAAAGCGGACCAAGGCATAGCCCCTCAGTACAAAACCTCAACCACCTCTATCCTCAACCCAGTCAGAACTGATCCCCTGAAACCTGGCTGGTCCTCACCTGCAAGTGCCTTCTCCTGATATGGCTTCTTGTGCAATGTGATACCTACTAGGACATATCTGCTACTCGCAGAAGGCTTCTTTCTTCCTTGAAACGTCCGGCTTCCCAGCCGGCCTATAGTACATGGATGTGGGTGGGTGGTAGTAGCCTTGTGGGTAACACACTCGCCTGTGAACCAGAAGACCCAGGTTCAAATCCCACTTACTACCATTGTGTCCCTGAGCAAGACACTTAAGCTGAAGTTAATCCAGCAGGGGACTGTAAGTCGCTCTGGATAAGGGCATCTGATAAATGCTTCAAATGTAATGTAACCAGCTACATGGAAACTGGCCTGCCTGGCACATTGCCTACAGTCTAGGCCAGGGGTGGGCAAACTTTTAAGCTCAGTGGCCACATTGACTTTTAAAAATTGTCAGTTGGACCAGGCCAGCACAAGATGCATACATATCAGACATAAACATAAAAAAGGCATTGGTGTTTCGTAGAGTTTGGTGTTCCACAAGTTTCTGTTCTAGGTCCGTTACTTTTTTCCCTATACATGTTACCTTTAGGTGACGTCATCCGCAAACACTGTATTAGCTTTCATTGCTACGCTGACGACACACAGCTGTATCTGTCAGCAATGCCAGATCAGAGGCAGCAGCTGAACAAAATAGAGAATTGTCTGAAGGACATTAGACAGTGGATGCTCACCAACTTTCTCCTGTTAAACCCTGACAAGACAATAAGCTAGCTGACTACACCATAACCCTGGATAACCTTTAAAGTAAAGGATCTAGGTGTCATCATTGATGCAGGTCTCTCATTCAATTTTCACGTAGATAATGTCACTAGGATAGCATTCTTTCACCTCAGAAATATTGTGAAAATAAAAAATATCATTTCAATGCATGATGCAGAAAAGTTGGTCCATGCATTTATTACATCAAGGTTAGATTACTGCAATGCATTACTGTCTGGATGCTCTAGTAGGTGCATGAGTAAACTCCAGCTAGTACAGAATGCTGCAGCCAGAGTTCTAACTAGAACTGGGAAATTTGACCACATCACCCCAGTCTTACAATCACTGCACTGGTTACCCATCAAATTTAGGATTGACTACAAAATCCTGTTTTTGACCTATAAAGCTCTAAATGGTCTCGCCCTGCAATACCTGAGTGAACTTTTAGTTCTTTACAACCCGCCACGCCCCCTTCAATCAATGGGTGCTGGTTCCTGACAACTGCTAAACGAGGACATAGCATGAAACGAACCAGAGGGTCACCACAGCCACCACCACCATTACAACTACAGCTTCAGGGATCTTCAAGTGGACCAGTAGCATCATTATGGACACGTAATCTAGACCACGACACTGGACTACATTCTGGACTTCTCCAACCCTACAACTATAGGACTTATTATTATATTGTGCAAATCATCACTAGCCCTGCACTGACACAATTTGCAGGCTCACTCTACCCTGGAAGGGGGTCCCTCTCTGTATCACTCCTTCCCAAGATTTCTTCCTTTCTTTTTTTTCTCTCTCCTAGAGTTTTTTTGTGTGGAGTTTTTCCTTGTGTGCAGAAGGGTCAAGTGTGGGGGGTGTCAACTGTAGGGCCTGTCAAAGCCCATTGAGACATACTGTATGTGATTTTGGGCTATATAAGAAATAAATTTTGTTGTTGTTATTACAGTGTTAATATTCTGCCAACTGTGTTGCTTATCAGCCTTCACTTTGGAGAAAGGCTTGCTAAACTAAGACAGAAAAGGAATTGAGTGAATGAGCAATACGCAAATAGTGGAATGTTGCATGTTGAGATGTGTGTTACATGTTTACACAGTTTAGTGTAGGTGGGCGGTTATGCACAGTCTCCATTGTGTGGTGCCAGAGAGTGAGAGCAGCCACGTTCTCGCAAATCAGTAAGTAAAAAATGGGCATGTTATAACGTTGACTCCGGCTACCAGTTTGTACAAATAAAAAGCTTCTATTCCAGCCAAAATGAGCGCACCACATTATTCAAATGTGCGCATGCAGAAAACTCTTTACTTTGTCAAGAATATGTTGTTAATACATTTTTTAACATCATGGTCAAAGTTGTGCCGCACCCCACACATTGTTTTCATTGCCGGTACAACTAAAACATTGCCAGAGGCTAGAGTAAGTTTCAAAAACGCGCCTCCTCACGTTTTTGCATCTTTCCACTGGTCAAAACACATCACCTGACTGCTCATTTACTGCACAAAATAGTGTTAAAACTTTGGGGTTTGGGCAAAGATATTCAGCGCCATCTACGGCTAATGCGCCACATGGTGGAATGCCAAGCATTACAGGACGAGTTCAAATGAGAGCAGTCATAATTCTTACTTTATTTCAGCAATTTTTGCCAATCTTCAGCGGGCCGGATTAAAAAGACTACCGTGCAGGATGTGGCCACCGAGCCGTAGTTTGCCCACCCCTGGTCTAGGCTATTTGATTCTTGGATCAAATGCAAACACTCTGAAGTTGTTTTATTAATAAAACTATTAATTTGTAAAGATAGAAGCTTGTTGTGCTATGGTTAGTGGAATGATAAAAAGTATTGATGTATTAAGGTCCTTTTTGAAAGCTTAGACATGTATATGAAAAAAGTACTACATTAGCAATAGTACATGCAATTATGACAAATTCAATATTGAAACTATCTGTGTTAGCAGTACAATTATTGTGAGAAACATTTCGTGATGGTTTTGTTATTACTCTGATTGCAACAGTCAGAAATCAGACCAGACTTTCAACAGCACTCAGATGACTGTAGTTTGTAAAAATGTACAATTATGGAATGTTCAGTTGTGTGGTTCAAACTGCGGGACTTTAATAATTGCTGGGTTTAAACTGCAAAATTTGATCAGCAATGGGGTATCACATATGGGATATCACCGTCTTTGACTCCAAACTCGTTTTTTCCTTTCTTTCTTTAATTGAAACTAGGTTTTGCTTTTTGTTATTTGCTTTTTGATCGCAACAATGAACACACAGCAACTTCTGTAACCATGTGTCTCCAACCCAAGCGGGGAAACAGAAAGCCATGCTGAATTGTGCCTCATTCAGATACAGTTTTAGATCTTTGATGTGTGTTTGTGAATCTTAAAAGGTATATATCAAGTGAAATTTGTTTCAAACTACCAGTCAAATTCTATTCTGCATAATTGAATAATAATCATAAAACGCATCCCATTCAAGAGTCAAACACTCAGCAGCAGCAGCTTGAAGGCACAGTTAAATGTGGAAAGATCTGATGCAACTCAAACTAGTAGACAAGTGCCTCATACCTCTTTCTGATGGTACTTGATGGCCAGCTTCAGCTTGGCCAAGTCCCTGCACTCATGCAGGTCAGGCTCCTCGCTTTGGTCATCTCTGTGGTTGAGAATGGTTTCCAGCTCACGAGAGCTACGGGCCTGGTCCAGCAGGTCTTTGCCAAAGAGTTTGCATTGCTGTGATAGCTCCTCGTATTCCTGCCGGAACTCGTTCTCCACCTTGCTGAGCTCCTTCAGCTCCCAACCTAATCGGAAGGCCGTGAGGATGGGGTCCTCACTAGACAGGGCAATGAGAGAAGGTGAGGCCAGGGCCTTGTAGATGTTGAGGCGGGAGCGCGAGTGCCGCAAGCTGTCAACCTCTGAACTGGACACACACTCCACACAGTCACAGCGGATCTGGTGTGGCCGTGGGATGGTGACCTTGCGCTGCACCAGAAGTTTGATGATTTCATAGTTGTTGGTGTGGGCAGCTAGCATAATGGGTGTGATGTCGGGGGTGAACTCGGAGAACTGAGTGTCCATCATCAGGGATGGAACCTAAGGAGTTAGATAAAAAAATATTACAGGTTAATTAATGATTAAATTAAGAGCACTTAGTTTTTCACTTTTCATCAGTAAATTGGGGTATAGTGCAGAACAAGTTACATAAAGGCAGGTCTGGCCTGAGGTGTCATGACGAGAAAGCCTTGTTGTGGGGGTGGATGATGTCTGCTTGGAGAAGGCGGAAATGTCTGTTGGGGCTCGTCCCCCCTCAAATGCTGGGTTCTCCTCCAGTTTCTGGGTCTGTTTATCTCCCCCCCTCTCTTCCCAGGGCCAGGCTCCCTCTCTGGTTCCAGGGTTTCTCTCACTTTCTCTATTTCTTTCTCGTTCCTTTTAATTTGGGTTTTTGTGAAAATTGGTAACATTTTTACATACAATATTTACATGTAACTGCAATAGTAACTTGTAACTTGAAATTTCCATTGTGCCATGCCTCTGTATGTCCAGGTAAGATCAGATGAGTTTAAATACATTGCTAATAATTAATGGAGTCAGATAATCAAGGTCAATGCAATTCTCTGATGTCTACCCCTTCTTCATCACTGGATTCCAATCTTCGGTACCTTTTTAACACATAACATCAAATGTGCAGCAAGTGTGTGTGTGTGTGTGTGTGTGTGTGTGTGTGTGTGTGTGTGTGTGTGTAAATTCGGACATAGATGACTGTGTGAAAGTGGAGATTTCTATTTTCTTTTTGTTTAATGAGTAAGAGAAAATCCAGCAAAGTTCTATTAATGTCTGCTGAATACAGAACTCACTGCTAACTTTACTGAAATCTGAATTCCTTCTCCTCTCGTGTCCCATTTTTTTGCCTCAATATTAATGAGCAAAACAGGCAGAGAGATAGTAGGGAAATTGAAGGGAGATGTACAGTGCTGTAAAACGTAAACAACCAGTTGACCAAGGTGCTGTACAAGGTAATGTGTACATGAAAATTGACAGCTAACAACGAATACAAGTCATCATAGAACATTTAGAACATGAAATAATAGAAATATAAAAACAAGACATAAAACAATACAAGGTACCAAAACTACTAATATGCTAATCAAACGTGCCTGAGAAGGTTGTTTCACAGCTTGGGAGCTGCAACCCCAAAGGCTCTATTTTCACGAGTCTTTAGTCTAGTCCTAGGGATGGTCAAGAGCAGCTGATCAGATGACCAAAGTTGTCTTGCTGGACCGTTGGTGTGAAGAAGGTAACAGAGGTAATAAGGTGCTGACCCGTAAAGAGCTTTAAAAACAATCAACAAGATCTTAAACTCAATCCTAAATTACACTGGTAACCAATGAAATAAGGCCAGAACTTTCGCTTGCCAGTGAGTACCTGTTCTGCACCAGTTGCAGCCGATGGGTTAAGGATTCACTAGTACCAAAGTATAAAGAATTACAGTAATCCAACCATCAGGTAATAAATGGATTACCCATTCCAGTTGTGAACTAATGTGAACAAGGCCTTCAGTTCAAAATTGAACCACAAATTAAAAAAAAGAAGGAAAAAAAAGGCTATGCAGATACAAAGGCACATACTACAAAGAACCGAAACACCAGCCTGTCACCAGTCACTATGAAAATACTTAATTTTTTATGAAAGATGAACATTAGATTTCGCTCGTTATTACAGCCATACATGGTTCAAATGTCACAGTACTGGTCAATGAGTTTGGAACCCTGTCCAAATATGACAGCGGTATTGACACATGTGAATTCTGGATTCTGTACTGATTGCTTGGGACATATTGGGACATGGGACCCAAAAATGCAGCAGGGTCATCCATTCTTCTAAACATCCAGGACTGCACAGCACTCATCAGTAAACAAGGCTGCTTGAAAATTATTCTTCATGAATTTCTGGGGTCACTGTAGCCATTTATGCTAGTGAACAGTGGTAAATAAATGGATAAGTGCAATCCTCTGAAGGATCTACACCTTGACATTCACGAGTCTGAATCAGCCACATATCTCTTTATAGTATGATGCTCACGGATACGTTTTCACACACATAGCACCCCCACCCCTGCTCACATTCTTGGAAAAAGTTCAGGCTCAGGCTTTTTTTTCACCATCAGCCTTGTACTAGTATATGACTCATCACACTCCAGTGGCCAGAGGCGACACTGAGTAAGGTACCATCCCCACACACTGCTCCCCGGGCGCCTGTCATGGCTGCCCACTGCTCACCAAGGGTAACTAAATGCAGAGGACACATTTCATTGTGTGTACCGTGTGCTGTGCTACAGTGTTCCACAATGAAAACTCATTGGTGGAATATCTGCTGTGGCCTTTGCCCCCAAACGTGAGGTAGAGCTGTAATAGGGCTGTAATTCTTCAGCATTCATTTTCGCATCTCTCTTGCAATAATTAAAAGCAATAATTGAAAAAAAAAATTACATTTAAATGTAATATTTGAAAATAATGACCAAAACAAGCAGCGAATCATATGGAAACAATATAGACCAGAAATTTGTGTTTGATGGCTGCTCCTTTAACGCGTGAGTTTGACACATTGCAACTAAAATGATAGAAATTGAGGCCAAACCCACCAAGATTTAATGTGAGGTGTGTTGCATTGGACTGCTGCTTTATGACTAGGGTCTAATTCGTGCCATGATACAACTTTCTTCATGACCCACCTCTTCTATCCAAGTCCAGTGCCATTTATTTCTTATGCTTTTATCAACATCTTTGCTTTCTTCCCTGGCTTTATAAAAGTGCTGTCCATGACTTACGATTTGCTTTGCCAGTATGAAAACACGAAACACATTAGTGGAGGAAACTGCTGGATCTGTACCTGTTTAGACCAGACCAAGGGCCCGCCCCTTCCCTAATCTGATTGGCGCCTGATTGCGCATTTGGATATAGTGTAAGATCACTATATCCAGATCAGGGTGAGCCTGATTTTTTATTTATTACCATAGTGACCATCTTTCTGAGGTTAAAAGAAGCAACAGCTTCACATGCGCTTAGGCTTAGCCTCCAGCCATGTAATGGACAAAACAGTAAAAAAGAAACACACAAACTTGACAAAATACATACACCCCAATCATGTGCCATCTTAATTTCCTGACTTGTTGCACTAACCTTGCACGTCTATCTATAACACACATACAGTGCATCTGGAAAGTGTTCACAGAGCACCACTTTTGCCACATTTTGTTACGTTACTGCCTTATTCTAAAATAGATTCATTTATTGCATACACCAACATACCTGTTTCTCGCCACTTGGCCGTCGATGCGACAACAGCAACTCCACAGCTCCCACCACTTCCTTGCGGATGGCATAAAGGAGGCCATCACCTGTGGCGACTCCATGGTTCAACAGTAACTCCATCACTTCCAGGTTCTCATTCTCAATGGCAATGAGAAGCGCACTCCGTCCGAGAGGGTCCACACAGTTAACATCGATGTTATAATAGACCTGGGCCTCACGTAACGCATGCTGTACTCCTGCATAGTCGCCCTTCTCCACTGCAGACAGGAAACAGCGTTCTTCAGGTGACAACTCCACCTCAGCCCGCACAATCTGCAGTGGGATCCGGTCGCGGTACGGCGAGTAGCTGGCCTTCTTGTAGTACAGCTGTGACATGGGGTTCATCTCAGCAGCTAGTGCAAAAAGATTGAAAATAAAACACTATTATCATGTTAGAATGACAATGTTCAAGGGTTTGGGGTACCCAGTATTAGGCATGATCTGGAGAGTTGATGTGTCAACAGGCATAAGCAGAAAAATAACATCTTTTTAAGTGAAGTGATTGTCGGTGCACACAACGAAATGTGTCCTCTGCTTATAACCATTACCCTTGGTGAGCTGTGGGCTGCCATGACAGGTGCCTGGGGAGCAGTGTGTGGGGACGGTGCTCAGTGGCACCTTGGCAGACAAACTTCTGATTACAGGGACCCCTTCCTTAACCGCTAGGCCACCACCAAATAACATTTAAATTTAACATGTGAGCAAATCACCAAAACCAATTTACAAGCAGCAAATAACATGGAAACAATATAGACCAGAAGTTCATGTTTGATGACCGCTCATTTAACGTGAGTTCAACATGATGCAACAAAAAATGATAGAAATTGAGCCTGAACCCACCAAGATTTACAGCTGTAATGTGAGGTGTGTTGCATTGGACTGCTGCTTTATGACTAGGGTCTAATTCATGCCGTGATACAACTTTCATCACGACCCACCTCCTCTATCCATCTCCAGGTCTTTTGGGCCATTCGCAGTATGATGTTAGTGACACGGTCAAAGCTAAGGAAGCACATGTCGATTAAAGGATTAATGTCCCACAAACAGAAAACATTAATGCTGGAGATGACAGAAACGTTTCAGAATACACAGGGCAGAACTGCTTGCAGTGTATGGGGTTACATAGCCACAAGCCAGTTTAGGTCTGGAGACAGGTCTTGGTCTTAGCCAGTCCATCCCCTATACCCTCACTTTCTTAAGCAAGGCAGTGGTTGCCTTGGAAGTGAATTTGGGGTTGTTATCATGTTGGAATACTGCCCTGCGGCCCAGTTTCTGAAGGAAGGGAAACATGCTCCGCTTCAGTATGTCACAGTACATGTTAGACAACAGGACATGGTTCAAGGAATCCATATCCTTAGTCTTCTTGTTTTCAGAAAACTGTTTGCCGGCATTCTTGTGCATCATCTTTAGAAGATGCTTTCTTCTGGGACAACCAATTTGACGCAGTGTGTAGCATATAGTCTCAGCAACGACAGGCTGATTGCAAACCCCTTCAACGTCAGCAGCAATGCTTGCAGAACTCATACATCTATAGACAACCTCTGGATATGATGCTGAACACGTGCACTTGGTCAACCATTGTGAGGCCTGTGAGTCCAACCTATCCTGTTAAACCACTGTACGGTCAGTTTCAGGGTGTTGGCAATCTTCTTATAGCCTAGGCCTTGTAGAGAAACAATTGTTTTTTTCATGTTCTTTGCCATGAAGTGCAATAACTACAGTGGCCAGTATGAGAGTATGAGAGCAACAACATCAAGTTTAACACACCTGCTCCCCATTCACGCCTGAGACCTTGTAACATTAAAAAGTCACATGATACTGGGGAGAAACAAATGGCTAACTGTGCACAATTTAGATATTTTCACTGGGGGGTGTACTCACTTTTGTTGCCAGCAGTGATTAATGGCTGTGTGTTTAGTTATTTTGAGGGGACAGCAAATTTATTTGTACTGTTATACAAGCTATACACAGACTAGTATCAAATAATTCAAACCACGATCTGGTAACAAATATATGGATTTATGAGCATTGTTTCTTGATCAAAGTGTTCAACCCAAGAATCAAAACGGGATTGATTCTCGTATAATTACATAATCTCAATAGACATTTTGAATAAAAAAATGTGTCTGTAGCAAATATTCAGTTTTCAATAGATTTCTGATTGTTAAATTTAACCAATCAATTAGATTTCATGAAATAATCCCACAGTATTTCCAAAAAAATAAGTTCAAATGAAGACAACTGGACTTATATTTCGCTTTTTCATACGAGGAGCTTTGTCAATTCTAACTGGAATATGGGAGTGTCAAGCTTATAAGCTGTAGCTGTTTGTTGTTGCTTAATGAGCTGATGATGAGCTGATACTACCTGTGAATCAAAAAAGGTGTGAATTAGACTGCATTGTAAGTGCTGGAAAGATCCTGAGGCCTCCCACTCTGTTTCTTGTAGGTCTTTCCTGTTTGACATGGATTGAGTCCTTTCAAACCATCTATCTTTTCTGTCCATTATGTGGACATTGTCATTTTCAAAAGTGGGGCTCTCCTGTGTTGTGCCATGCGCTTGTGTAATTGTTCGTCTGTTTCTCCTATGTAAAAGTCTGGACAGTCCTCCCTGCATTGGACTGCATAAACAATGCCACTAAGCTTCTGTTTGGGTGTCTTGTCTTTGGATGGACCAGTTTCTGGTCCAAGGGTGTTATTAGGTTTGAGGTTTACTGTTTTCAGCTACTGTAAATTTTTGTCCATATTCAGTTTGTCTGGTTCATTAGGACCCCCAACTATGAATATAATTTTTTTATTCACTCTGTTGTAGATTCTGTACACAAGTTCGACAATAAGAGAGTTACAAGTTAATCTAAATATTCTTTAAAGAGGAAGGTCTTGAGCTGCCATTCGAAGGTGCTCAGTGACTGAGCCGTTCTGACCTCAAGGGAGAGTTCATTCTAAAGTGGTGGTAGTAGCCTAGTGGGTAACACACTCGCCTATGAACCAGAAGACCCGGGTTCGAATCCCACTTACTACCATTGTGTCCCTGAGCAAGACACTTAACCCTAAATTGCTCCAGGGAGACTGTCCCTGTAATACTGATTGTAAGTCGCTCTGGATAAGGGCGTCTGATAAATGCTGTAAATGTAAACGGCGTCTGATAAATGCTGTAAATGCTGTGTATCACATGTGATACACAGCAGCACAGCACACAATGCACACAGTGAAATTTGTCCTCTGCATTTAACCCATCACCCTGAGTGAGCAGTGGGCAGCCATGACAAGCGCCCGGGGAGGTGCTTTGCTCAGTGGCACCTTGACGGATCGGGAATCGATGCGTGCAGCTACTGGGAGCCAGTGGAGGGAACGTAGCAGAGGGGCAGTATGGGAGAATTTGGGAAGGTTGAAGATCAGTCGTGCTGCTGCATTTTGTATGAGTTGTAGAAGTCGGATGGTACATAGAGGTAGACCAGCTAGAAGGGAGTTACAGTAGTTCAGTTTTGAGATTACTGACTGAACCAGCAGCTGGCCTGTGTTGACAGATAAGGGCGGATTCGTCTGATATTGTAGAGAAGGAATCTACATGAGCGGGAAAGACTGCTGATGTGAGTCGAGAAGGAGAGTTGGTTGAAGAATCTGCTGGAATGAATATTAGTTCAGTTTTGGTGGGATGTTTGTTTAAGAGGCGCTGCCCCCTCTTGCCGCTGGATCCAGGCGTGAACACCTGAGGACCCAGCAGATGCCATACTAGATTGTGGCATGCTGCAGCTCTTTGATTACCAAAATGTCATCGGAAATGCCACTGGGAGAACAAGCTCTACATGTTCACAGAACTTTAAGGTAATTTGTGCACCATCCAGACTAAGACAGGGGCCTTTAAAGAAACAGTAATTGCATTTGTGGCCAAAAAGAAACTTGAAGCTGTTCATCACCTTCACAGACAGGGGTGTCTGTACTGTGATATCAACACCCCAAATATTTTAATAAGTGATGGCAGTGAAGTAAAGATAGCCGACATGGGTAAGGTGACCCATTAAAGTGAAGTTGCGAAACATATGGCTATATCACACCTGGGTCAGAGGGGGCATAACCGGTAAGGAAGCGGACCCATAATCGGAAAGGTTGCTGGATCGAATAGCCAAACTCCCAAGGCGCCACTGAACAAAACATCGTCCCCACACACTGCTCCCCGGGGCCTGTCATGGCTGCCCTCTGCTCACTAATATGATATGTTAAAAGCAGAGGACACATTTCATTGTGTGCACCGTGTGCTGTGCAGCAGTGTATCACAATGACAATCACTTCACTTTCTTACTCTCTCCTCAAGAAATCGTGAGGGATAGGAAGGGATAGGTCCAACGACCCAGAGGAAGAATCCGAGGAAGACAAAACACAACAGAAATAGCAGCACAACAAACAACTCATCGTAAACTCATACACAACTAACCGCTCATATTTGTAAGTTGTTTTTCTGGATTGCCTTTGTATCACACCGACTGCTTTGTTTCCTGATTACTCTCCTGGATTATTCCTACCTGTCTGATGTTCTGACTCTGATGTTGCTGATGTTTTGTTCTGTCCTCGACCAAGCCTCCCATGACACAAGCCTGAAGACCACGAGGTTGGTTCCACTGGCCCTCAACACCAAGCACTGGACATCCAATGAGCCTCCAATAATTAAGGGCCACCAATTTGCCCACAGTAAACATTAGAGTGAGGTTTAAGGTTTTGTCACTTACATGAGTCTGTTCTTTTATTTTTTTACTTCCACTTACAGAGTTGCAAAATACAGCAGAATTGTGGATCTCTTTTGGGCAGTTAACAATTATCCATTATCATGTATGAAAAGAACATCTTTAAACAAGCAATAAGGACTAGAGCTGGGACCCATAATTACTGTTCTCACAATTACACAATGATATTAAATATGTAAGACTTTGCCTGAACTGTTCAGATAAATAGAGAATTTAAGCAGTACAGATCTGCACGATTTAATTGGTCACAAAAGCACAAGAGCTAAACTGAACTAAGAACAAAAAACTAAACGAACTGTTTGTACTTTTGTTTCTTTGAGCCTTTCAAGTAATTTGACATTATTTTAAAGCCGGTTGTGCTTGGAGGAGGTGGGTTTAGAAAAATACATTTTCTACAATCGGTAAATGGCTTGTTGGCCTGATACCATAAAACATACCAAATCAGAATTCCATAACATTGGGCTTTAAATGAAAACTAGATGAAAAAAATATATTTATTTAAGATTTTGTGATCTGGATTTAGCTTTTCAGGGCCATATTAGCTTAAAGTGCATGCACCAGATTTGTGTTGCGGGTACTGGTGCTATACAAAGACAGCAAAGTGGAATTACTCAGACGTGCCTAAAAACAGCTCCAAAATCTATCTAAAAGCCATTTCATGTATGCAAAGTGAGCTACATGGAGAAAGATACATTTCAGCTACCATTTCATGCAATTCAACAATGTACGTTTCTACATTGTGGCATATTTGTGTGTATTAAACAACACACTAGAGGTTAAAATGGACATGTATTATTAAGTCAATGCAGATAGAAGGAAGAAAGAGAGATGTGAGAGAACGTTTGTATGTGCATAATATCATGAGTCGTGACCGATCAATTGCACTCCCTTCCTACCCTCCTCTGTTCTTTTTCCTTATGTCCACTCTTCCTTTCCCGCATCAACTTCTCCACTTCTCCTCCTGCCCTCTGTTTTCCCAATCCTATATCCATACCTTCACCCTATCTTCTTCACTTCTGTTTTGAGCTGTGGCCTCCATTGCAATCGTCCTTTTGCTTTTTTCCTTTCTACTGTCCTGAACTTGCATCCCTTATCCCTTCATTTGCATCTTTCCACACTTTTCTTCCTTTTCTCCCCTACCCCCTTCTTGATTAAAGCCTTGGTAATTATGAGATGAACAGTAATTGAATTCGCCACGCTACATCAGCCTTCTTAATTGGCCTCAACTTCCTTAGAGAGAGAGAGCAAAAGAAATAACAAAAGGGTGCAGATCTTTTCTTCTGCAGAAGCTGAAGTGAGAGTGAACGTGTGTGTGTTTTGGATCTGTTAGAGCTCTGGTGAATGGGGCTCATAGGAAAGGGGAACATATGGAGGAGACCACCTGCTGTTTCTGTTCACACGCCCCTGCAAAAAAAAGGGAGGGAAGGGAAGTTGGAGAGATGGGGTAAGAATGATTTCACATCAAAGCAAAGGGCTTCATCAACCTGCAATCGCTCTCACTAATTACTCAACGTGACAGAATGTGTGTGTGTGTGTGTGTGTGTGTGTGTGCATGCACATGCACCTGGTCCTATCTAGAGTTAACTATTTTTTATTCATTTCTTCGGTAGTCACGGTTACCTTACAATGACACTAACTGTGTTTGTGTGTTTAAGAATTAGTCACATTTTAGGACATAGATGCCAGCCCAACAGGTTCTACAAGAGATTTCTATGCATGTAATTCCAATTATTTATTACACGTAATATATAAAAAATCAGATCATAACCCAACTCTGTGACCCTAACTGTTGGGTTTGGGGTACACTGAGACAAAACCATATTGCAGCTAGATTACTTCACAGCTGTGTCTGGTTTAATCCAGGCACACAGCATACGTGCAGCTGGAAACCATCCACGTTGGACAACAACGTCACTAAACTCAAACAGTGAGGGGCCCTGTCTCTCCTATGTGAGCCTGTCCAATCATCATTCCAGGCTCACACTGCAAGACATATGATCAACGTTTGCAGAAACTGCCTTGTGGTGGATTGTAAAGGGCAGTGGACTCTTAACTGAAGGGTTGCGGGTTCAAATCCTGAACCACAAAGGTGCCAGCAAGGTCTGTCTTAACCAGCAAAGCAATAGTCTCATAGAGACAAACAGTGACCTTAATTTACTTAATTTATGTGTATATGTATTTCACTCCTCTTTTCAGTCATTCAACACCTGGAGACTTAGAATGAGTTACTAGACTAGTACTAGTAAGGTAGTAACAGGTACATGTGGGGTTTCCGTATCAGTAAAATACTGTAAATGTATTCTGCTCTGTCCACATTTTAGATTTGTGCGTGATTTTACATCCGTTAGGCTCTGCTCTGCACTGAAAATTCCGCCATATCACACATTAGCATGGCCTTTCCTATAGAAAAAGACATAAAACTAATGCTTACAAAGCAGCAAAAAAACACACATATTCAGCAAGAGAGCCATTAATTAATGCAAAGTCTCAGTCTGACTACAGCACACATGCACCAGATACACAAGCAATTAAATAACGACACACTCTGGCAAAGAGAATGCTTTATTATATTCCCACGATCACTTTGGTCACAAAACACACACAAACACACTTTGAACATTTACTAAATTATCAACAGCTTCAGTTTCAGCCCAGTCTTTTTCAATCTAATCAATAATGCCTGTGCCCTTCAAAGATTTCCAGTAATCACCCTGCCAGCACACCTCTCTCGGGCGTTATGTAAGGCAATGTTTGTCTAATGCATCAGAGTCCCACATGCTTTTGGCATCTGGGGGTTTCTGTAGGGAACATCATGACCCTCATTTGTTTGGTACATGCTACCGATTTGAAATGCAGTGTGTACAGGAGGTACCAGTACACAGAACAAAATACTGCATGTTTTCTTCATTGCACAAAATTATAAATGGCTACACAGAGTGATCTGATTTTGCAATTCCAATGAAATTTCATCAATTCATTTTCTTGTTTAGATTTTCATCTCAGGTAGAGGACAGAAATTGACTACACAGCAAAAAACTGCTGTCACAGCATCAAAGAAACCTGACTGAACCATAGGTATTTTATTAACCTATTGTATATGCATCGCACAAATCAAAGCAAGATTTTAAGCAGGGTCATACAATTTTAGAAAATGTTTAACATCCATTAGAAGAAAGAAGGATTGAATTAAACTGTACATAATTCTTTGGAGCTGTCGTGCCGTGACAAGAAGATTCAGACCCAAGCGTGAAAATAGATCTTTGTAAAATAAATATTTTAATCAACACATGGAATTAACAACACTTTTAGACAGATAACATACACAAACAGGTCAGAGGTAATGCCTGTTGAATATCTCCCATGTAAGAGACAGCAAAACTGTTTACTCTTAATGCACATAAGCAAGTCAAGACTGTGGCACATGGATTGGATCAGGATCCTTTACGGTGGTGGTGATCAGCAGTTGGGTGCGTTTGTAATCTGTAACTTGGCGATTGGGAGTGAGTCAGGGAAGACGGAGGTGTGACAGCAGACAAAAAACTTTTCACCCCCAACTCCACCCACTATACAATAAAAATATATATATATTGTTTGGTATTCATTATCACCATTATGTTTACTGCTCAAACCATAAAAATACAAATTCAGTTCCGCTTTAATGTTATTTGTACTAACATAGTTACAAGGTTTAAACTCTGACCCTTGGCCTGTCTTTGCCTCTTTCTGACTGGTAGTAGCATTAACTATAACATTAAAATCCATAATTGAATCCTGACCTTTGCCCCCCCTCTTTTACTATGCCCATTTGGGAATAGTTTGTCAATTGTTAGCTCCTTTATTTGGCCCTAATCACAAAGTAACATACAGTAATATATGGTAATTCCCTTGAATGCAGGCTTTGTTGCTCTAGCATCTTCAACTTCTCTCTCTACTGCTCTCTGAGGAGTTGGTATAGCCAGTTGTCCGTGGATACAGGCATTAAAAGCATAATAGCCCCTAACCTAGCCCCCAACGTGACCCTGCATATCTAATCTCATTTCACCCAAGTCAGTGCCAACACATCTGAAGAACCTGTTTGAAACTGGTGCGGAGAATGAGGGGCACACAAGGGCACCCTACAATAATCCCTACCATACAACCTGCCGTCATGCCAACTAACTGTCATGTGGGTGGGTGTTACCCCAGGTGGGTGTTACCCCAGTACAGGGAGCCTGGGGTGGTCTTCAACGGCAAGATGCAGTTTCATCTTAGAGTGAAAGTGAGGAATTCAATTTAGAGACTTTTATCATTCCTGTAGTCAATGTGAAGTTAAATGACAGTACCGAGGCAAAGATAAGCCCAATTCAACATTTCATATGCTGTCCCACTCTCATGAGAAGGACTCCCTCTTTTAGGAGTAATCTACAGTAATCTACATTTACATTTTACATTTACAGCATTTATCAGACGCCCTTACCCAGAGCGACTTACAATCAGTTACAGGGACAGTCCCCCTGGAGCAACTTAGGGATAAGTGTCTTGCTCAGGGACACAATGGTAGTAAGTGGGGTTTGAACCTGGGTCTTCTGGTTCATAGGTGAGTGTGTTACCCACTAGGCTACTACCAGCCATTTTTAGTAATTGTTATTATCTTTAGTGTAGGGCTGAAACCATTAGTCAGTTAGTCCACAACTTTATTCAACAGTATTTACCTTAATTCTATGTGTGCAATATTGCACACTCTTCTCTACTCTATATGGCCCCAGGACCACTGCGTACATTTGCTCGATCATGATCTTACCTGTACTTTCACAGTAGGTAGTAGCCTAGTGGGTAACACACTCGCCTATGAACCAGAAGACCCAGGTTCAAATCCCACTTACTACCATTGTGTCCCTGAGCAAGACACTTAACCCTAAGTTGCTCCAGGGGGGGACTGTCCCTGTAAATACTGACTGTAAGTCGCTCTGGATAAGGGCGTCTGATAAATGCCATAAATGTTCACTCACAGCTTTCTTTATATTGCAAGTATTCTAGACTATTTCTTATTTAATATTACTTACATTTTTATTCATCTTCATCAAACCTAGTCTATCTAATGTGCATCTGCTTTTTTGTTTGATTCAGATTTTATCTTGCTACTCTTGTATAGTGACAATAAAGGCATTTTTTGTTGACCCATCATATTGCAAAACCATATAAATGGAATATTTGCTGTATACCTTGCCACATTATCTCCACCAATGTTCATTTGTAACTGCAATGTGCTACTACAGAAAGTCCTGGGGACAGTGGTAGTACTCCTAGAATGCAAAAGACTGCATTCTGAGCCAAAGAAGAATCACGGAGCATTGGATTTTTCGTTCTGTGGCAGCCTGACAGCAATTCAATTCAACAATTGTAACAGAGTTGTGGTGTCTACTAAGGCCCCATCCATACATATAACAGTAAAATTTTTATGTGATCTGGCCTTGTGTCCACTCAGTGTAAAGAATAGGTGTGGTTTTCTAAACTCCCAGTAAGTCGTATTGTACCGTAGTTTTTTTTCCAGTCAGAAAGATAGTAAATTGGTGAATTGCCAGAAAACATTTCGCATCGCAGTTCACTGCATGTCAACCTACTTAGATTTAAAGCATTCAGTGTTGAACTGAATGCCAGATCTCAAGTAAACTACCAAAGATTGAACTTTGCTGCGAAAAGAGAAGGACCCGTTGGTGAGACTGCATACACACATGCTTGGCGATGTCACTCCACTACATGGCTCTCCCTTTAGGGAATGAAGGCGACCCATGCACATCATACAAACAGGCGTCCCTCAGGGATACTCCAACTATAATTCTCTCCTCACACAAAGGAGTCAACCTAACATGGCTCAAGGCAGTAAGGATATCTACAGTGACCTGCTCCTTCTGACACTGCATGTAGTGAAGGCATGACCTTACCCTGTCTTGAACCCACTTCAAATACCACTTGACCACATCAAAGGTTCAGATCAGGTAAGCCATTAAAGTGTCACAGGTTGCAAAACCCTTTTCCTATTTACAATCAGTTTTACTGATTACTCACGTGATTTTCTAGCTTTATTTCATAACAGATAATATGAATAAGTCAGATTGAAAAAAACATCTCACATCTTATTGTCTGGCGTCTTTGCATGTGGTTCAGAGTTAATCCTTTGGAAGGGGATGTACTTGAAAATGTGTTGTGTTTTCCTCGTTGCAGAAAATGAGCCAAAGATATTAAATCTCAGGGTCTCATTGTTCTTTTGGTAAACAATAAAATGGGTAACACAAACTCAAACAGCACACAAGGGTGAAGGGTAAATTAAAAAGCCTGTAGAAAACATTTTAATGCGGTTGAAAAGGCACGACTGGTTTGGATTCTTACGTGCCCTATACGTGCCCATACTGTGTGATTTGAACTCACACAGGCTTCGTTAAGTTTTGTTTTGTTCTTGATTTAATGATCATGACACAATCACAGTGGCCCATAGAGACAAAAAAAAAGCAAAAGACATTAAATTGATTATAAGAAAGATTGATTATAAGAAATCTGTCTTCTGGGGATTTTATTGGGGTTTATCTAACCAAGATTCTCTCTCTCCAACACACAAGTAAGAGATTGCAGGACTTTTCCAAATGGAAGATTTATATATAGTGGGGGAAATAATGATTTGTTCCCCTTCTGATTTTGTAAGTTTTCCCATTTCCAAAGAGCTTTTCATGGATGTCAGGGACAAGATTGTGGACCTACACAAGGCAGGAATGGACTACAAGACCAGCTGGGTGAGAAGGTGCGATTATTCGTAAATGGAAGAACCGTAAAATAACTTGGCATGGAGCGGTCAGTATCGAGGCAGCTGGGACCATAGTCGCCAAGAAAACGGTTGGTAAAACACTTTGCCATGGAGAACAGAAATACTGCAGTGCCCACAAGGTCCCCCTGCTCAAGAAAGCTCACGTACAGGTTCGCCACTGAATGTCTAAATGATTCAGAAAAGGACTGGGTGAAAGTGTTGTGGTCAGATGAGACCAAAACGGGGGGACAACTGCACTGCATCAAAAGCAGGACGTCATGGGGTCATGCACCGGGGTGGGTGAGAAAGGAGTGGGATAAAATCCTCCCCGAGATATGTGTGGTCAACTACAAGAAACATCTGACCTCTGCGATTGCCAATGAAGGTTGAGTCACAAAGTATTCGCAAAAGGGTTCAAATACTTATATCATTCATGAAAATGAATTTATAACTATTTTGAAATGCATATTTTTGGTTTTGTTCTCTCTCACTGTTCAAATAAACCTAGTAATAAAATTAGAGATTGGCCATTTCTTTGTCAGTGTCTGTTAGCAGGGGTTAACACTGTCAGTGGATTCCAGGTTTTGCAGAGCTTGGAAGGATCATTCCCACCAATATTCACACAAATAAACACACAGGTTTTGTGAGTGAGGGAAAGGGAATGTGGTGAAGAATGCCCTGACAAAAGTGCTATACCTGTTTAACATGATAGAACAAAAGAATGACAATGCACAATGTCACCGACATCGCATCTGACTGGCAGATAAGCCCTTTTCGCAGGAAGTCTTATTGATTACTTTTGGATTTTAGACACCATCTGAGTTTGTTTAATCGTTCGCTCTCCTATTTCATCCCCGCTGCTGGCCTGACCAGGCTGCCCATGTTGCGCGGTTAAATCCTCCATCCAGCCTCTGCGAATGAGAAATTGATGGAACCTGCGACCAGCGATAACGCAGCTACAGGGTCTCTACTGGGATTCATACTGACTGCCTTGTTATAATAACAGAGAATACAACTGATGGCACCTAACAGTTCGATATTATATTTATCATCATCATTATTATTGAGTAGTAGTAGTAGTAGTAGAGTAGTAGTAGAGGGCTTACCGTATCGTATATCTGGCTTGGCGTGTGATGCTGCACCCGGCGCTGGGCTCCGGTGGCTCCCCGTTTGCGCTAGAAGCGCGGGTCCGACCGACCAGACGTTGCGTGTGACGCGCGCAGGGACGTGCGGGCATGTTCCTGTCACAACCGCCGCCGCCGCCGCCGCCGCCGCGTAAAAGGACGCATGCGGCAGCTCGCGGGAAACTCCGGTAGGCGCAGCGCGACGGGAGGGGCGTTCCCGCCGCGACCCCTCCCCCCGCCGCGACCCCTCCCCCCGCTACAGGTGCCGCGTGTGTTGCCAGGTCGCGGTCATTCGCGCCAGGCGCACACGAAACGTGTCGCTGCGACGGGATCCAGTTGGATAGACCGAGTTCGGTGACGGCGTTTTGAATGTAAATATAATGTAAATAATTCTGCAACAGACCAGAACCGCTGCATTTAGGCAGGACGTTTTTGTTCATTTCAGGATAATAGGCTAAACCAAATTTTACGGACCTGGTCATTCGTCAGGAGACTCCGTTATAATCTACGCGATTGTCTCTTCCGATCGGCTATGATGTAAACTAAACTCCCTTTATTGCTCATCACTGCAATAAACATTATTAATCGAAACTGTAAAGTTGAATCGTGGTGCTCTGAATCGGACTGACTCTGACAAGCTGGAAACGTCTCTGCTGCGTGTGCTGCGGTTGTCATGGTGCAGGACGGAGTTTGTTGCCGTGGAAGCAGCTAATTTAGCCACCCCATTCCACCTTCCCTGCTTTTACAACGTTCTCCCTTTTCCTCTTGCACTTCCACCCGCCCTGCTGTCCATTCATCTTATTCCTGACCCTTCCTGAGCCCTTCTGACTCTCAAAAGCACCTGCCAATCAGCCAGGACATGACAGCAAACCTAAACCAGTCAGCACAAGGGCAAACAACTAATCTGAAATGTATGTTTTAAATCACATGCCTTGATGCAAGTTCCAAAAAAAAAAAAAAAAAAAAACACTGAAAAACTGTTAATTTCGTCTAATTTAAATGACTGAACATTTAACATAATCACAGATTTAATGTTTATGTGTCCAAAAAACCTTTCAAAACACGCTCTACATATGATTGTTAAAATTATTGCATGCACTAATCGTGTATTGGCAGCAGCATGCTAGATACTAGCAGGAATGTCTTATATGTTAGGTAGAAGATGCAGTCACAAAACAAGGGAAGAGCAATAAGGGAGGATCAGGAGGGAAATCCTTGGTGTAAACTTAAATATATAAGAATTGAAAAGTGTACAAAATAAAAATGCATTATACATCTACAGACCTGTACCACAGCTGGTTACTGAATTTGAAAGCCCTTGCCATGCAACCAAAGGCCTTGTAATTATTATTGACCAAAGTGAATAGATGCAGCCAAGCTGGAGTGGCACTAATGTCTTATTTATGTAGAACCATTAATGGTCTCCATTAACAAAGCACTGTTTGCCAGTTTAACAACATGATTTATGATGATAACGACCCCATGTTGCTCTGTATAATAATTAATTAAACTAAATAATAAATTAAATCACATGCATGATCTGAATGCATGTGGGCAAGAATAAGCTGGGTTTATCACAATGACATCCAATTAGGGGAGGGGAGATGGCAGGAGAAAGACGAAGACAGAGTGTAAACTGCTCAGCTGAAATTAAACATCAAGCTCCTAATAAATAGCCTGTACACCACAACAAATAAATATTGTTCATATGCTGAGTCCTATTAGACTAAAGGCTAGATAC
Organism: Denticeps clupeoides; assembly: GCF_900700375.1. Lineage (NCBI taxonomy): Eukaryota > Metazoa > Chordata > Actinopteri > Clupeiformes > Denticipitidae > Denticeps > Denticeps clupeoides. The sequence continues at coordinate 23,073,118 of NC_041707.1, forward strand.
ATTTACAAAGCTCATTTTCCGGCAGAAGGATCCTTGTTGAACCTGTATGTGCGAATTGTCTGAAACTACATACTTCTGGGACAATGGACGCATGGAAGGGACTCACCCAGGGCAGGGTGCCTGACCACCTCAGCACACACACACAAACTGGAATATCCCTCAACACTTACTTAGACAATTTAGTCACCAATCCACCTATTTTAAGATGAATGTGTGCATTTGGATAATTTCAGAAGGCTGAATCACTGCAGATTGTAGGCGGACATTAGATTTTTCCCTTTCTTTATGTGCTTCATCTTTATTTTCTCTGACTCAGTAACATACATATATATGGTCATTCCTACACCTTTGCAAAAAATGTTGTCTTAATTGTTGTAATTGTTGTAATTAGAATAATTGCCCCTCTAGTTTCTGAGACACTCAAATTATTTAGGGTGTATAATTTCAAACACGGAGGTTTCTCCTATTGCGCTAGCACACGATGCTGTATTACACTGCACTCTAGTGGTAGAAAGGAAACTACATCGGTAATAGGACACCTCTTTTTTTTAATATTGTAATGATTTGTCTGAAACTGACGCATAATAAAGAAAATGAACAGAAAAGCACGAAAAAATAGAATTGCTTGACCAGTTTTGTGACGTTTTGGACATGTGCAGTTTGATATTTCTCAGGAACCACACTAAAGAATTGTTTTTTTTTACTTACTTGTGACTATAGTTATTCATTCCAACTAATTACTATTTTGAAAATATCACATAAATCATATATTCACCATATAAACACTGAAAAAAATATTTATAAATGCAACATTTATTTTTGCTCTCATTTTTATGAGCTGAACTAAACATTTCCTACATACACAAAAGACCTATTACTCTCAAATATTGTTCATAAATCTGTCTAAATCTGTGTTAGTGAGGCCACTCTGAAATGTACACAGTTTAGCTTTACTGGGGGAGGTCAGAAAGCCAGGCAATATGAAGTTGCTGTGTGAAGTTGCTGAATATTGGCAGGAACTGGAACACGCTGTTGTATACGCCAATCCAGAGCATCCCAACAGAGAAAACCAGGACTCATCCATGAACAGAATGCCTGTCCAACGTGCCAGATGCCATCGAATGTGAGCATTTGCCCACTCAAGTTGGTTATAAACAACGAACTGCAGTCAAGTCCAGACCCCAATGAGAATGATGATCATGCAGATGAGCTTCCCTGAGATGGATTCTGACAGTTTTCACAATTTCTTTGGTTATGCAAACCGATTGTTAGCTGTAGCTGTCAAGGTGGCTGGTCTCAGACAATCATGGAGGTAAACATGCTGGATTTGGAGGTCTTGGGCTGGTGTGGTTACACGTTGTCTGTAATTGTGAGGCCGATTAGAGGTACTGCCAAATTCTCTAAAATGCTTATAGTAAAGAAATGAAAAATGTATTTCACGGCAATTGCACACTCCCTCAAAAGTTGCAAGATTTGCTGCACTGTGCTGCATGGTCAAACTGCACATTTCAGAGTGGCCTTTTATTGTGGGCAGTCTAATGCGCACTGGTGCAATATTCATGCTGTCTAATAAGCACCTTGATATGCCACACCTGTGAGGTGGGATGGATTATCTAGCTCACTAACACACATTTAGACAGATTTGTGAAAAATATTTGTCTTTTGTGTATAAAAAAAACCCTGAATTGACTGAATATCAATATTTACTGATTAGAAATAAAAATGTAAATATACATTTCCAATAATCAATGGAATAAATGAGCTATATCTACATTTCTGGGTATCATGCCATTGCTTGACTCATCTCTTTTTGGAAGCAAGGCACAGTGGTGCCTGGCACTTTCTGCAAGATTCTGCATTCCTGTAGATGTCAGCCTCCTGCAGTATCCTGTCGGCACTTAGCAGAGAAATATGACATTATTTCACAGAAATAACGTTATCAACACCATTTACCAACAAAAAAGTGCAATGGTAATGTGTTTGACGTTTTTGCTGGCTCTTTTGTTTATGTGCATGGTGTTGGAATTCTTTAGCCAGTTTAGATTTTTGGGCCTTTTGTCTCCATGTTAAGATGATACGCAATATGCATGATTTGGTACATGTGTAGTGGGTGTAAAAGGGGCACCAGTACTGAGGGACCGTGTTCCAGAAGTGATCTCCCCCAGCCTCACCTGCTGCTTCCTGTCTGTCAGGAAGCTGGTGATCCACTGGCAGGTAGCAGGTGACACGCTGAGCTGGGAGAGTTTGGAGGTTAGTCGTTCAGGCACAATGGTGTTGAACGCCGAGTCCACAACAGGACATCCACAAACAGAATCCTGGCGTAGGTTCCCGGGTGGTCGAGATGTTGCAGGATGTAATGCAGCCCCATATTCACTACATCATCCACCGACCTGTTTGCCCGGTAGGCAAACTGCAGGGGGTCCAGCTGGTGTCCCGTGATGTTCTTCAGATTTAAATGGTCATGAAAATAAAGAAAACACATTGAATGAGAAGGTGTGTCCAAACTTTTGGCCAAACTGTATATTATGTTTTTTTGTCTTGACAACAGAAAATCTATTTATGAAAATTATTTATAGAAATCTTTTGTGGGATTACCATATTTCTGACTAAATGTCATCAAGCTACCAACTATACCAATTTCTATATTCTACACACCGTTGCTTGCCCAGTTTTTGAAACCTGCTCAGCTTTCAGCTTTGAAAAATGTATTACACAAAAGTGGATATGGGGAGCTGTATCATTTTAATCTAACATCTGTCTACATTTGATACGCAAAACTCATTTCAGCCGCTTGTATAAGCAATCTCATTCTTTCGGTCATTACACAAAGCTCATTACCATAGGTGAGGATTGGGACGTAGATCGACCGGCAAATCGGGAGCCTTGCTTTCTGGCTCAGCTCCCTCTTCACCACGACAGATCAGTCCCCAATCCAGGTGACAAAGGTCCAGAGACTAGCTAGGCCAGTCCAGAATTTTGTAATGATTTTTATGTAGCCACTCAATACACGATATGAGACAACTAATTACCTTCATTGCCTGGGAAGTGTGTTTGGGTTCATTGTCATGCTAGAAGATTGAGCCATGTTTCATCTTTAATGCTCTCACTGATGGAAGATAGTTCTTGTCCAAAATCTCATGATACATGGCCCCATTCATCCTTTCCTTAATATGGGTCAGTCGTCTGGTCCCCTTTGCAGATAAACAGCCCCAAAGCATAATGTTTCCACCCCTATATTTCACAGAGGGTATGGTGTTCTTTTGATGCAACTCTGAATTTTGTTCTGTTTTGTCTCATCTGACAACCTGACATTTTACAAAACCTTTCTCTGGATCATCCATATGGTCTTTGGCAAATTTAAGATGAGCCCGGACATGTGCTGGCTTAAGCAGAGGGACCTTTTGAGATTTTAATCCATGATAACTGTGGTTTCAGGTCATTGACCAACTCCACCTGTGTAGTTCTGGGCAGTTTCCTCACCATTCTCAAGATCTTTTTTACCCCAAGAAGGACATTGTCAGTGATTCCATTTTCTAATATTTTGTCCAACAGTTAATCTCTTCTCACCAAGCTGCTTGCTTATTGTAGATTGGTTCATCCCAGTCTTGTGCAGTCTTGTTCATCTGGTCTTGGCCATTGTGGAGGTTGGAGTCTGACTGTTTGAAAGTGTGGACAGGTGCCATTAATACAGGTAACAAGTAAAGAATAGAAGAGCCTCTTAAAAAAGAAGGAACAGGTCTGTGAGGGCCAGAATTATTGCTTTTTTGTAGGTGCTATGGTAGTAGCCTAGTGGGTAACACACTCACCTATGAACCAGAAGACCCAGGTTCAAATCCCACCTACTACCATTGCGTCCCTGAGCAAGACACTTAACCCTAAATTGCTCCAGGGGGGACTGTCCCTGTAACTACTGATTGTAAGTCGCTCTGGATAAGGGTGTCTGATAAATGCTGTAAATGTAAATGTTATTTTCTGCAACATATGTAAATAAATGTACATTCTGTCTCAGAGTTGAATTGTACCTATGCTGAATATTACAGACCTCTCATTTTTTTAAGTGGGACAACTTGCACAATTGGTGGCAGGCAAATACTTTTTTGCTCCACTGTATTTTATGTGGTTAAATGTAAATCACTATAAAATCACTATAAATCACTATACGTTCACAGGCTGTAAATATGTTCTTCAAATCAGTGTGTTTGTAAATAATGAGTTATATGTTCTGATTAAATGTTTATATGTGCATATGGTTCATTAGCACACTTGGTACGAGCTCTGTCGAGAGGAAACTAACGTCGAGAGCCTGAGTATATTGAAGTCTAATTACAAGCATTTTACAAGTTTCAAAGGTTTTCATTGACAATTATATTACCTTTATGCAAAGAGTGAATATTTGCAGTGGCATTCACCCTGTTGTCAATCGACTTCCGAGGCAAATCCTGATTGATGACAACCCATTCTTTCAATTAGTGCTTGGAGTTTGTCAGAATTTGTGGGTTTTTGTCTGTCCACCCACATCTTGACGACTGACCACTAAATTGGATTAATGATGGAGCACCGTGCTGTCTGAGGATGTTTTGGTACCATTCTTTATTCATGGTTATTTTCTTGGGCAAAATTGTGAGTGAGCCAGTCCTCTACCCCAGTCCTCAGCAGTCCAGTCCAGTCCCTGTGTCTTCATCTGGAGCAGGTGAGAGAGAATCGAGCTGAGTTAAAAAGCGAGCAAACGGATTGAACGTTATACAGGTTGACCTTGATCCTTTGCGTTTTTGGTTCATGCCTCCATTTTTGGTTCGCCTAGGACGCCCGTGCTTCCCACGGTGGCGTGCCAGTGGCCATGACCAGTGCTGTTCGAATAGGCCAATTAGTCTTCTCAATGTGCATTACTAAATTTTCAGGAGATTAGAAAACCAAAAATTATTAATCCATTTTGTCATTGTAATGGAAAATTATAATGTTTAATTTGCTTGCAGGATTTTATTAGAGTATATCGACAAATTGCATTCTTTTGAAAGGTCAGCTTAATATTCTGCTTTGGTTAAAAAAACAACAGGACGGGAAACCATGCTTATCAGGGTTTCGACCCAGCTCTGTGAGCTGGCCACAGAAAGAGGGTAGGGGTGAGATATAAATACATGTGTGTACCTTAGCCAGACAGAGATTTTCTGCTGTGCAGCAGAGGTTCTCAATAAACTTTTTTCTGACCAAGTTGGGTTATTGGAATTTTTATTTACAGTCATAAATAGATTTGTCTTAGGCAATCTGTGGAGACACTTTAATATACTTGTCACAGCCAATACACCTCCAGCCCACCAGAGAGCACCAGACCAGCCAGGGAGATGGCGACCTGGCAGTGGAAATGAGAGCGGGCAGCGCAGAGTATAAAAGTCAGATAACCCTGAGGAGACGCTGCCCACTCTTCATTCCCAGAGACGCTATCTTTATTTACCCACGCCCAGCTTATTAGAATCCACAACCACAACCTTTGCCTGTCCCTGACCTCGAGCCTTGCCTGCACCCTTTGCCACGACGATCTCCGGACGGATCCTACATCATGACCACGACCTTCGCCTGATATTGACATTGAGTTTGCCTGCTCCTTTTGCCAAGACGATCTCCCCACCTTTCCACCACCCCTGACGTCCTTCAGATTAGCCTCCTTCCCTCGCCTCCAGCCCCGCTACCCCCCACAAAGCCCGAGTTCCCTCCTCGCCACGGCACGTCCACGGCTACACTCCCGTCCCAACTCACCTCCGGCCTCCCTCTCCTCGACCAAACGCCTCCGGTCCTCCTCCCCAGCTCGTCCAGTGCCTACTCCCCGTACGACGACTTGTCCCTTTGCTCCAAGCATGCCTGCAAATGCATCCCCCAAATCATCCAGCGACAATACTGTATCAGGCCACTTCCAGCAAATCCAATCCTGTTAATTTTGTTTAATGCAGAAAAGGTATTTCATGAAGTGGAGGGGCCTTTTTTATTTCCCCTGAAATTCCAGAACTGGCCATCTGAGCTGCAGCTCTTTGAACAGCAGAGCAGGATGAAAGCAGTCATTTTACCTTTTTAAATAGTCTCTAGTCACTACAGGACCGTGGATATTAATGTTACATTTTCATGTCAGGGGATCTTTAAAGTAGGCCTAAATTTGATTAATCTCATCAATATAGTGGCCCTACAGCAGTAGTCGATACAACTGGTTTATTGTCTTTTGAATTTTTTTTGGGGACTTAGACGTGTTAAAATGCAGATGTTCTGGAAAGACTTACATGCTGATATACAATATATGATTGGTAAACAATTGTCATTGTCTCCTAGCTCGTATTTTGCTAAATGGTTTGAATAGTTTTTTGTTCTGGCTAGAAAATGTTTCTTGTTCTTATAACTGCAAATGTGCTTATGTGATAGCAGTTTTCAAATAAATCACCCTATTGCAAAACAATACATATTATTCAAAGGCAGGATGTTAATGGGTGTCATGTTGGAAAGAAGTACATTTAGTAGCCTTCATATCAGTGATCTACCTGTTGAACCTGGGTTGATTGCCCGCGGAGCTCAGAAGGGAAAGCTTGCAAACTGATGCTTCATTCTTGCTGATGCTGTCGAGGAGGATATGTTGTCTCTTTATAATTTAATTTAAATATTTCCCCCTGTAAACAGGTATGGCTTGAATACTTTTTAATTATTATTATATTATTTTGTTTGTGGACTTTTGAGACACTTGGAATTGATTTTGCCCTGTAATATTACCTGGAGTACTAGACTGTGTGTCTGTGTCAGCGTCTCGTGTCGTGTGTAGCCGCGTGCGCCCTGGTGAGCCCCAGTTCCCTAGTGTGCACTTGGTGTGTCTGCTGTCACATTTCTGGGTTGTGGGTTCCTCAACACGTTCCCTCCCCAGGGTTCCTCGCGGGATGAAGAGTGTCAGGTGCAGCTTGTTGTGTCTAATCTGCTTCCCCATGAAAGACCCGCGTGATCCGGAGCCTGCAGAGCGATTCTCCAACACGAATGCTGAAGTCTTCCCCTCACGTGTTGAGTTTATGTTTGAAGGAGACTGGTGTTGTTGCCATGAGCCTGATTGGTGTGAGTATTTCGCAGGAGCATCTGTGAGTGTGTGTACTACCCCGACGGTCTCGGCATCAGCCACAGGACCAAGCAGAGCCCCTTCCCTGTTTTTCGGCGCAAGGCGTGGTGGCTTGGTTCTCAGTGTTTTTTGGACATCTCTCTGGTTTTCTTTTGGTTGCAAAATAAACTGTTTTCCCCCTTGCCCCTTCGCAGTCCATTGTCTTCCTTAAGCCATCCAGGCGTGACATAGCTGATGAAATGGTGACTAGCATGTATGTTTTGGTTCAGTGAATCACACATGTACAATGTTCATGCCTGTCTCTTTTTATGATTGCAAATGTGTATACTGTATTTTCCTTTGATGTCTGTGTGTTGCTTTATATGTGATATATTTCTACAACATTCACCAACATTCAGTGGAAAACAATTCAGTGGCGTTAAGGTCAAAAGTTTCTCCAAAGGGAAGTAGAGATCCATGAAAAAAACTACAGTAGCGAATTACATTTAATTTGTTACTGTCCGACCTTCGATACAATAATATAATGAGAAACAGTCAAAACATCTTAATCATATATTTCTCATTCATGTTTTATCAAGCTAATCAGTTGGTGCTGGTAATCCTCAAATAGGACATGTTTTTTCTATAGGTCTTTTTTCACCTAATAAATATTAAACCAACATTGGTATGAATGAGCATTGGAAAATAAATTTAAAAAATGGCATACTGTTTTAAAACAAATCATCATAATCAGTCACTTGAATTACTGCATGTTGTTTTGACACACTTGGCTCCTCCTCTTCTCCATTCTCTTCCTCCTCTTTTTCCTCTTCTGATTCCACTGGTCTGCTTGTAACATCCTTCCCAATTTCCTGTTGTCCTTTTCTTTGGTGAAATTCCCTGTATATCCCAGTGAGAGCTGTGGTTGCTTCCAGGGATACTTTCAGTTGGCCCATAACTTCTCCATCTCCATTCATATCACTGACAACTGTGCATGGAATTTGACATACAGCATTACATGGAAAATATTTTTCAGGATATTATGTGATAAAGAGGATGTAAAAGTATGACATTCAGAACACAAATACAATTTAATCTTAGAGACATGATGTGCGAATTCAACAGGCAATGCCACATACCTTATAATACCACCAATTTATGTTGTTAATGAGTAAAGGTTTTAAAATCACTGCCCTATCTCTTAAAATTACTATTATCATTTTTCAATTATTGCAGATAGCTGAGATTTCTAAACTCCTGGTGAGACAACAATGTCGTGTTTTAGATCTCTGGACACTCAGAGACTGATAAGATCAGCGTTTCCTTCATTTCTGTTTTGTGCGTTTCGAAGGGAAAAGCTGTTTTCAGACGGAAAGTGGCATGTGCTGCCACAAGGTTTGCACTTCATTGCAAAAAACAGCAAGTTGCTCTCAATGTGCTGCACATGCTGCAAGTCTCAGCACAAATAGTTTTCTAAAATCTGGGTAAGACTGGGTAAATGTCGTGTTGTTGATAAAATCAGCTTTTCCCTCTTTGTGTGTGTGTTTTGTTGCAGGACAAAAACTAGCCTGCTTCAATGCTTTGTCACAGCGGTCAAATAAATACCGCTCTTGCGCCATGGTTTCAGAGCATAGCGCAGCACATGCCACATTTGGTCTGAAAGCGCCTGAACAAACAAATTTCAACTTCGACTGCAGTGCACACGCAAGGCTATGCGAAACACTAACCATTGCACATGCATGTACGGAATTTATCAGGCAAGTGGTTCGGATTCGGCACTGACAACCGCTCTTTCACTACACAAGCCATTGAAAACAATGGAACACGTGCCAACCCCCGAGTGATGAATGATATTTAATTCCATTTTTATTCCGATGACATGCAAATCTACCTGCCCTAAAAAAGACACATAAAAGCTTTTTTAACCATTACTTGACTGCCTGGATGCCATAAAAGAATGTATTGCTTTGAACTTTTTACATTTTAATGAAAGCAAATCATAAGTTTTAAATTTTAAGCCTAATGCCACCATCTTGTGTCCTAAATTGGACCTTGGTTCCCTAGAGTCCTACTCTACGTCCTCGGTACGCAACCTGGGAGTAATCATGGAAGGTGATTTTAAAATGGACAAGCAGATAAGTTCTGTACTCAAGTCAAATTTTTCTCATCTGAGACTTTTAGCTTAAGTTAAGCCACATTTTAAAGATTTTGAGAAGGCCATACATGCTTTTATTACATCGCGGCTTGACTATTGCAACGCTCTCTATTTTGGTCTCCCACAGTCACTGTTATCATGGCTTCAGCTGGTCCAGAATGCTGCAGTGCGCTTGCCAGTTCATTTTCGACTTCAATTTAAAATCTTATTGATGGTTTTTAACATAACAGATCTTGTTCATTTTCAGCCAACTCTGAGATCCTTAAGATCAAGCGGCAACGCCGTCCTCCACGTCCCCCGATCTCACCTTAAGCAGAAAGGTGACAGAGCCTTTGCAATTGCAGGTAGGAAAGTTAATTAAAGTTAATTAGGCTAGGGAACTCAAATTATATAGCAGCTAGTGATGGTAAGGCAACTGAACATATTTTAATGTTTTGTATTTGTTTGAAATTTTAATGCGTTTTAAATGGTGAAGAGAAAATATTAATAAAGACTAATCTTTGTTAGAATGATTATGCCTCAGCTTGAGCAGTGTTGGTGCTGTACAAAGGGTGTGATCCAGCTTGAAGGTTAGGCCTTCTTAGACTTGAGTCTGCTTCCACACTTCACAACAGCTGTACATTGTTACAATCTCTCATTTTCTCTTCAACACTTACAGTATTCATGCGCTTGTGCTTTTACGATACACCTTCCCACATGCCAAACTACAATTAAAGTTTTCTCGTGAAGAAACTGTGCTTCTGTCACATACAGTGGGGCAAAAAAGTATTTAGTCAGCCACCAATTGTGCAAGTTCTCTCACTTAAAAAGATGAGAGAGGTTTGTAATTTTCATCATAGGTCATTTTGTCTATGAGAGACAAAATGAGAAAAAAAATCCAGAAAATCACATCCTCTGATTTTTAAAGAATTTATTTGCAAATTATGGTGGAAAATTAGTATTTGGTCACTAACAAACAAGCAAGATTTCTGACTCTCACAGATGTATAACTTCTTCTGTAAAAGGCTCCTCTGTCCTGCACTCATTACCTGTATTAATGGCACCTGTTTCAACTCATTATCAGTATAAAAGACACCTGTCCACAACCTCAAACAGTCACACTCCAAACTCCACTATGGCCAAGACCAGAGAGCTGTGTAAGCTGTGTAGACCTGCACAAGGCTGGGAAAGCCCTCGGCATAGCAGCTGATCCCACCCACCCAATGCAAACCTTCTTCAGCCTGCTGCCATCAGGGAGGAGACTGCGGAGTCTCCAGGCCAGGACCAGCAGACTGAAGGACAGCTTCACCCATCAGGCGGTCAGGAAACTCAACTCCCTCCCGGCTCTGCCCCCACTCCCCTCACTCCCCTCTTCTGCTCCACAAACTTTCTGAACTCTAAATCACACAAACTGACCATGCACCAGTCACTCTGTGCAGCTCTGGTCTGCCATCTACCTCACTTTCACTTCGTCACTTTAAACTTAAAACTCTGTTGCACTATTGGTTTTTGCACTCTCCTGATGTTGCACTCTCCACCATGTGCCCTTATTTGTATATGGTGTTTTTAAAAATTGTATATTGTGCCTTTCTTTTTAAATTGTATTTATACTCTGTATTCGTTACTGTTACTGTTTTTGTATTTAATGTTATTTTTATGGGTCAGAGAGTAACGTAATTTCAATTCTCTGCATGTCCTGTACATGTGGCAGAATTGACAATAAAGTTGACTTGACTTGACTTGACTTGAAAACTGAATCTACAATAGGTAAGCTACTTGGTGTGAAGAAATCAACTGTGGGAGCAATTATTAGAAAATGGAAGACATACAAGACCACTAATCTCCCTCGATCTGGGGCTCCACGCAAGATCTCACCCCATGGGGTCAAAATGATTACAAGAACGCTGATCAAAAATCCCAGAACCACACGGGGGGACCTAGTGAATGACCTGCAGAGAGCTGGGACCAAAGTAACAAAGGCTACCATCAGTAAAACATTACGCCGCCAGGGACTCAAATCCTGCAGTGCCAGATGTGTTCCTCTGCTTAAGCCAGTACATGTCCGGGCCGACCTGAAGTTTGCTAGAGAGCATCTGGATGATCCAGAAGAGGATTGGGAGAATGTCATATGGTCCGATGAAACCAAAATATAACTTTTAGGTAAAAACTCTACTTGTCGTGCTTGGAGGAGAAAGAATGGTGATTTGCATCCAAAGAACACCATACCTACTGTCAAGTATGGAGGTGGAAACATGATTCTTTGAGGGTGTTTTTCTGCAAAGGGACCCAGACGACTGATCCATGTAAAGGAAAGAATGAATGGGGCCATGTATCGTGAGATTTTGAGTGAAAACCTTCCATCAGCAAGAGCATTGAAGATGAAAAGTGGCTGGGTCTTTCAGCATGACAATGATCCCAAACACACTGCCCAGGCAACGAAGGAGTGGGTTCATAAGAAGCATTTAAAGGTTCTGGAGTGGCCTAGCCAGTTTCCAGATCTCAACCCTATAAAAACTCTTTGGAGGGAGTTGAAATTCCGTGTTACCCAGCGACAGCCCCAAAACATCACTGCTCTAGAGGAGATCTGCATGGAAGAATGGGCCAAAATACCAGCAACAGTGTGTGAAAACCTTGTGAAGACTTACAGAAAACGTTTGACCTCCGTCATTGCCAACAAAGGGTATATAACAAAGTATTGAGATGAACTTTTGTTAGTGACCAAATACTAATTTTCCACCATAATTTGCAAATAAATTCTTTAAAAAATCATAGTTGAGGTATACCTATGATGAAAATTACAGGCCTCTCTCATCATTTTAAGTGGTAGAACTTGCACAATTGGTGGCTGACACTCACTCAGCTTCTGCATCTATAATTATTTCAGTATCAGCCAATCAATCAGAAACTTGAGTCTGCAATAAAATTGCTATTGGTCCATCCCTAGTTAAAACCTACTACCATTGTGTCCCTGAGCAAGACACTTAACCCAGGGTTACTCCAAAGGGACTGTTCTCATAACTGCTAATCAGTATTGAAATCACACAGGAACATAAACCAAACAGCGTGTCTGTGTCTAAAGTTGCATAACATAATTTTGATGAAATATTACCTAACTAATAAATCCTTTATTTAAATTTGAGGTGTAACTGAGTTAGAACAGAGAAGTACTCACTGTCAATCTCTCGATCCATGACATCATTTCCTAGCAACTCTTTGAGGTCCAAGAAAGCATAGCCAACATCCACACACTCCTCATAATCATTCAGTGGCTCACTAACCACAGTGAACTTTAACCTGCATAAAAAAGTTAGTATGAAGGCTATAGCTTTCCATATGCATTTCCAAAGACTTTGACTCAGACTCAAAGGCTTTTGTCTCACACTAAAACAACATATTGTTTGATTACCATATGTACTCCAGTACAGCATCATGGAACGATAACTCACTTAATATTCATTGTTATAATCTACAGTATTATGGAGTCCCTGGCCCTAATGAGAATGTTCTGGCAAGAGGCCTGCAGGTTCAAAACAGATCACCTGTGAACGGAACCAGGAGTGGTAGTGGCCTAGTGGGTAACACACTGGCCTATGAATCAGAAGATCACAACATCACTAGTTCAACTGGTACTGTTTATGTACTGAGTGTAAGTTGCCATAGTGCTGGAAATACAAACCAGTTTGAGTATAAAAATATATTGGGCTGATTGGTACATGAATAGTTCACATCTTATTTCAACATGTGAACTCTACAGCCAAGATCAAGCTAGCACTTACCTGCCTTGGTGGGGGTCTGTTCCCTCAAGAATTGTGTAAAGGTACTGCCTTAAAGGCCCAGATTCTGTACAGTCCACATAGATCACTGAGAGACAAAGAAAACCAAATTGTTAAAGAAGCAGTATGTTATTAATATATTAAGTAAGTGCACATTTATATGACATATATAAATGATGACCTCTTGTAAAATTGTAATGAATCTCTTCTCCTTTGGTTGGTTTACGTAAAGACATGGGAGTCTCTGTGGTTTCCATAGGAACACCCAAAAGGCAGTATTCCACATACACACGTTGCACTGACTGGTCCAGTGCAACCTGGGAGGTGGGGTCAAATGAAAGTGACAGGATCTCCACCCTTAGCTTGTCCCCCTTTGGACAGAGAAGAAAAGTTAAGTTGGTTTCTACTATACTTCTTGTAGTAAATGTCCATAATTGAAGAAAGTATTGCTGGATGGAGGCAGGTCAAACTTGTTGTCCGGTCTTGTATTTCTCTTTGGATAGTGTAGTTTATTCATTGTAATTACTAATGCTTAACTGTGAGAGTCCTGGCAATTTGAGAGAAATTGAGGTCCAATAAATATGCTTAAGACTAAAATATACAAGTGCAGGCACTGTACTTCAGAACAATGTACACCATTATATAGTATATGGTCAGCACAAATAACAAAAAATTCATAATTTACGTACTGCTTTTCAATTCTGTTACCTTTTTCGGAATTTGTACAGAAATGTAGCAATCTACACTTTTTTTTTTACTCAAGCTTTTGCAGTTACTCAGAACAGAAAAATACCCACCCATACCTCTCATGCTTTTGTACATAATTAACAAATAAATAAACAAAACAAAAACAACAAAGGCTAATTAAATTATATTGTAGATCATAAAGAACTGTCATATTTCCAGGTTCCTTTTAACAAAGGCAAGAAATGGCTGTCAGGTACTATACATTTTGAAGAGCGTCCTTTTATTCCGAATTTACTTTCCATTGTCAAATGGAAATATATATCTGTGGGATGGTTGGAACTGAGCTATCGTTCCATTTTAATAGCACCAGTCTTCTTGCTATAAGAGTTACAAATCCTACAGTATTCGGTTAAGGAAGCGGCCTCTGCCAAGGTGCCATTGAGGTGCCACCGAACAAAGTACCATCCACACACACTGCTCCCCTGGTGCCTGTCATGGCTGCCCACTGCTCACCCATTGTGATGGTTAAAAGCAGAGGACAGATTTACAGGGGCAGTGGTTGCCTAGCGGTTAAGGAAGCGGCCTCGTAATCAGAAGGTTGCCAAAGGTGTTTGTTTACATCGATCGCAGTCTGGGGTAATATTCAATATAAATTTTAGCACTCTACACTTTAAAAACAAAACACCAGAACCACCCATTTAACCCAAAGACCAAAACATGTGAGGTGAATGCTTGTACCTTTCTCCATTCCTTTGAAATTTGTGGGATGACAATGACATCACTGTCACTAGAAGCCAGGGATTCATCAGAATCAATGAGTTCACTTTCCTCATGACCTAAAACACATGTATAAATTCTTCTTTTGATTAACAAACCTATGATAATACAGAATCTGTCACAACCCCGACTTTGGTCCCACCCAGCAGAGGGGGAGCGGACATTCCCAGAAGAATCAAGCACCAACCTAACACAGATGCAGCCTGGACCCTATATAAATCCTCATTCATAACTGTGACTCCACTCTATGCTTCTGCCGATTTCCATGACTTATACCATTGTTCCTGACTTCCTTTGTCTCTGGCTCTGAGTCTTGACTCTTGGATTATGCCTTGGACCTTGATTGGCTGGTTCCTGGAAACAACCCTTCCTCGTCTAACAATGCTCCCTGCTCTGCCCCATGACTTTGAAGGACTGCTTTCTCACTGCACCTTTTGCTCGAACAATGTGCACCTCCGGGTTGTTCAACAGATATTCCTTAACATGCCCAATGCAGCTTGAGGTTACAGGCCAGTTAATTCCCCACAAGGCCCAGGTAGCCTTAATCATCACCAGCATGATGGGGAACATGAATGGGACACCATCCTTTTGTAGACAGAACAGAAGACTTCTCACCCTGCAACAAGGCACAAGGTCAGTCACAGATTATGCAGTTGAGTTCTGCACCCTGGTCATCCAAAGTCAATTGGCCAGTAACACTCTTCCTGCAACATTTTACCACAAGCTGAGAGGCATGTAATGGTAATGGTAAGCCATGACTGGGGAGAAGTGTTGGAAGGTGCTGGCAACAGACATTGACCACAGACAACAGGAAAGGTGCCATGAGCGCTGACCAACCTCTGGACTCTGGGTCCCAGGTCATCCTTCCAGAGCCATGCTTTGGTTGAGCCATGCTTTTGGGAGCAGCCTACAACCTTATGGACCTGGGCATGGCACAACGTTTCAGCTTCCCCTGCAAACTGTGTGAAACAGTTTGAATCTGCCATCAAGGGTCTGGATGGCTAACCCCTGGTCACAGAAACAGTTTTGCACCCCCCTCGTTGCACCTTTGTGTAGCATACTTCAGTCCGTCGAGCTTGTGTTGGTAGACCATTTCACCAAGACGGTCGGCTGACAGCCATGCCGACCATGGAACAGGTGCTACTCGAGGTTCTCCGGCACCATGGACTGCCAGAAGTCCTCTCAGACCAGGGCCCCCAATTAATTGTTGACTTCTGGAGGCAGTTCTGATGGCAGTTGGAAGTGCTAAGCCTCACATCTGGCCTCACCCCAGTCCATTACGCAAAAGGAGCACATCAACAAAGAGCTGGAAAAATAGTTATGGTGTTATTGCTCAGCCAACAATGCCTACTGGTCTTGCCACCTCCTGCTGGTTGAGCTCACCCATAACCAGCTCACCATGACTGCCACGGATCTTTCCCCTTTCAAAGCCCAGACAGGCCATTGCCCAGCATGGCTCCCGGAAGCATGGATCCATATTCCAGGTCAACCATGAAGCGAAATTCAGATCATCGGCAACAAGTCGCCTTGATCTGCCCCACTCCGGCGACCAGACCTGAGTTTCAACCAAGAGTCTACTGATGCCCTCTGATGCCAAGAAGCTGATGCCCACAGAAGAACTGAGCACCAAACTGAACCACAGAAGCAGCCTGGACCCTATATAAATACATTGAGGATGGATCAAACCCCTTGATACACCATCTCACCCACCTCACTTCCTTCAATGTGTCTATGATTGCACACTCCCCCACAACCCCTTACAGAGTACTATTTGAAAACCTAATAGAACAAAATGTTACCAAATCCATTGCTTTCCAGGTCTTTGTTATCTCCCTGTTCTTCTAGTTTTTCGACTTGTTCTTTCCACCGTAACACCTCTTCATTCTGGACATTAAACAAGTTTGAAAATACATCAGCCAGCAATATGCAAAATAGTACAAGTCTGAAATATCTGAAAGTTAATACATGCATTAATATTTCGGTATACAAGTTAAAGGTAATTGATATATGTAGTCATGTGTTTCTCACCTGTGTGAGACTGTCCATCTGAACTATGTTCCCAGATGACTTGTGATTCTTGTCATAGTCATGTGACTTTACCATTATGTTTTTATGCAGGATTTGTTGGTGAGAAGCAGTGTCTTCTCTCATAAACTGTGTCAAGGTAGACAGGATTTTCTGTTTTGCTGGCAGTTGAAGCCCTTGGGATGGTTTTGCCTCAGTAGGCTGTCGAGCTTTAATTGTTGGTGTTGAATGTGTCTGAGAAAGAAAATGTTTTCACATGAGATTAGCATTATAGTGTATCTCCACTATAATTTAATCATTTAAAAATGTGATAATTATTAAGCACTGGGATAAAGCAGTATTACAACATGCATGCCTACTTATCATTTACTCAATGGCACATTAAAAGACAGAATAGACAGGAAAAAAATATTGATATCAAAGAAAAACATACACAACTGGCTACGTTTTTAGAATGTAATTGAGAAAGAATTTTGTGGAGATTTCAATTTCTGATTCACTACTGTACAGAATATTGTATTATGAATTCATTAGTTTCGTTAGGATTTGGAATTTGCACCTTGAAACAATAAATATTTTTTCAAAGTAACTGTCTCAAAGTAACTGTCTCAAAAATCTCAAACCAATTGTTTTCAATATGACTTCCATACTACTACAAGATCTTCAAATCAAATCTTTTACTGCTGAATCTTCCTTCTCAGAGTTACCTTTAACCTCGGTTTTGCAATTGGCCTTTGCTCAACAGCCATCTTGCTCTCAGGCATACTTTCTCTCTCCATTGATCTGTGATCTGGTGGTTGGAATGGATACTTCCATCTCAGGGACACCCGGACCATTCCCCTGGGCACACCAGCAGAGTCCCGCAATACGTAGTCACCTAGTTTAAAAGAAGCATGTAGCTTAATTATTTTATTTATATTTGTATTAATCCCGAAGGAAATTGCTTCTCTGCTTCCAACCCATCACCCTTGTTGAGCATAGGGCAGCCGCGAAAGGCGCCTAGGGAGCAGTGTGTGTGGACGGTACTTTGCTCAGTGGCACCTCAGTGGCATCTTGGTGGATCAGAACTAGCAACCTTCTGATTACAGGGTCGCTTCCTTAACCGCTTGGCCACCACTGGCCTATATCTATATTATTTTGTTGGACATAATTTTACCCCATTTGAGTCTTCCAGGCATTTACAAGTAGTATTGGAATATCACTTGAAACACAGTAGAGAAACATAATTTTTGGTTTTATTTTACTCTGCCTACCATCCTCACCTCTGACTGGTCTACCAGTTGACAGGGCACGCAGTGGGATGGGTGTCTTAGCCAAATAGGTGGGAGGAGTCTCTTGCTCACTCTCATCAAAAATGTACACCCAAAGGCTGGCAGCACGTAGGTACTTGCACAAGTCCGTTGTGACTGCTAGTGGGTATATGGTCACGTCATTAAAAACAGGATCGGCACTGCAGGGCACAGCTGGAGAGGTGTGGGGTGGCAAGTCATAGAGTCTGTATGTCAGGTAGGCATCAGGAAGTAGTCCTGGCCAGCGTGTGCTGAGGCCCACACAACGTTCCAGCAATACCTCCAGCTCATTTGGTATTCCTCCACCATAATCCAAAGCCTATAAAATGATGAATTATTATCAGTCTTTAGTATTATAATATATATTATAGTACAGAACACAGTGTTTACAACTTGCTAAAGTATGTAGAAATATTGGTTTCATCCGACTATTTTCTTGAATGATAATTTAAGATTAAACATTTAGGATTATGAAAATTACCCTGATGTGAACACTCAAACATATAATAAAACAAATAAATAATAATGAATAGAATGATGAGACTATAAGTAAAGTATTATGTCAATGATGCATACCTCTGATTGTTTTTGTAATGGTTCCTCCATCATGGGATCTGAAGGTTCAGCAGGAGGATACAGACGCACCCAAAAGTCCAGGACACCAAGTATCTCCCCATTATGGCCTATCCACAGTAAAGAATGTAATAGAAATGTATTACCATCAACGCCAGATTTAACGTGTAATATCAATTTATGTGTAATATCAACCAGTGGCAGCCTGTCAATACCAGTCTCACATGAAGTAGAAGATCATAGAAAACATGAAAATTTAAAATAGAAGAGCTACACATTATACAGACTGAAAGAATTGTGTATAATCTTTATTCAAGTGTGGTTTAAAAATGTTTTAATTTACCAGGACCGAAAGGTTGTGAGATATATATTTCCTGTTCTTTTGAGGCACAAAAATCTTCACCATAGGCTCATGCTATAACTGGTACATGTGCACTGGAAACCCCTCCAATGCAAAGTAGAGGAGAAGCCCTCCTACAAGACCAAGGTTACAGCTCCAAACCAGAAACTCTCCGCAGTTCATCGCTGTCCCAAGCAGATCATGGAATTTTTATCATGGAGAAAATAAATTTAGTTTCGTCCTTAAAACGTGAACCATTTCACAGAAGAAAACCACAAGAAAAACCAAGAAACGCCGCACAGCGAGCCCAGATGAACTTCAGAGATTAGCTACAGAGCATACATTGATAAAACTGTTTTTCTCATGTTTTATATTGTATTTATAGAATAAAACTAAATGTTAATTTTACTCAGACATATTCCTTTAAATAGCAAAATAAGAGAAACTAAGAATTTGGTAGAGTTATCTTAATTTTTTCCAGAGCTGTACATATGAATACACTACCAGTCAAATGACCATGTGTGTGAAAGAAAACCCAATGTTGTGATGCCTCAGGGCTCAAGTGGGAAGAAGGCGTAGAAGCAAGGCATCTCCTGAAAAGGGGATTTATTATAAAGGAACATAAACAAGGCACGAGGGCCGGAAATAAGGAATACAAAAACGAAACTCAAACAAACCTGAAGCGCATGGTATTAAGACCAGGAAATATAAAGCAAGACACAAATGGTAAGGATTTCAGTGTCCACATTAATACTGCAGCCACGACTGGTGGCTGTCTACGGCATTAAACCGTTGATTCCCTGTTGATTCCTATTGAGCAGGAGCCACCAAGACCTGCTAGTTAGGCGCATGAGTGCCTGCTGTGTGTGCCCAGCGGCCTCTGGGCGTGACAGATGTAATAATATAAAATTGATCAGAGTGAATGTGTAGACATTCTTCATATTGTAAATGACTATTGTAGCTGAAAAAGTTTTTTTTTAAAGGAATATTTACAAAAACATTCAGAAGCTTAAATTCTGCAAACATTATTGTCTTCCAATAGCACATTATGTTTGCTAAATTTAAAAGGATAACTGATCATAATAAAACAGGGGTGGGCAAACTTTTAGGCTCAGGTGCCAGATAAACTTGTCAGACAGACCAGGCCAGCACCAGATGCATACATATCAGACATTAACATAAAAATGCCTTCACTTCAAGGCTTGCTAGACAAAGAAAGAGAAGGAAATGAGTGGGTAGCATGTTACATTTACATTTACGGCATTTATCAGACGCCCTTATCCAGAGTCAGTAGTTACAGGGACAGTCCCCCCCTGGAGCAACTTAGGGTTAAGTGTCTTGCTCAGGGACACAATGGTAGTACGTGGGATTTGAACCTGGGTCTCCTGGTTCATAGGCGAGTGTGTTACCCACTAGGCGGCGATAAGTATTACATTGGGGTTAAACACAGTTCAGTGTATGTGGGCTGTTAGGCACGTCTCCACTGCGTGGTGCCAGAGAATAATGTTCTCACTAGTCAGTAAGTAAAAATGTGCATGTTGTACTCTTAACTTCAACTACCAGCTACAACTAAAAATAAAAAGCTGTTATTCCAGCCAGAATGAGTGAAAGCTTGCCACATTATTCAAATGTGCACATGCACACAGCTCTTTTACATTGTCAAGAATATGTCACACAAACATTTATTAACATCGTTGTCTCACACCCCAGACATTGCTTTCGTTGCCAGTGCAACCAAAACATAATCGCCAGAGGCTAGAGACAGAGAGGGGTGGTGCTACAGAGTGTGATCGACTTGGGCTTTAAGTCTTAAATTGTCTTTCTCTCACAAGGTTTTTGTACCATGAGACATGGTGACGAGTGGCAGCACCGGCTGAAGTCGGACAAGATATTCTGTGACAGCAGGAAACTGAGTAAAGTCTGGATACCTTTCAATTACATTGATAATACAAAGGCATACAAAGGTAGAGCATGCAAGGTAAAATCTCATAAATTAGGGTGACCAGATCTCCTCTTTTCCCCACCCCTGCAACTACAATGTTCACAATCAATATTCAATTTTAGTTTACTTTATATTTCGTTTGAAAGAGACCTTCAAATCAGATTGAGGCCCCGTCCACACGAAAATGCTTTACTCTGTCCACACTGGAACATTATCTGAAATTCTGTTATACACCCGGAGAGACAGAGAACGGTCCCAACGCTGTTTGAACCCCCCCGAACACTCTGTAACTCCCCTGTCTCAACCAAAGTGTTCTGTTGCGAGTCTACTTCTCCTCCGGTGTGTGCTAAACTGCCAGAGCACACCTTTGTTCTCCCTCCATGTCTGTTCATTATAAATGTGCACCATAGAGAGGATTTCTTGTTTTTGCCTTATGAGATTCTGCAGCTGCTGCAGCACAACCACGGACGTGTTATCCGCCATTGTTGTTAGATGCATTCGGGATATAGGTCAGTGTCAGGATTGCCTGCAGCTGGGCTCCACACCGGAATCCAATCCTGACGCCCCATAAATGCCGGAAGTTTACGCCCGTTCGGGGTCGCTGGCATTTTCGTGAACTTCAGTTGGTAACACTGCTTATAATTTGAGTTCTGGCAATCGCCACACGCCTACGGGTTAGTTTTAGTTTATCTGTATTTAAGTTAAATTGTTTTCGGCCACCGCGCCATTGTTTCTTTGTATTTCTTTGGTTATTGTATAATAAAACCCCCTTCCCAGTATGTCAGACCTCTGCGCTTCCTTCCCCCGTAAGTCCGTAGTCGTGACAGAATGCCAGCGACCCCCCCCAAAAGCGCAGAGGTAAAAAGCAGAGGAGAAGAAACGCCGCGAAGGACGCAGCCCGGCGCGGCGAACGCGGACGCCAGGGGAGAGACGCGCCGCCCGTTCTGGTGGAGCGTTTTCTCCCCGAGAAGCCGTGGTACGCGGCGCCGCGTGATGACGTCACCCCCGGGAAACTCCGCGAAACCCGGAAGCGACAACGTCGGCGGGTGAGTGGGCGGAGCGAGGACGTTGGCGTCGGCAGCAGCGAGGAAGTGACGTGGGCATCGAGCGCAGAAGATGCGACCCCCACGATCTTCGGCATGTCGAGCCAAGAACTCTGCGCTCTGCTGGCAAGGCTTCCTGTGGACTGGGACGACGACGAGAGCACGGGAGACGAGAGTTGGGCTCCGCCCATCGCGCCAGTCTGCGATCGTCGCAAGGTCCGTGGGGACCCACGTCACTTCCAGGGGGGTGAGAAGCGGCAACAACGGCGGCGTTCCTCCAGCGAGGAGGTGGGCAGCCTCCAGCCCGAATGGCCAGAGTACTGCCCATGGGAGCTTATCGCGCCATGGGTCCAGGATGTCCGCAGGGTGGACGACCCTCGGAGTCACCGGTGGGAGGACACGGATGACGAAAGCGATGATGACGTGGATTTTCGGTGGGCGGTCGGTGCCGGGATGGCTCCGCCCAGCGTGCGCGTCCGAGATCATCGCGGCGTCCGTGATGACCCATGTGACTTCCGGGGGTACGAGGTTGACACGGACGACGACCAGGATGACGCCGTTTGGGCAGTCGGTGCCGGGATGGCTCCGCCCATTGCGCCCATCCAGGATCGTCACGAGGTCCGTGGAGACCCACGTCCCTCCCAGCAGTGTGAGGAAAGCTGGTGGAAGAGGACGACGGGAGGTCGCCAGCCAGCAACTGCGCTGCCGGGACTGCCTCGCAGGGAATCCTCCATTCCTGCTCCAGTCGCCGACCCGCCTTCCCTCTGCCCGGACGTTCCCCAGCGAAATGGCAGAGCAGCACCAGCGTCCACACCTGCTGGAGAAGACGTCCACCCCCCTCCACACCACACACCTACCACCATCTCCAGCGACGTGCCCAGCCCCGTGTGGGACAGCCCAAATGTCCCGGGACCCTTCAGTGGGGCAGCAGACACAGACGAGATCACTACCATCCTCACGTGTCTGACTGGATCAGCATGGGGCTGGAGCACAACCCTCTGGCAGCAGGGAGAGACAGACAGGAGTTTTCGGGACTTCCAACAGAGACTGAGGGCGGAGTTTGATCGGCCTGAGCCAGGGATCGAACTCTGCCCCTCCACCACATCCAGTGCCAGTCAGGATCCGGGGCAAGAAGACCCAGCACTGGTGGGCGACGAGAAGGTCGCTCCTCCCGAGATCCTGGCTGTGCCCCCTGAGGAGGTCCCGGAGAGCCCAGAGAGGGAGCCAGACGACCCTCTCTTCTGTCTGTCTCTGTCTGTGTGTGTCTGTGTGGCATATGTGTCCGTATGTCGCCCCCACTTCCCCTCTTTGTGTCCACCAGATGGCGACCCAGCCGCGGAGCCGAACCCCAGGGAGGAGGTTCCTGACCCGAATGTGCTGGTCCAAGGCGAGGTGGACAAGCCCCAAGGTACCCCTAAGTCCAGCCGGGGGGGGTGCTCCCCCAAAGAATTTTTTGGGGGGGTGCAGTTCGGGTTGGGGACTCCTCCTGAGGGGAGGGGAGGTGGGGAAGCGATGGAGCTGGGTCCTCCGGTAGCCAGTGAGGAGGGCGGGCCAGGCATGGGCGCCATAGAGCCCCCGGGTAGGCATGAGGACCCAGCTGGGACAGGCAGGAAGAGGGCCTGCTTGTCCCAACGGACGCAGAAGGGGCTAGCCGGATGGTCTGGCAATGCCCCCCCCTTGGCACCAGGGCCGTGCAGCGAGAGGGGCTGCATAGTCCCAGAAGGCACCAGCCTGGGGTGCCGGGAACAGTCGCCGGAGGCTCTGGGACAATCTCCCTGCGCGGTGCAGGGGGTGACACAAGACGTGTCAGAGGGGACATGTGGAGACAGGGCCCACACGTACCCAGATGGATCGGCCCTGATTATTGTGTGCAGGTACGGGAGTCCGGGGCCGCCATGCGGGACCACGCCGGGGAGCCAGGCCGAGGGTCCGGGGCCGCCAAGCGGGACCACGCCGGGGAGCCAGGCCGAGGGTCCGGGGCCGCCAAGCGGGACCACGCCGGGGAGCCAGGCCGAGGGTCCGGGGCCGCCAAGCGGGACCACGCCGGGGAGCCAGGCCGAGGGTCCACGCCGGGGAGCCAGCCCGAGGCACCGGGGCCGCCACGCCTGACCACGCCGGGGAGCCAGCCCGAGGCACCGGGGCCGCCACGCCTGACCACGCCGGGGAGCCAGCCCGAGGGACCGGGGCCGCCACGCCTGACCACGCCGGGGAGCCAGCCCGAGGGACCGGGGCCGCCACGCCTGACCACGCCGGGGAGCCAGCCCGAGGGACCGGGGCCGCCACGCCTGACCACGCCGGGGAGCCAGCCCGAGGGACCGGGGCCGCCACGCCTGACCACGCCGGGGAGCCAGCCCGAGGGACCGGGTCCTCCAAGGGGAGGATACAGCAGGGCAGGAGCCCTGTGGTTGCCGCCGTCCGCCCCGCCGCCTCCACTGATGGTACTGTTGGGGCTCCGAGGACGTAGCCCTTGGAGGGGGGGCTCTGTCAGGATTGCCTGCAGCTGGGCTCCACACCGGAATCCAATCCTGACGCCCCATAAATGCCGGAAGTTTACGCCCGTTCGGGGTCGCTGGCATTTTCGTGAACTTCAGTTGGTAACACTGCTTATAATTTGAGTTCTGGCAATCGCCACACGCCTACGGGTTAGTTTTAGTTTATCTGTATTTAAGTTAAATTGTTTTCGGCCACCGCGCCATTGTTTCTTTGTATTTCTTTGGTTATTGTATAATAAAACCCCCTTCCCAGTATGTCAGACCTCTGCGCTTCCTTCCCCCGTAAGTCCGTAGTCGTGACAGTCAGGTTGGAGGTCGGGCTGAAGCTGCTATCAGACCGAACACAGCATTCGCTTGTTTTATGTTGTGGGCAGTGGCGGTTTTTGATATGGGTGACATGGTCCATTGCCCAGGGTGGTATTGAGGGCATCTGATATTTTTTTTACGTCTAATCTCGGAATATAATGACTTTATTCTCGTTATGTTACGACTTTAATCTCATCCACCATTTGCCATCCACATGGTGATGCGAAGAAAGAGAAATTAACTCTGTAACCTGTTTCAGAAAATTATTGTTCTGGGCTCGTGAAATGCCATTTCCATGTGGCCAGATTGAATAGAAATTTTAGCATTTTTGTTGAAAAATGTTCTTGTGTGGACGGAATTTGTTATAAATTAAATTTCACAAGCAACACACTAACCTATTTTTGTTTTATACAACCTGCAGCTTCTGGGTTCTGGATAAGAGTGTCTGTCAAATGCTGTAAATGTTACTCTATGGATTAGAGCCTGTGTTTTAAATTCTAAAAGAGAATCTAATTATTCTAAACAATTTTTGTGGGTAAA
Organism: Denticeps clupeoides; assembly: GCF_900700375.1. Lineage (NCBI taxonomy): Eukaryota > Metazoa > Chordata > Actinopteri > Clupeiformes > Denticipitidae > Denticeps > Denticeps clupeoides. The sequence continues at coordinate 23,098,093 of NC_041707.1, forward strand.
CTCACCATCAGGGCTAATTTGACATTGCCAATTCAGATTATCTACTTTCATGGCTGCCCACTTCTCACCAAGTGTGATGGTTAAATGCAGTTGACACATTTCCTTGTGTGCACCATGTGCTGTGCTGTTTCACAATGACAATCACTTCACTGTCACAAAAGATTTTTAGCGTAGAATAGATACTGAAATAGTTTTTAAGTAGCTTTTTTGTTTTCAGTTTGTGTGTTTACTTACCAATGATATTGGCTCTGCCATTCAGTTTGTGCCCCATGCTCTGCAAAACTCCCAGCAGTGAAATCTGTGCTCTCCCAAAGGTTACAAAATGCACCCCACCAACCACCTGGTGGAGTTCAGAGGTCATGCTACTTTCTTTCCCACCCAGGATATTCAGGTCAGAGGCAGAGAGTCCATAGTGTGAGGTAAAGCCATAGTTTGGTTGAAAACCCGAGACCAGCGGTGTAGCATGAGTCTCAAAGTCTAGAAGAGCATATGTGCAAAAGGTCACTACGTCCTTTGTGCCATTTCCTTTTGCTGTAGGAGTCTGCCCCATAAGTCTCAGTCCCTGAGGGGTGAAGGATGCTCCCTGGAGATGTATCTCCAATAATGACTCCCCTGCAGAGAGCTGAGAGAAAACAGTGTTGTCCTCCATAGGCTGTACCATATCATGGTCCCTTTCTGTCCAGGTGTACTGCACTGGTATTGTCTGTTTGTAGCTTTTGGGACTGTAGGCCAGTTCTCTGTGCTGAGCTGAAAAAAAAGTGAATATCGTCAATCAAATAAAAATTCAGAGATCACAGAAGAATTCCTGAGTACTACATGAATTAATGTGCATGATGCCTTTTCACCACTTTACTCCAATGTCAAGAAAAAGTGTGTGAACCATTTTGAATTCCATGGTTATCTACATGAATTTGTCATCATATGTGATCTAATTCAAGGGTACCCTAAGTAAATGGTATTGACATAAAATGGCTAAAATCTTAACACAAAATTATAATATTTCATATATTTGTTCATAGATTTCATGTCTTCACAGTATTCGTATTCATAGCGGATCAACCCTTCCACATTTTCTTATATTACAGCCTTATTACAAAATGATTTGAATTAATTTTGTTCCTAAGAATTATACACACAGCACCCCATAATGACATGAAAAAAAGGTTTACATGGCAAATACATAAGTATGGCTTGCAATTTGGCAGCAATTACAACTTTGATGCCACAAGCTTGGCACACCTATACTTGGCCAGTCTGGCTCATTTCTCTTTGCAGAACCTCTCAAGCTCCATCAGGTTGGATGGGAAGCGTCGGTGCACAGTTATTTTAAGATCTCTCCAGAGATGTTCAATCAGATTCAAGTCTGGGCTCTGGATGGGCTACTCGAGTACATTCACAAAGTTGTCCTGAAGCCACTCCTTTGATTTCTTGGCTGTGTGCTTAGGCTCAATGTCCTGCTGAAAGAACCATTGTCCCGGTGAAGAGTGCTCTAGAGCAGATTTTCATCCAAAATGTTTCTGTACATTGCGGTCATCTTTCCCATTTTCCTGACTAGTCTCCAGTTCCAGCAGCTGAAATCCCCACAGCACGATGCTGCCACCACCATGTATTGTTCTGGTGTTGAGCGATGCAAGGTTTCAGGATTCAGCATTTGAACCAACTTTGAAGCAAACTTTCGATTATGGGTCCACTTACTTAGCCACTAGGCCACCACAATGGTCAACCACTAGGCCTCTAGGCCAACCAATGTACTGCAGAGAGCTCAGTTTTTCAAGGCATGTTACCCTGTCATCACAAGAGAATGTCCAAAACCCATAAGATCATTAAAGGTCAGAGAGTTATCTGCACCATTGTGACCATCTCTTCTGGTAACAAGTCAAGTTCCTGGTCCTTAGTGAAACAACTAGTGAAACAAACACTGTGCTGGCTTTAGACAGAGACTCGGTAGGAAAGGCGATCATCTCCCTCTGCACATCCCCTTTTGGACTGCTAGTAGATCCTGTCTTCTCAGAAACATGTACTTCAGACAAACCACATTTCTTGGACTGCTCTTTTTCTAATTGCACACATAGACTGGTTCACACAATGCATTATATCCTGGACTTCTAGCTCCCAACACACCTTTCTTTTGTATTCCACCTCAGTTGAAAGCCCATTGGAACCCACACTCACTGACATTCTACCATAATATCTGGATTACTGGATAGACACCATGTGTCTCTCTGGATGGATAGATGGATGGAGCTTCCTCGCCGCCACCAGTTCTTGACGTAAGCGGGTCACCGGCCTACATTGTCTGATCCCTGCTGGACACACACTGCTGGAGGGGGCAACTCCAGTACCTAGTGGACTGGGAGGCCTACAGTATGAAAGAATACAGTTGCTGGCATCCTGGACAACACTCGAATCTATGCGATTTATCGGCAGCATTGGGTTTTTCCTTACTCCTCTGTATGTCTGTATGAGGGTGAGCCAAACGCTCACCCTCCAGCCCTTGTGCTGCTGAACACCACCGCATGAGCATGCTTACTGCATGTCAGATTTTTTTATCCTGAAATGTTTATCCTGATGAAACAGACAAAAGTGAATACTTTCATCTTTTAGAGAGTGAAGAAAGTAATCGACTTGCCTTGTAGAGTTATAATTTGTCTTGTCCTGTTATTCAACACATGTTCTTTCTCCATTATCTTCTTCTTACTCTCTTGCCTTTCTCTCTCTGCTTTCTCAACAACAGTTTTTAACTCTGCCTTGGATAAATAAAGAAAAATACAACAATCATAAAAAGTGTGTCAGTATTTGAGTCCAGATCCCTTTTCTTCCAAACTCTCTCTGTGTGGCTACCTGCAGGTCATTGGTGAGCCTGTGCTGCAGAAGAAGCAGATCTCGTGTCTTCTGCAGCTCCAGCACGGTCTCCGCGTGGGATGCCTCCAGTCTAGTCAGCTCACGAACTTCGTCCTTGGCTTTCTCATCAAAGCTCAAGAAATGCATCTCCTTACAGCTCTCCTGCTGTAGCCTAAATGCCTACGACAGAGAAACCAGAGCAATAGTGGTATAATTTGTCAACAAAAAACTGTTTCATAGGCGAGTGTGTTACTCACTAGGCTACTTCCTCATTTATGAAACAACTTGCTGCCAAAATTAGGGTTTTTGGCATATTCAAAAATACCTTGATTTGAAGCAGGGTCTCACTTAGTTCTTCCACACTCATATCGAAGACCTTGAAAGAATGGTAAGAAAAAACATAATATAAGGGTTCGACTTTAAAGCATCAAATTACAGTAATCTATTTAATATTTAAATAAATAGTGAGTCAGGTAGGCATTCACTATGTGAATGTGGATTCAGTTGCCTACCTGAATCACAGAGTCTAGTTTATCCTGTAGTGATGTTACTTCCTGTCTGTGTTGCAGCACTTCCTGCTCCAATTGCTGATATTTCTCTTGTAGCGTTTTAGTCCTTTCTGTAATAAGTAGTCAGATGCAGTCAAATAAACAAATGTGATTTGCCGCTGTATTATCTCAAATTATTTCACCTATTTCTCTTTCTTTCTCTTCATTTATGCTCTCCCTCTCCACTAACAACTTTTCATGTTCCTCCTTCAACCTCTCCTTCTCTTCTTTTTCTCTAACTAGCTTCTCTTCAAGAAGCTGGATTTCCAGTGTCCTCCTCTTCTCTTTCACTTTGTCTTTGTCACTTTCTTTGTCTGCATGTTGATCCTGATAGGCTGACAAGGCACTGGTTGAGACAGACATGATATGAAGCATGACAGTCCGACTTTCATAGTGACTCTCTTTGATGAAGTGTTGATGAACTAGAATTACATGATCTCAGTACATGTCATGTCTGAAGGAGAACATACTAAATCTGTGCCACTCACCTTTCTAAAAGTGCATCATAACTTTGCTTCAGTAGATTCCGCTCTCCTTCCAGATCTAACACTCTCTCCTTAAGCTGAGACAGATATGGTATTATTTGATATGCAATTAGTAGGTACCATTATAAGTATACATACATTATGAATAAGTTATATTATTCAGTGTATACGGTCTAAATATCACAAATATCCTGAAAGCAGTCTATTATAAGGAAATGGAGGCAAAAAACTGAATGGATTAATGTGCTGCAGTCTAAAGTTTGTATGAATGCTGAAATAACAATATACTGCAGTACCTCTTCCATGACTTGCATTGAAAGTGTGATAGTAGTGAGTTGACCCTCCAGATTCAGATTTCTCAGTTTTTCCTCTTTCAGCTGCTCGCTGAGCTCTTCTACTTTCTCTAGGAGGGCCCCTTGACTTTCCCGCAGTGACCTTTGTCCCTTTCACATACACATTAAATGTTTTTGACTTTCTTTATTACTGCATGAGATTCCTTAAAATTTGTATACTTTAACTGTGCATGGACCTGGGCATATTTATAATAAAAACATTTCATAAGGAAGCAATCAATTTATATAGAAGGTCTGGCATTACCTCTTCCAGTTTGGTCTCATATGCCTATAAGAACACATACATACAATTGAACATACATACAGTTTGATATATGTTGTTACTGATTGGTGTGTTTACTATAAATAACCATAGATGAATCAAACCTCTTGTAGCACATTGAACTTCTCCTGTATTACCAACAGGGCTGCGCTCTTTTCTGAGAGCTGCTTCTGAAGTCGTATCACATCTACATTTTCTCTGATGGTCAGTCTGCATCAGTGACATAAAACATAGTCCAAAAGAGGGTCCAGTGTATGTTGTGTTGTGTGTGTGAATATTTGTACCTGTGTCCATCTGCCTGTAGTCTCCTCATTTCTTTCATGGCTCCCTCCTTCTCTTTTAGTGTATTACGAAGAGACTGCGCTGACAGCTCCAACTCTGCCATCCTGACCTGCTGGCTTTCTATCACAACTGATCTGCTGAAAAGGAACAGAAGAAAGTGCTGGTAAAGATGCTTCCATTTACCCTGGCAATCACAGTTCCCCAATGCAAGTGCTATTTAAGTACTAGAGTAGTGAAAAATTAAAGTGGTTATTTTGCCATGTGTTATACTCTGCACACAATGAAATGTGAAATGTGTCCTCTGCATTTAAGCCATCACCAATTTCAGGTGTTCAAGGGTACCTCAGTGGAACCTTGACAGGTGGTGGATTCGAAACTGCAACCTTCCAGTCGTAAGTCTACTTCTTTAACTGCTTATACAGTATGATGTGATGCTATCATTACTTTGTGCGTTCACTTACAATCTTTCAATATCTCCCCTGGTTACTTCAAGAGAGCTTAAGCCATGGTTCAGTGGGGCTGTATGCGCAGCATGACGGATTGCTGTATCACTTTCTAAAACTCCACCTGGATACAAAAAAAGTCATTAGGTCATTTATACATGATATTTTAGAAATAACATCTATAAATCATAGAATTTTTGGATTTGATTGTTAAATTGAGTTTAAATTGAGATAAATTATTTTCTTTTCTGTTTCTATTCTGTTCTATACTGATTATATTTAACGTTCTGCAGCTATTAATGGAACCTCATAGATCAGTGGCCCCTGCAGCAAAATTGAGCTGAAGCTTTAGTTGACAGTCCCATGGACGATAAAATAATCTTTCATTTTGAATCTTGTCTGGTCATGTGTCATAACTAATATCTACACAATTTCCATTCCTAATAAATGTTTATTTCTTTCTTTTTTTTCTTTTTGTATTACCTCTTTGCTGTCGGTGGGAACCTCTGCTGCCCATTTCAAGTATGTGTTGCCTGGCCATACTCAGTTTGTTTTGCAGTGTTTCTTTCTGGCTCTCTAGGCTCACAATGCGAGTCTCAAGCTCCTGGATGGTTTCTTCCATCTCCCTGTCCCTACCATGTGCTGATCCAGGCTTGCCTTCACGCAGGCGAATAAGACGTGTGGACATTCTGTAGTGGGAACGTGAAAGACACATGTTTTTTATTATAATAAATAGTACATTAAAATGTTATTATATTGCCATGGTTCTTACAAAGATCTATCAGCAAAAATATGTTTGTGAGTGAAACCTTCGAAGCTTCTGCTCCTGGGTCCGAGAGTGCTGCCTTAAGAGATTATTCTCTTCTTGCAAGCGAGTGCATAGATCTTCCAGCTGCTCCCGTGGAATACGGAAAACACGATGACGATCTGAGAAATTTAAGAAGAAGGAAACATTCTGAAAGGAAATGCATTCTTCTTTATGACTCTGGCTAAATTATTGATGAAACAGTTGTGTAAAACAACATTTACCAGCTGTTACCTTTTATCTTTAAAACCTGAGGCCTTTTCCCGGTCCTCATGTCTCGAGTTGAGTCTGATATTTAAAAAGATATAAATTCTGGTTAATATCTATGCAGCAGCCACAGATATACACACAAACACAAACTCACCCTGCATGATCGGCAGTAGTGCTCCTCTCAGGCCTACTTCCCTCACTGGGAGATCCCCTGCTGTCTCGTCCACAACCAGTGACATCTTAAGGACTCCAAGCTAAAGTAATGATATCATCTGAGAAGTGATTTCATTGTGGTTTGAAGACTCATGGAGCTGTTGCTGGCAATGTGCTTCCTATAAATGGCATAGAAACTAGTTTGAGCACAATGGCATGCAAATGAACTGAATTAAGCAAATTTAAAACATGTAATTATAAAAATTTGTCAGAATAATTGTCAAAGGAGAGTTAATATGTTGTTTAGGTCGTTGATTGGGGCATTCCGCGCTGTAATGATTGTGTCCTCCGCAGTATTAGCAGAAATTCTGTTCCTGTCTTCGTTGTCGATCTTGGGTCCTTTCACCACAACGTGGTGAAAAAGGCCCAGCAGCGTCTCTACCACCTCAGACGACTGACAGACTTTAGACTGCCCTCCAAGGTGCTTAGGAACTTCTAATCCTGCACCATAGAGTGCATCCTGATAGGAAACATCTCAACCTGGTTTAGGAACAGCACCAAGCAGGACAGCCAAGCCCTACATACAGAGGGTGGTTCGATGAGCTGAATGCATCATCTGTACCAAGCTCCCTGACCTTCAATCAACCTACAGCACCTAGACTCTTCTCTGTCTTGGCCCCTCGGTGGTGGAATGAACTTCCCCTTAAGGTCAGAACAGCTCAGTCACTGAGCACCTTCAAACGACAGCTCAAGACCTTCCTCTTTAAAGAATATTTAGAATAAACCAGAACTGATCACTTCATTGATGGTAACTTGAAAGCACGTTGTAAGTCGCTCTGGATAAGGGCGTCTGCCAAATGCCTTAAATGTAAATGTACAGCAAGCGGTGCTGGACCAGGGCCAGGAAGTTAGTGAAGGACCTCAGCCACCCCAACAATGGACTGTTCTCTCTGCTGCGATCAGGGAAGCGCTTCCGCTCCCTGAAGTCCAACACAGAGAGAAAACAATTTGGAAACAAGTCTCAGCCCCTAACCCCAGACCTCATCCCGCCATTACCTATTAAACCAGAACACTGTCTTCCTTCACTCCGCTCTCTAAATCGGACATGTCTAAACTTCTCCAGTCAAGTCACACCACCACCTGCTCCCTGGATCCCATCCCCTCACACCTCCTTCCATACAACCCACCATAACATCTGCTATGACACACATCTTAAATTCTTCATTCACAACAGGAACATTTCCCACTGCTTTCAAACAGGCTGTCATTGATGTGGAATATATTTGTGGGATGTGGAAAATACCATATCTCTGTATGGTATAGTATTGCAGTAAAAAGACAAACTGGTCACTTATGGTCAGCATGTTGGAACATAAAGGAGTTGTACCATATAGCATACAATTATAGCACTGTGGAAAAGACCTTTAAACCATATTACTGTAATTTTACAATGATTTCATTGTTCCTTCACCATTCACAAACATAAAACCAAAAATAAATATAGATGTGTGCTGCGTCGACATGAGGTGCTGGCAATTTTCCAAAATGTGCACAAGTATGTCCTCAGGCTATCATGGATATGTTATCAGTAGACAGTGTTCAGAAGTAACGGAATACATGTACCAGCATAAGGTATTTAGAATACCTAATATGAGTAACTGTATTTCGTTACAGTTACATTTTAAATGAGTGATAATCAGAATACAGTTCCTTTTTTAAATAAATGGATTACACAGCTGTCTTTTTCTTGTGCAAGGCTACTTTTTATTTTAACTAAGTGATGGAATATGTTGGTGACCATAACAGTAAATACATTTCAATGGCATATTTTATGTCTTCCACTTTTCAGCTTTATGAATAAAGAAATGGTTAGGGAAAAACAGGGAATTGTATATAAACAACCCAGTTGTATCATATTCACATTTATTTCTGTCATATCAACCCATTACATTTTTCTGTGTCCACTAAGCTACTAAGCAATGTTATGCTAAATTTACAAAAGGTATGCAAAAAAGAGAGGCATCAAATATGACTTTGTGTAAGATATGCATTAAAATACATAACAATAGATTATAATAATATAATAAGGTTTTAGAAATGTTACTCAAATAGTAATCTTAAATTGTAACTGAGACGATGCTTTCTGAAATCTACTGCTGATGACTGCCTAGTGGTACTGTTCTCTTATTGTCTTACCTCTGTATTCCATCTCATATGCCAGTTATGACTTGATTGAAGTATCTTCACTGCTGTTGTTATGTGTTAGCCTGTGCACGATTTAATAGAGAAGTGGTTTGACTGTGAAGAATGTGTAGCTTCTTGTGAGCAGCAGGTCAGAACACGTGTCTGTTGCTCAGATGATCCTTAATCCCTCACAATCCCCCATCCCCCTTCATTTCAAAGTGTGTATACATTTCAAGAATGTATTGTCTTGTTTGTCTTTCTCATAGAAAACTAAAGCTGGTTGTTATCTCTGTTATTTTGTGTATATTTGTGTAATTTTTTTGTTAACAGATCATATATGCTCAATATTCCCAAAATAAATACAATGTATTTTTTCTCAATGACTCCTCAGCATGTATATTCAGCATTTAGATCTGATGACAAGGCGGGGCATGTCTCTCTCTGGTCAATATGATTGGTACATTAGCCAGGAAAGACATGGAACAGTCTGGATCAGTATTAAGCAGATTAACTGTGTGGAAAGGCTTAGATAAGAAGGGATGTGTGTGTGTGTGTGTGTGTGTGTGTGTGTGTGTGTGTGTGTGTGTGTGTGTGTGTGTGTGTGTGTTGAAGAAAAACATTCATTTTATTTGGCAGTTTCCGAATATCATATCCTGTTAGCACAGTCTTGGCTCTTAGGATTATAAGTAACAGGCAGACCACAGTTTAAAAGAATCATCTCTTTGTGTCATAATAAAGTCCAAAAGCATACACACATAGGTTGAAGTGCACCCTGCTGTGAGTTGAAGCTCTGTCCTGTGCAAGTCCCTGTGCAGCAAAAGTGTTATTTCAACTCCCACAGTGTTAAATTCAACACTATCCCAGACTTTATATAATTCTCACAAGTTTCCAGTTAATTTAATATTTTGAATAGTGTTAACATTTTAACTTTATGTTAGTGTTAAAATCTAAAACTCATAATAAAACAATAAAACAATGAACCAATTTCATAAATTCTCTATTTGTGTCATTCTCTAATATCTATTGTGTCCATCTGTATTTACTTATAACACATGCAATTAAGTGCAATTATGACTCCTGTATTCAATGAAGACCCATGTGAAGTCATCTTACCCTACAGAATGAAACTTGAACAATTGGGCCTGCCCTCAATGCCCCAGGACTGTCAATTGTTCCCAGTTCATGCTGGATGCCAGTGAGGATCGTTACATACGATAAGCACTTTGTAGGTAAAAGTGCTTTGTAGCACATTGTATATTGTATAACTATGACAAAAAAGATATTATTGAATAAAACAATTTTTATTCCAATCCTGCCAATCCTGCTCTGTATTCAGTCCCACTAATATTAACTTAATTATAAGAAGAAGTGTCTTCTACAACAGTAGGCAAGTCTTGGGTGATCATTTTGCTATTTTACTCAACATTAAATCATTTCAGGGGTCCATGTTCAACATAGTTTTAAGGACATGCATGCTATGAACATTTGTTTTTTGGCAAGTGACACTGTGATGTTGAAGTTTTAAAGGTATTTTTAAATGTTTAACCTCACCTCTCATACTCTACATATGTATTAACGGTTACATTTTTATAATACAAGTTTAGTGCAGCATTTCCATGTTTGGGAATCAGGTTTCTACTAGGATACAGTTGTTTGAACAAGTCATTTGTTCCCTTATTAAATACTTTAGATGCACAGTCATGCCAAGTGTAATAGATGTGTCAGGATTGACTGCAGCTGGGCTCATCACCGGTGGCCAATCCTGACGGCGCATAAAAACCAGAGATTTCCGCCCCTGCGGAAGGGACGACATTTCGTGGACGTTAGTGCACTGTTGTGTATTTTGAGTTCTGGCAATCGCCACATGCCTGCGGGCTTGTCTTAGTTATTCACATTTATTTCCCATTCTTGGCCACCGCGCCGCTGTTTATTTGTATTTATTGTTTATTTTTTAATAAAACCCGTTCCCAGAATGTCCTGCCTCTGCGCGTCCTTCCCCCGTAAGTCCGTAGACGTGACAAGATGGAGAGAATAGGATGTTAATTATTTTGGGTAAAAGCAATAGCAAGGTCCAGTTCTGATTAGGGCTGCACGATTTGGGGAAAAAGACATATTGCGATTATTGAGATCAATATTGCGATATGCGATATGATAAAGGACACTTGCTTGTATATCAATGAAAAAAGTCACATACTAATAGTGAAATGTTTCATTTCAAAGTGAAACATACAAACTACTTATAACAACCTAAAATGCCCAGTTCAAAATACAATTTTCTACCAAATTAAATAAATCACAAAAAACTCTTTACATTACTGTCGAACGACAAACCCTGGTAAGGCTAAACAACTATTTTGATTATATTTGGCCATTATAAAATCCCGTATTATAGTTACATTTAACCAAAACGTTGTTTGGAGGCTGACTTGATCACAGGGATGCATAGCTTTGTTAGCTTAGCTAAGGTTAAGATTTGTAAACTGAGGTGAATTTCTTTAGGAAACCTTCAAAGTTTGAGAAAGTTAACTAAACAGCTAAGAACAGTCTAAATAGTTAATGCCTACGCTTAGCCAAAACGTTGTTTGGAGGCTGACTTGAACACAGGAATGCATAGCTTCGCTAGCTTAGCCTAGCTTAGCTAAGGTTAAGACTTAGAAATAAAAATGGGATTTTATAATGGCCAAATATATTCAAAACAATTGTCCTGCCTTACCTATGAAATGTAATCCCCCGGGATCTGGTTTGGAGCGTACAGCGGTTTGTACAGCCCCAAGCAGCACAAGAGTGAGGCATTTTTATGCACTTCTCTCCATAGACATGTATATGCTTCACGCCACAGCAGAGCCTATCGCAATATGGCGGCGACGTTGACGTACGATGTTGACGTACGATGCAGCGTCATGCGGCGTCTAACCATATGTTGAAAGTCATGTGACCAAACACGTCACATCTGACTGAAGTGAAACTTCAGTCTGCTTGCAATGTTAAAGCAATGTTTTTGCCAGACAATCTGAAAGTAGTTGAGTCTTATACTATTGCCAGTACAGTCCAAATTAAGGCTTGTTGAACAATTGTTGTGTCCAAGTAGCTATGGTCATATGCAAAGATTTGTGACAAAAGAGCAGGTTTTGGCAAAACGTTTTCTAACGCAAGTTCCTCATATTGTGCCAAATAATGCATAATGTCCAAGAAAAAAATTGCCAAACATGAAAGAACTATTAAGTGTCCATTTCAAAAAGCTCTTTCAATCGCAAGATAGGAAAGGATAAATCAATGCCCTGACTCCAATACTTTTATGTCATCAATCAGGGGCTGTAAAATAGAATCAAAGACATATTTTTTTACGTCTTCTGCATGAAACAGTGCAACCAAATGAATACGCATCAAAGCCGTTTTGGAGGTAGTGTGACGTTTTGATTATTTGTAGCGGTTTAAGGGTGAACTCTAGTGGTCAATTTGTACTCTGTGTCGCCGTAGTTGATTCGTGCTGCAGGACATTTGCTTATTGTGTGTTGCCCGGAGAGAAGCCATCTGGAAGCCCCCAGGCATTTTGTGTTTAGTTCACGTGTTGTATAATATGCCATGTAAATGTACTTAACATGCTGCATATGTTCTGTATATTTGTAACAGTTTCCTTCCAAATCTTTACTGGGCAACAAAGGAGCTGACCAAAGTGCTGTACATTAAAATAAAAAATAAGTTAAATTACCAGGAACAGGACAGACATGGACAGAAAGTTTATTAAAAAAAATATATATATATATATATATGAGAAAAATTCAGCAATTTGAATTAAACAAGGGTTTGAATAAAAAAAAATTAAGACAACATATTAAAAGAGTAAAGAAAGGACTGCCTAAGAAACCCGATAAAACACTGCATAAGACAGTGTATAAGAACCACGTCACGCTGGGTTAAAATCCAGGGTGTCAAAGTGAGTCAGGCGCCTCAGCTGCCTTTACAATATTGTTAACCTGTGCATCCATTTTCAGAGTTGAGTCCCTTTTGACTCCTAGGTTTGTAATCAATGATTTTTCACAAGGGGCTAGCGAAGCAAGGTCAATACAGCTTTGGAGTTCTAGGGGCAGCATAGGTAGAGCTGGTACAGAGTGCCAATTTTGTTAGGAACCTAGTGGATTTTCAGCCTCAATATCACCATAAAAAAGTTGAGGTTTGAGGAGCAGGCATTTCTTGTTAAGCAACCACATTGATCGCAGCACAGGCGTTCATAATAAAGTGGCTGAAGAAGCAGTGTAAGAATGGACATCACAGGAGCGTGCTTTTGTTTTGCGTAGCGACCGTCTGCGGGGGGATGTGTGACGTTCCTGTGTCGGTGGTTGTGCGTGAAGATTTGGCACCTCTGTTTTACATGCCTTTTGTCTGACACATTCCTGTGTCAATAGTTGTGCGTGAAGATTCAACACCTCTGTTTCACATGCCTTTTGTCTGACGGCAACGTGTGAAGTGTCAGCCATCAGGACCACCCACTCTCTTTGTCTTCACCAAATGGGAGGCACCGGGGGCGTGGCATCAGAAACAACAGGTTCTGATTGGTCAGTGACAACTTCCTGTAGGCCAGTGACAACTTCCTGTAGGCTAGGGGTATAAAGGTCTGCTCACATGTGGAAAAAGTGACTGAGCTTCCTTGCTCAGGGGTTTTTCCATCGGAAGCCGGAAGGCTTCTGAGTCTTTTTCTCTTCCTCTCCCTTTCTCTCTCCCTCTTTACTCGTTCTTCTCTTTTCTGTTTTCTCTGTAACATTGGTACCTTTTTACATTCAATATTCACATGTAACTACAATAATTGTTTACTGGTGTTAATAAATTAGAAACTGTTAGTTTTTAACCTCTGTTGTGCCATGCCTCTTCCTGCCAGGTAACATCAAATTGGAGTGGTTGAATACAGTGTTTTTACAAATGGTGATCCCGACGTAATACCTTTGCTCGGATGTGGATCTGTGACTGTAAGTCTTTTTTATCTGAATTTTACTGCATAGGAAGGAATAGAATCTATGTGCTTTAATTTAAATAAAAATGATCTACATATCCTAAAAAGCCCGGGACCGTAGAAACCATTACTAAGGCATTTCTAAATCCAGATCCACTCCGACAAGGTATAACATGAACATAGACTAATTACTGTATCACTTACAATGTGGCATGTAGATATGGCTGGCACAATAGATGAACCCACAAACCAAACTGTAACCAGTAATAACCAGGATTTGTGACATTTTAGATTACCGGTATTACATTGAACACCATAAACCATGTCCCACGGTGAACAATTTGATAATAACTGATCAGGGATTGGAAATTGCACTGTTAAAATTAATTGTTTGCATTTTAAATTCATGTTCAGTATGATCAACATGTTTAGGATCAGAATTTATATTTATGTGAAACTGTTTTTCTCTCTGAACACCTCAACAATGCCATAATCTCAAATAATAACTTTTAGTGATAAAGCAGTAATTCTCTAATCACATGGCAACAAGTGGGACTTTTTATTTGTATTGATTTTTCCGGCCACTGTTGTTGATTAGACTTGATAAGCCAGTGCAAATCTGCAGAGTTATGATTTCCCTAATAAAGGTGTAATTCTCTAATCACATGGCAACAAGTGGGACTTTTTATTTGTATTTATTTTTCCGGCCACTGCTGTTGATTAGACTTGATAAGCCGATGCAAATTCGCAGAGTTATGAATTCCCTGATATCATTTTAAGCCTCCCACTATATTTACATGTTTTTTGCATTACAATATCTGATCATTGTTGTCATTTGTTTTTCTGGTTTGGTTTTAATGTACAATGAACACTGTTTTTCTACATGCACAATCTGTATGCAAACTGACAACCTTTTAACTTCATCAGACTCCAGACAAAGAACCCAACCAAGTGGGAAAAGTTGAATATTCTATGTATGCTGCTTAGTTTGATCTATGTCAAGAAGGCAGGTTTCCCTGCAAGGGTGATCTCAGACGCCTGAAGATCGCAAAGGACACAGAACCACAACTATCGGCTACATTTGAATTCCCGACTGACCAGGAAGGACGAACAAGCAGATACACAACCATGACCCAATTGTGATCCCCATGGACCCTGAATTCTTGAGTGCCCCAAAGGATCAAACGGCCGTCTGTAAGAATGGACATCACAGGAGCATGCTTTTGTTTTGCGTAGCGACCGTCTGCGGGGGGATGTGTGACGTTCCTGTGTCGGTGGTTGTGCGTGAAGATTCGGCACCTCTGTTTTACATGCCTTTTGTCTGAGACATTCCTTTGTCAATAGTTGTGCGTGAAGATTCAACACCTCTGTTTCACATGCCTTTTGTCTGACGGCAACGTGTGAAGTGACAGCCGTCAGGACCGCCCACTCTCTTTGTCTTCCCCAAATGCGTTTAAGACACAAAGACAGGACAGAACAGGGCGACAGGAAGGAGATCAGGTTTCGGGATTACAGACAAACTGGAACAAGCTTACTTGGCTTGAGGGGTGCTGAGCTGGGTCTGACGACGGGTGTCAATCAATGACCGAGCAGCCGGCAGCTGCTCTCTCGTCAATTTATAGGGCACACGTTACCTCGTTTCCGTGTTGCTCCTAGTCACATGATGTGACTAGTCACATAGCCGGTCCAGTGTACCAAATACTGGACCCCCCGACCCCTGCGCCGAGAGGCAATAATGCGTTCCACTGAGTACGCCGGTCCCCCGTCAACGATGCGTGGTGGTGGAGGATCCAGAGCCGGAGGATGAAGGGAGGATCGGACAAAGGGCTTAAGTTTACTGACATGGAAGACCGGATGGACACGGATGGCAGGAGGGAGTTGGAGACGGTATGTGAGGGGATTGATCCGACTGAGGATCCGGAATGGCCCGATGTATCGAGGGGACAGTTTGTGTGACTTAGTCCTGAGACATAGGTCTTGGATGGACAGCCACACTCTCTGTCCCACTCGGAAGTGCAGTCGACGAGGGTGCCGGCGGTTGTGCTTGGTGGACATCCTTCGAGAGGCATCCAGGAGGGCCGACCGCGCAGATCTCCAGGCCCTTCGGCAACCACGGATTAGCTGACGGACGGAGACGAATTGGGGTCCCCGATCGGAGACGATGTCTTGGGGGAACCCATGAAGGCGGACCACGTGTTGTAGCACGAGGTCAGCGGTTGTGGCAGAGGATGGTAGGCCAGGCAGGGTGAACTGATACACTATGGTCAGGATGGTGGTCATACCATTGGCTTCTGGAAGACCGGTGACGAAGTCCAAGGCGAGGTGGGTCCAGGGGCGATGAGGAATGGGAAGAGGACGTAGGGGCCCAGCAGTCGGAGTGTTGGAAGTTTTGGCCCGGGCACAGACGTCACAGGCATCCACGTAGGCCTGTACGTCCCGCCGTACCGAGGGCCACCAGAACGCCCGGCGAATAAGAGAGAGGGTCCGTTGGCGTCCTGGATGGCCGGAGAGCACGGAGGAATGGCCCCACTGAAGTACATCGGGCCGGCAGGTCTTTGGGACATACAGGCACCCGGGTGGGGTGTTGGTCGGGTCCGGGTCGGACACCTGGGCGGCCCGGACCTTGGTCTCAAGTGACCAACGGAGAGGGCCCAGGATGCGGTGAGGAGGAAGAATGGGTTCGGGGTCGGATGGTTGTGAGTCTGGGGTGTGTTGACGTGACTTTCTGGTTTTTGGAGCCGGGAGAGTTGAAAGTTGAACTGTTCGAAGAATAGTGCCCACCTCGCCTGGCGGGGATTGAGCTGTTTGGTTGTTTTGATTGATATTAGATTCTGATGGGCGGTCCAGACCAGAAACGGGGTGTCACAGCTTTGCAGCCAGTGTCGCCACTCCTCGAGGGCCCACCTGACTGCCAGCAGCTCCTGGTCCCCTACCCCGTACCACTGCTGTGCAGGGGTGAACTTCCACGAGAGGAAGCAACACGGGTGCAATTTCAGGTCCGGACCGCGTTGAGAGAGGACGGCGCCAGCGCCCACCTCTGACACGTCCACTTCTACAACAAACGGGAGGACAGGATCCGGGTGTTGAAGAATGGTCCACGATTGAACTGCAGACACAAGGATTTAAAAGCTTGAACGGCCTCCGGGGGTAGGTGGAACGGACGTGACGAAGGTTTGGTGAGAGCAGTTAGGGGTGCTGCGACCGTACTGTAGCCACGGATGAAGTGACAATAGAAATTTGCAAACCCAAGAAACCGTTGCAGTTGCTTCAGCGTCGTGGGTAGGGGCCACGATGCCACTGCTTCCAGCTTCTTGGGCTCCATGGCCACACCCTGGGACGAGATGGTAAAACCCAGGAACGTGGTGGAGCGCTGGTGGAAGGCGCATTTCTCCAGCTTACAGTACAGTCGGTGGGCGAGCAATCTCTTTAGTACTGCTCTCACATGTTGAATATGGGATTCCAGAGTGGGTGAGTAAATGAGTATGTTGTCCAGGTAGGAATACACCCACCGTCCCAGCATGTCCTGGAGAGTATCATTGATGAACTGCTGGAAGACGTTGCATAGACCGAATGGAATGACTAGGGATTCAAAATGACCAGTGGGGGTGATGAAGGCGGTTTTCCACTCGTCGCCCTCCCGGATACGAATCAGGTTGTAGGCCGACCTGAGATCCAGCTTCGTAAAGTATTTGGCTCCCGAGAGGGCGTCAAGGCCGGTGTTGGTTAGGGGTAAAGGTGTTCCATTTTTGACTGTGATTTTATTGAGTCCACGATAGTCCACGCACGGTCGCAGGCCACCATGCTTCTTGGTCACAAAAAAGAACCCTGCCGCGGCCGGGGAGATCGATGGGCGGATGGTGCCGGTTTGAAGCGCCTCTGCCACAAACCGCTCCATGGCCAATTGCTTTGCCTTCGAGAGGGAGTAGAGATGTCCTTTCGGGGGAGTGGTTCCCGGCAGCAGGTCAATGGCCATGTCGCCTGGTCAATGGGGAGGCAGCTGGGCAGCTTTGGCTGAACTGAAGACGGTGGCTAGGTAATGGTAACAGGAGGGGATGTTGTCTAACACTGGACGAGTCGGTTCTGGGTTCGTGGAGACAGACGAGGAGGGTTGTGGCAGAAGGAAATGGCGATGGCAGTGCACTCCCCACTCCAGCACCATGCCCGACGACCAGGAGAGATGGGGTTCATGTAGGGACAGCCAGGGGAACCCGAGGAGGAGTGGTGAGGTGATAATCTTTGTCACCAGAAATTGGATTTTCTCCACATGGGAGTCCAGCCGGAGTTGCAGAGGGACCGTACGGTGAATGATGGGACCTGAGGAGACCAGTACGCACACAGAGGTGATTGTGAGGGGATTGATGAGTAGTTCCAGGGGAATGCGATGAAGTCGAATGGTCTATGAAGTTTCCAGCCGCCCCGGAATCCACAAAGGCAGTGGTGGAAATGACTCGCAGGTTCCACTCCAGGACGGCCGGAAGAGTGAGTCGGGAAGTCGGCGTCATCGGATGTACCGTACCGATCAGCTGGGACTCCCGTTTCCCGGCCGAATAGGGCAGGCCAGGCGGAGGTGTGAAGGGGAAGCGCAGTACGCACACAAGCCCTCCCGAAAGCGCCGCTGCTTTTCTTCGGGCGTGAGGGTTGTCCGTCCCAGCTGCATGGGTTCCCCCCTATTGTCTGGAGGAGTGACGGTGGGCTGAGATGGTGATAGAGGCGGTCGGGGAGTCCGGTGCATGGTTGGAGTGGGGGCCGCAGTTTTCGGGAGTGCCAGCAGGTGGCGATCAATCCTCAGCGCGAGTTCTGACCATCTCCCCCCGAATTCGTGGGGCCAGACCTTCATAGTAAATCATCCGGAGGGCGTGGGCATCCAGCGGAGTCCTTGCAGCCAGGGTCCGGAATTTGGCGGTGAACTGGCTGACCGATGAGGAACCCTGGCGCAGATGGTAGAGCTGCGACGTCTTCCATGCCGTCCAGGTGACAAAAGGTGATTTTCAATTCCTCCACGAATTCGGAATACAACAGGGATGCAGAACTGGGTGAGCTGATTCGGGTGGCCGCCCACTCCGCCGCGGGACCAACGAGCAAGGTGAGTAGGAGGGCGATTCGGGATCGGGAGCTGGGGTAGTGGCTAGGCTGCAGCTCGAAAATTAACGAGAGAGTGGTGAGAGAGTGGCCTCACCGCTCCCCTCTGTCCCGTTCCAGCGCTCCGGGAGCGCCAAACTAGGTTCGGGAACAGCGGGGGGACGAGGGCTCTGCGCAGCGTTCGCCGCTTCATGCTCTCGGTGCACGACAGTCATCTCATGTAAACGCTGCCGTAGGAAGCGAACCTCCTGCGACATTCAATCAGACTTTCCTGCCGCGCTACTCGATCACATAAAGCAGCTAAATCTGAACCGTTTACGTTCGGCTCAGTCATTCTGACACGCGAACCGGGACCAGAATGAGAGAGGCGTGTAGGAGGAGACGAGAGACCTCAGTGCAGCGGGACGCGTGGAGGCAGATAAGTTCCTCCGCGTTACTCTGCGAACGCGGGCGCCGCAAGCCGCAACACCACGCTGATGTTGTCGTTCGCGTTTAAGGCACAAAGACAGGACACAACGGGGCGACAGGAAGGAGATCAGGTTTCTGCTGTGTATTTGCTTTAAAGAAGAAATTGACACTTAATAGTTCTTTCATGTTTGGACATTATGCATTATATGGCACAATATGAGTGAGGAACTGTTAGAAAACATTTTGCCAAAACCTGCTCTTTTGTCACAAATCTATGCATATGACCATAGCTACTTGGAGCACAAAAATTGTTCAACAAGCCTTAATTTGGACCGTACTGGCAATAGTTTAACACAACAAAGATACACAACTGTTATCTTACTTCTTTCACAAATTTCTTTACAACAAAAACTAAATGTTCTTGAGTAAACTGATGTTCTAAATGTTCTTGAGTAAACTGAGTAATGAATAAATATAATTTTCAACATTAAAAAATTATTACAAGAAAATTAACAGTAGCATTTTAAAGATGTGGAAGACTTTTTTTTAAGCGCAAGGCTACACAGCACAGTGGCACCTGGTACTTTCTGCCTCAACTTTATTTTACTTTATTTTGCCGACGCTTTTGTCCAAAGTGACTTCTTCTGCACACGAGAGCTCATCTTCATCAGACGAAGACTCAACAGGACAAACTGGTATCCTGCACCAGGGTATCCAGAACCTCCTCGGTTGTAAAAACTTGCTTTTGCTGCGTGATCATAGTTTGGTCTTCTTTCAGAATCTACAGAAACAGTGACGTCAGTGACGACAGAGCGGAAGTGCTTCCCTGATCGCAGCAGAGAGAACAGTCGATTGTTGGGGTGGCTGAGGTCCTTCACTATCTTCCTGGCCCTGTCCTGCATGGTGCAGAAGTAGAAGTTCTTAAGCACCTTGGAGGGCAGTCTAACTCCACTATTAACTCCTTTGTCTTGCTGACGTTCAGGTGGAGATTGTTCCTCTGGCACCAATTCTCCAGATTTCCAACCTCCTCCAGGTAGGCTGTCTCGTCGTCAGTGGTGGAATGTAACAAAGTATTTGTACTTCGTTACTGTACTTAAGTACATTTTTACATATCTGTACTTTACTTAAGTAAAAATAATAGCGCATACTTTTTATTTTACTCCATTACATTTTGCGGTAATTATCTGTACTTTCTACTCCACTACATTTCTACAATTTATGCCGTTACTCGTTACATTTTATGAACACAATTTCCTCAAAATCTTCCATGAAAAAATAGTTCGCCTATTGCGTTCTGGCGTTGTTTGCCATTTCCTACCAATCCGGCTTTATTATCTCCAATGATAGCAGAGCAGCACGAGCTGGTGGACGAGACATTCAACATGGACCCAGAGCTGCATCAACTGAGCTCTGAATCACAAAGAAATCCTTGGCCGGATTTAAGGAATTGTCACATGGGGGATGGACATGGCGATGAAGGAGGACGCATATGCACGACAGGGGTTTAATACAAACTGCACACGACGAGGGAACATTAACACGCAGTGACCTGACGGCGAACAGACACGAACAGGATAGTTTTATACAATTATATAAATAGACAGCAGGTGAACACGATCAGGGAACATTACACGAGACCAACATGAAACTCCGGTCCGAACTCCGGATCCGGAGTCACCCCTGCCAGTCCGGATCATGACAGAAATTGATTTGAGTACAAAGGAGAAAAGAATGAGTCCTTGCGATTTCTTTACATCCCATGCCTGCCTCAACATAAAGAATTGTTGGCATTTAAAAACTCCCCTTCAAATTTGAAAAAACATATAGCGGTAAGCTATGCTATGGTATGCTATGCTTTTGGGTATGTTATGACATGTTATGATACTATTATCTAGCAAAATGTATGTTGACATATAGAAATAGTATAAAAACCACACCAGTGTAGCTTCATTATTTTTTAACACAGTGGTAGGATAAACCTGGTTTATTAGCTCATAGAAGATAGCTTAATGTCTTTGCTAGCATAATATGTAGCTCAGTGTTGTGCCAGTTCACAGCTCAAAAAATGAACTAGTTCACGTCACGTTCTTTTTTAACATTTTCACTTCTATCTAAACCTCCTTCAGTCTTCTCCTTCTATCTGTCATACAACTGTACAATCATGGCCAAACCTGTTGGAAATTGAACAAAAAGCACAGGTAATGTTGTGCTTATAAGGGCACCAAATGGCACTTATACTGTCATGTTCGTTAAAGAGCCATTTTCACCCTCTGACCTTTGATTGCCTGGCCAGTGGTAAAGTTTTCATTTGATGATTTCATTTTCTGCAAACAATAGATCATTGACAAGATTTACAATTACATCTGGTACTGGGCCACTATTACACTTCTGTACCATCATAACCACATATTTCATATTGTCTGCCAGGCAATGAATCAAGGGCCCAGAACACTTCTAGAGTCCAATGATGAGTCCACCAGAGGGATCCTGGTGCCTGGCAATGAGCTTCTGACAAGATGACACAGCATGAAATGTATCAAAGAGTCACCACCACCACCGTAACGGCTACAGCTTGAGGATCTTCAAATGGACAAAACCTCCAAAAATGGACAGATGCTCCATACTGCACTTTGGACTTTCCTATCACTACATTGTTGGACTAATTTTTTCTTGGACAAGTCATTACCAACCCTGCACTGACACAATTGCAGGCTCACTCTACACTGGAAGGGGGTCCCTAAGTTTCTTCTCTTTCCTATATTTTTTTTTTGGTGGAGTTGTTCCTTGTGGGTAAACTGTAAGGCCTGTCAAAGCCAATAAGACATACAGTATATGATTATGGCCTATATAAGAAAAAAATGTTTTTGTTGTTCCTTTCCCCTCTCTACCTGGCTGAGAAGCTGGCAAGCCATTCATATTAATAATGTTGAATTGGAGCTGTTGATTGTCACTCTTTCCAAAACTTTCCATTACTCAATCACAGAGCTGTCAGAGCAGTCACAACAACCAGACACTCACAGATGGGAAGGGTCTCTGGCAGACTCACTGCTATATGCTACACGAAAAACAGCAGAGAGCTATAGCGATCAAACTGAATTTAAAGGTCATTTGAAGGCTCGCTCTGGTCTCAATCACTATTGCTGAACACATTTCATTCATTCTAAGCTTGAAAAAGATGCATGGAGCATGCATGAATTTCTGCAAGGGGTCATACCACATGAGCAGAGCCAATCCTGTTGGCACAGTGGCATATAAGAAGGTACTGTCCAACAGCAAATTTCCTGTACACATCAACACTGTTTTAGCAATCTTTTCATTATTTGCATAGTAAAAAACAGAATTGAGAATTATCATGTCTTGTAAAATATTTGAATTGAATGTGCCTCTGTGTAATGTCTGGAAAGTTCTAAAATAAAGCAAATCAGCAAGCATAGGTTCAAACTGTGCTTTACATGCACAATCAATAATACACATCAAAGGAAATTATATATCACAATGATGACTTCCAGGATCATCCACTATTTCATCTAGTCACAAGTTAGTTTTGTTCTCTGACCCACATTAACTTACATGAACTTGTGGTGTTGGACACTCAGCCCTCTAGAATCTTTAATTGTTAAAACAGAACAGGAACATTTATTTTAGTTATGGACATTTCTCAAAAAAGAGGGAGAGAAGTTACCACTGGACCTTGTGTTAAAAATAGTGTTGTGATGATGAATCCTTGCAGCAAAAACTCACAGACTCATATTTCATCCTCCTCAGTGTGGTCCATTCAGGTGAGAGAGCTGCATCTCTGGTTGGGGAACTGAGTTGTGCAGCACCCTCATCTGCCACATCAGAGTCACTGCTCCACTCTCTCGCATCCCGACTGGCAGAGCATCGTATTAGCACTGGAAAGAAGTTAAAGGTCCCATGACATGAAAATTCCACTTTGTTATTTAATATGAGTTTCCCAAGTCTGTCTATTGTCTATTGTCCTGCAGAAATGGCGATAGGTGTAAAGAGTGCCATCACTGTTCACAGAGCGGCAGCTCATACAGTCGGATCTGTAATTGGGCCCCTTATGTTGTCATAAGGGGAAAGGTTACCTCCTATTCTCACGCTTTGCCCACGAAGAGAAAGTACCCTTGCTCTAAAAAATTAGAACCACCGACCACCGTGGCTTGCAAACTTACAAAGCATTACAGTTGCTCGGTGGTTGGACATACAGTAAAAATGAGCACAAAAGTATTTTTTTAATTCCATCACACAAAAACAGTGTGTTAATTGAATTGTTTCTGGAAAAACGACTTCCTGTCTGTGCCAAACATTGTGGTTGATGAATGGTGTTGATAATGTCATTTCCGCAAATGGCTCAAAGTGGATGTAATTCAGCATTAAGGAGTTTCGGAAAGAGAGTATACAGTATTAGGGGACCACTAAAACCTATATAAAAGCATGTCATGGGACCTTTAATTACATTTTCAAAATCTACCACAATGATCATTGCATCAGATTCTCCTGATTAACCTATAACAAAATCTGTGACAATCCAATAGGAATTTTGGATTGATCTCATCTAAACAGCTGGGTCTGGTTTGTGATACCTGATACCTGTGGAAATCCACAGCTCACAGAGAAGTCAAGCTTGCAATTAAAACAGCAAAACTAAAATACGAAAACAAAGTGGAGAAGAATTTTTCTGAGGGGAAACTCTGCTCTGCCTGGCAGGGACTGAAAACCACGGCCTCCACAAACACAGTAGCCTCCAGCCACAGAAACATCCATGTGGAGGGCAGCAGCACCACATCCCAGCCTGATAACTCATTTTACAACAGGTTCGAGTCAGATAACACCATCCAACTCCAGAGTTTAAGATCCTCACTCAAACCAACTCTTCAATCGTCTTCACCACACTGGATGAGGTGAGAGCCCTCAAGAACACTAGAGAGAGAAGCTCACCCGGCCCAGACCACATCTGTGGCCGAGTTCTGCAACACGGTGCCCTTCAACTAGGTGTGGCATATTTCAGACCTTGATCCAGAACTCCATGGACTGCGGCACAGTTCCCCAACCCTAGAAGCAGTCCACAGTCCTGCCCATTCCCAAAAAAAGCAAAATCAAAGCCCTGAATGACCATCGGCCTGTTGACTCTTACCTCTCTTGTGATGAAAGCCATGAAGAGGGTCGTACAAAAACTACATAATCAGAACCACCAACTCACAGATGGACCGACTTCAATTTGCATATCGCTCAGACAGAGGTTTTGATGATGCAAAATCATCATAGACACCATACACAAGCATCTGGAGCAGTCCAACTCCTTAGTAAGACTCCTGTTTTCTGACTTCTCCCCAGCTTTCATGGATATTGGACTTTCGGACCAACAGACCACAGAGAGTTCACTTTCTCTGACCTCCGTAACACCTCGACTGGATCACCCCAAGGCTGCTGTCTTCCCTGCTCTTAATCTTATACACAGACGACTGCAGGGCCAGACAGCCCAACTTTCACCTGGCAAAGTATGCTGATGACACAGTTCTCCTGTCCCTGCTGTGGACTTTACGTCTGAAACTGAACGTCAAAACCAAAGAGATGGTGGTGACCTTCACCAACAAACAGAAGGGCCTGGCTGCAGCAGCTACCACCCCCATCTACGTGAAACCAATAGAGCTAGTCGAGGAGTATAAATAAATGGGCACCATCTTTGACCACCTACTGAAGTTCTCGTCGAACACAGGGGAGATCCTCAGAAAGTGTCATCAGTGGCAATACCTCCTTAGAAATCCCAAGTCCTTTGGAGTCAGAAAAGACATTTTAAAGTCCTTTTGCTACTCCTTCATACAGAGTGTAATATCATTCTCCATCATCTACTGGTTCCTTTCCACCAAGCAGGACAGAAACCGGCTACAAAGAACTGTCAGCGTTATTCTTCCAAGATTATTATTGCCACATGCCTATGAATTTTTTTCCGTATGTGAAATTCAACGTTCTTGTCACGGGACCAGAAAGTGAGTGCGTGTAGGAAGAAACAACAGTTATATGGCTAAGTGGATTATCCCAGAGCTTTAAACTTTGTGTGCAATATCACAACTTCATTGTTTTCTCAAGTTAATTGTGTGTAATGCTCTGTTTATATAATGTATTTTACCTGTAATGACACAACATGATCTGCACTGAAAACAAAACCACCTGGACATCCCAAAAATGTGAGAACACCCGAAAACATTGCTGCAGTGAGGGATTTGATTGAGCCATCTCCAGCACGTTCAGCACGGAAACATGCCGCAGCTCTTTGGATTTGCAAATTTTACACCCATACAAAATTATGATTGTCTAGGAATTGTCTAGCAGACTGCTGAAGACATATGGATTGCTGTAATGGGATCCTTGCAACTCTGCCCCCTACTGGCACAGTAGTGATGAAGGCCATTTCCACCTTTCTGGTACAGTGAACAAACAAACGCCATTGAAAACCCTTGAGAACTCCATGAGCGACCTCTTCACAGCCCAAAAGTGACCATTTGGTGTGCTGTGTCATCAATATCATTGGTGTCATTGGGCCTTAATTCTTTGAAGAGGGTGGAGTCACAGTTACTGTTCCAAACAATTCTGTGAGACGTTGGTGAGACGTTTCTGTGGCCAAATCTTGAAGAGTATGGAGAAGAACACAACCCAGAGGACTTCTGGTTCCAACAGGATGGAGCTATGGCCCATACAGCACGTGGTCCAGGTGAAATTTTGCAGGAGATGTTCCTGGGTCTAAACTGTGAGGCAGTTTCGTAGCCACTGCGGTCGGTTGATTTAAGTACCTGTGTCCTTTTTCTGTCGGGGTGCCTCAAGGCCAAGTTTTTCAAACATCGTCCTCAGTCCTTGGACCAACTAAAGGAGGCCATTGAAGAAGAAACTGAAGGAATTTTAGTTGTGGGTCAACAGGATGAATAACATTGGACTGAGCACACAGCCCTGAGGAGCACCAGTGCTCAGTGTGGTGGTGCTGGAGATGGACATGCTGTTCCCAATGCAAACAGACTAAGGTCTCTCAGTCAGGAAATCCGAGATCCAGTTGCAGAGGGATGCAGTTGATGATGGTGTCTGAACTGAAGTCTATGAACAGCACTCGTGCATATATATCCTTATTGTCCAGGTGGGTGAGGGTCAGATGCAGGGTGGTGGCGATGGCATCATCCGTGGAGCGGTGCGGACGATAGGCGAATTGCAGTGGGTCCAGGAAGAAACCGGAAGTGCGGGAAATGGGCTTGGGATCCATGCTAGGCTAAGGGCTAATCGTAGCCGTCCAGCTCTCCCATCCGTTCTGCTATCCAATGTCTGTTTCCTTTACAATAGACTGTACTACATCAAACTACAGCGGGAATATAGAGACTGCTGCTTCTTTGGCTCAGGTGTTACAGATGAGAGGAGACATCCTCCATGCCATCTGGGTGGCAGAAGGTGGATTTTAGCTTTGCCACGAAGGCTGTGTAGGACAGTGGCGCTGAGTTGAGTGAGGAAAGCCGCGCCGCTGCCCATTCCGCAGCTGGTCTGGTCACCAGAGAGAGAGGGAGGGCGATTTGGGTTTGTGAAGAGGGGTAGTGGCTGGGCTGTAACTCGAAGATGAGAGCGAGAGTGGTTAATAAAGCTTTGCCGCTTCCCTCTGTGCCACTCCAGTGCTTCGGGAGAGACAAGCTGAGCTCTGGAAGAAAGGTCGGCAGAGGCCAACCTTGTGCCGCAGCCGCAGCCACAGCTCCGTGTGCCTGGCAACCGGCAGCCACTTCATGTAAACGCTGTCACAGGTGAGTAAGCTCCTGTGAGACGCTCAGTGATAGAAAGCGGCCATTTTGCCCTTTTAAAGGAGTCGCATCACCTCGTTTCCACAGCGCTCCCAGTGAGCGTGATCACGTGACATCCTTGGATTTATAGCGACACGAACAGCAAATCACTGAGAGAAGGCGCCGCCAGGACCTGTGGGAGCTATTTTATTAGAAATGTTTTTCCCTCTTTCTGATAGCTGCTGTCCCCACTGAAGCTTGTTGAACAGGTAAGTAAAATAACCTAACTTTATGAAACTGTTTGATTGTGTGATGGACATATATGCTGTTGAGGGGTACATTATGCCGATGACCATGTGCCCCCTGCACACTTCCCCTGAACACCTACTTGAGTTAAAAATAGTTTTTTAAATGTTTTATACTGTAAGATGGGACGTTGCGGAGCCATGACATTTCTGTGCCTTTGTTGTGCATGGAGATTCAACACCTCTGTTTTTGCATGTCCTTTGTCGAGCGGCATTGCAACAGTTGCCGGCCCTCCCCCGAGCCAAATGTGTGAGGTGTCAGCCGTCGGGACCGCCTACTCTCTTTGTCTTCCCCAGACATACAATATGTGAATTTACAATACACACACACACATAAATATATATATATATATATATATATATATATACACACACACACACACACACACACACACACAGTGAATACAGTGCTTTTGTGTGTAGAGAGTTTTTTGCTCGGTTCTCTCACAGTTTTTACAATACACACACACACATGTACATATATATATACACACACACACACATATATATATATATGGTGGGACCTGGAAGAATGGATATATGCAGACCAGATTTTAACTGATGAAACTGTTTTACTATTTGTTAATTAATTCTTTTAATATAATCTTAGTTTGAAATATCTTTTTTTCTGGTCTTTTTCATAATGCTTACAAACAGAGAATATTTAAGACCAATATTATTCGATATTCACTATTTTCCTAATTTTATACAATGGAACCATATAATGAGACATCTATGTTATCTCGTAAGCATTATGAAATGATAAAATATTTTGCTTTTAGTGATTTAAAAAAAAAATAAAAACATGAAGGAACATGTAAGAATTTAGAAAGGGAACCAGAGATACAGAAATTAACAAATCTTGTTTCAAATTTACAGGCCTTAATAGCTTCAATGGGCTTGTAAAAGCTGTAAGACGAGTATGAGGATGCAGTTCTGAAACAGGAAGAATAACACCTGGCTGAATAGGCCAGAGAATACAATATTGACATAATGACTTACAATTATATATATTGCCATACAAATGAAAAAGAACAGATTGAGAGGAAGATGAAGGTGGCAGCCATAAGGGCACAGAAAGACTGTGATGTTTATTCAAAATTGGAGAAACTCCTGAGAGACGAGAGACTCAAAGCACAAATAGCTACACAAGAACATTGTTAGAAGCAGATTGCTGAAAAAAAAGAACTTGAAAGAGTCCTTCGTCTAGAGGCTTCAGAAGAAGCCAAGCGTCTAATAGAAGATGGCCGCATCCGAAGTGATTGTATTGAACACTATAAAACTGTAAAAATGACAGAGCTTAATGAGTTAAGAAAAACCTTGAGCGAAATTATGACATCTCCTACAAAGGTTCCAAAGGACCCAGAAAAATATAGGCAATACATCCTTCACAAAAGTTTAGAACCAAATATAAATGAGGAAAACTGCCATAACATGGAAACGCAATGCCTTTCAACATCCAAGGAGCTACTTAAATAGAAGGAGATGGCACAGCTATTAGAGGAGGAGCATCTGGCAGAACAGAAAGCAAGAGAATATAATATTCAGTGTCAGGCTCGGGAAATTATACGAAACACAAGAGAAGGCAAGGAGGACATGGAGCAAAAGGTAAAGGCGACCCTAAAAAATAAGGAAAGTGACATAGCCAAAGAACTGGACAAGATATATGCTGAGAGAAGACACAATAAAAATAAGGACCTTCTAGAATATCTGTAAAAGCAGATATAAGAAAAGGAAGAGCGTAACAGAGCTGAGCGTAGAGAGGCCTTAGAGGAGACCAAACGTATTGAAGATGAAGCGTGCCAAAGACGCATTCTCATTGATAAAATCATAGCAGAAAAAGAAGCAGAGATAGAAGCGCTACGTAAAGAAATAAAATTTTGGATCTGAGCAAAAAAAGTCCATCGTATTACGCACTTGACTTCATGTAATAGTTAGACAGTACATAGTTAAAAAAACATTTCTCTAGAACCTGATGCAACATGTAACATTTAGTTATTTATGACATAAAGTGCAAACATGGTACACACATAGGGGCAGTGGTGGCCTAGCGGTAAGGATGGTACACATATAGGGGCAGTGGTGGCCTAGCGGTAAGGAAATGAACCTGTAATCAGAAGGTGACACTGAGCAAAGCACATTTCCACACATGTCATGGCTACCCACTAGAAGACGAGGGTGATGGGTTAAATGCAGAAGAAACATTTCGTTATGTGCACCACACTGCTGTGCTGCAGTGTTTCACAATGACAATCACTTCACTTTCATGTATTATAAATGTTCTTTGTGGAGGGAAGAGAGACAGATGATCTTGTCAGTTGTCCTCAGTATCCGCTGTATGGTCCTGCAATTTGATGTGGTGCGCAGTTCCCAAAACCAAAAGGGCTGCAGCTGATCAGAATGCTCTCATTTAGTGCCTTTATAGAAGTTAATGAGGATGGATGCTGGGAGACAGGCTTTCTTCAGCTTTCACAGGAAGTAAAAACGCTGTGGGCTTTCTTGGCTGTTGAGCTGGTGTTGAGAGCCCAGGAAGGTTCTCCTCTAGGTGAACACCAAGGAGCTTTGTGTTCTTAAAGAACTCCACACATGATCCATTGATGTTAAGTAGAGTGGTCCGGTCCCTCTGTTCTCTTCTGAAGTCAACATTCATCTTGTTGCAACAACTGACGGACTGGTGTAAAGTCAACAAGACCTAAGACCTCTTAGGTACAGACACAATGTTGGTGGTCTTGATACGTTGGAACGACAACAGTGCTCTGTGAGATGATAAAGATGTCTGTAAATTATTCGAGCACTATATCATGGATTGTATCTGGCCCAACAGTCTTCCGTGAGTTAACCCTGCAAAGAGTTTTCCTCACGTCCACCATAGTTAGACATGGTTAGCACCTGATCACTGGGGTCACAATTTCTTTGCAGTCAGATGCAGACGCACAGAACAGACAAACATAATCACGCATAGAAGGAATTCAGCACATCCAGTAGGGAGGCGTCAAAGGCACATGTTTGTAGTCCTGTAGATTGTGACAGCCTGTATGCCTTGCCACATGTGTTGTGTATTTCCGCCGTCCAGTAAATGTTTGTGGATTTAGCTGCTCTAATGTCTTAGAGAATAAGAACTGAATTCATACAAGTATACACATGTTTATATACCTGGTGTGTCTGTGTGTGTATAAAAATATACACACACACACACACACACACACACACACATATATATAATTATTATTAAAGACTAAAAAAGTCTTTAGAATATGGTTTACCTAAAGGAAAACAATATACCCAAGAATATACCCAAGAAACGTAGGCTGTGAAGTAGGTACTGGTACAAAGGGTCAATTTGATCCTTACCCTTATAGTACAATGACATTCTCTAATGACATTCTAAAAATGCAGTATTTAACTTGCTTTTGGCTCACCCAAAGCCATGGGTAAGATTACTTTGATTCTTAAGTAAAAACAGAAAAAACGTCTTGCATGTTATTAAGGTCTACTTGAAGGAAAGACAGAAACGTTTCTTTGTTATATGCAGGCAGCCAAGTGACCACCACATACATATGCCAAGACATCTCTTCACTTTTACTCTTACCTGGAAAATTAAAACTAGGAAACAATAAATTATTAGTTTTCGTAAGGCCATATTTACAATTGTATTCTTGGCACAGTTGGCAATCTAAAACAGAAATATTTGAGAGGTCAGTGAGTGGGAAATGGAGAGAGTACACAGTGTGGGGAAATAATTGAAAGAACCCATGTACTCGAAGGAAGGAAGTCTTTTCCCTTCATCACTGTAAACTTAATTTGGGAAAAAATCTTTCTGTGCTTCTCCTAATTTGAAGGGTTTCCTCTGCTTTGTCCTGAGCCTTCTGCCTTATTTTGACCCTGATGTTGCGGAGCACCTTTTCCATTCTCGACCAAGCTTCACGTCTCCTCTGACACAGCATCTGCTCCTGAATCCACCCATAAACGTTGACCACGATTAAAGATAGCTGCCTTTCTCTAGGACTACTCAGAAGTTGGTCCCTGGTCTCACCAGACTCATGAGCACAGCCGGCTAATTCACCATAGCTAGCTCACGCACATCCCCAGCCCAAGGGCCTATGCCTCTGTCATCAGCCGCTGGTGCGCACATCCTTGTTCATGATACCCCCAATAACTCGTCTTTTTTGCTTCTTCTTTTTTGGCTCATTGTAAACATCCATTTATAACCATACATTTCCTCCAGACCTTGTATTACAATGTTGATTGTAGCCCTAGTCTGTTTTCGGTTTTGTTCTTGGTCTCGTTACCCTCCTGTCTCGGCAGTGTTGTCTTGATACCCTTCGGAATCTGCAATGTCTTGGACTTGGTTTAGGTGGTCTTGACTATTCCCCTATTCCATCAATGTAACCAAATCAACCATATTTAACCATCCCCCATCCTCCACTTCTCCTTTTCATCCCTCTGTTCTCTCATTGAAGCCCATGCATTTTACAGAGCAACAATAGTCACACTTTCAGCCTTCCAACCTCCACATATAACCAACTCACAACTGTTACCAATTCAACCACATTTAACCTCTTTCAGCTTCATTTACAGAGGTCACATTTTCAGGCTTCCACCTAAGAACGTCACTTAATTTAACGTGCCGCATTGTGGCCATGTCCTATTATAATTTTAGATTTTAGTGCACCATGTTCCAAACATCACTAAATTTAATATGACGAATTGTGGCCACTTCCCATTAGCATTTTTGATAATAGCATGCTAGCTGTAACACGTTTGTTCACAAAATTCTATTTTCTAGTTATTAATAATCTGGGAGAACTGTTCTTCTATTTTTTATTATTATTTTCCTCTGCCCGAGTTCTTAAGTTCTTAAGTCTGGGTGCTGACTGCAGTCTCAGCCAGAGAGGACAGAACCTGTGTGTGACTGCCTAAATGCAGCTTAATGTCTTTAAAAACATCATTGTTTAAGCATGAACGCACAAATTATAATTTTACAAAGACAAAATTTCAAAGACATAACTTATCTTTCAAATAAGTTATGGGTCGGTGTAAAATTGTTCTGTATTTTTGGACTTTCAACTCCCTCCAAAGAGTTTCTATAGGGTTGAGATTTGGAGACTGGCTAGGCCACTCCAGAACCTTTAAATGCCTCTTACAAAGCCACTCCTTCGTTGCCCGGGCGGTGTGTTTGGGATCATTGTCATCCTGAAAGACCCAGCCACATTTCATCTTCAATGCTCTTGCTGATGGAATGAGGTTTTCACTCAAAATCTCAAGATACTTGGACCCAATCATTCATTCCTTTACACGGATCAGTCGTCCGGGTCCCTTTGCAGAAAAACACCCCCAAAGCATGATGTTTCCACCCCCATACTTCACAGTAGGTATGGTGTTCTTTGGATGCAACTCAGCATTCTTTCTCCTCCAAACATAACAAGTATAGTTTTTACCAAAAAGTTCTGTTTTGGTTTCATCGGACCATATGACATTTTGATCACCGTTCTTGGTAATCATTTTGACCCCATGGGGTGAGATCTTGCGTGGAGCCCCAGATCAAGGTAGATTAACAGTCTTCTATTTTCTAATAATTGCTCCCACAGTTGATTTCTTCACACCAAGCTGCTTACCAATTGCAGATTCTGTCTTCCCAGCCTTGTGCAGGTCTACAATTTTGTTTCTGGTGTCCTTACACAGCTCTTTGGTCTTGGCCATAGTGGAGTTTGGAGTGTGACTGTTTGAGGTTGTGGACAGGTGTCTTTTATACTGATAATGAGTTCAAACAGATGCCATTAATACAGGTAATGAGTGCAGGACAGAGGAGCCTTTTACAAAATAAGTTATAGATCTGTGAGAGTCAGAAATCTTGCTTGTTTGTTAGTGACCAAATACTTATTTTCCACCATAATTTGCAAATAAATTCTTAAAAAATCTGAGGTTTTTCTGGATTTTTTCCCCTCATTTTGTCTCTCATAGTTGAGGGATACCTATGATGAAAATTACAGGCCTCTCTCATCTTTTTAAGTGGGAAAACTTGCACAATTGGTGGCTGACAAAATACTTTTTTGCCCCACTGTAAAAATGGGGCCAGGGCTATGGGAGGAGATTACTTCCCAGAAACGCGTTTTGAGTTTTGGCAATCGCGCTGGATGGTCACCCGTGGGGTTGGGGAGATCCGTGGCAAGACGCACCTGGACCAGGATATGACGTCCACAAACCCGTTGAGTGGTTTCTTCCCTGCGATGCGGGGGTCACGCCCTCGATCCAGGATGTCAGTAGGGTGGACGACCCACTGACCAGCGGTGGGAGGACAGGGACAACCACGAGAGCAAGGACAACGTGGATTGGTGGGCGGTTGGGACCAGGATGGCTCCGCCCATCACGCGCTCCTCCTCTGATGGTACTGATGAGGCTCCGGGGACGTATCCCATGGAGGTATGCTCTGGCGAGATTGACGGCACCTGGGGACTCGCCTGTGTCCAATCAGGACTGCAGTTTAAAAGGCCCATCAGCGGCAGCTGCATCAGCTGACATTCTTCGTGAACCCTGCAACTGTTGTGTTGAGATTTGAGTTCTGGCAATCGGCACACGCCTGCAG
The DNA here is from genome assembly GCF_900700375.1 of Denticeps clupeoides. Classification (NCBI taxonomy): domain Eukaryota; kingdom Metazoa; phylum Chordata; class Actinopteri; order Clupeiformes; family Denticipitidae; genus Denticeps; species Denticeps clupeoides. Next base: position 23,131,730 of record NC_041707.1, read on the forward strand.
GCTAGTTTAAGTTCTCCCCTTGTTTCCCCTGTTTTTGGCCATCGAGCCGTTTTGGTTTCTGTTTAATAAATCCTTGTTCCCATTATGTTCTGCCTCTGTGCTTCCTTCCCCCGTCAGCTCGCCGACGTGACAATCACACAGTCACCCTGTTAAGCACAGTGTTAAATTCACCTTAGTTAGACTGTCCTAGTTATGGTACCAGGCGACTGTTGCACAAATATACCACTATAACCACATATTCCAGTATCAGTTGTACAATGTCACAGTCTGCTGCTTCTGCTTGTTTCCTCCGAGACACAGAATCAAGTGCACAGACTTCCGGCAGACTCCAGTGAAGAGACCAGCCGATAAATCCTGGTTCCTGACAACTGCTAAACATGAATTTGTGGATGACGGCAAAGGTACGTGAACCACTCAAAGACTTTCAGAAAGGGTGACAAGGTGACCCTAAGAACTGTGAGTGCCAAACTGTCTCAATCGTGCACACATGCAGAAAATCCACTTCCAGGACAGCAGAGACACATGGTATATGTTGCAGGGCATATACCACACAAACTACAGGACTAAAACCTCTGTCTCTGACAGTGTCCCCTCCCACCAGATGCACTGAATGACTTGATTGAACATTGTTCCTACATGTCTCAAGGACACCACGATCATGTACATGCCTAAGAAGTCTTCAGTGTCGTGTCTTAATGACTACCATCCTGTTGTACTTACACCCTTCATGACGAAGTCCTTTGAGAGGCTGGTCATGAAATATATGAAGACCCTGCTGCAACTGTATCTGGGACTTCCTGACTGAGAGACCTCAGTCTGTCCAGATCGAGAACAGCATCTCCAGCACCACCACACAGAGCACTGGGGCTCCTCAAGGCTGTGTGCTCAGTCCAATGATGGACTGCTGACCCATGACTGTGCAGCGATGCACAGCTCCAACCACATCATCAAGTTCGCTGATGACACAACCATGGTGGATATCAGGTGGTAGTAGCCTAGTGGGTAACACACTCGCCTATGAACCAGAAGACTCAAGTTCAAATCTCACTTACTACCATTGTGTCCCTGAGCAAAACATTTAACCCTAAGTTGCTCCAGGTGGACTGTCCTTGTAACTACTAATTGTAAGTTGCTCTAGATAAGGGCGTCTGATAAATTCTGTAAATGTAAATCTCATCAGCAATCATCATGAGTCAGCATACAGAGATGAGGTGCAACAATAGAATGGTGTAAAGTCATTTTTTCTGAACATGGACAAAAGGAAAGAGACAATGGAAGGACCACTCTCCACTGAACATTGACTGATCTTGTGTGGAGATTGTCAAAAACACAAAGTTCCTCTGTGTTTCTAGAGGAGAACCTCTCAGCCAAGAAAGCCCAGCAGCATCTCTACTTCCTGAGGAGCCTGAGGAAAGGCTTACAGCAGAGCATTAGGAATTGGCAATGAGTTTGCAGTTAGCAAAGATGGCCACCAGCATTTTGTGCACTCTGCCGACCTACGGTGCGGTCACTTGCGGGTTACTGAGGCCGGGAGTGGCCATGCACTCCCTGCTGGCACGGAAAACTAGGGGCAACTGTGACAGTGCATTAACCATATCATCCTACTGCAACAAAGTTGTTTTCTGCATTCATTAAACTTACATCAGTGTTCAATTCTTGTGCAAGCTTTTCGCCCAAAGCTATAATGAAAATAATTGTAATGGTACATTTACAACAATAAGTAAAACTAACAAAAAAGTAACAATGTTGTATTAAAGACATGAAAGGTGCGGGACTGAAAACCTAAATTTGTACATCAGATCTTTTGCAACCCGAGCATGACAGTTACCAAAGTGGCCTTAAAGGTTGTGGGTGGTGAAGACCTTGTGTGTGCAGAGTTTACATGGGTTCTTTGGTTTTCTTCTGTCACCCAAAGGAATGCATAATAGGTGAATAGGACTGAGTAGGACTAAGCGGCAATGGAAAGTAAGTAAGGTTTATGAAAAAACTTGAGAACACATTAAATTTGATAAGATTACTGATTATTACAATTTTAATAATGATTGTTACAGTACCATCGCCAGAGGAATACAGTAAACATGCAGTTTTCATATGAAAATAGCATGTCAAATTGGTTCCACATCACAGTAATAATTACACACAGTTTCATGTTTATGTCTCCTTTTTTGCAGTGCCATGTACCTGTGTATGAATCTTACTTTCAGTGAATGAATGTTGACTGAATTTTACTATATGAATTGTGCATACATTTTTGTTTCCCCAAGATCCATTGTTTACTGTAATTGTACATAGGGTACACCGGCTGCAAAAAAAAAGAATGATACAGAAACAAAGAATGACAATGAGACAGAGGTTTCTATTTTCATGTCTAAATAGAAAACGCAGGGAGTGTTTGCTAATGTCATATCAAGTACAATAAACTTTTTACTAGTTATCAAAATACATGGATATTACTAAATTATGGACCTTTTAAACCTGTTCCCATCTTCCCTCTTTCTGTTTTCCTCCAGGTTCCTTGCTCATAAAATCCCATTTAATGTACACCTCCACTATTGAAGCAAACATGGAGAAAGATTATTAGCACATAGAATTCTAATGAATAAACTACTGAGTCTAAGCAAACTCGAGAAGTAGCCACCACAGAGAGGAAACAGTAGCCGTAAACCCATTTCTCCATAGCTCATGTTTAAACCATAACCATTTCATAATAAGTAAAGTAAGCAACATGCTTGACCCCTTTGCTTGTTTTTTCTCATGGAAATGAAAAATCCTGGAAATAGTGAATAGTAGAATTTTCAAGATCATGGAAAAAGTGTTTATATTAAATCATGCAGATTTACATGAAACTCAGTACAAAGAAAATGCTTAGAAATCCTTATAAATCTTTTTAAACGAATCAAACATGGTAATTTGGCAAAGCATTGGCCGTAGTGAAGGCAACAGTAGAGATAAGTGATTCTAAGAGTCACTCTTCATTACTTCATAAAATAAACAGATACACCCATCACTGTATCAGCAGTAATTTAAGTTAGATATGTAACCAGATTTAGATTATTACATTACATTAGTATTCTGTACAGTGTGACGTAATCTTGAATATCGTAATTTTGAGAATGCTTGATCAGAGTTTACAGGAAATGTGCGGGTAGAAGACAATCATCACATACTATGCGTTCAACAGAAAACAAATACTACAAATAAATGAACTCAAATGGAAACATTCACCTTGCAAGATTTTGCAAGCGGTGGGGAGAGTTCTATTTACCCAGCAAACGCCCAGAACACAAATACTTTCAAGCTATGACTCACATAACTTTTCTTAGCATATATAAGCATTGCAGGATCATAAGGTACATTTTGTGTATCCTGTTGGTCACCGGTTTGTGAAGCTGAACAACTAAATCCAGAATCATGTCCCATCTGGAAACAGCAATGGCCATCCTTATGCAGACGTTTGACAAGTATGCAACTGTGGAAGGCAACAAGTGCACCCTGAACAAAGGTGAATTGAAGACAATGATGGAAGCAGAGTTGCCTTCTTTCATGAAGGTAAGATCACAGCCAATTCAGCAGAGCTTTGAAACTCTGGGTTTTGCAATTATTGTGGCTACTTTCTGAAACATTTGGTCTCCAACTATTAACCTTGCTGAACATGAATTTCTCCAAGTTATTATTTTAGGGTTTTAAAGAACTGGATCTGCGTTTTTTGGTTAAACTGAGTAAGAATGGCTCACGGTAGTGAAAATGCTGTGAAACTGAAAACAGCCAAATCAGCTGTCTCTCTTGCTACAGGGTGCTAAGAACCCAGATGAGGTGGATAAGATGATGAAGGCCCTGGACTACAATGGAGATGCAGAGGTAGACTTCAGTGAGTTTGTCGTCTTTGTGGCTGCCATGACATGTGCCTGCCATGACCGCATGCCCAAGAAGTGAGCACCATCCAAAGGGATCAAGCAGGCATACCTTTTTGTTTCAAGAAGAGGTCTATATAGTTTTGTATTTGCCGTAAGTTAGAAAAACTAAATGCATGTGTAAAAATAGAAATGGAAATGTAATACATCTTTTCACCATTAAACATCATTGAATCAGATGTATTAGATTGGTTATCATTCTGTGATATGTCTCACATTTATCAAAGTAAACTTTTGAAATGGGTTTTATTTAAAGACTAAAGACTGTGGTTTCCAGGAGCAAGAACCTAGAAGGTTATCAGCTGGGGTTGCAGGGAGGACATAAGACCTATGGATCTGGCATATTTCATCACATATTACATATTACCTATAAATGGATTTGAAGGAATCCATGGCAGCCGCTTGGCTATTGTCTCAGTGAAACCTGGATACTCTAAGCTTTTTCTCAGATCCACACGTAAGTCTTCCCCACCACATGTTGAATAGTGGTCACTGTTTTTTTTTTTTTATTTGAACATATATTCTAAGTTTTTAGATGAACACTATCTAGACCTTTTAGAACCTTTATATCTTGGATCATGTCACCTCTTAAACTTGGCATACACATACATTGATTGTAGCTTGATTGTACATTGTGCATCATATAGTGTACACAATGTATGAACACCGATTCACCCATCTAAACCAGGTCACGACTGGCAATCAGTCCGTTGTAAGAAAATCAAACTTCGTCCTCACTGCGCATGTGTGAACACAGAACTGAAGTACAAGGCTGGTGGCACAGTGAGTGTTGTGGATTTTTTTTTTTGCGCACCAAATGGCCAAAGCAGTTTTTTTAGCATCACTACTGATGTGGTTGCTTGTGTAATGTATAGGCCCATAGAGTGGACGAACATGAATTATGAGCTTTTTCTTTTTTTTCTTTTTCAGTATTTTTGATTGCGATTTATTCGTACAGTTTGAGCTTTTTCCCCCACGACAGGGAACGACAGTGGCGGGTGTTCATTTTTTCCTCTTTCCACTTCACTCATAAGCACATCTATTTCAGTTTCAGAAATTGTTCTCTTCTTACTTTTCCTCTTTGTTGCCATGATGCCATTTTTTTCAGGTTTACATTGAAGGCTTAAATATGCTTTTTGGCTTTCCTGTGTGTCCTGTTTTACCAGCCACTGTGCCAGGTTTCATTTCGGTTTATTAACCCCATGTTTACTAATGTTGTGCTCTGGTGCCTGCTCCTTCCTCCATGGCCTGACAATATGGCTTCTAACTTTGTAAATAAAAATACATTTTAAGATACAAAACCATCTCACCTTGAGAAAAAGATCCAATATTTTTTACTTACAGTGAAACAACATAAGCTTAGGGAATCACAAAACAAAATCCAAATTATTTTTTGTCTGACTTCAGCCGGTGCTGCAAAAACATCACAATCACGGCCACATCCGAGTTCTACGATTGGAGGGTCTGGTTCGCCTGCCTCCTGATCATCACTCTGGGTATGAGCATCAGGCATATCATCTACCTATATAAGCCTGCCTGATCCGAAGGTCTACAGAGTCATCGTCCAACACCGTTTGGCTAGGTGTGTGCTGTTAAACGGCTAATCATAAATGTCGTGTATGGAGTGTTTGGGTCTCCCCGTGACACAAACACTCAGTAAGCTGAGACCTATCAGGAGGCTCTTGGCCAAAAAGGCAAGGCAGAGGACCTGTGTGAGCAGCGGCCATGGGACTAGACTGGCCGGCTACAAGGAGCCAGAGGTGCCCTGAGCCAGAGACCAGGGACAATCCAGCGCATGGCGTGGTGGCTTATTTCACTTTTTATGCAACCTCCAAATAAACTGTCATTTTCTTTGAACCCTTTGGCATCTGTCCTCCCTTACCCTTCCACGTTCGGTCTGAAAGCAGCTTTAGATTGTCTTCAATGAGCAAAAAACGGTCTGTGTTCAGTCGGTGCTCACCTGACACCACAGACATCTAAAACAGCCATTTTTCTAGCGTTTGTGGTCTGTAACCGCTCCTACATGAGACGAGAACATTAAATGTACCAAACACTACTGCTTTTATGTGATACAAAATTAACTAATAAAGGCTTGGACCAGTCTGCTCGGTTCCTCTGCTTGGTGGAGAGTGGATTTGCAGCAGGACCCGGGCAGATCACTAACTCCGCCCAGAGGATAGTGCTGTGTGCATTTAAAGGGGAACTACCAGTATATACGACTGTTGATCGTGAACTGAACAGCAACAGTTTTTCTGCTCATTGTAGCAAATCAAAGCGTCCACACAGGGGTACAAGACCTTAACTCTTGTAGTCTTTGATAATCGTAATCAAATCAAATCGTGTGACATCGTGGGTTGTCACACAGTGAAGGTTCACACCTCTACTCACAACACATCCACCCTGAATATTTATTTAGACTGTTGTCTGAACTAATGCACCATCAAGTGTGTCCTCTGCATTTAATCCATCATGAGCAATGAGCTGTCATGAACAAATTATCAACTGCTGTGGTAATGATGTTTTGATTATTGAAATAATTGTTTCTGAAATTATGAAGTACGGAAAATATTGGGAAATTAAAAATGAATTGGTGTGAGCATAGATTTCATTTAATTTAGTCCTTTCTGCTTCAGAAGTACATAAAAACATGTCCTTTTCGCACCAAAACAACTGTAACTGAGACTTGAACTCCACTGAAACTCTGAAAGTGTTCGGTGGTATCTGGCACCAAGATGTCAGTAGCAGATCCTTTAAGTCCATTGCAAATTGGTGGATCTGACTTGCTTTCTAGCATGTTCCAAAGACACTGGAGAGAGATCTGGAGGATTTGGAAGACAAGTGAACATCTCAAATTTGTCAAACCATTCTTATACCATTTTATGAAGAATTATCACCCTTAAAGAGGGCACTGCAATAAAGGAAATCCAGAAAATCGTTTTTTCAAAAGTAATCCACTAGGATTTTGGATAACGGATTGGATCAAATCTTGAAAATGTTTTTTTCAAAAGAAAAAACGGATTACATAATTGGATTAGATCACGTAATCCAAACTTGATTTTGATCCGGATCAATATATTCATATATATACTCATTACAATCGAAAATATTATGGTTTTTAGAATATTTATTAGTGATGCATGCAATGATTACAGAATAACCAAAAAATGCTAATAATGGCAATCACTGATTTTTGAAATCCAAAACAAATCCAAATCAATAATGTCTAATTATTGTGTCCCTTGTTGCACGTCCTGTTTGCTCAGGGTTGGTCAGGGTCTCCAAGGGGCTCAGGTGCATCATTGTCTGCACAGAGAGGGACATTGCGCTTAGTAGCGATGTTGTGCAGGACAATACAGGCAAGGGTTATGTTGCATGCTTTCTGTGGTTCCGCTCTCAGGTAGTTAAGTCATGCAAAGCGCCTCTTAAGAACTCCATTTAAATGCTCAATTACACATTTTGCTCTGCAATGAGCAGTGTTGAAGCATGCCTGCGCCGGTGTATTTGCTGTTAGAAAAGGAGTCATCAGCCATGCTAGGAGTGGGTAGGTAGTGCCTCCTAATATTATGTCATCCAGTCGGTTGGTTTGGAGGTCTCTATTTTGAGCGCTCTCCCTCAGGATGCGTGCATCATGGACAAACCCAGGCCACTTGACAACGCAGTTGGTGATGATGAGGTCAGCATCACACACATCACACACATGTGCTTGTATATGAACATGTGTGCAGTCGATTGCTCCAATAGTATTGGGCATATTCCCCAAAAGCAAAAAGCTGCGCTTGGCCTGGGCAATCTGGTTGTCCTTTGGAAAAGAAACAAATTCATTGACCAGTGCGATTGATAAATCTCTCACCACATCACACACAGCTGATTTCACCACTCCCATATAGTCACCAACAACTTGATAGAAAGTCCCACATGCATAAAATCGGAGAGCAATGAGGATCTGGTCTTCCACAGACAGACCGTGACTCCTTTAGGTTCTGTGTTGAAGTTTTGGCCTGAGACGTTTCCATACTCTATATCAGCCTTCATAAAGCGAAACCGGACATACAGCTCCTCAGTGGTGTATTGCTCCAGTGGCCTGGTACGTTCAACATACACCCTTTGACAGTATCCTCGCCTGGTAAAGTGGTGGTGGTGGCGGTGGACAACACCTGCCATTTCACTGTCTCTCTGTGAATCCTCTGAGAAAGGCTGATTTATATGGCTGTTTAATTGGCTGTTTAAACACACCTATTACAGCTGATTAGTTTTGGCTTGTGTTCAATTGTGGCAATTGGACCCCAGGCCTATAAATGATGAACAATGTTCACTATAGTAAAGCAACGGAACCATGGACTCAAGAAGCTGTAACTTCACTGCTTCTGAAACCAATGCACTACTAGAGGGTGTTCGGTGCCATTATGGAACAATAGTGGGAAGTTTTAATTCTGCTAAGGAACAGGCAACAAGCCCTTTTAGAGGGGAGATTACACAGATGTGGTCCTCGACATCATTGGAGGTGAGAAGTCGCAAGCTCTCCATGGTATTCAAGGTGTTGTAGAGGATGGCGAGCCTTGGATTGAGGAGGAGGAGGAGAATCTGTCAGTTCCTCCTTAGGCTGATCCAGAGAGCATATTTATATTGAATCTCAGCCTGTTCCTGAGGAAGAAGCTGGATCCTCATTGGTTGAGCCAGTGGTAGTTGCCACAGGATCTCAAAGTAAAGGCTTGAAGCGCCCTTCATCAAACAAAGATGATGATGATTACAAAGCACTTCTGCAAAAAGAGACTGAAAGGGCAGAAGCACAGCTTCGTCTGGCAGAGGAACAACTGACTCTGACCAAACTGCAGCAAACCATGACCAGACTTGAGATCTGCCTTCTAAAGGCTACGCTAAGACAAGCTGGTCTCTCCACATCAGATGAGGAAGTCTGAAATTATTGTGGAGTATTTGACATTAAGTCTTTTTTTTATTCAATACATCTATATTTTAAACTTGTTATAAATATCCTCAATGTACAGTGTTTGTGTTGTAGGTCTCAGATGAGTGGACTGCTGGAAGAGGATGGGGTGGGGTTTCCATTTCAAATAAAAATAAACTTATATTGACCCCACACTGGCTATTCTCCTTGTTGTTCTTTACATATCTATAGTTCTACATCGTGATTTCCTATCCTGTTTGAGCACTGGTTATCCAGATTTGGTGATCCTGAAAAGTTCCTATCCGGATCAGATTGATCCAATCCAATGTTGCTTTGAAAAACTGGCTCAAAAGTAAAATGGATTACAAGATCACGGATCGCAAAAAAAAGGATTGCTAAATCCGGATCAATTTTATCCGGATTAAACCTTTTGAAAAACCGGGCCCGGGGTGTGAGCATCAGACACTCGTGTAATTAAGCTGGAACACCCATCAAGTGTGGGGATGGAAGTACAACCCAGAATTAATATGTGGCTTTTACAATTCCATTATACCCCAGTGCAACTGGGATATCTGATAATCTGAATAAATATTGCAGCTATGAAACTACTTTGCCATCTTGTGGCCAGTAGTATAACAAAATGTGGCATTTAGTTTAATTTATATCACGTTGGTACACTTTTGGATGTTTGACAGCCTCTCCACTTTAAACAAATCAAGTTTCGTGTCACTGAAGAACCCACAATGTCACATTGTGAATTTTAATTCATATACATGCTATGATGGGTTGATATAAACTCCCCACAGAAATAAAGCAGCCGCCTTGTGCTTTCATTTCTAAATTCAAAGAATGTGTTTTGTTTCTAATATAAAATTATTTGATTCACACTTTCCCCCAGTTATGAAAAAATCACTAGAATATATAGAACATTAAATTTCGGTGTATAATAAAAGGTTATTTAATATTGATCTCCAATGTCTTTTCGTATAGAGTCATTATTTTAAAAATTCAATGTATTAATCCTGGGACTATACGTGTTTCCACCCGAAGTGCGATTGCCGTTCCTTACAATGGACGTGAGTATGAAATTATCTGTTTTTTTCCGACAGCGGTTATGTTTGCACCATTGATTTCCCAACTGATGCGCTAAGCGTACAAACGTAAGTCCCAACATTCAGGTTTACACTCAGGGTACATAAAGTATAAATGTTGAAGACATTCAGCAACCAAGCAGAAGCTAAATGTGTGTCAAACATCCACGAGACAGGGGGTTCAGATCAGATTCGCGAATGAGGGCTCTTTCCGTAGCACGTACTACTTTGCCTTCTGATGCAATCATCGGCGGAGGAATCCTTCTAGTAGTAGGTCGACGCCATTTGTCCTGTTGCCTGGAAACGAGCAGGCGGGAGGCGCGCAGAACTACGTGAGCGTGAAACTGGGCGCCTGGTGAATCCATGCCGGCTCAAACAGGAAGCGCGGTCTCATGGAGGGAACCGTTTCGTTGTAGAACCCGAATGTCGTCAGATGCCTGCAGTCGGGTTCATTAAGAGCAGCAGCTGCTTGGTTCGCTGCTGTGCGTAACGCTACTGCGGCGGATTCATGAGCCTGAGCTCGTAAGAGCAGCGGGAGAGAACTCGCCGCTCCTCCTCCTCCTTACTACACAGAGATACGGCAGGTACGTAGGTCGATGACAATTATTTGTCATTTTTGCGTGTATTACTGGGACCTAATATATTTGCCTTCAAGATGGTTTTGGTGACTGGACTGTGTTAATGGAAAATGTTCTGTCAAGTGGCTAACCAGGACCCGGCTCAGTGAGACACTCCTCCTCCTCACACTTCATAACAACCGGAGTAGCAAGGCGGCTAGTTAGCTGCAAGCATCGGTGTAAACAGTTTTTATTCCAATAAATGTTTTTTTGTCTATTCTGTAAACGACTACTTCCTCCGACGATTCCTTTTCTGCCCTTGTTGCGATTCGTTGATTGGCCGAGGGGAAAAAAGAATAACAATCGATTTCGATTAGCAAGCTTTAGCTAAAGCTAACCGAGCTAATGGTGTTTTGGTAGCTGATGGCGTAAAATGGGGAACCCGACTCAGGCGCTGATTCCACCATCAGATCGACGGTCGCTGCTGTGGTCTGAGTTTTATTCATTCGCCATGAACAGTCAGATAATCTGTTTGGTGTGGTTAATCTGTGGGATACGTGGGAAGGAATTTTTGTAAAGTGACGACAAATGTCAGGACAGGGGCCGTGACATTCAACTACCCTAATGAGACTGACAGCTACCTGCCGTCACACTGCTGTTTCACACAAATATCGCGCCTCAGGCAGTCACCCACAAAGAAAGTGGAACTGATCGTATAATATCTGTATGTTTTGCAGTTATGGTCGAACCTCGTTTGGTTAGCCGTCAACTTGCTACCAACAACACAGCGAGCGTTTTTGCCATCACTTGCTGGGCAGCCAGTCAGTCAAATATTTACGAACGCTTCTTTGCTGCTTGCTCCGACATCCCCCTAATGTTTCTGAAGAGGTACAGGTGGAGGATTTAAACTTTATCGGGGTGGATGAACAGTGCTTCTCCGGTCATATTAGCTGTTTGGCTTGTGCGTCCTGTCTGTGACAGCTAGCATGATGGGCTAGCTTCGGACAGCGTGTGTGTGTGTGTGTGTGTGTGTGTGTGTGTGTGTGTGTGTGTGTGTGTGTGTGTGTGTGTGCCGAATAGAATGCCGAACGGAATGTTTAATTCAGTGAAACGTTATCACTTTCTGTTTTAGCCAACTTGTCGAGCTAGCAAGTTTAGTGGTAAGTGCTGTGCATCTACATTTTATGAAAAACTAATACGGGTTTTATAAAAAGTGGCAGAGTGGCCATACTCCTGTCTAGAAATATTGATTTGTGGTTATCGTAAACTATATGATTTTGATTATGAAATGTCAAAAACAAGCGAGGTCGCTAATTAGCTCTTCTCGTTCATTCGATTTTCACGTTTCACTTTATTTGCTAACCTTGTTCCTCACAAAAACGTAATGGCAAAGCTGACGTTTGCATGCGATGTATGGAATTTTCGCATTACGTCCACGTCTTGGTTTCACGCAGATCCGAGAATAAAACACCGCGAATGTTGCGAAGTGACAGCGCAAAGCTCATTATCTTTTCCAGCATGAAGCCTTTTAAGGGCTGCCTACGACATGACCGCGTTGTTGAGTGACGGACAAGCTGAGCAATGGTAGCCGCGCCGCGTCCATTTGCGCTAAATCCAGAGTCGGGCTCTAAAAGCGGCCCATTGGAGAGCGAGGCATGTGACTGTGGCGACGCGCCGAACATCTCGCGGCCATTGTGATGCACGCAGTGACGTCGTTTCTTACATATTTTGTGACTGGAGATATTTCATGAATGGGAACCATTTAAAGCGGAATTAACCTCAGTTGACTCTAATAATCTTTTCAATCGGGGGAAGAAAAAACAACTTTTCTATGATTTGCAAATTTCCCTGTGTGTATCTCCATTTTATATCCAGTAAAACCTAAGATCCTATCATAAGAGGCAAAACTAGTAGTTAATCATAATGACTAATATTATGTTATTATATGATTGTTCAAGAACGTAAAAGGATCATTATAAAAAAAAGGTTAATAATAAACAAATTGGTTATCGTCGTGTTGTGCAAAGGCTGATGCAGATGTTCAGGAGGATTGACATTCCTAGACTCTTTTTGTTTTTCATGTTTTGTGGCTTTACTATAGCACTGCACGTTTTACCTAATCAAGAAAGAATGCATTACGCAATTTGTCTCGTATTCAAGGTCATTACAAATGTGCCAGCCTAAAGAGTGTCTGTGCAAGATAAGTGTTGTGTACTGAAATCACTATTTCCAACAATTTTATTTTACTTTACACAATTTCCTTTGTATTTCACCAGATCTAAAGGTCTTACCTTCCAATTAATACCTAATAAAATACCTAATAAAATGGATATGAAATCACTTGCCTCAACCTAGTTATTTTTGAGTTAATCTAGAAACAGATTAGGTAGAATGTGGAAGAAGATGAATAGTCTGACCTTGGTGGTGTCCGGGATGTTGAGGTGTCCTGCTGTGCATACTGCACAGCCTGTCAACTTTTTGTCCTGCATCCTACTGGTCGATGACAGACTGATGTGCAGAAAATGTGTTGGTGGCACCACAACAATGCAACATTTTAGGGTCAAACTGGTATTCTGTGGAATAATGCAAAGTTTAGGTGATCAATCTTAGGTGCTAGGCTGTATATGGAGCGCTGAACTACAAGTTACCTCACATAGAGCTAGTGCTACCTGACATGCTACACCATTTACATTAATCTGCAAAATCGGTCTAATGTACGTTTCTTTTTTTTTCCCCCAGGTTGTGCTGGTGGAGCAGGACCTGTCCACTATGGACTCCTTAGACTAAAAACCATCCCCTTCCTCCATTTATATGCACCAGGCAGAGACCGCTGCAATGCCAGTAGACTAGCTTTCCACTTTGCTCATAGCAAAAAAACGAAACAAAACTAAACAAGTCTCCATGTAGTCTCTTCCCCCCCCCCTCCTGCTGGAGTGAAGCTCCCCCCCCCCCCCAACCCCATCCCTCTACCCACCCTTTCCTTAAAGGTCTAGCTTTGACCTGCTCTGCACCCACACCCCCATTGCTGGCACCTGTCCTCAGGCCCCTCCATTTTAGTATGGCCACTACTTAGTCTAATGCGTCCTATGAGCGGCGAGTTAGACAGTCCTGCCCCTCCCAAAAGTGTGTCTAGACCCCTGCCATCCCGTACTCACTCACGGCCTTGCTCAGAGATGTCCCTGCTGCAGTCACTGGGTCCTGTGCAAAGCTGGCTTGGCCAGGAGCTGGAAAAGTGTGGGATAGACGCCATGATTTATACCCGCTATGTCCTCAGCCTGCTTCTGCACGACAGCTATGACTATGACCTACAGGACCAGGTATCCTATTGGTTTTTGTCTGTCTTTAAAATACATGCCTGTCAAGCAAATAGGATCTTTGCTACAGTTATGAAATCTTCATAGATGCAATTAAAGAGTTACATCTTGGTTTCATTAAAAATAATCACAATTTAAGACAGTAATATTGACCAGTTTGTAAATTGGCTTTATATATAGTCCAACTGGATTACTAGATAAACCTTGATTTAATCCAGGTCAACATTTAATCCTTATCAGTGCAACCAGTGTCAGTAGGCTTTAACCACGGTTTCTTGAGACATTTAGAGCACAGTAGAAAGTGGTGAAATCGAAATATGGCATACTCTACACTCACTCATATTCACTCCATGCAATAAGGACTGCCTTCTGTGCTTATTTATTGCAGTAGATCTCATAGGAATAAAAAATAGAAACTAATAAAAAAAACTCCTCAGCTATTGAGGGAAATGGAATATAAAAATTCTGTGAAGGTTCCCTACTATTACATGAGTGTACAAATTGATAATGCTAATGGTAATCCACTGAACTATGTGCTTTCTGACTTGGGTAGTCCACTGTCGTAAGTGTGTGTGGCAGTCCAGTTGTTACTTGTTTTTTTTTTTTTTTTTTTTATATATATATCTAATGAAATGTTGGCTCGTATAATTATGTTCTCAACTTTTTATAAAGTAGATTCAGTGCATACCGTTTAGAATATGTATGATTGCATTGAAATATATTATGAAGATGTGATTGACCAGTCAAATGCTGTTTGGGCAAATAATTTTTAATGACCCTTGTTAAAACAAGCCTGTTCTTGCCAAAACAATGTCAACATGCACGCTAAGAACATGTTGAACAATTTTCTGTTGGTCGTTTGGCAGAATTGGTCCACTTCACTCAAAGTGCATGCATTTTGTGAGATGGACAGTCTTCCATTAATCTGATCTGCTGTCTGAAACGGATTTCCACAATAGTGTATGGTTATGTTCTAGAATTGGCCATTAATACCTTTTGGACGGAGCCCTGAGACCTTTCACATAAAATTATTACATGTTAATTACTCTGCATTTATGTTCCATGCACTTTTTCTTTTTTCTTAAGGAGAATGACATCTTCTTGGGTTGGGAAAAGGGAGCTGGGAAGAAGTGGGCAAAGAGCCGACGGAAGGGAGGGACGGACGTAAGTCTAGAAGAGATGAAGAAACAAGCTGCTGTTCAATGCCTGCGTTCTGCGTCTGATGAAGTAAGATATCACCTGCATTCTTGGAAAACATTGAATATTTGAATATGGATATGAATGCTGCAGTAACATACTATCAGATTACATTTTGATAAATTATTTGAGTGATTACTCTTAATTGTTATCACTAATGATAAGACACAAACTGCTAATTTTTTTGTGGATCTGTTTTAACACTGTACAAATAAAATATATACATTTGGAGATTGTGACATTTCACAATAATACAAGTTAAAAAAAATCTTATCTTGTTTAGCTTTTTTTTAAGATTGGAGAGTTGCCTTTTCTTAAGGGACATTTTTACTTCTTCAGGGGGCCATTGTGTGAAATACATATGCACTTATTAGAGCACTCTGCCTATAAACTGACTGGCATTCAAGAGCAAGAGTATTCACAACATTTCTTTTAATCAGACAGCATAGAAAAGCACTTTACTCTCTTTACTCGGAAATTGAGTGTCAGGCATGTGGGTTCATTTAGATGGATTGTGTTTCCTAAAATGCATAATGGCTTTTTTCATCTGCTTTTCATGATAAAAAAAATCTATAACTCTCAATTCAAAAATGAATAGCAAGAGACACCAAAAAGTGCAAATCAGTGTCCAGTTAAGAGAGTAGTTCCAGGCTTGTAGGAACTATAGGACTTTCACATTGAAAGTCAACAAGAGAATTGCATTTAGATCTGGTCCTGTTCTAATTACACATGCAAAGAATTTACTTTCTGAACAGTTAAGATTTGAATTAAAAGATAAAGGTACATCAGAGTAATACATTAATCTGTTACTGACCCTCTGTTTTCCTTCTCTTGCTGTTAGAACTCTGAAATTGAGAGCCTTGTTGAAGAGCTTTGCTCCAGACTCAAGGATCTCCAGAACAAACAGAAAGGTTGCTTATGTTTTAATTGATTCATGGCACAATTCTAAGTACTCAAAGATTGGCAGACTTTGTAATGTATGGTTTTTGTGTGGCCTTTCAGAAAAGGAGAAGCAAATTAACAAGAAATGTGATGGATCGCAGTCACCTGAATTGACTGAATCCCCCTCCTCTAAAGACCAGGTGGAAATGTAAGTCACATAACAAGCAGAATAACTAGAGATTTATTGTTTGTTTTTTTTCACGGCTGAAGTAGGTATAATTATTACTACTTAATGCCCAATAACCGATATGATTTTACAACAATAAATAAATAAAAACTTTATATATCAGCTTAGGGACCCAATGGTAGTAAGTGCCGTTTGAACCTGTGACTTTAGGGTCATCCGGTTCTTAGGCAAGTGTGTTACCCATAAGGCTACTGGCACCCTGTTTCCCTTAGCTGAAACACGTACATTTACGGCATTTATTAACGTGACTATAGCCAGTCAGATATTTCTGGCAGGGCATTAAATGTACCAGGGCATTGAGCTGAAAGACTACAGAGGAAAAGATGGCAGCAGAGATGCAATAGCATACCTAATTGCTTAAAATTAGTGATTGCTAAAATAAAATACAGATAATCGACAAAATGGCTAATATATTCCTAATAATAACAGTGAAGGTATTATTAAGATAGATGTTTATTAAACAAAGTTTATTTTTTTTATATGCCAGTTTCAGAGGGTAATTTAATCTAAATTTGTTCAAATCCATTGGTCTGTAGGTACTATGAAGCATTTCCACCCCTGTCTGAGAAACCTGTTTGTCTTCAAGAGATAATGACGGTGTGGAACAAGGCTAAAGCATGCACTTATTCAAGCTCATCCTCTTCAGCTGCTCCACAAACTAGCACTGACACCTCCTCCCCTAAAGACTACAACAGCGATGGAGAGGCTGCAAAGGAAAGAGACTCTGAGGCTTGCAACACCAGTATGGTTGCATCCACCGAAAGGGCTCAACCAAAGTGCAGCAGAAAAGAGAAGGAGAACCGCTTTCATGGAGCCATTAGGTTATCTGAAGACCGAGGTAATAACAGCACCAAGAAGCAGGCCCGGCATAGGTCAGAGGGGAAGTTTCGTCCCCGCTCCTGGTCCTCTGGCTCGAGCGAAGCTGGTTCAAGCTCAAGTAGCAATCAGGGAGATACGAAGTCATCAAGGAGCAAGACTATTTCCATAAGGCATAAGTCCCGTGAAACAGGAATAAGTCGGAGCAAGAAGGGGCGCAACAATGGGCAAGTAAAACTCTCTCTTAAAGTGATCAACAAGGAGGAGCGTAAAAGTGCTGGGGGGAGCAGCATCAGTGCAACTGGATGCCCTGCAAAATATCAGTCACCGCTCTACACAAAAAAGGGCAAGAGGCCTCTGAAAGAGATTCGGAAAGACCCCGAGTCTTGCTGTGAGGGGAGAAACAAAAAAGAGTACATGGAAGAGCCACTTTGGTACACTGAGCCCATCACAGAGTATTTTGTTCCTTTCGGCAGCAGGAGTAAGCTTGAGACAGAATATAGAAACAAGCCAGACTCTCCAGATGGGTCAACTGCATCCACTGTAATGGATAGGCTTGCAGAGAGAATGCAAGGAATTTGCATTGGTAATGCTAATGTACAGAGGGCATACCTTGCAGCTGGCACTTTTGTGGATGGACACTTTGTAGAAGTGTCCGGTGAAGCTGATGAAGAGGCTGCTGAATTCAATGGGATCTCAGTTTGCCCTCCACCTGAGGATAGTCAGGATTTAGATGACGAGCATCTGTCTGAATTTACTCACTTCTATGAAGTTGATATTTATCAATCCATATTGGATCCTAGTGCCTCAGAGTCCATACAAGAGAGTCGAATTTTGAATATGATTAGACAGAAAAGCATAGAGCAAAGAGGGGTGGAGGCAGAATGTTGTTTAGTGTTAGACGGCCTTGAGCTGCAAGGGGAGAGTGCAATAAGGGCAGATTCATTGGGAGCTTCAGGAGCAGATGGATCAATTGTGCAAGATCTGGAAAATATAGTGTGGGAATGCTATTCTTTGTCCAGTTCAGACGATATAGATGGTGAAAGCTTTGTGGGAGAGTCCCCAGTTCAACTTTCCCCCATGTTCGATAGCACAGCTCTTACTGTTTGTGGGCTGTCTGAGGACCTTCTACAACACCATATACCAGAAACCAGTGGTGATGCACCTGATTTGAGCTCTTGTTGCTTCTCTCTATTTGAGCTGCAGTATGATAGCCCCACCTGTTCTTTTCCATGTGACTCACTTGCCAGTGCTCATGAAAACACCACCAATACCACAACAGATTCAAGTGGCTGTCTAGAATCCCTGGGTAACAACAAACAATCTCGTTTGCTAATATGGACCAAAAATAGTGCCTTTGATGAAACTGGACACTGTTCTAATCTTTCGACACGAACCTGCAGCCCTTGGTCTCACTCAGAAGAAACACGTTCAGATAATGAGCAGGTCAATACTCAGTCAGAGGAATCCACTCATTTTGGCAGTGAAGAGATTACGTGCATCATACCTCCCATTCCAGCATCTTATTTAAAGGGGGAGATCCTTGACTTCTTACCAGATAACGCGGGACATCAGGCAGAAGAGACTAGTGTGCATACAATTTCTAAACCGTCCTTTAAAAAGAAGTCCAAACTTGAGTCAATCTGTGGGATACCATTAGAACAAGATGACAGCCAGCAATACAGCACTGGTATTTTTTTGGACAAAGCAAAACAAAATAAAGACTACAGCTCAGGGATAATAAAGGACATTTGGACTCCAATTGGACCGACCGATCCCTTAGGAGGAGAAGAGAAGCCTCACAGTGAGGGACTTTTCTTAGAGGAGCCAAGCAGCTACTGCTGTAGTTGTCTCAGTATGGAGCCAAAAAGCGATTCCCTTGCGCAAGGTCCTCAGAAGAAGGCAGTGCAGCGCTCAGAGTATCACCTGTGGGAGGGTGAAAAAGATGAACAAGGTCTGGGCAAGAGCAAGCCCTGTAAATTGGATGGTGGGGATTATACAACACCATCCAAGCCATGGGACATGAATTCCAAAAAAGATGGCACATCTTTCATCCTTGGTGGAGTATACGGGGAGCTCAAATCCTTTGAGAGTGATGGCGACTGGGCAGTTGTTCCACCTACTGACGCTCGTGGTCTACTGCAGTGTGCTGCCACTGCTACAGCCTCGGACGTAGTGACCATTGCAGGCACTGATGTGTTCATGAACACAGGCAGCTTTTCCCCTGGCCATAAGCCCCTCTGGAGGCCTCTGGTATCATTTGGCCAGAGTGAGCAGACAGTGAAAGCAAGGGGGGACTCATTCAATAAGGGATTTTCTTTTATCTTCCATGAAGATTTACTTGGAAATTGTGGTGGTTTCCACAATGAGGAGCCGGGCATAGATTATCCATTCTCATCCTTGGACTTGAGCAATCCATTCTCTCAAGTGCTCCATGTGGAGTGCTCCTTTGAGCCTGAGGATATGGCCTCGTTCAGCCCAGGATTCAAGCCTAAATCCATTTTGTATTCAGACTCAGAGAATGAAACCTTCCACCCACGGATATATGGCATTAACCGGACCCAATACCGGGCCATTCGCATATCCCCGAGGACTCACTTCAGACCAATCTCCACTTCAGAGCTGTCTCCGGCTGGAGGTAGTGAGTCCGATGTTGAGTCAGAAAAAGAGGAGCTGAGTCTTCCTGTCTTGGTCCAGGCTGATGTCTTTGATGACCCTCAGGCCGACCTAAAACCCCTGGAGGAAGATGCAGAATGTGAGGGACCCTATTATGGGAAGTCAGAATTAGAGTCTGGTAAATTTTTACCCAGACTAAAGAAATCCGGCATGGAGAAGAGTGCCCAGACTTCTCTCGATTCACAGGAAGGATCTAGCACTCTTTTGCCGATGGCTGAACAGGACATTTGCCTAGACTGCGAAATTGTGGCACAGGCCACCGCATCAGCAGCAGGTACAGTTGAGGAGATCCCATCTATTGAAAAAACTCAAAAGGAAGACCCCTGCAGAGAAGCCTGTGTGTGTGCAGCCGATACTCTGATTCCAGAGAAATATGGGACTACTTTAAATTTTGTGAACAACTTGCAGGAGGTAAGAATTGAATTGTGGCAAGAATAATTTAATTAGCCAGAACAAGATGAAGAATAAGCTATAAATGTTGATAATATAAATGTAAAAGTATATTAACAGGTCTCAAATTATCATCCTTTAATTTACTAACAATTCCATTTGATTTTTTTTTTTTCTTTTCATCTTAGTTTCCTCTGTTGAATATTAGTGATCAACAGAGACATAGCTCTCAGCAAGATGAGTGTTGGTGGCAGAGCACTCTCTGTTCCCCGGTGTTTTCTGGATCTCAATGCACAGGTAATTATATTGTACCATTTGCATCATGTGCACTGAACTATGGCTTCCTAATGGTCAGAAATGCTGTTTGTGACATTTGCGCTGTGGGTAGCGATGGATGACAAAACGACACAGATAATTATTGCAAAATAGCTTTTTCTCAATAGGAAAAAAAAATAGATGAATCTTTGAGACAGGAACCCAGAGCAGACCAATTTTGCGCTCAGCCTTAAGACAGGCAGTGGTTCAACTGGCATAAAAAAAAAATATGATCTGTGATGTTTTAACTTGCCAAACACTATAAACTGGTATCCATCCATCCATCCATCCATATATGAATGGTTTTTTATATATATATATATATATACATACATACATACACACACACACACACACACACACACATATATATATATATATATATATATATATATATATATATATATATATATGGTTCTGAATATAATGTGTAATTATATTCAGAATTCACTTGTTACCGACATTGCATCATAATGCAATGGAGCTTTAATTGTGTGTGTGTGTGTATATATACATGCTCCTAACTGTTTGGACCTTTCTTTGTTTATTTAGGGAGCAGCAATATGTGACTAGTTGAGCTTATTGTGGAGAACTTCTGGAGCCGAAGGACAAGGACTTCAGTGGAACACTTCTTTATTTTGTGGCAGCATTACTGCTGTCACCTCCACAACCACATTCTGTTTGCTCTTGAGTACAATTTACTAACTTTGTGTAATCTACAAAAACATAAAAGGAAATGTACTTGGGTAAAATTGTTAAATGTGTCTTCTGATGTTATCTGGAGGCATTCAATTTAGATTTAAGTAAAAAAAAAAAAAAAAATTTTTTTTTTTTTTTCTTCATTTAATAATTAGTTTTCTTTAGGTTGGGGAGGGGTCACAGTTAGTCATAAGGGACAGTCTTATTTTCCTTCATACATCTGACCCTCCCAGGGTTGTCCTTCCCATCAACCACAAAATCTTTTTGGCTTTTGAAATAGGTTACTGATAGCTGTCTGAATGAATGTGCATGTGCATATCTAGCCTTTATAAATAGTGTGACTGCTACTGATTTCAGGATCTTAATATAAGTTTTGCTCCTTAGCAGACTGGTTGAGAACACCATGGTTTTGCTTCTGGTATCCTCCTTTTTCCTTTGGATTCATGTAGTTGAGCATGGCAAGACTGGAGGATTAATTTCATTCAATAGAAGTCCAACAAAAGTCATGCAGGAGTAAGAGAATGTATGTCAGTTCAGGGTTAAGAACTAGTGCTATTTTTTTTTTTTTTTTTTTTTAAATACATTTAATCCAAAGTTCTGAAGATCATTTTTAATACTCCAAAATGTTGTTTCCTCTAGCAGAGTGGAAATGTTATTTTGAATTTGAAAATGTTACAGCACTCTACAGTTTAAAAAGAATAAAAACAAAATCGGGGGCAGGGAGGCTAAAAGTTATAAGCCAGCTTTAGTGGGAAGTTTTTTTTTTTTGCTTTTGTTTTTTTTTGTTTTTTTTTTCCCCCCCAATGATTTTTGCCCTCCACAATGCTGACTGGTTGGTGCTATAAACATTGACAACCTCTATAGCAGTTGCAGTTCTACATTGTGGCTGTGAGTTTGTAGATCCTGTAGATATGTTTGTCATTTCAAGTTCTAAGGATCGGTTAATACTGAGTATCTTCCAAAAGTTGTGTGTGAATGCTGATGGTGTTATCCTGTATAAGGTTTGAGTTTTATTTTTGACATAATTTAGTAATATTTTTAAACTGCATATGTTTTCTGGTACTTTACACTACATAACAAACCAGAGTCTAGCCCTAGGTTAACGTGCTCATCAGCATTAAAGCAAGTGGGAAATAATGATAAAAATACAGACCATGCAAAGTAAATTTCATCCAACAGAAGGGGCGTCAATAAATCCTTGCCGTAGATGTAAATGTTCATTAGTTTTGTGTGTGATGTTGAGTGGTTAATGCATACACATGCATACATGCATTGTACATTTGTGTACAAGTATTTCTCTCCATTGAATTACACACTGGTCTCAGATGCTGAAACATACTCGATCAGATTAAAGATTTCTGTTCAATCCAGTTGTATGTAAAGAAATCTAGTTTAAAATACTGTCAGTTGGTGCTGATTTGTAGCCATTTCCTGTTGCCTCTAAATTGATTTATTTAATTTTGTTTTAATTATCCAAAAATGCTTTTGGTTTTGTAGTTTGACAGTAGGCAACACTGAGATGTACTACACATCTGAAATCCTCCTCCCTCCAAACTTTCTGTGCTTCCAGTCACCTGGTCTTGTTTTAAAAGTTAATACCTGGAATAAATATTCTGGCATGGGGATTTGAGTAACAGGACCGAGAGCACCTTGTGTAATCTCTCTTTCTCTGTCTCTCTTTTTTTATATATATATATATATATATATATATATATATATATATATATATATAAAAAACAGGCAGCAATTGCAATCCATCTGTTCTTCCTGTTCCATCAGCATCTTCTGTGTTGAATGACTGTGTGACAACCTCAGCTCATCCATAGACAATTCACTTAATTTAAATATTGAGCTATTTAGCAATGATTCTATGTTCAGTAAAGTAGTAACTCCAGATTACTTTAGTAAATGAATGCTTTTTGAGTGAAGGAAGCGAGGCAAGCAGTAGCAGTCCATTCGTACCTCAAGCATTACTAAAGAGGTCAAATTAATATAAAACACGTTAGATTTGATTTATTCCGTGTTCAATTATTGTTTTAATAAAACATGCTTCCTGAAGAAATTCATGGCACTTGAGCTCTCTTGGTTCTCATTTGATTTGGTTTCGAATAAGGAGACAAACAAATTAAAAAGGTTTTGCTGCAGTTCCTCAAGTTCCGCATTTTTATTATTGTTGTTGTTTTCTTTGAACCACCAGTTTTAAAAAAAAGAGACTACACCTTCCACTAAAAAATGAGTTTGATTCCTGTCCGGCCATTCCCTTTCAGTGACGAGCTCTTATTCATCTTTATGTGATTAGACCTTTGCCCACATCTCTCCGATGGGTCACTTGCACCAGCCTTTCCAACCATCCTAAGTGGCTGTATTGTTTTTAAGTTACTGTACGTCCCAAAACAACCTTTTTTTGTTATTTGTTTCATTGTGGAGTTCATGAACATCTAATAAAGAATTTAAACGAATCCAACATTCTGTTTCTACGAGTTCTCTGTAGCGCTTCATCACGCGACACGGATAAAGGCCAGGTCACTAATGCCCACGTTTCTATTCACGTGTCGATGCGCACACCTAGTAAAATATGATGGCTGTTCAAATTATGACTGTTTATTACTAATAAGCCCGCCCGGCCGTAACCTGCACAAACGCCTGGAAGATTTCCGTTTAAAAGCCAATAAGAATGGAACTTATTTGATGACCGTCCAGCGACAGTAAGGGCAGCTCGCGACTCAGACGGAGCTTCCCAGGTAAGGTCGTGGTCGTGGTCGTGGCCGTGTCCGTGGGCGACAGGTGAGGCCGCTGCCCCCCTCCTCGCCTCTGACTCGGTGAGTTTGTTTTAAAATGGCGGCGGAGGCACCGGAACAGGTACAGTGGCCCGGAGTTGCAACAGATTAACAGCCGCGCGGAGAAACGCTCCGGGAAGGCGCCGCGCGTTTGCTCGTAACCTCGTCCCGACTCCGCGGTCACCTGGAGCCCGACAACTTTTCTGCGTTCCGTGCGCGCGTCTTTTCCTCGTTTGTGCGCGGAAGAGACGTGAGGGCTGCGCGTCACTTTCAGTTTTTCGGCGTAGCTGCACCGCGTGTAAACTTTGCCGAACCGCCACTGCCTCTGCTGTATATAAAGATGCTCGGGCACCGTGGACGGCCGCGCCGGCTCGAGGCGTCGACGCCGGGAGGGCATCTTCCCAGCGGCGCACGGCGGGGCGGAAGTAACGGAGGTAAAGAGAACCGGCAGCGTCGACGCGAGTTCGGATGCAGGATGGCGGCTGCATGCAACAGGTGTCTGAAAGAAGCGCTCGGCGTGTCCCTACACAGTAGCGGCCATGCAAATATAAAAGGTTTTGGGTTTTTTTTTATTATTTTTTACGTGCACTTGTTACTGTTGACTGATGTCCACATGCTGCATACAAAGTACAGTTCGGCAAAAAGTTTGGTCACACTTTCTCATTCAATGTGTTTTCTTTATTTTCATGACCATTTACATTGGTAGATTCTCCCTGAAGGCATCAAAACTATGAATGAACACATGTGGAGTTATGTACTTTAATAAAAGTGGAGACCTGGTTCCACAGTCACCGGACCTGAACCCAATCGAGATGGTTTGGGGTGAGCTGGACCGCAGAGTGAAGGCAAAGGGGCCAACAAGTGCTAAACACCTCTGGGAACTCCTTCAAGACTGTTGGAAAAGCATTTCAGGTCACGACCTCTTGAAGCTCATCGAGAGAATGCCAAGAGTGTGCAAAGCAGTAATCAGAGCAAAGGGCGGCTATTTTGAAGAAAGTAGAATATAAAACATGTTTTCAGTTATTTCTCCACTTTTTGTTAAGTACATAACTCCACATGTGTTCATTCATAGTGTTGATACCTTCAGTGAGAATCTACCAATGCAAATGGTCATGAAAATAAAGAAAACACATTGAATGAGAAGGTGTGTCCAAACTTTTGGCCTGTACTCTACATACAAGAAACTGTAACTTTTAAATGACATGAAACTCCCCCCACTCCATTCCACCTAATTATTAGTTGATAATAGCAACGAACTCTATTCAGCAGCATAACATATGAATACTGGGCAATCGTGTTCACTTTTAAAACTGCGATCGGTTAATGAATAGCAACTATGAAAACCTGTTTAGGCTAATTGACCAGTGCAGCATGCAGTACAGTAATTACTCTTGTAACAAGGCCACTATATAAACAGCATAGCCATAAACATTTTGTCAACAGTTGTAAAACTTGTAGTTCTTCCACGCTATCTACAGTGTGGTTTATGACCATGGCAAATTTGTCATTCTCCTCGCAACAATGGAATGAAATGTTTTAAGCAGGCGTGTTTCAGTTCCAAAAGGTTATTGCCTGCACCTAATGTCAGGTTCTTTATCTTGTGGTTTAAATCAAGGTCTTTCAAGGCCAAACGCTGGTATTTTCCCACCCATTTAAAGGTGCAACACTAACTACATGAATAGCCCTGGTTAAACGTGTCTAAACTGCTTTGTTGTATGTGTATGGTTAATAACGCCAGCATTCTTTGCAGTGGGCGAGGCCCTCTGTCATGTTGGACAGGACTTTATCGCACCATCTTTAGGTTTTAAGTGTTTTTTTTTTTTTTTGTGGTGTGATTGATGATGCGCCGTTATGGTTCATTATGTTTGCGAGTTACATGCAGTGACATAAAAAATTCTATATTGTCATACCATTTATACCTAATGCAGTCCAGTAAGTATTTTTACAGATTTGATTTGTACACACTAAAATGGTTGGACTGACCATGTCCATCCCTGAATCAGACGCTGCGAATATAGTTTTACTTTGATTTTACGGACCAAACCTAATATAGCATTTCCACTGCATGATATACCCTTCAGCTATTTATGCACACTTCAGCCTTTCACGCTTTTTCATTAGTCCTTATGGTTTAGGCTTCTTTAAAGTAGAATACTATTCGTCGTAACATCTCGTCTGTTGTGCATACAGTGCTTCATCCATTCCGTTACTCAGTCATCATCCAAGAGCAATGGGCAGAATAGTTTGCAAATAGTCTTGTAATTATTATTTATTTTTTTGGAGTGAGCCGTTACTAGCAGTATTATAAGGTGCTCTCAAAAGAGACGAATCAAGAAATAACAGTGGGTTGAATTGCCCCATTGGCAGGGAAATACGAACAAGTTCTGTCATGACATCTGTCTAACTGAGTTCAAGTAGATGTATGAAGACTGAAACTTCAATCTGAAGGTGAGCATTAGTGAATTGTATTCGATTAGGGTGGTCATGGGTAGTCTGCAGAGATTTTCAGAACGAAATTTAGGCTACAGAAAATAGATTAATTATATGCTTAATCAGGGACTGCGATAACTGCATGACAGCACTTATGTTTGTAGTATTAATATAGAAACCCAAGATTGTGTTTCTGCATTGTGACTGCTGTAGTATTTGTTCGCGTCTGGGGTTGAGGTCCTGCTGTATCAGGTAACGTTTCACTCCGTGGCCAGATCTTCTTTCACTTCTTCTTTGTTTTCAGCACTTTTCTCCTCTTTGTTAGTCTTTTTTGTTAGTTTGTTAGTCTTTTTTTAATCTACTTTTTTTTTTTTATATTCAGATACTTTTGTTTTTTGTTCAGTTTGTGTAATATGACATTTTAATAAAATATTCCTTACATTCTAAAACTCATCTCTGTTTTCTTGCTCAGAATGCTCTGGTTCAGCTGACATCATGGAAAATGGCAGCATAAAAGGCAGCACGTCTAGTCACCAAAGCAGTGGTGTATACCATCTGCATGGAGAGGCTCCCACGTTTCCCTTGCCCACTTACAAGCCAACAGTTTTCATTCCTGCCCACTGTGGCCTGGAGGAGATGGAGGAGATGGATGTCCACAGCTTGGCTTCCCAAGACCTGGTCTCCATCCCAACGCTGGAGATCCACCCACCAGAGCAGCACATTCACACATGGCCCATCATGAGTGGGACTAGCTCAGACATTGACAAAACACCTGCCACTTTGCCTCTGGAGCCATCTGGCGAGAACATCTTGCACAAGTCCTTTACCTTTCCACGGAGTGGGTTTGATGGCATGTCACATCCTCAGGTCCTCAGCAGTCTCCGTGTATCAGGAGGAGGTGGTATTGGGGGCACCCTTAATCGCAGTGATGACATTTCTGTCTGCAGTGTGTCCAGTTTAAGCACTGAACTCTCCACCTCACTGTCGCTCAGCAATGAGGACATTGTGGACTTCATGGTGACCCCTGACTCCAGTGCTGTCATCACCCTTGAAACGGATGAAGCTGTCCACTTCTCAGATGTTGCACTGTCGTCTTCACTGGATCACAATGATCTGTGGAGCCCCAAGCGACGGCTCCCGAGTGTCACAGTTCATCCATCCCAGCTAAAGCAGGAGGAAGGATCTCACAAGCTGTTAGGACCTTTGGCCAGCTTCTTAAACAGGTAATTTCAAGTCTCATGTAATGTAAATAGTTGTTATTGACTGCTTATTTATTTTTGTCAAGTAATTATGCCAAGAATTTCCCTCCAACTCTGCGTATTGAATGTGGCAGGTATGAGAGAGAGTGTGCCAACAGATCCGCCATCTTGGGGCGGAGTAGCGCTCCATTTAAATGAATGAATATCTATCAGGGCCAAGGTGGAATACAGAATTAAAGGACAATAAACGGGCAAATTTGAGAAGTGGTTTTTATTGTCTTGGTTCGTCAGTCATGTATTAATTTTTTATATAATATAGCATAATTCTTTGTTCAAAATGTAATCTGCCTGTAGGTATTTTTTTATTTGAAATGAATCTAAACTACCCTGCTAATGCATGCAGAGCAATGCAAATACAAACACCACAAAAAATGGCAACAATGTTCACTGCCAGGGTCTTTCAGTCTTCATGATGAGCCCTGTTGTGTGAACCCTGTAGCGTGAACATGTACATTTATACATACAGAAGACTGAAAAATAACTATAGGCGTGGCCGGTCCATGCAGATGCAGTTTGTATAGATTTGTCAGTAACTGCTATATTTTCAGGTGTCAGAACAAAAGCTATCCCCTTCCTATGGGGGGGTGAGAAGATGCTCTGGCCTGTAACATGAACAACATTATTTCTCAAACACAAAATTTCGTAACATACAAGATGATAAAATCGAACTTATGAAACGTTATCCCTCTGTTATTACAGCCATATATGGGAGCAAAAGTCGCATCATCTTTGCTTGTACCCCCAGAGAAGCGGGGTTGAATGAGCTTAACCCAGTCCAAATATGGCGCCGTTATTGTTATAAGTGTGTCAGTGATTTAGATCACATGCTCCGCCAGAGGACCGTATTATTTAATGAAGTGCAGCTGGAACACCTTATGATGCGTAGAAGGTTTCTTTAGCTGTTTGTACATGTGTGTAGTTTAAATAAACTAAAGACACAGAGAACACTTAAACTCTGCAAAGCTGGACGGGATGTGAGATGTGATCACAGGTGGAAGACTTTCCTGTGCTTACTCTTTTAAGTTATGGCCAATCCTTTTAGTTTTGCCAAATTCCGTATTCCCCTTGTACTATAGTCATAGGTTGTTTCACAAATTAACCAAGTTAAGCTGATTCTTTTAATACATTTAAGTTAATGCCATAATATTTGAGGTAAATATCGTTATGAAAGCTAAGTATAGATGTGATCTTATCGTTTGTCTGGACCACAGCGTTACACACACTTTGGTGAAGGTTATGTTTCTGTAGTCTTAGATTAAAATGAATGTGGTCAACAAACACCCTGTGTGAAGTAATCACTGTATTATGTGTCCTCACAATTTAACATTCCAGTTCTTTGAAGTTTTTGATCCGTCCCAAGTCATCTCTGTATGTGCTGAGATTCCCAAACCCAGGCATCAGTGCCCCTGAGCCACATCAAGTTTTATCCCACTTCCCAGTTGCGTGTCATCACACTGAGAGCCAAGATGAACAGAGGACTGGGTGGGAATCCTCTGTGTTGCGGCCTCTTGCGCAGTAGCTGTAAATGGAGTTTGAGTGAAATGTTAGTGTAATTTTAACTCCAGCTATTAACTCTGCTCCACCCTCTCTTTGGAAATGGACGTGTGTATGTGAGGTAAGAGTTGCTCCGACATCCAGAGACTTTCACCTCTGATTGACGTTAACATTGCTTTTTTTTTATTTTAATTTAGTTCTGGATTTAAGAGAAATATTTTTTTACAAATCAAGAATGAAGCCGGTTTCTTTTTTTTTAGATTTTACACTTTTGATTGAACTAGTTAAGTAGTAAAACCACTGTCATGATCATGTCACAGTTTGTCCCATATTAATGCATAGTTAGTAAATATGGCTACTCCATCTGCCAACCTTCCCCAGCTTTCCGCCCCTTCAGGAACTCATTGGAATTCCCAGAAGGAGTAGCCTGAGAATTTTCTTCAGCGCGGACGAGTTATCAGCCACCTTTGAGCTGATTAGTTTCTTGCAGCTTCTCTCTCTCTCTCTCACACACACCCACACACACTCTATCTACTTTCTACATGTGAAAAAGAGATCTTTCAAGGGGGTAACCTCCCCTTCCAGCAATTGTTGCTCCCTGGAATCGCCAGCCAACTGATGTCAACGTCAACTTTCTTTTTTATTGACAGGTCTGGATTCTGTTCTTTGTATATTTTTGTTTTGCGTGTATATTTGTGTTATATTAGTAGCATCAGATTGGCGTAGAAGAAATTTAACATACGATTTAAATTTGTGTTATTTAGGGTTGTACTAATTTTATGAATTCGCCAGTGATGAAAGGATCACATCACAAAACTTCAGGCTGCAAACCATATATGATTCATCTTGCAAGAATTGAAGCAGTGGGTGTGCGGATTAGAGTCTGCTTTTCTGTGTGAATTGCACTTCCATTAATGTATTATATGAAGACTGGCTGAATTTAGAGGCCTTTTTACTGTACCTTGGCCAGATAACCAAGTGGTGTAAAAGAATTGGTAGTTCAGGTTCATTGGTAGTTTTGTCATTTAGATGTGTGTAGAATATGAGAAGGACTGAAACCTGAACATCAGTGTACTTCATGCTGCTTTGGGATTTGTGAAATATTAGATGATTACTATGTCAGGCTGGTCAACACGGATTAGTGATGCATTGTGACAGTCATGTGAAGTTTGCAATTCATTAATGCAAAGGAAGCATTTTCTTATCTGCAGCAATATGCAGTGTTGCTTAGCTTTCATATGTTAAAGCTCAGTTGGGTACTAAAAAAGCATAAAGGTTACTGCTTTGGATGGAGCCCACAATTTGTGTGTGTGTTTATTCAATGAATAATAATTTATTTGCAGATATGTTGAGTAAAAGCAGGATCACACTCAAGCTTGATCTGTAGAAAATGATTAAATGTGCCTTCGCCTGGATTACAGCCATGCTCAGCAACCCCTCTCAGATCTGTGGATTAGCCATTTGATTCTTAATACTAAGTAGACTGGCATGGATACTGAGGTGGGATTAATCTCCTTTGGCTACTTTTAGCTGTTTCTTAAAAGCAAATGGAATGTTTTGAAGGCTGTACTATAAAAGCATTGCACAAATTCTTGATATAGTGAATTTTGATTGCCGATTGCTCGCTCTGTCTCTATTAGGGGTCTGTTTACTAAGCGACTGAAGGACAGCAGATCAGTGGATCAGAGGGATCCAGGCTGGAAGCTGTTTGGGAAAGTTCCACCAGTGCAGAACTCTGCCAAGGACTCTAGGAAAATACATAAGGTTGGTGCACAAGTTTTCACATCTCATTTCTCATTTCACAAGGCCAAGGATGTAAATTTGATTAGTTAATGTTATTCTTTAAAGAAAATCTTTCAATATTAGGCGCTTTCTTTTTCTTTCATTGTCTTGCAGAGGCCCAAAACCTTGAACTGTCATATTTCCTTGTGCTTGTGAGGATGTTTGAGAATACCAAAGGATCCTTTCGATAAAATGTTTGAATATGGCTTAAAGTTACACACGAGGCTGTATAGTGTAATAGCGACATTGGCTCAGTCCTCCAAGGTCAGCTTTGAGTCCCAGCTCCAGCTTTGTGTGTGCGCAGAGTTTGCATGCTCTCCCCTAATATTGAGTAGGAACCTTGTTGGCCAACAACACAGCCCTGACCTGCCAGCTCATTGGCTCCAAGCTGTCAGTAGCAGATCCTGTAATTCCTGTAAATTGACAAATGGTGCCTCCATGGATTGGACTTGTTTTTCTACATTCTCAAACACGTTGGTGTATTCCTCGGATTTTCTCTACACCTCTACAGAGAATACCATTAATATGAATAATAATAACAATGATAAAATAAATAACAAATTGCAATGCATTGGTTTTGTATAACATGTATGCAAATAACTAAATGCATAACATGGAGGGAAGACATTCTCATGACATAATAAATAGATACATTAGATAAGACAAAGGGCGTGTGAAGTGAAAGTGATTAGTTGTCACATGTGACACACCACAGCACAGCACCCAGTGCACACAGTTAAATGTTGTCTCTGCCACAGTTATAATAGTTTTGGATTTTTCATTAGTTTTAGTTTATATTTCTTTTTCTTTTTTTTTTTTTTTTTTATTAGTTTTTAGAGGCAGATTTACTAGTTTTTATTAGTTTTGATATTTTGAAATTGCTTAGTTTTAGTTTAGTTTTTATTAGTTACAGTGTTAGTTTTATTTTTTTTTTTTGTAAATTAGGATATTTGTCAGGTGCATGAATCAAAATCTCCAGAATAGCCTTATTCATCTTAGCTCCGATAAGGTTATTGACTCTTGCAGCTCCGGGTGTTTTTAATTTTGGTTCGAGTGAAGTGGTGAACTTTTTGAAGGTAATCGAGTCACACAGTCGTGTAGACATTCCAGTCTTAATAAACATATATACCAATGCTTCTTCTCATTTGTGGTGTTCCTGCGTATTTACTAGCCAGCAGCTACTTGGTCGGTGGTGGAAGCGGT
Organism: Denticeps clupeoides; assembly: GCF_900700375.1. Taxonomy (NCBI): domain Eukaryota; kingdom Metazoa; phylum Chordata; class Actinopteri; order Clupeiformes; family Denticipitidae; genus Denticeps; species Denticeps clupeoides. Next base: position 23,163,673 of record NC_041707.1, read on the forward strand.
CCATTATGGATGCTGTAGTATCACGTTCCTTTCCCATGTTACCTGGCCTGGCTACCGCTTCTCTTTCGGCGGAGGGCGGGCGAGAGGCTAGCTTGTTCAGGTACTCTTGGTTCGCCTTTTTGTGTGAGCTTTTCAAATGGACTTTCAGATTCGTGGGGTTTTTCCCCTTGAGAAGTATTCCACATATTGTATCACCTACTTCTACAACAAGGCACTTACTTTTATTTTTGCCACTGTCATAATCAAAGAAATCCCAAATAGGACTTTCTTCCGCTTTCTTCCGACTTTCGCTGCAGCCATCACGCTAGCCGGCGGCGTCACGGACAGACTATGGACACGTGACGTCACAGACCACGTGTTACCATAATGGTCAAAAACCTGGCTTAAAACTGGCAGCGTGAAGTAAATAGATTTGAATTCAACCCAAAAGGCTTATTACAAAGACGAAAACGAAGGACGTTTTTGCTATAATATTAGTTCGTTTACAGTTTCAGTTAGTTTTCGGTTTTTTTTTTTTTTTTTAACTCTTTATTTCAGTTAACGAAAATGCTTTTTCAATTCTAGTTTTAGTTTTATCGTTCGTTTTCGTTAACTATAATAACCTTGGTCTCTGCATTGAACCCATCCCCTGTGGGAGCAGTGGGCAGCCATGAAAGGTGCCCGGGGGAGCAGGTGACTAATGCTGTGAATGAAGTGAGTGGGATGGTAGTAGCCTAGGGGTAACACACTCGCCTATGAACCAGAAGACCCGGGTTCAAGTCCCTTACTACCATTGTGTCCCTGAGCAAGACACTTAACCCTAAGTTGCTCCAGGGGGACTGTCCCTGTAACTACTGATTGTAAGTCGCTCTGGATAAGGGCGTCTGATAAATGCCGTAAATGTAAATGTAAGTGAGTGCTGCAACAAGACAGTGCCTGAAATGAAAAAGTCAGATTTTAAAATTGTCAAAAGATTGTTAAAATTATTCAATACATTTGTTTTTTTGCTAGATAAGGTAATCATGTTTGTCAGGATAATGTGAGTGTCTCACAAAACACGCACAAGTTTTCTATTTACATAAATAAATCTATTTACATTTCAGCTGTGGTGCATAGACTAAAAGTGTAAATTAAGATTTAATTTGAATATTTTTTATAAATCTGAAAAAGTACAAAACTGAAAAAGTACAATTTTTAAATACAGTACAGGCCAAAAGTTTGGAAACATCTTTTCATTCAATGTGTTTTCTTTATTTTCATGGCATTTACATTAGTAGATTCTCACTGAAGGCATCAAAACTATGAATGAACATGTGGAGTTATGTACTATATACAGCCTGTGCTGCCCACATTAGTGGGGTTGCATCAATGGGAACACATGGCCATAAATTTGTTGGTTTTGTTGATGGTGATTAGAATAATTTATTCTGCCTGTTACATTAGTCCGTGTTTTCTGAGCAATTTTTAAAAAACTGCCGTCTGTCCTAATCATAGGAATACACTGTTTGTGAGGGGTGTGTTCTCTCACACAAAAGCTGGAGCCAGGAGGCCCTGTTTTTTATGGCTGTGCCACCATACAGCCACATGTGTAAACTTAAGCCATATTAAAGTGTTTTATGAAAGGATCCCTGTGTATTCTCACTTTTCTGCAGACTTTGCAGGAGGAAATGCCAGATTTTCACAAAGCAGTGTCATGAAACACTGGTTCACCTGGGGGAGCAACAAGGATTTTAAAAAAGCAAGTAAATATAATCAGTACAGCAAAGTTTTTATTTTTTTTTGCTTGCACACAGGTACCTTAGACAGTTAATTTTTTTCAGAAACAGAACATGGCTGTATGGACAAACATAAAACATGCATGGAAATAAAAAAAAAAAAAACAAAACATCAAATATATGATAGCTACTGGACAATATATACAGACACACATACACACTGTGGTGTACACGATTACAGTTTCGCTGACAGAAGGCGAGAACCCATGTGGACACAAAGATGTAGCTGGGGCCCCAGAGCGCTCTCAGGAGAACAGGGGGACATTACACTGATCTGCATCATATGACATTTACAAGGAAAACTATGCATTGCAAAGGTCAAGTTATTATAATATGTTGCAAGTTTTGTCTAGTACATACTTACGACTCATACCCTATTGCACAGAGCATCTTCACTTTAGCCCATGTTTAGTGGGTGTTTAAATTGTTTGTTTAATGTATACATATCATCAGAATCTTGAATAAAGCACAAATAAACTAAATATTGCACCCACCATTATCAAAACAAAATTTAAACACAGTGAAGGTCCACAAATGCTCGCTCACTTCTGTAGGTCGCTCTCCTCCTCATCCCGCCTCTCGCCTCCTCATTAGCAGTTAAAGGTGCACACACTGAAACAGCGCTCCTGGGGAAATGTCATTGTGGGACTAGCTAAAAGTGGCTTTACTTCTGCACCAAGCCTGAATTTTGGAAAGAGACTTTAGGTATAGTATTAAGGAGCCACTAAGAACTATATAAAAGCAAATTTCATATCAGGGGATCCTTAATATAACTACATAATTATGCTATAAAATAAAATACTCACTTTAATTATATAGTTATTATATTATACTTCCACGGATAGTTCTAGTAGATTGATGTGTAAAGTTTGGGGCCTAATAAAACTCAAATGGCACATATGGTGCCCAAATGGAGAGTTTGGAATTCAATTAGATTTTTGTAATCTAATATCTTTTTTAGCAATATTTTTTTTGTTCAGGTTATGTTAAAGATGCTGTACTATGGATTTGAGGATTATAATTTTTAAAGCCCCTTTCAAATGGATAAATCATTGTAAAAGTGTACTGCTTTTGTAGGCAGACATTTGATTTATCACTTTGATCTTGTGTTTGGCTAGGGATTTACCATAAATTTAAATTGACTCCATCATTTGACATTCATGTACATACAGAGCAGGTTTTACTGAATGGTTATATGCATTGTTTTCATTAAGTATACTTATACAATAAGCTTATGGCTTTTCAGTTGTCAAAGAAGATGCATTTACCCCACTTTGTAAACAAATACCATGTATTTTTGTGAACAGGATTGGAAGCCCACTTTTCCATCATTTTTATAGTGTACTCACACTATGGAAACTTGAAACGGAACAACAGAGACATCTAGTTCCATGAGAACTTATTTAACTCATATCGTACCCTCAACTATGTATAAAGAATGCATATGCCCAGTTTGTGATCCTAATTTGGGATGAGTTTGTGTGTGTTTTAACACACACACAGTGTTTGTCATTGACATTTAACATTTATTGTGGAACACATACATTCTTTACCATGCCATCTTTTGAGATTAATGGCACTAAGTTAATGTGCTTCACCTGTCTTCTGGACATAACTTCCCTTGTCTTGCTGTCCACGGTAACTGTATCCAAGGGGTCATATGGCTTGGTTTGGGTTTCTGCAGCATTGTGATTCCATAGCAACACCATATTATGCTCACTGACTGATATTCAGGTAACCTTTTTTTCCCCTCCTCTCGTCTGTTACGGTATCTCTGCCTCTATGTGTGCTGCAGATACATGCTCATTGTATGTAATTAATCAGAATCATGCCTATTGTTTAATCCGACAGGGAAGAGGCATTAACTTTAAATAATTAGATGCCGCAAATCCCCCATGTTAGAATAAGTTGAAGTGTGTGTGTTTGTGGCTGAAGAGTTGTGATTGTAACTTGTCTGAAAATGCTCCAGCAGCTTCATGATTTGTTTCTCAAGTGACTAAATGGGTTGTGTGTGATAGGGTTGTGTGTGTGTGGCAGAGAGCCAGCAGGCAAGACGGCGACAACATTGTCAGCTCACGGTCAGCCTGGCTAATTGAGTCCCATTTCGTGCAGCTTGCTGAAACCCAGGCATGAGCAGCTGAGTGCAGCACTACACTCACACCCCTCTGTCTCGCTCTCACTCTGCGTTCGATTATCATGGCTGAGTGGAGAGGAGGGGAGTGCAGGGAGCTTCCCTGTGCAGCGGTGATGACTAATCGCTCAGGGCAGCACTGATTTGCTCAGTCACACACACACACACACACACACACACACACTCTGGGGAGAGGGACATCTGATCCGTTCAGCTGCGCTGATGCAGGGCGGTTAAGTCTAGCGTCAGTGCACTTGGGAACGGGAGGTGAGCGAGAGAGTGAGGGGAAAAAGAACCGCGGACCCACGGCATCATGCCGCTTCTCCACCTGCGCCTGGGGTTCCGTCCTGCTAAGCTCTTCGTCCCTCTGCCTTCGTCCTCTTCCTCCTGCTCTGGGCTGTAGGGCAGCGGGGAGCAGGCATGACTGTGTGTGGAGCTTAGGTAACACGCTCAACTCGGCCTGCCTGAGTGTGTGCGCGCAACCACTGCCTTCATGGTGAGTGTCCTTTACCCCCCTCCCTCCCTCCCTCCCTCCCTCCCTCCGCTGTCTTAGGGTGAGATTCGAGACTCTTGGGTGTGAGAGTAGGGCAGTGGGTGCAAGTGGAAAAGCTTGAAGGTCACATTTTCCAGCATGTGTGTTCTTTGCAACTGTCCGTCTTGCTTTTGTTGTTAAATGTGGGTTGTTTTATTGTTGTCCTCTGAGGGAGCGTTAATTATTTATCCCAGGGATAGGATGTCTCTCTCTCTTTTTTTTTTTTTTTTTTTTCCCCCCCTTCTCTCTGTGTCTAGAGCTGCAAATATTTTCCATTGACTAAAAAAAAAGTTGCAGCCACGATAGTAAAGCTACGCTATTTCAGTCATTCTTTAAAACGTATTTCTGTGCTGAGCATCTCTTTCTACGTTCACCTCTGTGGTAAGTTGTGTTGTATGTGTCCGAGATCCTTTTAAACTCTGCAGTGCAGTACTGGAGTAAATCCCTTCCTTAGCACTGTTTCTGCTGACACAAAAAGGTCTAAACCCGCTGAGTTAATATAGGCTTTAACAGTAAACCGCTATTGGACAGTCAAGCCCTGGGCAATAGCCTATAGGGATCTGCTGGGAACTGGGCACTTATACAAGGAGCCAGAAAGATAAATGGCCATTATTATAGAAAGAAAGCTAATTTAATGTGCTGTAGATGCCACTTTTACTTGAAAAGTAGCAGCACCAGTCACTAGGTGACCTTAGAGACCTTAATAATGACATAACGTTGTCTTGAACTTTACATGTAGTAATGAAATGTCTAGGACATTTGGCCACAATTCCAAGCACCACCACTCCCTGTGTAAAAGATGACCCTGTATAAAAGATGAGGCAGTTTAATTCAAATTCCATTCAACACTTGACATAGAAAGGTGAGTCAAATTTGATTAACAGGATTGTTAATTGATGAACACAGAAAAGATGAACTAATGAAGATTCACGACTCCTAATATTGCCTTTGTTTTTTGCGCTTGGATCTGATCTAGGATTTACGTTTGACAGTTTACAGAATTATTATATTATTCATAATTCACTTTTTTAAAATGATGATTAATCAGTATTACTAAACGCAGATGGTTCATGGATATGTTTATGCAGCTAATTTCCAGGATTCAATGTAAGTAAGTTCAGAACAGTCCAATGCTTGATTTTGGTGGTAGTAGCCTAATGGGTAACACAGAAAACCCAGGTTCAAATCCAACTTACTACCATTGTGTCCCTGAGCAAGACCCTAAGTTAACCCTAAGTTGCTCCAGGGGGACTGTCTCTTTAACTACTGAAGTCGCTCTGGATAAGGGCACCGGTTAAATGCTGTAAATGTAGTAAAATGTAGTGATGATCTGATTTATAATTATCTCTGGGCTCTTGGTCATGAAAAACCCTTGACCTTTAATTGTCTTAAAAAACTTCTGATTTTGTTGTGTAATTAATTGAACCCCTGCCAAAAAAATTATTTATTTTTCTTCTTTGGAGACTTTTTGGGGGCTTCTTCACATAGATAATGTCTCTGATGAAGAACCAGGCAAATTTGTGTTTAAATCAATGTAATAATCTTTTATACTAATAAGGAACATGCAAAAATTTCAGGTAAAACTCTGGTGTCCTTAGCAAAAGGAAACCATGTTGCTGTGGGAGTGGCCTCGGTGGGTGTGTGAGCCTCAGTCGTGGGACGAAAAGTAAACACATGCGTATGCACACACTCATTCATTCCTTCATACGTTCACAGACACATGGTAGAGCATTTAATTTCGCATACACCATCTGTATTAGAAATGAATTCCCACCATTTCAGCTGTTTTATTTCATTGTCTATTCTTGAAATGTAATTATCAGTCATTTAGTGCTTCATTTTATTTGGGTCATTAGCATTAAGCATTTTCTCATGCTTAATGAGAAACAAGAAACTATATTGAAACTATTGAATGTGTGTAAGATGAGCATAGAAAAAGGAAATGTTTTGTTTTACGTAAACACATTGGACTAAATTGGATGAACCTGTTTTAATAAAACTTTAAATTGCTGTATACTTGTATACACACACTGCCAAATGCCGTAAATGTAAATGTACTTGTATACACACACACACACACACACACACACACAAATACACACAAATGGTCTTTGTTATTAGCCTGCACTGGTGACTTCGGTCAGACTGCAGTGCTTGCTATATAGCCCCAGAGACACAGAGACTTTCCCTATTCACTGTCCCTTTACTGTCCATGCCACCAGTGCATTGTGTTTTTAAAATTCCTCATAGCACTGGTGTCCTATGATGTGTATAGCATGTGCATGTGCATATAGCATGCATATAGCATATACCATGTGCATAGCATATCATATGATGTGCATATAGCAATTATGTATAACCCTTATCCACAGCGACTTACAATCAGTAGTTACCACTTAGCGTTAAGTGTTTTGCTCAGGGACACAATGGTAGTTAGTGGGATTTGATTTGAGTCTTCTGGTTCATAGGCGAGTGTTTTACCCACTAGGCTACTACCACCCTTGTTCTGTCTGTGCTGCAGTCATTTTTCCCCATTGATGCAGTTTACCTATCTCTCCTGCCTATTGCATTTCATTTATTTGTGCTTTTTTTATTCCAACTCTCTCTTTCTGTCATTCTCTCTCTCTCTCTCACACACACACACACACACACACACACACACACACACACACACACACATGCATAGTTGTTCTGTGACAGAGAAGACACCAGTCATGCTGCCTGCATGGTCAGGGTCAGATTGTTGAATTCATCATCTTTGTGTGGTACTTGCACCAACGTGTTGCCCTGTGCAGGTGGTGATTGGACAGAGTTTGTGAGTGCCTGCTTCTGAATGGCATTCAGCTTTACACTGCAAGTTGACATTAGCATGGTAGAAGAAACTAGAGAGCGAGAGAGACAGAATTAAACCTGGGCGGAGGCATTCTTGTTGTTGAAGAAAGGTCATTTGTTTATTATTTATGCCTCTACATTATTTGAACCTATGTAGACATTGAAACTGAACAACAGTGTATCCTGTGCAGGTTAGGTTAAATAGAACAGATAATGCACCTACGGGTATTGTTATGCACACAGCAACAGGAAATTAACCATAATCTCATAGTCTCGTGGTTTACCACTAGAGGGGGTGAGTTGGCCACAGCACAGTTACTATTCAGGATCTTTTCACAATTCAGTAGTGGCCTGTTTCATACCACAGTGCAACTGTGGCCAGTGAAGTGGTCACACTGACTTGTATATCTCTGCAGTATCTGTATATTGTGACTGATACACTCAAAACAACATTGTAGCACTGGCTCATCAATATGACTGAGTGATAGCTGTGAACAATAACAGATGGGTTACAGCGTGCAACCCGTAAGTGCACACGATGCACACAACAAAATGTGTCCTCACCCTTGGTGAGCAGTGTGCCCGGGGAGCAGTGTGTGGGCATGGTGCTTCGCTCAGTGGCACCACGGCAGATTTGGATTCAAACTGGCAACCTTCTGATTGCAGGGCTGCTTCCTTATCCACTAGGCCACCACCACAGTGGCCTGAACATCATAATTTGTATTAAAAAATGTATCCATGAGTCTTTTTAACTTGCTGAATTTGTATGTCTGCAGGAACATGAAACTAAATGTGGGCAATTTGGTGACCCCACATCTCCAAGGCAGAGTGTAAGGAAAAATCTGGAGTTTGAACCTCTTTCAACAACTGCCCTTATACTGGAGGATAGACCAGCGTAAGTGTGTCTGCATGTGTGATGACTTGTGTGTGATAAAAATGTCTCAGACATAAATGATGCATAGTAAAATTAGCTTATGGACAATTTTCTATGTGATTCATGGGACATTGTCCCCCATTACTTTATCCAAAATAACTAGTGGTCAGAAATATATACAAGTGTTACATGTTCAATATAAAGTTATGACAAAAGCCGTACAAGCAGTTTGTAGCAAACTGCAAATTTACCATGTGATGCACGGGACACAGAAAACTAGTCTCACTTGTCAAAACAAACTTCCACAATAAAACTTTATAAGCATTCACCCAAAACTACTGCACCAAATATTTCAGCGTATAATGGGTGTCCAAACTGTGCAACCCTTCAATAACATAATGTTTATGCAATACCAATATATGCAACTAAAATGACCAAGATGGTGTGATGCACGGGTCAACAATGTCACTGGTCTAAAAGCTACACCAGTGCTGTTCTGTTTACATTTACATTAACTTAGGGTTAAGTGTCTTGCTCAGGGACACAATGGTAGTAAGCGGGATTTGAACCTGGGTATTCTGGTTCATAGGCGAGTGTTTTACCCACTAGGCTACTACCCCCCTAACATATGATAGCCAGTACTAAGTGTTAAAATGTGGTGCATTGTATGAATATTTAAATTAAACCTGATGCACTATTCAATATAACATATATAAACTGAATTTTGAATATCTGGGTTAAGATAATTATTTGCTTTGAATTTCATTGAAATTAATCAAAAATTTACATTGTGAGGGGTAACAGTGTTTCAAATGTCTGCCAAGTCATCAGGTTTCTAAAAACATTCAAATACAATAATGTTCCACATTATATGAGTACCCATCTTAAATACAGGTCCTTCTAAAAAAAATTAGCATATTGTGATAAAGTTCATTATTTCCTGTAATGTACTGATAAACATTAGACTTTCATATATTTTAGATTCATTACACACAACTGAAGGTAGTTCAAGCCTTTTATAGTTTTAATATTGATTATTTTGGCATACAGCTCATGAAAACCCAACATTCCTATCTAAAAAAAATTAGCATATTTCATTCCGACCAATAAAAAAAAAAAGAATTTTTAAAACAAAAAAAGTCAACCTTCAAATAATCGTGTTCAGTTATGCACTCAATACTTGGTCGGGAATCCTTTTGCAGAAATGGAGGCAATCAGCCTGTGGCACTGCTGAGGTGTTTTGGAGGCCCAGGATTCTTTGATAGCGCCCTTAAGCTCATCCAGAGTGTTGGGTCTTGTATCTCTCAACTTTCTCTTCACAGATTCTCTATGGGGTTCAGGTCAGGAGACTTGGCAGGCCAATTGAGCACAGTAATACCATTTACCGGTGGTTTTGGCACTGTGAGCAGGTGCCAGGTCGTGCTGAAAAATGAAATCTTCATCTCCATAAAGCTTTTCAGCAGATGGAAGCATGAAGTGCTCCAAAATCTCCTGATAGCTAGCTGCATTGACCCTGCCCTTGATAAAACAGTGGACCAACACCAGCAGCTGACATGGCACCCCAGACATCACTGACTGTGGGTACTTGACACTGGACTTCAGGCATTTTGGCATTTCCCTCTGCCCAGTCTTCCTCCAGACTCTAGCACCTTGAGTTCCGAATGACATGCAAAATTTGATTTCATTTCTCTGTAGCCCAGGTCAGGCGCTTCTGCCGCTGTTTCTGGTTCAAAAGTGGCTTGACCTGGGGAATGCTCACCTGTAGCCCATTTCCTGCACACACCTGTTCATGATGGCTCTGGATGTTTCTACTCCAGGCTCAGTCCACTGCTTCCGCAGGTCCCCCAAGGTCTGGAATCGGTCCTTCTCCACAATCTTCCTCAGGGTCCGGTCACCTCTTCTCGTTGTGCAGTGTTTTCTGCCACACTTTTTCCTTCCCACAGACTTCCCACTGAGGTGCCTTGATACAGCACTCTGGGAACAGCCTATTCGTTCAGAAATGTCTTTCTTGCTTGAGGGTGTCAATGATGACCTTCTGGACAGCAGTCAGGTCGGCAGTCTTACCCATGAATGCGGTTTTGAGTAATGAACCAGGCTGGGAGTTTTTAAAAGCCTCAGGAATCTTTTGCAGGTGTTTGGAGTTAATTAGTTGATTCAGATGATTAGGTTAATAGCTCGTTTAGAGAACCTTTTCATGATATGCTCATTTTTTGAGATAGGAACTTTGGGTTTTCATGAGCTGTATGCCAAAATCATCAATATTAAAACAATAGGAGGCTTGAACCTCCTTCAGTTCTGTGTAATGAATCTAACATATATGAAAGCCTAATGTTTATCAGTACATTACAGGAAACAATTAACCTTAATCACAGTATGCAAATGTTTTTAGAAGGACCTGTATTAGGACAAGTGCAAATGTTACAGAAATGTTTTTAGCATTTTGGTTATATTTTCCAGAGAATTCCAGTGGGGACGGAAAGTATTCTGACCCCCTAAAAAACATCCACTCTATGTTATAGTGCAGCCACTTGAAAAAGCAACTTCTGTATATAAGTGAAGTGAGTGTGTTTGTATGTTTAGGAATCTCCCAGCTAAGCCAGCAGAAGAGGCACAGAAGCACCGACAGCAATATGAGGAGATGGTTGCTCAGGCCAAAAAACGAGGTTTGCTCTTATTATATATTTATGACTGTCATACAGCTGTCTTTCCAAGCAAAAAAAAAAGTTTCTTAGTTGACTAGACAATTTAATCCGAAGCTCTGTATTACTTTGTAATCTGAGTTGAGAAGTATTATTGTGTGTGTGTTTGTTTTGTGTGTGTTCAGAACTTAAGGAGGCTCAAAAGAGAAGAAAGCAATTAGAGGTTCGTTGTAAGATGGAGGAGAGTATTGGCAATGCTGCACTTACCTGGAACCAGGAGATACTCCCCAAATGGCACAGCGTGTATGACACACACATACAAAAACCAAATATTGTTCCAATTCACTTTAATAGCCCTCATTTAAAATAGATGTCTTTTCAAATTCCATAATACATGAAAATGTATTTCATATATGAACTTAAGATGACTCTAAACATTTAGTTTTTTGTCTTTGTAGTTGTGCATCACGTAGGGTGAGGGACCTGTGTTGGCAAGGTGTTCCCCCCTGTGTACGAGGCAAAGTGTGGAGCCTGGCAGTGGGCAATGAACTGAACATCACACATGGTAACTCCCCCCTGTGTGCATGCACATACCACGAAGTGCAGTAGGCTAGACACGTGGACTGTTTAGATGTTGATGATTGCCCCCTCTGCTGGCTAGCTGTACACACTGCAGATTAAGCAGTCTCACACACACCCAAGAGAGCTGTAAAATAGACGGTAGACGCTGCAACTTTCTAATAGGACATTGCAATGATGCTCTGTATGACAAAGGTATTACCATACATCTGTTTGTGTGATTTTCAGAGTTGTTCAATATCTGTTTGTCAAGAGCAAGGGAAAAGTGGAAATCGTTACCTGTTCCTGTAGCAGCCGACACTGAGAGTCAAGGTACTTCCTTGTTTTGTCTTTGTGCTTTTTAATTGTTTCATCTTTTTGATTGAACCTTTTTGTGGTTTAGATGCTGGATTTCCTCTTGCAGATCGGGAGGCAAGTCTGGAGCTGATAAAGCTGGACATCTCCAGAACGTTTCCCAACCTCTGCATCTTTCAGCAGGTGTGTGTGTGTGTGTGTGTGTGTGTGTGTGTCTGTGTATCTGTATGTGTCTGTGTGTCTGTGTATGAGAGAGAGAGGTAGAGAGAGATAGTGATAGCTAAAGACGGAGACATTACATGGAACAGATATTCACTTTTAAATGAATCTTTATCCCAGGGAGGCCCATACCATGATGTTTTGCACAGCATTTTGGGAGCCTACACGTGCTACAGGCCTGACGTTGGATATGTATGTTTCCACACACACACACACACACACACACACACACACACACACACACACACACACACACACACAAACAAATAAAGAAGCTATACCTTACCCATATGTTGATTTTATTAACCTATGTATTCATTCAGGTGCAGGGAATGTCCTTCATTGCAGCGGTGTTGATCCTCAATATGGATACTGCTGATGCCTTCATTGCTTTCGCCAACCTCTTGAACAAGCCCTGCCAGATGGCTTTCTACAGAGTAGACCATAGCCTTGTGAGTGCCACATTTATAAATACGTATGGTGGGGTCTGTTTTTTTTTTTTTTTTTTTTACATCAGAGCGGTTTTGTATAGGAGGTTTTAGTGTGAGAATAATCTGTTTCTTGACTTGATTGTTTTTCATCAGTATGCACATGCAAGAAGTTATTTGTACATTTTGTAATTTGACCTCTCTCTCATGCACAGATGTTGACTTACTTTGCTGCATTCGAAGTGTTCTTTGAGGAGAATTTACCAAAGCTGTTTGCACATTTTAAGGACAACAAATTAACTCCTGATATTTATTTAATTGACTGGTAAGGACTCAATCTATTTATCTTTCCACTTGCTGATCTGTAATTATTATCATTACATTTACCATCATGCACTGTTGTTATTGTCATCCACACACATGTATTAATAATAAAGGGTCTCCTAGCAGGTGTCCACACTTCATGTATGCTCAAACCATGTGTTGGGGGGGGGGAACCTGCTGTTATATTTAAAATATGCGTGAACATTCCTGTTACACAAGGCACACTTTGTATGGATGATGGCCATTTGTGGTTTTTCTCTGTAAGATACGGTCGCTACCTACACAAAAGTTGTCATATATAGTGGACATGTCACATGGAGGTGTGGAACTTCCTATTTTATTTTCCTGATTTATTTCCATTTCAACAAACATGCGGTTACAAACACTATAATGCTAAATTAATGTGCTGTATTGAATCATTATATTGATAGTAGATTTATAAAGGTTTGTGCACATGTTGTCCAATCAAAATGATTACTTACTGTTATTCACAGTGTATTAACATATATTTACACATATCCCTGTGTTTCATTATAGGATCTTTACACTGTATAGTAAGTCTCTGCCTCTTGATCTGGCATGCCGTGTGTGGGACGTGTTCTGTCAAGATGGAGATGAGTTCCTGTTCCGCTCAGCGCTGGGTATACTCCGTCTCTATGATGACATCCTGACCCGGATGGATTTTATCCATAATGCACAGTTTCTCACAAGGCTGCCTGAAGACATTTCTGCAGATGAACTCTTCAACAATATTGCGGCCATAAACATGCAAAGCAAGAATAAGAAATGGGCTCAGGTACTGTTCCAAATGCTTTTATATTTGCTTTTCGTGCAGTTAAAGTGAAAACGCTATAGTTTGCGCTATTTACTCTGTACAGAATTTAAGCAAAATGGTTAGTCAGACTGTGGTCAATGCATTTTTGCACCTCTTATAAGGTAGTGTCTAGAGAAAATCAGTGACACCTTTAATTTAAAGACATTAATCAAACAAAATAATCCAATTGGAGCTACATCTGTGTTGGTTAATTGTATGCAATAGGCACACTCCACATACAATGTACCATGTACACTTCAGTTTCAAAAAGACCTTTGTCAGTGCATTATGTTGTCATTCACAGGTACTTCAGAACTTACAAAAGGAGCAAGAGAGGGGGAGTCCTGTTCTTAAACGCTCATAAGCCTACGCACACATCCCACTTCAGATCTTTAGACTTTGCATTCTGCTGCTACTGCTTGGGCTAGTGTGTGGTGAGACGGTGAAAAGCACCAGTGAACTGAAGCATTGAACAGTTTGGAGTCTAGACATTTTGTTGGGCCAACGATGAGATGACGAAGCCCACCCATTCCAAATGTCTTCTATCTAAATATGGAACTTCCTCTGGTACATACACACAGACACATAGCTGTGAAGTGGACCCGAACATCACAAATCCACACTCCAAACATCGGGACCAGGGTTTCTGCAGATCGCTGTTATGGATCATCTCAAGATCTGTCCATCCCTCCCTCATCATACATTCTTTGGTCCTTGTTTGTCCTTTGTCATATGTCTTTTCTGTTGTATAATATATTTTTAGAGTTTAATTTAATAATATTTGACTATTTAATAATTTTATTCCGCATTAGATTATGAAGGTAAATTCCTGTGTGGCCTGAACACTGAACTGAAATATGGAAATATGAATGTCTTTTATTTGACCCATTTCTCATCTTTGGGACATTGTCATTTTTTTTAAGGAAACCATGTTACAATTTTAAGGCAGCCCAACCCGGTCTTGTATGGTATTGCAGTTTGATCTAACCAGATGCACAATGTACACATTGAATGTTATTTATTTTTTGCCATCAAGTTCAGCAGGATATGTTTTGTAGGTTTTCTTTAGTGTGTGTTTCACAAAACCTCTACTCCGCTTCATCTGTGGCTGGTGTGTTTGACACAAGATGCACCCTGATGGTCGGCATCTTTCTCTCATTACACCTCTTCACACCCTCACCTCTGTAGGCATTGAAATGCACCCTTTTCCTCCACCCCTGCTGAATGCGGTTTAAGCCACACTCACAATATGAAGTGTTTTGCACATGTTCTAGCTTACTGTGTTTTTTTTTTCTTGCTTCTGTTATTGTTTCACCTTATTGTTAAAGGGCACTTTTAAATGTATTTTTATGCAATTAAAACCAGTCTTTTGGACCAAAAAAGACTACATAGGTGTATGAAATAATATGATTGAGATCCTGCTTTGATAGTTTCTGCTGAGACTCACCTCCAGCAGACTCTACTCTCAGTAAAAGTCTAACTGGAGATGTAGTCATCTGCTGTAACTACTATACACCCATGAGCAAAACCCATGAGTTTATGTCTGGATTGCTGTGGTGAGACTCATACTGTGAAGATGAGCTTGGTTGTTTTTGACTAATGCATCATATGCAAACTGCTCTATTGCACTAGTCCTTAACCCACATCTAGGTTATTCTGGCTCAACTCAACTCTAGACCATCTCTCAAAGGAAACATTTTGTTTTTCAAAATGCCTAGCTGTTGTAGTTTTGGATTTACATGGACTTGAAATGTAATGAGATTTCTAACTTCTATGATGCATAGAAATGCATGGACGTTTTACAATGCTATAACCTTCTAAATGTAAAAAGCAATTTGAGTCTGTAGTCTAATTCCTAATATCTACTTATTTAGCTTTATAATATGTACCCCCTGACGTGTCCCTGTTCCATTTTGACTGTCAGTATTGTAAAAATGATCACCGAATTTGTTGGTGTCTACTCATTACTGCCAGTTCAAATGTTGCATGGATGATACCAAATATTTATGTTCAGCCAGAATGACCCAGATGTACTAGAACCCTGTTAGGACTGACATACATCAGTCTGACTTTTGAGGCATTTATGTAAATGATCTTAACCTGTGTGTGTGTGTGTGTGTGTGTGTGTGTGTGTGCATTCCTGTATTGACTAATTAATTACCTCCACATCCTGCATGCATTGCAGCTCAAACCACAGCGCTAGTAGTGTGAAAAGCATCTGCTGCTGTTGGCTGAAATCATGCTTGGCTGTGTTGCCATGGCTGATCAGGGTGATGTCAACTTGTCAGGGTTCAGAATTGTGTGGAACCTTTCAAACGTGTCATGTTTTTCATGTTTCAGTTGACAAATAAAGAAATTGCAATCTTGCTATCTAGGCCTAATCCGAAGGAAAATGTTTTCACCCAACCCAAAAACACATTTCTTAAAAGCATTGGGTATTTTTATAAAAGAGGTCAACTGAATTAATTAATTAGAAGGAAATGGGTTTTAATGTATTATTTGTAGTGACTTTTAAAGAAAATGCCCTTTCCCTGTTTAAAGCACTGAAATGTTTAATATTGGTTAATATCTCAGACTTTTTGAAAAGTAGAGTGAAAGTGAAGTTATTGTAAAACACAGCACAGCCCACACAACGAATTGTGTCCTGCATTTAACCCATCTCCCTTGGTGAGCAGTGGACAGCCATGACAGGCACTGGGGAGCAGTTTCTGGGGACGGTGCTTTGCTCAGTGGCACCTTGGCGGTTCGGGATTCGAAATTGCAAACTTCTGATTACGGGTCCACCACTGCCTCTAGTGTCTGATTTTCGATTTTGTAAAATGTTTTGTGGAAAATATATGTGTGCTTAATAATCTCTTTGGTAATGAATTGGCAATGTGTGAACACATCACGGTACGTTTAGGACGGTACGATTTTTAATCCCAAATATTCACTGTGTTACATTTTTTATTTTTAGATCATTCTCTGCTTTTCACTTCAGTGTGTTTCTCTGTGCTTTCAGTGAGTTTTGGGGATTGGGGGAGGGAGGCTTAAATTACTTGAACTGCATCTCACTTGAAGTGTAGATAAACTACTGTTTTATCAAATAAAGCTGTATATATACATCTGTGTGTTGTTTTTTGTGTGAGGACACTGATTCAAATCACTCATTGCCTACATCATTAAATATGCATATTGTTTATTCTGTGCAAATCCAAAAGAGGGATATATGTATCTTAGTACAATCTCAGTTTCTTACATCGATGGAAGGACTGTTCACATGCAAAGATCACAGGCTGGCCCAAAACCACACAACTATTTCCTCTTGAGGTGAGCCCCTCATACTTCTTTTGACAGCGAAGTGGAAAACTGCCATCAACCTGTCTAACCACAACAGCATGCACATACACACCACCCCTCCCAGATCAGACAGCAGTCACTTTTAGACCATACACATCTCCAACAGCTCTCCAACTGAGTCATTTCTGCCATGGACAGCCGCCTCGTTTTTCTCATACTGACCTCTCTTCTGGCCTCTTTCCTGTGGTCCCCAGCGCTGGCTAGCAGTAAGTAACACAACCTGTTAAAATAAGGGACAAATAAAACTTTATTTTAGCAAATACATCTCTTTGTTGTTAGTACTTTATAAGGACTAATGTTCTTTTAAACTAAATAGATGGCAGTCAGCCAGAAGAATGCTGCTTTAAATTCTTTCCGAAAAAAATCCCTCTTAATCGAGTGAAGAGTTACGTGTCTACCAGACCAGAATGTTCAAAGGATGGAGTCGTGTGAGTATAAATTACTCCTATTAACCATAATATATTGTTGAGTTTTTTTTTCTTCTGTTTTTTGTTGCATCACTTATAAATCATCATTTTGCAGTATTTGTATATAAATACATATATATTTTGTCATATTTAGCTTGCTCTGTGTTTGTTTTCATGCCAATTGCAGCTTCATCACTCAGAAGAACAATCGTATCTGCGCTGACCCTGGCATTAGTTGGGTCAAATGGATTATTAGTAAATTAGACGAGAGAGACATTGCATAAAACTGTTACCCTTACACACGCTTTCATTCTTACTTCTTTTTTTTCCCCTTCATTCATTATTTTTAAACTTATATATCTAGTTGCAGCAAATGATAAAAAATGTTAATCAAATTAGAGCTGAATTGCTTTGTAAAAGCAATTATTCACATGGTAAAATATAAAAATGTGGTGTGAAAATGGATGTTTGTAATAAAGACTGATTTTTTTTTTGTCTGTCAGTTTCTTTTTTAATGACCAAATAGATTAAGAGGACACACTACATGAACAGCATCTACATGAACAGTGCACATGAAATGCAAATGTGATGAATTTAGTCATAGTAAGTACAGCATGCCAAAACAGAAATACATGCTCATTAATAAAATTAGGTGACACTGTCTTAAATTGTATTGAAATAATATATATTTACGGACCCAGAACCTGACCATTATGCCACTCCTTCACAAGGAAAGGTCTGCAAGTGGGCTGAAGTGGGTAGTGTGGTAAAAACAAACAAACAAAGGAAAGCAGGGTGAAGGGGGGGTGGCATTCATAATGACGGACAAAGCACTTTTCCAAAAATGGATGTGCTAAAACATTTTGAGCTGATAGAGTTCTATATACTTTTTAATAGCCAGAGGAGACAATGATAGTGACCTACATGAACCTTTCAGTTTTTGCCCATATTGCCCAACATCAGGGTCAGTGTGAAAATAAAAGTTAGTGCCAAAATGTTAATTAATTTGGCGGTCAGTTTGTGCATGAATAAAGGCCTACATATACTCAAATGAGCTAATTTGAAGGTTATCATTTTCACAAAGATCAAATCAAGTCATATTGATGTCTGATGTCCAACCATTAATACTATTATATTGCCAGGTCCAAGTATGCAATCATTATTAATATAATAATTTAAAACAAAATTATTGATTTTAAAGAAAGAAACAAATTTGTTGACTTTTATTGAAAGGAAATTGCCTGCCTGGTATTGGTTTGTTCTGAATGTTTTGCAGAATCCACCTGAAGATTATGTATAGGCTTATTTGTAACAGATGAGGCAGTGAAGACGACAAAATAATCATTTTATTACATTTTATTCAGCTGGAGTAAGGCATACACTTGATAATTTTAAGAATTAAAAAGGTGTGCGTACTTTAGCAAGCACATCTATTTGTTTTTACATATTTAATATTTGAGCTTTGGATGCTGTTTGCACCCAAGAAAACATACCTGTAGCTCATTCCTGTCAAATAATTGTGCCCGGTGTATTTGTATCAGGGGCAGAAGTCTCTTAGAACAGCTTTTGAAAAGAAAGTCCCAATTACATCTATGATGGGAAAGCGCCCTGCTCCTGATGTCCCAGAAAGGTCACTGGAAATGAGTCTCTTATGTGTCTCATCTATTCTCCCAACTGCCAAACCCAAAGACAAAGGAGTTTATCCCTGGAGTGAAGTATTAGAGGGGCCACCTCACCTCTTGGGTGGTTAAACACAGAGATTTTCATGGCCATGATGCCAGTGGACAAACAATAGACCCCGATGCAACCACACATATTAGGGAAGAGGTGTGTGACTTTAAAGGGCAGGGAAGAGAGGGTTTATTTTGTTCAAGCTGCATCACAATGCCTTTTTTCATTGCATTTAAAGAATTTGAAGGAGCAGGTGGAGCCACCAAGAGGTGCCATTGCAACATTGACAATCCTTTTTTGATTCAGGTCTTTGATACAGGACAGGTTCTCACAACCTGTCTGTTTCTCTGAATGTCTTTTTTTCCTGTTTTTCGTCACACATCTTCGTCATACAGTTAGTCTCTAATAGACCTTCAGATGGGAGGGATTAGTAGAGTGTGTATTGGAGGGGAGACATCATATGAAGCTATCTGACCTCTTGGTGAGGTAGCATGAACAAGTGAAAACTCTTGGGGAAGCCACATGAGATCGCGTTTTGATGCAAGTTGAAAATCTTGACACTTGAAAAGTTGTTTTAGAAGAAGTGAAAAAAGAGAAAAATGGCAGGTTGTTTGTGATTAGATTTTTCTTGGGTGACCCAATATTGTTTGTCATTTCCCATTTGCCCTTAGATTTAGGAATTGTAACAATGTGATTAATGTGTTTTATTGCCTTCCATGCTGAAGCGCCAAGGAGAAGGATAGGAGCTGGATACACCCAGCTGCTGTCAAGGCACCTTATGAAGTCCTGATCAGTCCAAGATGAAACAAATTAGGCGGGATTGGTCAAGACTCCATGAGAACAGGCAGTCGGTGCCCAGTTGGTACGGCTGCATTAATGTGAACTAACCTGAATGTCTGTTGATGTTTTTTTTATACCAAGGGTTGGATGGAATGCAGCTTGACCAGATAGTTCTATACATTATGTCCCTTTCATTAACACCCTCCCAAATGGCTTTTTCTTAATCAAACTGGCAATGATAAAGTCAGTCTGTTTTGCCACTGATAGCATGCTCACACAAAGCCAGATACATTTGTGATACTTGACTTGAAAGCTGGTGTTGGTCTTGAACCCCGCCCCCTCTCCTTGGTGCTTCAGCGTGGAAGGCGATAAAATACGTTAATCGCGTTGTTACAAGGTCAGTGTATGAGCGCATGCCCTTCTCACTTCGCTGATTTACTAAACCAGTCCGTGCAGCCTGGTTTTGCACAACAACAAAAAAAAAGTGTACTTAAATACAGTGTAGTTAAAATCATGAGCGTAGTGCAGTCGACATCAGTAACTGGGTGGTGAGCAACAAGGTGTGAGCCCATATTATAACAAGGTGTGTTTTAATATGGGTACTTGGGGGTGGTGCTGCTTGCTTAAGGTAACGAGGGTACCACTGGAATTTATTTGCCAGTAATGGGGATTTTAGAATGATTAAAAATACTTTGATTTCTTCATTACCTGTGATGTCGCTGTCGCCCTCTAGCGTCCAGTCTTCACACCGACGGGGGGGGAGATATGACGCTCGCCTTTTTTCTACCACACTGTAGGTTACAAATGTGTACACGGATGGTTAAAACACGTGTATCTTTATTCAGTGCACACCCACACTCGCTCGACGGTTCACTCGGCATCCTAGTCTGCGTCCTCCTTCTACGGCGTCGCGGTCCCCCATCACCCGGACATGCACCTCCGGTACAGCAGGTGACGTAGAAACGAGCGACCTCGCAGGGAAAACGGACGCCCTCGCCCGCCTCGTCTCCGGAAAGGCCGACAGCGTGGAGCGGCGTGGGGTCCTGGCGACATGAATTCGTCCAGACGGAGTGAGAGCGACTGGCAGGGTTTGGTGAGCGAGGTGAGTGCGACGCTGTCACATGTCGCAGTCAGTGGCGCGGCGACGTGTTTGTCGTACATGCTTTCAAAACCACATGACGTCCAGATGCTTCAGACCGATAGTCTGTTGCATTCCATACATATAAATTGCGCGGCTTTGTTAGAAATGCTTCATAATTTTTGATATTAGTGTGTCTTCAGCACCCACAACTCTGAACCATGCTGAACCAAACATATGTTTCAGATGAAATGTCGCTTGTGATGTTCACCACTGTGTATATGTGGTAAAGGATCATTTGGTAAATGTAGTAAACATGTAGATATTGACCACAACTTAATGAATTTAAAGTCTGTAAAAGTTAGTCTTGTGTTCCGAAGGAATCCTGTGTTCTAAAATGCAAATGTCTCTTTAAATTGCTAAGTATTTAAATTACCTCAACATATTGACTTCTAGAATGTCCAAATGGAGGGTTATTTGACAAAAGTACAATCTGACAACAATTGTTAATACAACAAAAACAATATCACCACAATAAAATCAGTGTTTCTTTGTCAATTACCTCTTATTAATTTTGTAATATTTCCTGCAGTTTTCATTAGCATTGGAACCATAGTATAGATTTGCTTCCGATTTTAACCGTAAGGTTACATTGAAAATGAATGGTGGAGTTCTGTGAATGTTGCCTTTTAAAACCACATGCATTCAAATGTTAATCATGCAGCTACGTCTGTGAGCTCGTAGCAGGCTGTATTACTTTTGCATATTGCCATTTCTCACTACGGTATGGCGAAATGAAGTGTGTGGAAAGGCAAGTCCTCATATCGGTGTTGATTGCTGCGTATTTACATTTCCATGTGGCTGGATCGCCGTCAGTCGAATCTGCAGATGTAGTAACGGAGCAGTGCAATTTATAAGATGTGTTAATAGTTTATGTCGTCATCTGTTACAGATTTTTTTATTATTGTTACATAACCTCACACATGTTATTTCATAGTCCACTGTTTTATAAAAAAAAATGCAAGACCTGTGAATGAGTAGGTCCGTCCAAACTTTTGACTGGTGTAAATCAGCAGACAGCCAGCTCACTGCACAACTTTGCTGTTCACCACAGCCTTTCTGTGCAGTTTTGCAAGCACAAGCTCGTGAGCAAGAAGGAAACCCTCCTGATTCTGGCCAAAAAGCTGAACGCCTGCTAGCAGGAGAGAGACCAGTATGAGTTAAGGTCATAATTTCATTTTCTCAGGCCATCTGCTGTAGAAAATTTAGTTAGAACATAGTCGTGCGTCTGGGTTACAGGTGTTGTCGTTGCATATATGTCACTAAATGGCCTTTGTTGTTTATCAGACCCTACTGATGTATTTTAATCTGTGCCAGGACCCAGTGTTGGTTTAGTAGGTGGTAGGTGGTAGCTTACAGGGACAGGGATACTGTCCGTGTAAAGAGGGAGGGTAGACAAGGACTATTTGAAAAATGATTGTAATGTAATGACTGTAATGTACTGTGTATTCATGCATTTGAAAAAAAAATACCTTGGGGCAAACGTCACACATATTGACACAGTAAAACAGTTTCAAAGGGAAAGATTTTTCATGAGAACAGCAACATTATGTAAAATGTTGAACTTAAAACATATTAGGAACTGCAGCTATATAAAATCCCCTAAAATACATGTATGTGTCTGTTGTAGTAATATCTCATGAGTGCTGATGTCGGGTGCATTGGGCCGATTCATTTCCAGCATTTCTGATTTTGATTCCTTCTTACCAACACAACAGACTGTTGATGATGGAATGTGCGGGTGTTCTCCTCCAGTCAAAAAGTTTGGACACAGCTACTCTGTGGTGGTTATTGAGACTAAGATGGAGGAATAATTAGTAACAAATTTAGTATTTTTTGTAGCAGGAGACAGTGAAGTATGTTTTTTTTTTTTTTTACCCTCATGGCTGCTTTGATCACTATTTTCATCATCAAAAGTCTCTTCATGAGATGCTCATTAACATAAGAATGATAAGAAAGTGTTCATCATAAACCTGCAGGAAACCGTCCCCGTTGTCCAACTTAAGGTGGCGGCAAGAAGCCAAGAGTGAGAAATGCTGCTATCACAGCAAAAAATTCCCTGCTTTGGAGAGCATATATTGTTAAACTTTTTTTGCCTTGTTTGCTGCACATTTATTATATTTTATACAATCATTTCACTAGTTTAGCGCTGTCTGTCTCATGATGTCTACATGGTTTTTGTTAAATGTTACTTTTGCACTTCCTGTGTCCCCTGTTTCCACTTCATGTAGCCCAGTTTGTCTGTGTCGCACACGTGCACTTTATATCAGTATGCAACTTTGTTTAATTGTTCAAATGTTACACGTAGCACCAGGTTGTGGAGAAACGTTCTGTGTTCACCGCAGCCTGTCTCTGCAGTTTCTGATTTGCAAGCGCAAGCTGGAGAGCAAGAAGGAAGCCCTCCTCATTCTGTCTAAAGAGCTAGACACCTGTCAGCAGGAGAGAGACCAGTACAAGCTCATGGCCAACCAGCTGCGGGAGAGACACCAGGGCCTGAAGAAGAAATACAGGGAGCTCATTGTGAGTGGAACTGATGGGCCTCTGCCATCTAGCTTTGAGGAATAATTGCAGTTCATGGAATTTTGAAGGTTCACATGTGTAGCCTATTTGCAGAATATAACATAGCGCATTTGAAATCTTATTATGCTTAGGGCTGCACACAGGCTTGAAGGAAAATTAAATCTTTTAATTCCCTGTAGGATGGCGACCCAACATTACCTCCTGAGAAACGCAATCAGGTAATAAATCTGTTCCTCCCAATAATGCTCTTTTTTTGTGATTGCCTATGATTGAAGTGCTTGTGACAACTGTGACAATTGTTGCATTAGCTAGTGTTGAACATTGTTCCTGCATCTGTCTCTGTCTCTCTCTTTCTCACTCTGTGACCCCAGGTGAACCTTGCACAGTTGTTACGGGATTCTAGGGAGAGAAGCAAACAGCTTACAGAGGAGGTCAAGGAGCTCAGCCACAGATTGGCAGAGGCCCAGGGGGACAACAAGGTGTATGAGATTGATCTAGAATCACAAACACACACACACACACACCTCAGAATTACAAGAGCTTATGCCTAAACTAGAAATTACTTACCAACACAAATAGTTTGGCAGTTCTCAAGTTCTCAATTCTTGAACTTGAGCATTTTTTTCTTCTTATACCTACAAAGGATTCTCACTTCTTCATGCTCTCTAAACAATGTGAGGGCATGTGAACACATTGGAACAAACACATACAAGCATGTATACTGAACAAGATGTGGTTTTTACCTGTCTGTTGACCCTATTTTTGTAACCCAGCTCCTGAGGATGACCATCACTAAGCAGCGACTGGGTGATGAAGAGGTTGGAGCGCGACACTTCCCTGCACATGAAAGAGAGGACTTGGTCCGGCAGCTGGAGAAAGCTGGCCAACAGGTGTGAGGCCCTCATATAACAACTTAATTTTTTGTGGTAAATAAAGCTGTCTTTACTCTCTTTAAGAAGTCAGACAGGAATACTTACTGCTTTAATCACTTTGGTATGTATGTATGTGTGTGTGTGTGTGTGTGTGTGTGCATGTAGAAAGACGAGTTGGAGCAGAGTCTTAAGGCGCTGTCAGATGAGCTGCAGGATGTCAAAGCAGAGAGGGTGGTGTTCCGAGAGAAAGCAGATCGCCTCAACTTGGAGCTAAACCACATCCTAGGAGGCCAGGAGACACGCATCATCGATGTGGATGCCCTATGCATGGAGAACAGGTGTGTTTTGAGTGTGCGTGCGTGTGTGTGTGTGTGTGTGTGTGTGTGTATGCATCATCACATGACATGGTGGCTACACTAAATGTAACACTTGAGAAATAGAGTCACAGAAATAATTATTTGAACTCTTGCTGTTTTTGTAAGTTTGTCTACTAAGAAAAGTTTGCAAAACGTGCTTTAGTACTTGGTGGCAAAACCTTTGTTAGCGATCACAGAGTTCAGACCTTTCTTGTTGTTGGCCACAAGGTTTGCACATAGTCATTAATGTTTGGCAGCTTGAAACTTCAGCTCCCTCCATAGATTTTCTATGGGATAATATCTGGACTAGGCTGCTGTTTTGGATCAGTGTTCTGCTGGAATACCCACCCATGACCACCTTCATGGCGTGGTGTGTTACCAACTGTTTTCTTGGTGACTATGGACCCAGCTGCCTTGAGATCATTGACGAGTTCCTTCCAAGTAGTTATGGGCTGGTTCCACACTGTTCTCATTATAATTGAAAATCCATGAGGTGACCTACCATTGAAATTATAGACTGATTATTTCTACAAAATCAGCAGGGGTTTAAACAATTACTGTGTAAAACACTTACTGTGTATATTTCATCCTGTATTGAATGCATTCCCTTGCATTTTAAACATATACCTAAAGGTTTAATATTTAAGGTAACTGTGGTGTATGCAAAGTTTGAGAACTGAAAAGTTAAGTAATACCACAATATACCTGTGAGTTACTGTAGGATCCATTATGTCCTCAGTCTGATCAGTAGTAAGACTGTTTCAAAATCACATTCTAACATTTTTAGCATTTTTGGTCTGTCCAGATTTACTGAACTTGAAAGCAAACTGCTTAAATTTTGGGGTATAGGAACACTGGACAGTGTGCTGGCTTCAATTTTGCACAATTTAGTTAAGTAGTGATAATGACTACAACAAGCAAGGTGTCACGCCTCTGCTTACTTGGACTAGTCAGGTGAAGACTGTTGACAGATGTGTTGGGTCCTGATTTGAGTTTTTATGTCTCATTTCCCTGTCAGTTTGCAACTACTGTTGCGTTTCATTTTGGTTTGAGTCCCGTTTGTATGTTCCTGGCCATTGTGCCACTAATTTTCTTTTATTAACCTTTTATTAATTATTTTTCCACAATGACAGCTATGGTACCTTTGTATCCTGACCATGCGTTACAGTGACAATGGCACTCTTAAGTAACTGTCATCGTTCTGGGTCTGGCAAGGAACACATTTGCACAACTTATACATAAACATAGAACAGAACACACATGATAAAAAAAAAAGACAAGACATACCTCATACAATGACCCGACAAAGACATGATACAAAACAGGCAGATTTATACCAACCAGAAACAGGTGCACACAATCAGTAACCCAGGATCAGTAACCCACAATCAGTAACCCAGTAACACAGTCTCCAGTAAACCCTAGTCCTGGCATGGATCCAGAGTACTCCTCAAGGTCCATCCATGACAGTAAAATTTGGTGTATACATTGTATTTTTTATTTTATGAAGTTGGCCTTTCATGTGCTTTGTTGGTTGTTTTTTTGGCTTACTTTTTGTGGTGCTTTGGCAGTAGCAAAGATAGATAATGACTCCTTTACAACTGATTTTTTTTTTTATCTCACTTCATTTTAAAAATGTATTTTTAGCTAGTTTATGGTACATTATTATCTTGCATTTATAGGATTTAGCACACTTACGTAATTGTAGCAGCCTAAGTACTGTTCATTCACCCAAACATAATGATGTTACCGCTATTATAGTTTAGTAAAATTCATGATCAAGGTATCTGTGCTTATGTTTATATATTGTATAATGAATTATAAAAGAGTAGCTGTATATGATGCTGTAGTCTAGTGTTCTGGGGTTCCCTGAATTACAGATATGCATGTAGTTGATGCCAGTTCTTGGAGACATCTATATGCATAATGTACATACTGTTATTATGTTATAACAATAATCACAGTTATGAGTTCATGGGTTCAAATCTAGTCTTCAGCTTTGTTTAAGTAGAGTTGACATACTCTGCATAAACAGTGGGGCAGTGGTGGTTCGAATACGATCCGCCTAGGTGCCACTGAGGTGCCACTGAGCAAAGCACTGTCCCCACACACTGCTTCCCGGGTGCCTGCCATGGCTGCCCACTGCTCACTAAGGATGATGGTTAAAAGCAGAGGACACATTTCTTTGTGTCACCGTGTGCTGTGCTGACAATCACTTCACTTTTTCTTCATGTGTTGAATCGGAACTCTTCCAGCTTTTCCGGTTTCCTCCAATTGTCCAACTGCCATCAATTAAGAGTAGACTACTATAGAACTGTGTAAATGTGCCTGGTTTCTAATTACAGGTACCTTCATGAACGACTTAAACAGGTTCAAGAGGAAGTGACCCTGCTGAAAACCAACATTATGAAGTATAAGGTAGACAAGGCCATAACATTTATTTTATTTCAGTAATTCAGGACATGTAAAATAAAAATAGAAATGATCAATAATGGTTGTTTCTGTCATCTGTTTTCTTGTGTGTTTCTCCTCAAGACTGCCTTGGAAAGAAGGAAAAACACCAAAGTAGGTGGCAAGTCCAACAGTAGTATCCTTACAGGGGTCCTCTCAGCCAAACAGGGTGAATATACAAATTTTGCTTTACAATGTTTTGTTTGGATTTTGTTCCTTTTTCCATATTCAGTACATTATTTAATTTATTTAATTATTTAATATATACAATACATGCCAAAATCTGGACACACCTTCTAATCCAATGTGTTTTCTTTATTTTCATGACCATTTACATTGGTAGATTCTCAAAGAAGGCATCAAAACTATGAATGAACATGTGGAGTTATGTACTTAACAAAAAAGTGGAGACCTGGTTCCACAGTCACCGGACCTGAACCCAATCGAGATGGTTTGGGATGAGCTGGACCGCAGAGTGAAGGCAAAGGGGCCAACAAGTGCTAAACACCTCTGGGAACTCCTTCAAGACTGTTGGAAAACCATTTCAGGTGACGACCTCTTGAAGCTCATCAAGAGAATGCCAAGAGTGTGCAAAGCAGTAATCAGAGCAAAGGGTGGCTATTTAAAAGAAACTAGAATATACATTTTTTTTCCAGTTATTTCACCTTTTTTTTGTTAAGTACATATCTCCACACGTGTTCAATCATAGTTTTAAGGCCTTCAGTGAGAATCTACCAACTTAAGTGGTCATGAAAATAAAGAAAACACATTGAATGAGAAGGTGTGTACAAATTGTACTGTATAGTACTAGGTTGCAGTGTTGCCCTTGCTCTTTAAAAATACTAATTCAGTGTAGTAAAAACAGTTCAGGAGCTGCTGTCAGAGGACAATGGCTGCAGTCTTCCGGCCACTCCTCAGTCCATATCAGACCTGAAGTCTCTGGCTACAGCACTACTGGAGACCATCCACGAGAAGAACATAATCATACAGCACCAACGACAAACGAACAGGTGTGGCTCTCTTCCTCAACTTTAACCATAGAGTTGTCAGCTATTTGTCAACTATTATCTTGGGATCTCAGCTTGTCTTTACCCTGCTGGCATGCCACTACTGACCTCTTTGTCAACGTTAATATGGCCTCATCCATTCTACACCACAAATAGTACCAGGTTTTGACCTTGTTCGCTATTGCTATCAATAAGGACAATCATTGCAGTTTTTGCAATGTCTAGCACGTTTTACAAACAGAAAGTTCATTCTCATTAACGGTTTCTAGTTTTTTGTTACCTTAAGAATGTTTCATTTTAATCATTGTAGCAAGTCACAAATAGCAGTTTTGGGGTAATGCAAACATGTAAAAAAAAAGCTTAATGTGTTGTAATTGCTTAAGACTGAGTAGTGACCTCTTAAGTGGCAGGAGGTCAGCAGAGCTGCAACATTACACCCTGTATTTTTTTTTTTTTTTGCCAAGTGATCTTACACATTCCCCTGTCTACCACACACAGGATTCTGGGAAACAGAGTGTCAGAGTTGGAGAGGAAGCTGAAGACACTGGAGGTGTCTGGGCTGTGGAGTCTCCCAGGTGGGCCCTGACAGCAGCACGTCCTGTTCTGAAGCAGTCCATGAATATGGAGATACTGCTCCTAGTTTCATTTGCATTGTCATATTCATCTTGTTTGCATGGAGAACAGAGGACTGAACTAACTGATCTGTGTAACGCCTTAAACAAACAGAAGGCAGCTCCGCATTGGCTTTCCCCTGTTTGTTGTGGGTGTGCTGAGTGTGTGTGATATTAACCATGGTGTTTGGCTTGGTCTCAGTGCATTTGTGGAGTATTACATAACGTTCACGCTGGCTCATGAATGGAGAGGTAGTTTGTAGGCTGTAAAAGTCATTTTTTGGAGAGGTGTTTGGAGTTCTTTGTGTTTGACACTCCCAAACATTGCATAATGTTCCTTAAAGTTTCAGACCATATAAGGATAAAATTCTCAGAGCATATGATGTCATATGATAAAGAAAAATATTCATATGACCAAAAAAAACATTTTTTCCTGCCAGCAAGAGTAGCAGTGATAATATATCTAGATTTTGTATGTAAACCATTTCAAGATTGCAATCATCCTGTTTACATGGACACAAATGGCTTGCTGCATTCTGATGAATCTTTTTGTAGTAGATTCATCAGAGTAGTTTGATCTGCTTGAGATGTTTATATAATGGTTGTTACACTGATGGAGCTATTAGTCCAGTTATGAACAGGATATTAGTGTTGCATGTAATCACAGCCATTGTGTCTCCATTTATGTCCACATCACCCCATCCATGTCTTTGGCTCTGAATTCAACAACCCAGTGAAAAGGAAACCACTGGTCCTAACATTCTCTCTCTCTCTTTCTCTCTCTTTCTCTGCTGCACTCAAGGCCTGACCTACAATGTGACACTGGGATTAAGGAGTATGTTCCAAACACTGTGCCCTATTTGTATACTGTGCCATTCATTCTGTCACACTCGGGTGGCTATAAAATCTCTCATACATTCTCCTGACATTTTACTATTGAATTGCACCCCTTTATTTGCTCATAAGCAGAACATTACACTTCATAGCATCTGAAGAGAAGACACATAATTTGCCAAGTGGTAGAACCTGTACTTAAGACAGGCAGGTTAAACATGCCAGGGTTATAGTATTTATGCTTTTACTAGTATATAGTATTTACTTCATTATAGGTTTGCTATAAACAGGAGGATTCAGAGATTTAGGTTATGATATAAACAAAAAGCTAATTGCATTCCTGGCATTTGCTACCTATGTGGAATTTAAAGTTAATGCATGAGGGTTTTTTATTGTGGTCACAAATAGTAAGGGCTTTGTGCCATTGTCCAGAGGCATGACCAATTGTCTCACACTTTATTTAGTGATTGGCTCTCCATTTGACATTCATCCTCTGGAAATGCACTGGAAAATCTACAGCTACTGACATGGGATCAGGAGGTGCATTTTCAGACACACTGGAGGAGGATTGAGATGCAGGAGAAACAGAAAGGCTAGGGGAAGAGAAGTTCTGGTGTTTGGGCAGACGAGAGGAGACAGGAGACAGCGTCGGTGGAACCGTGAGAGTATGGTGAGAATAAATGTGGCTGGTGCATGAGCATGGGCAGCGCCGAGGGCAGAAGTACAGAAAGGCTAAGCAATCGCGTTGTCGGGAGACGCAAAAAGGTTCAGGGGAGACGTGGGCCTTGTGCAGCATGGAGACATGAAATACATGGCTGATTCTCATATTTTGGAGTAACAACTGGTATGCCACTGGGTTGACACACCGGACCATGGAAATTGTGAACATTGTGAACTTTCGTGAGTTGGATGGCACAGGAAGCTGTCGTGTAGACAACCACACTCGATCCACTGGATGGATCCACAGCAGGGCAGGTCTGCGGTGGCGATCAGCTTGGTGGCAGCGGTTCGGTTTCGGATTTTTGGTGCAGTCCAGGTGGGGCAGGCAGCCATGTACAATCATAGCCAAAAACTTTTTTGTTTGCTGCTTCCATTTTTTATTATGACAATTTGCATATACAGTACATACCAAAAGTTTGAACGCATCTTCTCATTCAATGTGTTTTCTTTATTTTCATGACCATTTACATTGGTAGATTCTCACTGAAGGCCTCAAAACTATGAATGAACACATGTGGAGTTATGTACTTAACAAAAAAAGGTGAAATAACTGAAAACATGTTTTATATTGTAGTTTAATCAAAATAGCCACCCTTTGCTCTGATTACTGCTTTGCACACTCTTGGCATTCTCTCGATGAGCTTCAAGAGGTCGTCACCTGAAATGCTTAAAATTTTAAAATTTAGGCACACTCTCTGGACCTTAATCCAATTGAGAACTTGTGGTCCATCCTCAAGAGGCGGGTGAGCAAACAAAAACCCACTAATTCTGACAAAATCCAAACTCTGATTATGAAGGAACGGGTTCTATCAGTGAGCATTTGGCCCAAAAACAGTACAACAGCAAATTTAGTGAAAACCATTATTTGTGACATTTTCAAAACTTTTGGTCATGACTGTACTCAGCCACATCTCCGGGGAGACCGGGTCACCAGAAAGCCTGCTGAGTGAGGGCCAGAGTTATGGTAAGTCCTGGATGTTCAGACAGTGGGTTGTTGTGGCTCCAGTGGAGAACTTGCGGGCGTGTGGTGGGGGGGACATTTGTTCAACCAGGTGGGGTCTCAGACAGAGGAGGTTCTTGGGAATGGCAAGCCATCACGTCTTGCTGTAAAGACCACTGAACTGGGGTGAGGATCAGTGGTCATTGTGCATCAGGCATTGTGGTGTTTTCGTTAGACGTGTAGCAGCAAGAGGGTGCCTTCTTTCATGTTGTGGGAGCCCAGTCTGTATGAGAGAGTGTATCTGAACCGGGTGAAGAAGGCCCATTGGGCAGGGCTGGTTCTAGACAGGCATATATGAGGGGGCATGCAGAATGTGAAGGGGGCACATGGTGGCAACGGAGGAGGTAAAAGAGTGGGGTGGCTGTGCTTTGAATAAATGTCATGTAACTGGATTGCACTTTGTCATGCCTCTGTCCAACTTGGTTGGACCACCTGAAAGCTGAGCTGATACCCACTGATCACTGATACCCACTGATACCCCTTTTCCACTGCTCGGTTTCCCGTGCTGGTTCGGAGGCGGAGCGGTCCTTGCCTCTTTGGAGGGTGGTCATGGGTTGTGCGACACAGCATGGGTGTGAACACAGCATGGGTGAGAGGCTGGTGCATGGCCGCAGAGCATCAGCTTGAATCGCTACGATCTGGGAGGCTGGGGGACCAGTTTCCTCTTGTTAAATTGCGTTATTTCATCACAGAGTCTGTTTCCAGTCAAACAGATGGCATCACTTCAGTTTCAGGATACTTCTTATTGATGATCAGATGGGTCGAAAGATGGGACGAAAAAATGTTTTTGAGTCGCAGTGGTGCTCTACAGAAGTCCCCAGGGGCCAGCCATCAAGACCCATAACGCTCTCGGGGGGCTGCAGCAGATGACCAACAAGTGTAGGCGGGTTCTGGCCACTCTCGAATCAATAAGTGCACACCCCTGGGGATGGTTTAGGTGGTGGTTTTCCCAGGAAAGAGTGATGAGCTGTGTGCAGTTGGTGGCGGAGCTGTGAATGGGGTGGGGGCTCACCAGTAGGCTCCAGGCCGCTGGTGGAGTGTCAAGTGGACGTGCATTGGTCCGGACACTCTGAAGTGGATTCCCTGGCCACTGGAGAAGCAAAGGCCTTGCTCTTCTTGTCGGTGGCGTTCATTGAAGGTCATGGGGGTTCGGACATGGGGGTTTGCCATGTTTGAGGGAGGTGGCTCGGGCATCGGCCTCGCCCTCGAAATCAGTTCTGAGGCGGTCTAGGAATGCTGAGGCCAAGAGACACAAAGGGTCCTGCTGCTCCAACAGCAGTGTGGCTCAATCAAGGGCACGGCCGGTCAGGCCCTGCTGCTGCTGCTGCTGCTGCTGCTAGGTCTGCTGCTGCTGCTGCACTGCGACAAGCAGCTGACTGATTGCTTTCTGCATTGGTATGCGTGTTGCTGCACTCGGAACTGGCCCGCTGTTGCTGTCATGGGAAGGGCCAGGAGGTGCATTTGCAGACATGCTGGAGGAGGATGGAGAAACAGGAGATGCATGAGGGCTGCGGGAAGAGGAGCGATGGCGTTTGAGCAGACAAGAGGACACAGGAGACTGCAGGGGCCCGGGGTGAGAGAATTCAGGAGTTCAGCATTTGCCTGGAGAACCATGCAGCGACGTTGGAAGCACACGGTGAGAGTAAATGTTCAGTCTTTGGGACAGTGGGGCAGTGATGACCTGGTGGGTAAGGAAGCCGACCCATAATCAGAAGTTTGACTGTTCAAATCCTGATCCTGAGAAGGCAAATGAATAAATCCACAATGAAGAATGGGCGACATTCCAAGATGGAGGCCAGATGTTTATAGCGGACACTGTCCTTTTCTTAGTCTGTGCGCCCCCTGCTGACATCAGCAGAACTATGCGTGCACCCTGCTGATGGGGTGGCGGACCGGGAACCGTGACACCTACACATGGGCAAACATAGTTGTTCCTTTTCTAGGGAGGCATTTGGATTTCTTTTGACAGAAGTGATGGTTGGTGTATTGTGATGCGTGCTGAAAACATTTCCACACTCATTTGTCAGTGTCTGTTTCGCATGCATAAAGGTGCCTGTCAGAGCCCCAAAGATGAGTGGCAGGTCTGAACATTCTCACTCGTAAACAGTCACTCAAACTGTGCTTGCAGTTTGGTGTTCCCACTTACTTTTTCTGTTTCATGTGTTTTGACAGTAATGATATGTTGCTAAACCCAGGATAACAGTAAACGACACTCATACTCTGAATATTTTAGTTTTCAGCTGACGAAATTAAAACAGTTCTGTTAACACTAAGATTACTTAGGTACAGTGGACAGAATATAGTGATTAGATGATCTTCTTCATAATTAGCAAACATCAAAATTAGTCCAGGGGCAAAGAAATTAAGAAAAATCTCAAATCTGAAATGTTCTCCTGTGACCACAAGAGGGCAGTGTGGTGTTGTGCCGTCTTTTGGTGTCCAAGGCGGGGTTTGGTGAAGTTGGCCTGTCATATGACTGTCATTCTCCCACCATAAAACTGACAAGCATCCATTACTGAAAATGATTGCCCACATTACAAACACATTTAGGGAATGTGCTGTTATTAAGGAATTTGTAGACGAGACAGAAAGTGGCTCGCCAGTCAGTCCATGAAAGTGAATGTGGCTGAGAGGGTGGCCTTGCGGAGATGGTCCCTGGACCCTGCCAGCTAATGCGGTGTAACAAAGAGGGGGGAAAAAAATAGAGGTGATTGGGGCCAGCATTGCAGTCACGATGCTTCAGATGAAGGCATTGTTGTCTCCTCTCATTTTTTTCCCTCCTGTTAACGGAGCCAGACTAACAAAAGCAACAACTCAAATTGAGTTGTGATTGACTCGACTGGGACAGCCTGTACCCTTCCCCCGCCCCGTGGGGTACACCGGAGCTGCGACTGAGCTGGCTGTGGAATATCTGATGACCAGGAACCTGTCAACCAGCATCACGTCTCATCGGCAAAGACGAGTTGAGTTCGCCTGGCGGCACGATGAACCGATTTCAGAGGATGGCAGTGATGGGCATTTCGATACGCAGCCATGGTGTTGTGTTTTGAGTCACGCGCCAGTCCTTCTCACCCTCCCGCCCCCCCCTTCTTTCAACCTGACTTTGCCCCTCAGCTCGTTACTGCTCGTGTTGGGTGGGAAGGCGCCTGACGGCAGTGATTCCATTGTGACAGACCTGCCTTCGTTGAAGGCATCCTGTCGGCTGAGGGAGACAGTGACACCCCCAAGCCATATACCTTGTATGTGCAGACATGACATGAAGACAGATAAAAAGAGTTTGTGTGCCATGTGTGAATCTGTGTGTGTGTTTTTTTTTTTTAACTATATTAGATTTTTTTAAAAGTATATTACAAATAGAGAGTGTAAGTTCTTAACATTTTGCACATCTGGAGAAAACCCTGTCGATTTATGGTTTTGACACCTTATTGTTTTTCAGCATTTTACCAGATTTGTGTGTTTTACAGAAAATTGCATGCTGAATGGAATTGCAAACATGACCCTTGCTAATTGCTCATATGCTCAGCATGACCATCACAAAACCAAAACACAAAAACATACCTATGGTCAACTAGATGGCATTTGGTGGGCCATTTGTTTGCATTTGTACACAAGTCTAAATCTGTGTGAAGAAGCAGTTTAAACTGTGTAAACTAGCGCTAGACAGTGTGGCCAATGAAACGTGACACAATTTCTACAATATTGAGCATGTATGAGTCCCTTGCACGTGTGGACCAGGCGGAGGTGTCACATCGAAAACGCAGTGATACATTGTGAGTGCTGTGTTTTTTTTTTGTTTTTTTTTTGAAGACTCTCGGGTGCTTCCTTCCGATAGGCTGTTGAGTCACTGGAGCAGCAGTATCACGCATTGCCCAGTAGCTATTAACAGATTTAGAAGCTCCTGTTACTGGGGTGATGTCATCAAAGGTCTTTGTCTGCCGCCTCTATTTATTCCACACTCTGACGCCACCCGAAATGTGTTTTTATTCTCGTCTTTTATGTTTAGCGTTCAAAGTTAACATGTAAGCACCAGACGTAGTTTTTGCAATGTCTCTGCTTCTGTGGTGCACAGTCCCCCGTGGGCAGCATATGGCTTTGGCCTGTGACGCGTGCAGGCAGCACTAATGAAGACGGATGAGGAGGGAACTGCAGCCACTTCCTCTGAATGAAGCCATGTGTGTGTGTGTTCTGCTTCTGTCGTGTTCTGCTTACACATGCACCTTTTTTGGAAGGCAGTCCCTTCATCCTTTGATTTTATTGTGGTAATTCTCGGTTGGTGTGTTGTGTGGGTGACAAGATTCTTTTTCTCACAGGATGACTGTACTGTAACATGGCTTCTGTTCTGGGCCCACAGGAGGCAGAGACACCATTACCCTGAGTGACAGCCAGAGACTCTCCACGCAGACACCAGTCTCCACCCTTAAACCGCTGTCCAACACACCAAGCAGCACGCCATCGGAAGGTAAACCAGCAAGCAGCTGTGGTGATAATGGCACCCTCGGGGGCTCACTAAACTGTTTTAATTTAGCGAGTACAAGTGCTGCCCTGCCCCTCCCAACCATCACGCTTTCGGACCCTGAATCTCAACTCGGGCTCTCATTGGAGCTGATGGATAAGCACCCATTCCCTCTCAAATGCCATGGCATTTGGCAAATGCTAGCAAATCCTCACCCCACTGACATTCAGAAAACTTACAGGACTTTTTTTTTTTTTTTTTATGGGCGGCCCCACAAATGTGGATGCCTGTGTGCGAAATTTTGTTGTCCTCCCCCCTTTTTTCACCCTTCCTCTATGCTTCCTCCTCTTTTTATTCCCAAGGAATGCAGCATGCAGTCTTTAACCTTTTGGCTGAACATTCACAAATACGGGTCAGTAATCCCCTGAACGGGAGCACATTTTGGAGCGCAGGCAGAACTAAGCTGTTGCCGTTGGTGACGTGCCGTCACGCTCCCGGTCCCGTCTGGGCGGCTCTGCAGGACTCTATTTTTAGAGTCGTTGTCATGGAAGCACTTGAGACATTTCATAATTGGAAAAGCTCTTTTCTGATTGTAACCCCTCCCAACAAATTATGACAAAGTGCATTAAATATTTGGGGTCTTCTGAAGCTCTAAACTGAGTAAATAGTATCGATTTCCTCTTGTTTTTGTCTCCTTGGACTTTGATGTTTGCCTTGGTCTGGTAATGTGATTTGCTTTTTTACATATCCCTATGTACACATACTATTTGACTAGAGTATCAGTCAATTTACCTTATTATGTTCCATATTCTTCTCATTATTACTATTATTATATTATTGTTCATTTGTATTAATAGCACCACAGCATTTGAAAATGCCATATGATTAGCATAGAATGTCATCTATCATGTTTTAAACAGTTTTCAGTGACTGGCAATTAAAACTATTTCAATTTAACATCAACTTCAGAATTCAATTGCACATCATGCAGATGTGCTTCCAGAACTGTAATTTGCTCAGGAAGTTAATCATATACGTTCTGCTGCTCTGATCTTGACTGTTCAAGGATACAGAGCTGTGATCTCAATTAGCACCGGGGCTCAGACTTCAGTCAAATGTCTTTTTTTTTTTTTTTTTTTTAAGCTCCACACACCAGTGGCCACTTTGTCCCACATTAAGAATCTGGCCACCGAGCTGCTCTCAGCGCAGCACTTACACAATGTCCATTAATCTTCTCCATGCCTCCCATCTCATCAGATGACAGGACAGGAAGTGGAGGGCCATCGTCGTGGGAACCGGGCACAGCTGGCGATGGCAGACTCCCGAAAGCATGGCATGGATCCCGCTCCAGTCCAGATGGCGGTCGGGAGGAGGAGTGCACACCTGTCCCCCCTGGTGACTCACAGCGAGGCGCAGGCAAGACCCACGTGAGGGGAGGCGAGCTGAGCGTCCTGGAGGCCGCTTCCAAGGCCAGCGAGGAATTTGAAATAGGCCCCATCAGGGAGGAAAATCTCATCGCAGAAGAAGGCCCCATAGTGGAGGAGGGCCAGGTCTTAGAGCGTGGAGATGCAGAGACATGCCTGAGTATAGAGCAGGGTGAGGAGGCAGTACTGACGCTGGGTTCCCCTCCCTCAGAGAATGACCCAGGCCCAGAGAGACATCTTCCCACTTTCCTTGCCTTAGACTGTGTCCTAGAAACAGTCATCACACCTCACATTTCCCATGAGGAGGCTACAGACTCTAACACAGAGACGTCCACCACCAGGAAGACATTAGACTCTTCCTCCATGTCAGAGGCACTCGTCCAGGCCAGTGGTGCCTCTCTTCTCCAAGGATGGGGGTTGGACTGCCCATCGGGCCAGGCAGACAGCTGCCACGCTGAGAGCCTGGCATAGTCAATAGTCACTTCCCTCAACCCTGATCTCCCTCTCTTACCGGCATAAATGTTATTTACTCTGAAGCCGGAGGCAACGGCTGAAGTGCACTTTGCATCTAGATTAAACTTGTTGCTGGCTGGAAGCGAGGTAGCACTGTAGCTGTGAGCAAGCATGCAGTCTCCGAATCAAGTCATGCCCCAGTTCTCTCTGTGGAGCAGTTCTGCTAGGGGAGCCCGCAGCATCACCAAATGTCTGATTGTTTGAACACTCTCTTTACAGCGCCTTTTAATTTAGTCCATGCCGGAACTGCTATGATTATTCCATGTTTCCTGTCACCATTTGCTGGTGCTTTAAAACCAATTTTAAACCAATGTTTATAAGATTGCATGTTGGCGGCTTAATTTAACTTAACTGCTGTTAAAATACTTGCAAGCAGAAAGCCTCTTGACGGCTACAATATGCATGTGGGGGTGTGTGCCTTACATGCTGTAATCAGTATCCGACTAGTGTTGTTATTTTTAAACCAGTCTGACTAAGAGCTACCCGTGAATCTGCCTTTGTTTTATTACACAAATACTGAAGACATTTGTGTCCGGAGTGTCTAATGAAAAACGTGCCCGCCCTGGTCTGTGCCAGGTCTGTCTTTCAGCCGCTGTAGGTGATAACCTTGACCCTCTTTGACACAGAAAGCTAATCTCTAAATATCCATGATGTTTAGTGCATTACATTAAACGACGTTCACAATGGAAAAATGTAAATTGTGCCATTTCATTTAGCACTTAGACACACATACACACACGCGCACAATATTGAGCCATCTGCATCTCACAGATTGGCATACCCACAAACACATGCATTCATACTTTTAATCAGTCACCATTTGCTAGTTCATATAAGGTAAAGA
The DNA here is from genome assembly GCF_900700375.1 of Denticeps clupeoides. NCBI lineage: Eukaryota > Metazoa > Chordata > Actinopteri > Clupeiformes > Denticipitidae > Denticeps > Denticeps clupeoides. Next base: position 23,202,033 of record NC_041707.1, read on the forward strand.
CATGCATAAGCGCGCTAAGAGTACCCTCAGCTGGCAGCTGGCCTCTTTAAGCAAACAGCCCATCAAAGCCCCAAACTCAGGAAGTGCTTATTCTGCAGAAGGCTGCATCCTATTTTTAATCTCTCGAACAGGCACACAAAATGGGGGAAAAAAGAGAAATTCCAGAGAAGCTTAATACATGTGGGACCCCGTGCCAGCCGTTGGGCATATTGGCATAGATTAAGAGCAATGAAGGATAGAGCCAAGGCATCTCCATCACCAAGTCAAATCTCACTGGCAAAAATGGGTTTGTGTTTTGCCAAACTTTTTTGCTTATAGCAAAACATCATGTTTTGAGTAAAACATAATTTTGAAATCTATTTTTGATTCCAAATATACATTTCACACACTTTACACTAATCAAGCTAAATAAAAAGTCAACTTTTTAGGACTTTTTAGGCCGGGTATGTGTAGTATTTTTGTACTTCTAGGTGTGCATATAAAAAAAAAAAAAAAGTTCAGATGACACTGAGATGCTCTGCTGATTGTCTTCTTAAATCTGAGACCCAGTGTGGCACGGGGCCATGGGAGAGAACGAGAGCAAGAGTGTGAGGGAGAATGCATGCTGTGACCATGACTCCGCCTCAACGATGAAGTTTGCATCCTCGACTCCTGCCAGGTGTGGGGTGAAAATTCGACTTTGATGTGACGCGGACTGACGTCGACAATTCCTCTAAGCCCGCCCCTCCACACCCCCACTGTGTTCTCCTCGCCCTGTCTCTGTGGCAGGTCGTCAGTCACAGCCTGCCACTGAGCACCCTGGGAAAACGGATTCCTACAGCTGCTTATCCAGTATTTGGTCCTATTAGACGGGGAATGGTGCATTTTGGGGAAAAAAGACGAGACGCAAGCTTCTGATCAATTATTCATGGTGGAGTAAAGGAGGCGCGTTCAGCTCGAGACGATAAGGCTCTGTGCTTCTGGGACAGACATGTTTGGCCGGCTCCAGTTCCGTGGATGCATAATGGCATGTAAATGTCCAGGGTAACCAGTCATGCTGTCCCCCTGGCGATGGGAAAAGGGCCTTCTGTTATGCAGTAATTCCTCTGTGTGTTAGAAAGGAGGAAATAAGTGTGTGCGTGTGTCTATGAGAGAGATTGAAGTATGTGAGATAAAGAGGATGCACTTGGCCTGCATGCAAAATAAGGTCATTCTCCATATTTCAGAAGCTTCCTTGGCATGCCGCATGCTATTTGTAAGTTACATGCATTTTTCCATGCCTACAGTAAGTTCGGCGTGTGCCTGAGCTTCAGACGAGCAGCTTTGTCAGGATGTCTGCCCAGTCTGCTCACACATTTCAAATGACTTATGTATTAACTCTGAATTTTTTTAGCACGATAACTCAGTCTGAGGAGGTTCCCTTGGGACTCTGTTAAGGCCGGAGTGAGTGATCGCTCTAATAGGTGTAGCTAGAGGAAGGAAGATTTAGGGAGGGGTGGAAGGGGATATCACTTGTGCTTCCTGCAGAAAAAGGGCACCGGTTTGGGCAAGTGGTCTCCATGGCAGCCTGGCTATGGGGTTTATTTCTTAAATATCAGTATAATAAAACACCTAATGACTTACAATGAATACGTTTAATTAACATTTTGTTTCTTTCTAGAATTTTTAATCAAACATGTATGCAAAGTATCATTACTAATGGGGGATAATAGCAAGACATTTAACCCCGAGTTGCCTTTTTTAAAATTTCCTACTTGTGAGACTAATAAAGGATCATCTAGTATTATCTTGAGTTCCTCCTGGGGGACTGTCCCTGTAAGTATTGATTATAAGTCAATATGAATAAGGGGATATACTAAATACTGCAAATTTAAAGGTATGGCAGCTGGTAGATTGGTATGTTAGTTTTGACAATTCATTTTTTTTTTATTTACTTAACCCTATTTGCTTGACTGTAGATTTGCTTGCCTTTACTTTGCTTTAAATACTGATTTTGCCCCGTGCCACTTTCGTTTTTAGTTCATACCCAGAAAAATCAGAGAATTGGAACTTAACTAAAGCTCTCTATTTTTAGGTAAGCAACATTCGTTAGGATTTAAATGACACACGTTCTGACAAGCACGCAACACGTTGACACCTGTCAGCCATGTCCTTTTACTCACAAATCAGTACAGGCAATGATGTCGCTGACGACTCAAGCTGCACGCCAAAGCTAATCCAGTTAGCATTAGTCCCGCTGTAAATCTCTGTGTTCCAGCGGGCCTCGCCCACCAACAACCTCACCCTCACCGCGGAGGTCCTGCCACGCATGCACCGAGTTATTTATTACATCCAATTACACTAGTTGTGCTTCTTACAAGGACGTTGTCACAGGAAAAGAGCGCCGAACTCGAGGGGGGGTGGGGAGCGTTGCATTTTACACCCTTATTTATATTCCGTTGCATTTGTTTATGCTCAGGGAATTGAGGTGGAGGGTGTGGGGATGGTTATGCAAATTGTCTGTGTAAATCAACGTGTCAGGTTCCCTCTCGATGAAAAGAGCACTACTGCAAGGCATCTCTGCATTATTTCCTTGTCTTGCTTTTGAGGTTTTAAGGGGCTGCATTTTCAGGAACAATTACCACGCAGCACAATGCTGAAGGATCTTGTAGGATGTATAATTGACCGACAAGCAGTCACTGAAAAAGTTAATTTCTATACGCAAGTGTCCGCCATATAGAACACATAAAACACAAGGTACATAAATTGCAAAGACTCCTAAAACAGCCCCTTCATTATTAACACCTACCCTGTTTCCCATCGCTTCAGCATCTCCACGTTCTTCAGTAGAAAAGCTGCTGGTGGTTTATATAGGCCGGTTAAATCTAATCGGTGCTGCTTTTCCTGATGCACTCCTACCACGACACTCCACATTAATGTCACTTTTGTGTTAAAATTTTAAATAAGATTAGAGGTCCTCATTGATGAATGTGGTAGAAGCATGACAACGTGTTTGTGAGACTTTTAAAGTGTGTGAATAAGTTAGTTATTCATAATTGAATGAGATTTGTATGACAAGGTAGCTTTCTTTCTGAAGTCTTTGCCAAGCATGGATTTGTAGCACAATGCTACATTAAATAAATGCCCTTCATAACAAATTTTTAATAATCTTTTTGCCTTATACATTTTAAATGCACACAAAAATAAAGTAATATTTGGTTTGGAGTGATACCCTATTGAGATCAAGAAGACATTTGCAGTGGATATAGAAACATTTCTCAAAACCTCAAACATTCACAACATCTGCAAAAAGTACCTGTTTTTGGTATTATTGGTATTTATGATCAATTTTACAGATAGTTGTGACAGTGAGCAGTATAACACTAACATTTATTCATTGCATGTGAGAATGTGAAAGGAAATTGAGGAAAGAACAGTAGGGTTCTGTCTTTTTGGTACAATTTATTACATATCAAAGACAACTTGTTCCAGTGAGAATAAAAGAGCACTGTATTTAGCCGTAATTTTGGTGGGTAAATGCAATGTATTTGTGTTCCCATTCATTCAGCACTTATTAGGACTGTGATGGACCCAATACTTCATAAGACATATTAAAGCACACTAAAGCACACAGATTCCTTCTGGTCTGTGTGTATGTTTGTGCATGTGTAATAGTGTACTGTCTGTCACATTTTCAGCAGTAGTGTAAGTAGGCATGGGTAACAGTGCTCAAATTTACACAGTGGACAAAATAATAAGGTTGCACAGAATTCAAGGTGGTTGGCAGAACTAGTTAAATTCACAAATTGAATTCAATTTGTGTTAATTGCTGCATTGATTTCTGCATTAATTTCTGCCTGTACACATTTCTGCCTCAGTCCGCATGTCCCTCCTGTGCCCAAGGCTCCACTGCTTCGTCCCATGGTGTAGGGGAGCACAGCCCGATGACACAGCCTGCAATCCTACGTCCTGCATTCCCACTCCTCAGACTCTCATCATTGCCTCCCTGGCCCAGGTCATCCTCTCGCTCATGCACCAGTGCAGACCGGCCCAGGAATGACTCGCCTCCAAACAGTGTTCCTTTCGAGCTTTTCAGAAACACGCGGATCTTTCCATCCCTAGAATTAAAGTTGCCCAAGTCTCCAGGGTGATCAGGGTGGTAAGATCCTTTAGGGTTGTAGTGTGGTCCTGCTGTCAGAAATCCATCACTCAGGTGACCATAGCGGTGGATGTGAATGGCGCGGAGCTTGTCCTCAACACTGGGCAGCCCATGCAGATTTATGATAATCTGCAGCTGTCCATGTGGGAAAGCCTGTTTGAACAGAATCTGCCCGTAGATCTTAGGTTGGTCTTGAGGAAGCGCAGAATCTGGAGCAACCTCACAAGCTGCGTACAAGGTCCCATTGAATTCAGTCACTTCCATAGGAACCTCAGTGCATGAAGCCACTTTCTGACAGTGCATAAGCACGATCAGAACTGGCAAAATATTCTGCAACCTTGTTTCCATCTGTAATTTATCATGTTACAATTCATTATTGCAAATTATTACTAATGTACATTATCCACTACTGAAAACTTAAAGTACTGAAATGTTCAAATAAAGAAATGATAAACAGGGAAAATATTAAGAATACAATTTTCAGAGAGTAAATAAATGAACAATGTGAATGCTGAATATAGGGCTACATGCTGACTGTTTTATTTTTCAGTTTTCAAGATATATATTTTTTTTATTGCAGAGATTTTAGTTGAATATCGAAGCTCTATTCAATATTGCATTGGTTCAATTATTTGTAAAAAACAGCTAACCTACCGTTTTGTTAGTCCTCCCTGGATCCGAATGCTCTAAATGTAGGTTGTTGAACTCTTAAATGATGCAGCATGGGGAGGGATAAACAAACATTTTGAAACCCCTCCTGAGTCCTTTAGAACCAGACTATTTTAGAAGAAGTTGTACAAAAAAATCTGAAAGCAATGTAATAATCAGATTTACAGTATTATTTGTCTTATAAGCATGTGTTTGAAGTTCATTAAGTTTACATTATGCAGCATACAAACACCAAATCTCTGATAGATTTTATTGTAAGGGAACGTGTGAGTGCTGAATAAATTCTGTCTTTTGGAGACCTCCTCATTGTGGCACTGTCTTGCTAGACAGACCTATTTCACACGCAATTGGTCTGTTATTTAATTGCCTGTGAAAGGAAGAGGAAAGGCCTTTTTAATAGCCTTGGATGTGCTATCTGCCAACGTTGAGGGTTCCTTGAAATATTAGCAACTCCCCCCTCATCACCATCAATTCCTGGTTCCAAGTAATGAGCCAGTTGTTATTACAAAGCTTGTTAGCAATGTCCATGCCGTATAATTAGCTGTGTCAGTTGCAATGATTGTATTCCAGGGCAGCTATGCATCACTACATGACCTTAGTTTGAAAAAGTCAAGTGGGCTTCTTCAGATTGATATATTTACGGTGTTTTTTTAACAATAAATGAACATAGATATACTAATCACGGGCGTGTGTTAATTAAACGTAACATTTCAACGCACGATAAAATACTATACTAGAGTAAATCATGTTAGTGTCATCTTGAGAAAGAAATGTGACAGCTTGTCTACAGCGGTCCCGAGCGGCCGGACTCGGTACTGCAGGGCGGCTGAACGGGCGAAGGGGGCGGCCGCGCTGCTATTTGGCGCCTGATACAACATCCTGCGGGTACCGGCGTTCCCTCATCACCGCGCCAGAATATTCCCCCGCGTTTTCACGGGCTTCATTCTGTGCACCCGCCTTTGTGGTAAACGCCTGCAGCCCCGCGGATTGGTCTGCTTTCTGCAAACTCCCCTTTTTATTTTTCTCTCGCGTTCTGAGGAATAATAATAATGATGATGAGGTAAGTGCTTCCGGTCGCCATCTTGTCGGTTTTCGCCGCGTCTGTTTCTCTGAAGTGTTGGGGGGTGTCCGGAATTGCCGCTAAATTTATCAGTTGTTACACTCCGGGCATAAAGATGTCGAAAAGACATCGTTTGGATTTAGGCGACGATTATTCGTCGAGTAAAAAGAGGTCCTCCGATGGGTGAGTAGATGCGTGGGGAGGTTAGAAGAAGTGAGATTGAGCGCGCCGCACACTACTGAGCCTCGGAGAGCGCGGTGGCCCTGGTGGCCTACTGGTGTTGCCGTTAGCGTGTAGTGAAAATGCATTTTGAGGCACCTACACGGCGAATACGTACCGCTTTGGACTTCTGGCCACTAGACCGCAAGAGGTTCGAATTAAAACGGTGCGGCCTGAACGCAAACGGAGCCGCGTTAGCTTTGCGGCTAACACGTGGGTGTCACAAGGCTACGACAGACTGCTTAGCGCCGACCTGTCGCTTGTCTGATTTACACGCAGTGAACACTTAAGAGTTCAACTTTGCAGATAACGCGGGATCGTGAGGTGCTGGAAACACTAACCGCAGAAGGCCTCACACGCCGAGTTCATAGTTCGTTAAAAAGTGCCAAATAAATATTTTTTTTCTTAATACATTTAGCACCGTAGTAGCAATAAACATACGTCGCTCGAACGCGTTGCCGCTCGGTCCTTCCGGACTAAATTATTCGCCGGGTCACGACTGTGTAATCGTGTACAGGCCCTGCAGGGTTTTTGTATTTTTTTGCCCCTAGCGTGGTTGCATGCATGAAGAAATATCTTGTTTGCCTGTTTGTTTTTTTTTTCTATTTGTGTATCTCAATGCGTGCCGATGTTCTTATTTTGTTAACCGGCTAATGCTAACAGGCTAATTCACCGGTTCAGGTGACTGGAATGTCAGGCCGACGGTGGCATCGCTCGCCCTAATAAATAACTAAAGTGCAAAGGTGGCTTAGGTTCAAAAGCGTCGAGCGTTTTATACTTATTAATATTATGATATAGAGAAGAAAAGTGCGTGTGTGTTCGCACAGGGCGCCAAGGTTAGCGGCACACTTCAGGTCGCCGTTTACCGGCTGGGTTAAAAACTTCCAACCTGCATCACAAATTAAATTGTGTGACGTTGAACAGTTTAATGCTCACATCAAAAAGTAGAAAACAAACTATTAATGTTTCATGAAATAGTTGTTACATGTCAACTGAAAGGTTACATTAAAGAAGCATACATCCCAGCATTGCACAGAACCAGACTTTAGTATATTTTGAAGCAAATATCAAAACAGGCTTCTAACCCACCTTCTCATCTTATTTTCAATGAGCAATATTTATCAGTTGTTTTGCATATTAAGAACCATATTTCATTTATTGGAGCCTGTCTTTAGTTTGCACTTGATGTTTAATGTATCCTAAACTAATACCTTTTGTCCTCCAACAGAAAAGATCGTGACAGAGACCGGGATGATCGGTCGAAGGACAGGGACCGGGACAGGGACCGTGATCGAGACCGTGATCGAGACAGGGACAGCAAGTCCTCCAGTATGTCCATGAACATGGTCATGGGCAGTGGAAGCGGAGCCAACATGTTGCCCTTAAAGCAGCCGACTGTGCATCAGCAGATTAACCCCTTCACCAACCTGCCGCACACACCGCGCTACTATGAGATCCTCAAAAAGCGACTGCAGCTGCCTGTGTGGGAGTACAAGGAGCGCTTCAATGATATTCTCACTCGCAACCAGAGCTTTGTTCTTGTTGGAGAGACTGGTTCTGGTAAAACCACACAGGTAATTCATTAAATGTATAAATTAAAATATGTTCCTCTATGTTGTACTGTCTTTACAATACCGCTTCATTATTAGAAGCACTCTCTGGGCTCTAGACTTAACTTGGACTAACAAACAGACACGTATACTTTACATCTGCCACTCACTCCCTTTGTTCAGACACTTTTTATTGCATTGCAAAAATGTGAGCATGTTCACATGCTTCTGGCTCAGGCTCGCTATTTTCTTTGAGGTTATGTTGCCTCCTGCAGAACACATCCGCTCAGATGGTGTTTATGTGGCAGGGATGCAGAAATAAGAAGTGAAGTGATTGTCACTGCAGCACCCGGTGACACAACGAAATGTGTCCTCTACTTTTAATGGTAACCCATGGCGAAACACATTGTGAAAGGGGGGCTCTGACCAGGTGTCACGCGTGGTCTGTTTTAGTGCGTGTGTTTTATTTAAAAAAAAAAAAAAAAACGCAGCACGTGCACAGGCCACTGCTTACTGCCTGCTTCTACTGGTAGTGTCATGGTAACAGGTGTTAGAAATGGCATTCAAATATAATTAAAATAAATAATTAAAATTTTACATGAAACCGCTTGTTTAGCATAAAACCTAATAATCAAATGTCTTCGCATCGCAAGACACAATGAATCAATTATGATATTTGTTGCCTACTCTTACTAATTTTTATCGATTGCTACTGTGCATATTGTAAGTGATTTAACAATTTGATTCACAAAGTTCTTTATTTAAAGCACATAACTTGCTGAACATGTGTTTGTGCTGTACTTCACGGAGATGAAATTGAAACCAGATAAATTTAATACATTTTAGGGCTTGAATTTGATCTTAGCCTGATCTGTTTGCTGCTGTCTGTTGCTGAAAGGTAGCAGGGAACGGGGACACCATTGTCCAGTACATTTACAACTGCATGTAAAGCTCAGACTTGCGTGGTAAATGAGCAGTCAGGTGAGCGTTTCGATTATCGCAAAAATGTATACTTGGGCTTTAAAACGGACATTAACTTCTGGCGATTACATTCTAGTTGCAATGGAAGCAAAGTCTTCTCTCTGAGATTTGACTGAAAGAAAAAGACTTTTTGCTATACATTTGAGGCCAGAATTTGGATGGAAAATCTTTTCCATCTCAATTTGAAATTTTATTAGCTTGTGAATTTCCAACACATTTTTTTTTTTTTTTTATTGAAACGATGCTTCAGAATATTTTGCTGGAAATAATTTTTGTGTGTTTTTCAGTGCCAAGAAATTCACATTAAATGATTTCAAGTAATATTCAGTGTGCTCAAATTCAAGTAGTCAATGTCATCGTCCGACAAACAAAGTATGAGCAATTGTTCAGTGATCAACTTTACTCAATCAAGTTACGCTCCCGGCGTCATGTTACAAAAGGGAGCGATAAGTCTGACAAGTCACATACAGAGCGGAAGACGGTACGTTTTTTAAATGCACGTTTTTAAACAGGCAGTGTGCTCAAATCGAAATGTTGGAGCGCTGTTCATGTGAATGTCGTGGGTTTGGCTTCACTGGCTTTTCCTGAGGGAGTGAGAGCCTCAAACTCTAACAAAGCCTAATTGAATCTGGTCCGTGAATCACAGCACAGAAGGCGGTGAAAATAGGACTGACACAAGTTAACATGGGCGTGTCCCGCAGGTAAATGTGCAGTAGGATCTCCCCCCAAATCATGGAAGAATTGCTTGATTCCTTGTTGGCCAGTCTGGGGCGTAGCGGGTCTTGCTGCATTTCATATAGTCTCCTGAATCTTGAAGCTGATACTTGTGTACATGTATTTTTTTAAATATATATATATATATATATATATATAAAATTTATTTATTTGTGTTTACGAAATACCATTAATAAACTATGGATAACTAGAATAACAGGTTGTGATTCTGCTCTCTTCCCTCAGATTCCACAGTGGTGTGTGGACATGGTGCGCTCTCTACCAGGACCGAAGAGGGGTGTGGCCTGTACACAGCCCCGTAGGGTGGCGGCTATGAGTGTGGCCCAGAGAGTCGCTGACGAGATGGATGTCATGCTAGGGCAGGAAGTGGGATACTCTATTCGATTTGAAGACTGCAGCTCTGCAAAAACTATCCTAAAGTATGACTTAAAAAAAGCACCTAAAACATCATACTGATGGTCTCAGGGCTATTCTAATGAGTGAGTTTTTCTAACCCACAGGTACATGACAGATGGAATGTTGCTTCGAGAGGCCATGAATGACCCACTGTTGGAGCGTTATGGTGTCATTATTCTGGACGAGGCTCATGAACGCACACTGGCCACTGACATCTTGATGGGCGTGCTTAAGGAGGTCGTGCGTCAGAGGTCTGATCTGAAGGTACGGCACCCCTTGCTGCTTTTTGCACAAAACCCACAGCATGACTGGCAATGTGTCAAAACATTTAGTCAATAATATTACAAACTATTTGAGTTATGATTCCATAATTCAGCTTTTGTTTTGTTCCTTGTTTATTAAGCACTCAACAACGTTCAAAGCCATGTGTAATGTGGATTATATGCAGCCTTTAGTCAATGCTAGTTTTATCACGAGTGATGTGCTAGTAAGGTCACACAGTGCAGTTGAATGCTTTTTGTTCTACTCTGTTCCACTCAGAGGCGAGACCACTCAGGTTTTCAGTGGCTGTGATATTGCTCCTGGGTCAGGCCATTTTAAGGCAATCAGCCTCTAGAGGCACAGATATGTGCCGCTTTTTATAGGCTGAATGCTCCGGACCCAGTCCTCATCAAACAGATGGGTAATGACTGCTTGTTGTGAGGATCGAATCAAAGGTTGTACATGTGTTCAGAGACTGTTAAATGAAGTCTAGGTGACTCTGAAATGATCCCCCGGCCTGTGTCCCCTTCCAAATTTGAAGTTTAATTTACCTTGATTAAGAGCAATTATGATGTCTCATGGAGCAGAAAAGGGAGGGAGTGTGACGGCAGGTCTGGAAAGATTTCGACTGAAAGTGGGAGAGGCGCCCTCCATCAGAATCCTAATATATTTGAATATTATTACTGTGTCCTCTTCTCTGTCAGATTGGCACAGCTCAGTGAAGCACTCTTTCTCACTGTGTGTGTGTGCATGTCCTGAAACTGTAGGTCATCGTCATGAGCGCCACCCTGGACGCCGGTAAGTTCCAGGTTTATTTCGACAGCTGCCCACTTCTCACCATTCCCGGCCGGACGCACCCGGTGGAGATCTTCTACACCCCCGAGCCAGAGAGGGACTACCTCGAGGCAGCTATTCGTACAGTCATTCAGATCCACATGTGTGAGGAAGATGAGGGGGATGTGCTGCTCTTCCTCACTGGCCAGGAGGTAAGGCTGCAGAATAAATTGAGCTGTTCTACTGACATTTTCTATTGGCTTCAGGCAAATTATAATGTTTCACATCCGACTATTTTCTCCAGCAGGTATTTTGGCATTGTACACACATACACAGTGTTTGCTGCAATTACAAAGACACACAAACCCCATTATTTCTCACCTCAATCCATCTACTTGGCCTGTCCACTCCCACGCAATCAGAACTGAGCAGCTAGATCAATTGGCAGATTAATAAAGCCATCGAAGGCTGCTGGCCTTGTCTGTCGGGTAAAGGCCCTGGCAGAATCATCTGCGAGTGACCCAGATTCTGCCCTGCCTGTAAATCCCTGAAATTAAGTCATTTATTATTTCCTGCTGCTCCAAATGCTGCCCATCTGTGTGGAATGGAGGCAGAGGTTTACACCCAGAATGATGAATTTGGCCACAGATGGGAAGCTGACAGCATGGCATTCTGGGATGTCTGTCGGTCTGTCTGCATTTCATCTCCAGTGGCGAGTGGAGTGTGTGTGGGGAGCAGTGTGCACTTTAAATACAGCATTTCCTGTTTTAGAGCTGAAACTCTTAGAATGAATGAAGTTATTGGCATAATTTCCCGAAGTCTCAAAAAGATCAGTTCATTTACATGGTTACTGTTTTGGGACTAATACCTGCTTGAAGAAGCTTTGAAACAGGAAATCTGCGTTTAGTATTTATTTTCATATATTTTGTATATGCCATATAAAAAATGTTTTTGATAACAGGAATCTGGGTATCAGAGAATGATTCCCACTTAGTGGTTGTGTGAAACGTGAACTCTGCATTTTCAATAAGTTACAATCATGTTATTTAATGTTATAAAATACTGTTATTTAGTCGTACCAGGACCAAGTGGTTAAGGACAAGGAGTGAGTGGACTTAAAAGGTTTTTTCGCAATTATTTCCTTATTTGCGTAATCTGTTCAACTAATATGTCCAGTGGCCATCTCATGTCTGTGTACTAGAGGTGATGCCTTCCAGGGGTCCCTAGGAATAGAGGCAGAGCATGAAGAGAAGCTGGAGTTCTGTGGTTATTTGGAGAATTAGAGAATTGGAGAATTTGGTTATTTGTCAATTTTTTTTAGAGCCATGGCAAGTAGCAGATAGATAGATAGATGTCCAGTAGTCACTTAGTATGTTTTCGGAATTTACAGTTGGATGATAAACAGAACATGACTTTGCCGAAGAGATGCATCTTTTGGCAGGTGTCAGTTTTGTTGTGAAGGAACAAAACTGGTGCAGTATTTTGAAATTAGAACCACATCCATGTGCTAAGTACCCAGTCACATAAACCAAAAGTGTCTTCATTAGGCATAGTTATTTGTCATTCATCTGCCCTGGCTTCGGCGCTCATCCAAATCGGTCCTCATTTGCACGTGGGATCGATGGCAGGCTTGTGGCGAGACGAATGGAATAGCAGGAAGCACTGCGTTAGAATAGTCCTCCTACGAGGGACTTGAATTGATTCCAAATTTAACATGTGGCTCCACCCGACAGCAGCCACAACCCACATATGAAGGCCCTTTGCTTGTTGTGACACACTTGTGTCGACAAGGAAACATTTTTGCGCCCCATGGTGCTTCTTAACCTCTGCCTTCATGTCCGGCTTTGATGTGGACTAATGATCACCGCCAAATCGGGCTGAGCCTATCCCTGGCTACTCCCACAGGTGAAAGGCTTTAGTTAAAGGCTGGCCATATATCAACAGGAGGGAGGTGGTATTTATTTATTTTTAAATGCAGTCTCTGTGTTGGCGGTGAGAAGGGCATTGGATGTTAAATGATTGAGCACAAAAGCGCAAGAGGGGGTGGATGGGAAAGAACGGTGCGTTTAGCATGTGTGCCTAACCTAAATAGTTAGTTACCCTTAGGTGCCACTATTGGAGTGGAATTTGTGCTACATTTGTGGAATCAGAGCTATTATGTAGTTGACCAATGGGATCGAGTCACTAGCGTGGATTAAATCAAGTTTAGATATTTTGGTCATGGCTTTGTGCGGCACAGACTACAGTTTCCAGTCTTAAACCAGTCTTTCATCCATTCTTACCAGGGCTGAGCAATCAACCTCATGTCAGTGCGGCATTAATGATTCAATTGTTTCCAAATAAATCTGATGCACTCCATTAAATACCACTGTGCGGACCAATTAGTATAAAATTAGTTATTTATCATGTAATCGTCAGCAACCTGACACTGGAATCTTGTCAAGGGGGTGCAACAATTGTTAAGAAACAAAAAAATAAGAAACATTGTTGTCGGTTTTCTCTGCTGTCTCTGTATCATGCCTGCTTCAGTCCAGCCTGAATATTAACAGATCATCAACCCGTGGATTGTGACAAGTGCACCATCCGCGGGTTGATGATCTGTTAATATTCAGGCTAATTTGATCAATCTATTCACATTTACTCTGTCCCACTGTAGCATGGCCAGCCTTGATTAACAGGCGCATTGCCACTGGCACCCTTTTCACTCATCCTCACCCCGCCACCACTCCCAGGGTGCTATCGGCAAAAAATGAAAAAGTGTGCCGTGACCCTAATTCTGTATTTGTGCTTGAATGCTCATCTGGGTACTAAATAATTGAACAAGAAACATTTATTAATTGAAGCCTTTCCTGACCAGAATTGATTATCCTGGTTTATGCACTCCTGCAACCCTGCAGACCGGTAGGTTGAGGGCATAGCTCAGTGAGAATTTTTTTCTTTATCTTTGCAATGGCCTTGCTGTCATAATGTAAAGTAACCCCCCCTCACAACAATGACACAAGCTAGTCATCTTTTTCTTTACGTTGTTACGTTGTTATGTTATTTGTTCTGCCATGTACTTTGTGTACTACACTCTTTGTACTGCAGGTGGTGCTCCAACCTCTTCTATAAGCCATTAATTTAATATGTCTGCAGTTCGTTGGCTTATCTGTCCCAGGTAGTTATGAGGACTGGGACTTCTGATCACTCCTTTGTACGGAATCCCTAATGCAAATGCTGTCACGTGGCTCTGAGAGCTGGGTTTCATTAAATGTACAGAGTTGATTGGGTGAGTGGTATCCCGCTTGTGTGCTCGATCATTTTTTGTTAGCTCTGCAATGGATGTTTGTGGAGTTGTTGTGGTTTGTCTTATAGATCGGCTGCTAGAGGGCTTTAATAAAATGGAATGCATGTGATTTGATCCTGGTGACCGACCTGCCCTCCCACCCCCACCCCAACATCAGTCACTGGTGAATTTGGTATTCTATGTGTATGTCCCCATTTTAAATAATAATTGATTGGAGACATTAATTATGTTGATTTGAGAACAAGCCCTGCTTTTGCCACCCTGGTTGTGAATGGTCACCTAAGCATAGTGATTACTTTAGCATAGGAGTGTTTGTAATCTCTGTTCAATCAGTGCCTGTCACAGCCCTGCCCTGATCGATTGCCTCCTTTTTGCTCTGTTGATTTTCTCATTGAAATGAGCTTCTTAATGTTAATAACATCCTATAGGTTCTTTGATAGGTGTTCATTTATTATATTGCTGTTTGAGGGCTGTGGGGATTCTTGGGCCAGCCTTCTGAAACTGCTGTCCCACAGCGATATCAGTGCTGCTCTCCCAGTTAGCGCCGCAGGAGTCGTAATGCTCAGCGGTGACTGTCATATTCCTGCCTCCTGTAGGTGCGCAGGTCGCTCCCCTGTGTAGGAGCCCACCATGTTTGCAATGTTCAGCTTTGCTTAACTGATCTGTTGTGATTTTGCTGTTGGTTATGCATCAGTGCTGCTTTCAAATTTCCTTGACTATCCTCATTTCAAAAAACGAGCTCTGTGTGTGAGAGAGAAAGAGACTGCAAGAAAACAATTTTGACAATTGCGCCATGGGGAACTTGCCCAAGCCCAGGGCATTCCAGGTTTAATTTCCTCTATTGGGCAGAACCATACCCTGAACAAATGTGCTGGCCCGTACCCTGGTGTTTGTTCTTGGAATCTGGCTATCTTTGACTGTCGTCAAGTGCCATCGCTAACTCTCTCCGTCTTGTCTTTCAGGAAATCGATGAAGCCTGCAAACGGATCAAACGTGAGATTGACGACCTGGGCCCTGAGGTGGGCGACATCAAAATCATCCCCCTCTACTCTACACTACCCCCCCCAGCAGCAGCAGCGGATCTTTGAGCCTCCCCCTCCCAGAAAGCCCAGCGGAGCCATCGGCAGAAAGGTAAAGCCCATTCGCTGCTTATTGCGGGATGCCATGAGTGAGAGGGTGAGTCTAACACAGACAACCCCCCCTTGCCCCTCATCGTCTTTTGGTGCAGGACTGAGTCACAATGTATGCTGCTATTGTCTGCATATGATTCTCTGCTCCAAATTAGAAGGCAGCATTGCTCACGCCCTCCCAGCTAGAGGAAAAGCGCTAGAGCTGCTGTCTCTATTTTTTACTATTTGCTCTGCTTGTCATTCGCCTTCTTGTTCTTCTTGCACTTTTAACACACCTGTTTTCTGTATTGTATACCACAAATTCTAGTCAGTCTTTTATCTCACTAACAAAATACATATTTTTTGTTAATCAGCATTTCTCATTTCTGCCAGAATCAGGATCGCTACCCATCCAGCATGGGCTCATAATGGATTGTTCATTATCAATTATTTCCTCACAGGATGTCTTAATGTCTAATTGGACAAGCTGTATCAGTATTTATTATTTGCTTCAATCAGATAACCTGTCGAAAAAAGGCAATTAGTTCCTGATTTTGGTTTGATCAGCATTATTAAACAACAATATAGATATGAAAAATACCATAAATATATCTACCCAGCTATGGATTGCATATATTACAACTTGTCCCACATGCAGTGTAAATGACAATATGGTGACTATAAAGTAAAAAAAGAGCAGTGCATTGTCTCACCACGAACCTGGCCGCTTTGCGTGGCGCAGTGAAAGATTGCTCTTCAGAAACACGTCATAGAAAACAATTTAGAGCGCAGTGTCACATTTACTGTGTAACCTATGCAAATTCACAGACATTAATGGTGATGGAGGTGGACGTCTTGTGTCTGAATAAAATTTTTAAACATTGTTTATAATTCCTTATTTTTGTCATACGATGGGTGCCCGAATTTAGCATTTATTCTGTGATTTTAGAGGAAATTAAGGTATTGAGAGATGATTGGGGCAGTGGTGGCCTAGTGATTAAGGAAGCGGCCCCGTAATCAGAAGGTTACCGGTTCGAATCCCGATCCGCCAAGGTGCCACCTAGCAAAGCACAGTCCCCACACACTGCTCCCCAGGCGCCTGTCGTGGCTGCCCACTGCTCACTCAGGGTGATTGATAAAATGCATAGGACAAATTTCACTGTGTGCACGATGTGCTGTGCTGCTGTGTATCACAAGTGACAATCACTTCACTTTCACTTTTTCATATAGCTTAAATACATTATATTTAGGCTGTATTGCCCAGCCCTATACTCAACAATGTACTGGGTCCATAACCTCTGTTCAAGATCTTATTGAATGCAGATGAATTTAACATTTTTAAATGTTGACTTGTTTACCTCTAACTGTGTCCAAATTGTATAGTTTTTTTTTTAACCTGCATATTTTTAACCAACAAATCTGCTTTGATACAAAGCTGCATGTCTGGCTTTACATCATTATATATTACATTTACAGCATTATAACTCACTGATCTTCAAAAGTAAAAACCAGGCATTAACTGCACGAGTTCACCACATTCTATATGAGGGAGAATGCGTGTGTGTGAATGAGATATTGCTCCCTCGTATAGAATGTATAGTTTTAAAATATGTGGATGTATATTAATAGATATTGAGTGCCAGGAAATGTAAATGGTCGTTTAATCACTGATTGTGCAGCCCGCCCGTGTCCCTGTGCTGGTGCATACAGCTGTGAGCAGCACCTGGACACTGAGCCTCTGGCTGCTGATCAGAGGGAACGTGGGATCTGGTCCTTGTCTGCAAATTTGCAAACACTTGCCGCCAACATTCTGATGGCAGCCTGATGAATGAAGCCCAACTGCCTTGCTAACTGAAGCTGATTGGCCTGTCATTACTGGTCTCTGAGCTTATTGATGGCTTTATTCAAGGGGGCTGAACTTCCTGTGTGATGTGGGGTGTGGACGTGTCATTATGATCCTGTGTGCTGCCCTGTGGTTGCATTGGTCTAGCCTTTTACAGACCTCAATGTTGATGGGACTCCTCTGTAATCACCCGAGAGACCCAAGCACCTCTCACTTGCTTCATTCCATCCTTATTCTTTCTACCCTTTTCTATAGTTCTCACCCTTCATCGCCCCTTTCCATAGCACCAACATTTCACGTCTTTCAGCTGCCATATTTTAAAGAGGCTTTTTTTTTTTGTCTGTGGATGCTTCAAAAGTTCAAACATCATCCTGGGTTTGCTCTTGAGCTGTTCAAAGCCAGGCTGACATGAAAGTGCAGCAGCAATACTTGAGGTGGTGTAGGGAGGGTCTGAATTCTGCACACCCAACATTCTGGAGTATAAATTGTCTTGGGAGGGGTGGACAAGTGGGAGGGAGGAGAGTCTTAAAAAAGAAAAAAATCAGCGTTCGGTCTGGAGCATATTAACGGATTGTAGGTTTAAATAATAGATTATAAGTGTACAACTTACTACATGAAATGTGCCTACCTTTTAACCTTGAGCTTTAACTTAAAAATCAGTTTTTCTTTCAAATTCCTTTTGAGGAATAGCCAAATGTCTGCAGTCACTGATTTGTTTTTTTTGCCTGTCGCGCTTCCAAGAAACAAATGAAAGAAAACAGACCTGTTGAATGCAAATTCTTCTCCCTCTGACACACACAAACACACCAACGCTTTCAACCCGTGGACTGGCAATAGCAGTGGCACACACAAACCCAATAAAATATCGAAATGACTGCCATGACACCTTCTCATGGGCCCTTCCTGTAGGGGCCTGGTGAGGCCTCCCTGCTCTCAGGTGTCATTTCTCTTGCGCTTGCTCCCCTCTGCCCCAGGTGACAGCAGCCGCGCAGACATGAGCGCAAATTACCTTGTTAAAATGTCAGGTTGTCTGAGTTGGGAGCGTACATAGCCTAACAATGCAAATGAAAAGCCCTTGGTGTGGTGCGAACAGGACCAGGAGGGCACAGATGCCGTCTCTTAACAATCAGTTGTGTTGCGGGGATCCTCGGCCAGCTCCGGTAGGAATTGATCCTGGGCTGCTTGTATGCGGTCAGTCACATGACTGCCTGGTATCGCTGTGAGCCTGTTTCGGCGGCTTTTTTGGTGTGTATAGCAAGCTGGTGCCACCGGCAACTTTGACAGGCCCATTTCTTTTGGCTCTGAGGATGTAAGTTCAGGAAAAAGATCATGAAAAAATTAAAGGCTTATTCAATGTTCACTGTGCCTTCTACGTAATGGCCTAAATAGCCTCCAGCCCATCTTCTGATCTTATTTAATTTTTTTTATCTATACACACAAATGGCTTCATGAAAGTGAACTTATTGTCATTGTGAAACGAAATGTTCTCTGCTGATAGCCCATCACCCTTGGTGAGAACTGGGCAGCCATGACAGGCGCCCGGGGAGCAGTGTATGGGGACTGTGCCTTGCTCAGTGGCACCTTGGCGGCTTGGGATTGGAACTGGCAACCTTCCGATAACAGGTCCGTTTCCTTAGGCCACCATTGCCTGTCCTTTATGTTCTTTCGTGTTCATACCTTCATCACTTAAGACTTAAATCTTTTTATTCTAAATATATTTTTTATTTAGTTCTTCTATGTATGTACGTCTTCCGGTAAGAACCATTCTATGTTAACAATTTAACAATTTATTATTATTATTTTTTTTATTAACCAGGCACTTTCTCAGGCCACCTCTCAGCTTAAGTAACTTACTGGTTAATAACCCAGAGGCGGAGAATGAGTCTCAATCCGAGAACTGTTTTTCATGATGGTAGAGCCTATAGGCCCCGGTGCGCTTTGAGGAAGTGTCCGTCGGGCTGAAAAAATATGATCGCACTCTTTCTCTGAAGGTTTCAGCTTGAACAACAAAACCCCTATGACCTGGTGACTTCTAGGCAAGTCACTTTATTGATTCTCTCAGCATGTCACGTAACACTGGGTTTTTACTATTTGTTTTTTTCACAGTAGTTTTCTTTTTTTTTTTTTTTTTTTTATCTGAAGTTGGTGGAGTGAGACGTTGCCAGTCCCTGTCTGTCTCCCTACGTGCGCTTGGCCAGGCGTCTTGCCTCCAGATCGCCAGCATATGGATCATTGACTCTGGAAAAAGATGCAATTTCTCTACACATCATGGGTCAACGCGTGTGGTTAAGGGCTCTTAATGTCTTCTCAGCTCTGCCATGACACCCCCCTGCATACCTTCATTCTCCCCTCCCCCAAATCACAATTTCTCTCCTTGACCTCATGGGCATACATTAGAAAATATTACATGCAGAGAGGTCCCTTTACCTTTTTCAAGGCGAGAATGGGTGAAAAGCAGTTATGTGTGTCATTGAGCCATCTCCTCTTTGCCGACCCATCCGAAAGAGCCAGCGGCGGTTCATGAGGCTGCTCTGATGACACAGGTCAGAATCCCCTGCCTACAGGCGGCAGACAGGCCCTTTCTATGTTCACTTCCCCATCCAGCACATGAATCCTGAGCCAGGCAACTCTTCTGAGATGGGCTGAATTACACAAGGTCAAGGGCTGCTTGAAGTATGGAAGGAACACAGGGAACGGAACGGTATCTCCGCGCTCATTAATAACTAAACACCGAGCTATTCTCTGTCTGTGGAGGAATCCACTCTTAAAAGGTGGGATTTAAGCACCTTGGAGGCTTATGACTCCAGACGGTGAAAAGCGAGTTGAATTACAAGAGCTGAGCAGCCAGCCTTCTGTGCAAGTATTTCTCAGCTTGCACGTCCATCGTTCCACTCAGATGGGGAAGTTTAGAAGATGCGTTCTTGACAAAGCACCGGAGCTCAGTACCTGATGGAAAAAGGAGAGTGCAGCCGGTGGAGTCATGAATATCAATGTGTAGCTGAACTTTGGTAGTTGACACTAGAAAAAAGCTATGTAGATAATGTTATTTATTACCTCCTCCAAGGAGGCTGTTTTTGGTACAGTCCTAGGGAATATGCCAAAGCGACAAGCCCAATTTCAACGAAACTGGGGCAAAGAATATTTTAAGATTTCAAATGCAGTAACCACTAAAGTAGTTTAACTTTTGTAGTACACACAATCAAAAATGTTTCTTACAATACTGTAGATGACTGTAAAGTTGAATCCTAATCATAGTCAGAAACTAAAACCTATTCCCTGTCACCACAATCTGTGTTCACAGCATGTCTGGGATGCGTATGAGCACTTGATGTAACAAATATAACTAGGTATAAATGCCTCTGTATATAATGTGTGTGTTTTTCTGGAACCATATTTAAACTTATATTTAAATGCACATGTGCAACATTGACAAACTGGGCTGCATTAAGTGCAACAACATGGGACACAGGCAGTTTAAGAGTAACACTTAAGTCAAACCAAATATTTTAACAGTATTAATGTAAACACATAATCCACAATACAGCACAGTGCTGTATTCCTTTAGACACAAAATGCAGA
Source organism: Denticeps clupeoides (assembly GCF_900700375.1). Classification (NCBI taxonomy): domain Eukaryota; kingdom Metazoa; phylum Chordata; class Actinopteri; order Clupeiformes; family Denticipitidae; genus Denticeps; species Denticeps clupeoides. Next base: position 23,222,612 of record NC_041707.1, read on the forward strand.
AAGCCTGGCTAACTGAAATGCGGCGTCCGGAATTCTGTTGAGCCTCATCTCTGTAAAAACAAAGTCGCCGTGTAGTCCGCTGAAGTTTGATAGTAGGATGGATCAGTGAGCCTGCCAGCTAGGATTGGCACGTAGCCTAGCACAGTCTTCGCTCGTTTCCCGCGACTCCATTTTCTGGCATTTATCTCGGGCATTTACCAGCAATCTGAGGGCATGTAGTTGGTTTTATAGATCCTGAATGTTAGTAGGATGGCAAAGCTGGAGTAGTTTTTTCCTATTTAAAGACAATGTTTTCTCCGATGTCCATTTGTCAGAACAAAGTACAGAATTTTGCCATTTTGGATCCGGAGAGGCTGCTGCAAGCTAGTGCTGCACCACCATCTATGGAATTAATCCACAGATGAATTCCTGCTGTACAAGATTTGCTTAGTTTATAATGTACTGCATATTATAATAATTTAGCCTTTGATTTAATGTTAGATTAATCATGTATACCCACCACATTTTGTCTTATGTTGCTGTATTTTAATTAAAAACATACATAATGTGACCTACTCAGTCCAATAATAAAACTGGGACATTTATGGCAGGGCTCTAGAGTGTGACAGAGACCTATTAGGTCCATGTCTTATTCTAAACAAATCAGGGATTTTGAAGGGCGGGGCCCGCCTCTCATTGGCCGTGGTCCATATATTCCTGTACGTTGAAAAGTGCACATGCTGCAGTCAGAGAGAAGTGAGTAGCCTGGACCAGTCAGATTGACTGGGTGTATCTGGATTAGAGCTTTAATTGGGCCTTAAATGTTAGACCCCAGCCCGACATGTTTGGTTCGGGCCTTTTAAAAACCTGTACATTGTGTTGCCAGAAGTCGGCCGAAGTGACATTTATCTTTTTCACACCTCAGACTGCCAGTGCAACCAGAAGGTAATCTCTAGAAGATAGCGTCCATTTCACTGTCCCAGTATCCCCAGTATCCATTTTTATCCAAATCGAACCGCTTCACCTGACCGCTCATTTATCACGCAAGCCTGAGTAAATGATAGAAATGAAACACTGAACAAGCATAATGCATCTATAAAACACATTACATGCAGTGATAAATGTACTGGCTAAATGTTCCCTTCTACCTGCTGCCTTTTCAACTGATTATCAGGCCGAGATGAAAATAAAGTTCAATCCCTTAAAATACATGCCCTTTTTTTTATTTATCTTGTTTTAACTTCATCTCCTTGAATCACTTGAAGCACAGACACATTTTCAGTAAGTTCCGTTTCTTGTGGAATTGTTCTTTATTTAAAGAACTGTGTTAATCATTTACAAGTCAATATTGAACAGCAATTTTAAAAAGAAGAAGAAAAAATTAACCTGTAAAACAGCATTGTTATATGCAATGTTGTGGAAAATATGATGCCCTAACTTTTGTGCGTGTGCACTTGCTTGTGCCGCACCAGTGCAAAAAGTTAGTCTAGAGACCTGTATGGCCAGGCTGGGAGGTCTCTCTTTGCGCCTCCATTACTTTGCTCCCTGTGTTTCCATAGTTCCAATGACGCTGACAGAGGCCCTCTGAGGGGCGTGACTCATCAGGCTCTAGTGGCCCTTTATGACTGCGGTTTCCTGTCGAGTGACTACAGGGATAATGAAAATAGAAGGGATCTGGAGGAGATGCTATTCCATGGGATTTCTTCTCACCGGCTGCTGTCATCAACAACAGGGCTTTCCCCTGCTCTGATACATGCACCACCCTTGTTTTTTTTGTTTTTTTTATTATTTGTCTGTCCTATTTAATCTGAGAGAAAGTAAACGTTGCAGTCAGCCCCAGTGCTTTGATCAGCCGCCGCCATTGTAGATCTGTCGGCAAGTTCTTTTTACAACCCTGATGCACTCTTTCAATTTAAGACTCTTAAGCCAGGACTGCACACTACGTTCATGTGGGCAGTGATGTGGCTGCTGGGAGGGTCGGACCACACCCATCCCAGGTGGCTAGCATTTTTGGTGCGCATGTCCTGTGGTCACAGGTTGTCGCTCTCAGCTGTTACATTTAGACGTCCCTGGTTCTTGTTGGGAGGGCTTTGGTGGTCCCCCCTGTTTGCCAGTCTGAGGGATTTTAATTTAGGATTATCTCTTTCTTTCTCACTCTCATAACACTCCTCCAGGCACATGAATCATCTACATGTTTTACTTTTGTTTGTTGAATGTGACTGGAGAATCTCAGGCATTTCAGCAGTTTTTTTTTTTTTTTAATATTATCACTCCTCTCCTTGTCTTATCTCCTAGAGCTCTTCAGAGATCCCCTTTTCTTATGGGAATGCCTTCCCCTTCTCATCGTAACTTATCAAAATCACACGCTCACAAGCAAAGTTGATGAGGGGTCTCCAGTGCAGACACGTGGACCACCCGTACTGTAGAGAGTGAATGCTCTAGCATGAATAATGAACATTTGTAGAGGGAAGAGTAGGGGGTGGGGATTCTCAGATGGGAGTCGAACCCCATGCTGTGCACAGACAGGCAATGCGCCTCCAAAAAAGCGAGGACTTAATTCGTGTGGACGTGCGGCTCAGCAGAAAGCAAGCCAGCTTAGCCTGGAGATGCGCTCATTCGACGCGATTGCAGCAACTGTTGCGGTACTTCCCTGTTGGGTCGTATTAGACGGCATGGCTGCAAAAGCCAAAAGAAGTGTCTGTGGGATTTAATTTTCCGCAGTTCCTGCTGATACAGAAGCGCTTGTCTAATCCAACAGCATTTTTGTTCACCACTCATCTTGCCTTGAAATTGGGCTATTTCAGGCGTGCTTTAATTTACGTTTCACTAGTCACTCCCCTACCCCACAGGAAATAGTATTTTCTTTTTACACATTAGTTAATGCATTTCATTGTTGAGGACATGGTATCAGTTTGAGTGAAATACTTTAAAATCTGTGTGCACTGGAGTAGGGCTGGGCGAATATACGATCTTGATCGATAATCAGGACACATTCAGCTCTGTTTTGGTGATCAGCCTTGGGCATTTTTCACAAATTGATAAAATGGCAGAAATTAGCATCTTTTGTGAGTCTTTATGTTTTAAACTGAGACATGCAAGTCTCCCAGAAGTTCCAGGAATCTCCCATATATTGATAGCTGCTCCTGATGCCTGCAAATTGCATAAAATATACCAAAATCTACATCAAGCACTCAAGAGCATGTACGTGAGACATTTGACTCACTTGCTCACACGACTGAATGAGCGAGATGGGTGGGCTTTTATTTAACTTCTCCAGGAGGATATGAAAACTTCAAACACCGATAACTGTTATCAGTACACCATCATGAGCCTGTGTTGAATTTGAGCAAGCTGGTGGTGGTAGCCAAGTGGGTAACACACTTGCCTATGAACCAGAAGAAAATGGTGAGGAGAACAATACATTTCAACCAGTGCTGACTTGGCCTCCAAATCCACCAGATAATCCACCACACTTGCCTATGAACCAGAAGACCCAGGTTCAAATCTCACTTACTACCATTGTGTCCCTGAGCAAGATACTTAACCCTAAGTTGCTCCAGGGGGGGACTGGCCCTGTAACTACAGATTGTAAGTCGCTCTGGATAAGGGTGTCTGATAAATGCCGTAAATGTTTTAACATTTTGGAGCTTCCGTTTTTATTATGAATTTATTTGTATTGGAAATTTTACACTGAAATAAATTAACAGGTAGATGCTAAATATTCAGAACAAGGCTGAAATGAGGATTCGAGTAACTAATGATTTGAATACAAAAAATATTCAAGGTAAATTCTACCTAGAGATTTCGTTTAATAAGTCACCAAAGTCCATATATTGTCACTTCCACTTTGTAGACTCTTGAACAGCATCACTGTCATTGTTTTACATGGACTGTTTTAACTGATGCACATTTAAAAGTTTTAAAGCGGTGTGATTTATTCTATGCTCTATGGCAGTAGCAGGAAAATTTAAGAAAACTACACAAAAGGTTGCAGCACCTGAAACAAAAGCATCCTTGCATTATATTTTTTATTGTTGCTAACTGATTTGTAGCCTGTGTTATAGGGCTGGGCTTTTTTTTTCCTTTCTTTCTTTTTTTTTCCCCCACAATCGATAAAATGGCAGAAATACGTGTTTTTTGTGTGTGTCTGCGTTATTTTTAAAAAGAGATACGGCTGCCAGATATGCCAAAACTCCCGGAATCTGACACGTTGATACCCACAAAATGCATAAAATATCCCGAGCAAACAAACAAGAGAATGCATGCGAGACATTATTTTGCATCATGTGCTCACACGATAGAATGAGAGAGAGCAAGCATGTGATTCCGATTCCACAGACGAACTGCACTCTGATTGGCTTATTTTGCAAAGCAAACCAATCATATTTAAGTGTGGGCAGGCTTTTATTTAACTCCCCGAGGTGGTTATAATAACTGTTATTGATAACGGTTATCATTACAGTGGAGCATAATGAGCCTGAATAATATTCTTATAGGAATTGGAAATTATACACTGAAATCATTTACAGCTAAATTGTAGTGGCAAAATATTTAGAAACATTTTTTCAATACCAAAGGAGAATCAGTGTTTGGAATTCAAAGGCTGATTGAAATTGAGTTCAGTTCAACTGAACTGTTGGATTATTAATAATACTTGTTTATTCCTAATAAACCGGCACAGTTGTGGCCTACTGGTTAAGGAAGCGGATAGTTGCATAGGTGCCAGTTAGCAAAGCAACTACTGGCATGAAGCTAGCAATGAGCAAAATGGCTGAAAATAAGGGCAGCGAAAGTCATAATTAATTTTTTTTTTTTTTTTTTTGTGTGTGTGTGTGTGTGTGTGTGTGTGTGTGTCATTGGTTGTCAATAGTGACACAGCACAGCAACCAGTGCTCACAGTGAAATGTGCTCTCTGCATTAAACCATCTGCTGAGCGACCAGTGGGCAGCCATGAATGGCGCCCGAGGTGCAGTATGTGGGGACGGGACTTTGCTCAGTGGCACCTTGGCCAACCACTTGAAAGTGAAGTGATTCATTGTGATACACAGCACACGGTGCACACAACAAAATGTGTCCCCTGCTTTTAACCATCACCCTTAGTGAGCAGTGGGCAGCCATGACAGGCGCCCGTGGAGCATGTTTGTGGGGACTGTGCTTTGCTCAGTGGCACCTTGGCGGATCAGGATTCGGACAGTCAACCTTCTCATTATGGGGCAGCTTCCTTAACCACTGGGCCACTACCTCTCCTCATCTCTGGTGTCTTTGGTTTTTAGTCTGAGTAATCCCACTTACTACCTTTGTGCTCTTGAGCAAGACATTTAACCCTAAGTTGGTCCAGGCGGGACTGTCCCTGTAACTACTGATTGTAAATTGCTCTGGATAAGAGCGTCTGATAATTGCTGCAAATGTAGTATGGCAATATTTTTTTTATAAAAATCTGCTATACACTGAACTAAATTTACTCTAACTTGAACTTCAAGCTTGGTTTCCTTTTGTCATCTATAGTTTCTCATACTGTTCACACCAATATACAATTGTATTGAATAAAATGTAGACGAGTGTTTCTAAATATAACAAATTCTGAGTGTTAACTGTCTTAATGTTTGCTGTAAATCACGTAAAGCATTGCTTTTAGATTATTTCAGCATTGCTGCCAGGCCATCAAACTAACAGCTGTCCCTGTCTCCCGCAGGTCGTGGTGTCTACAAACATTGCAGAGACGTCCCTGACCATTGACGGTGTGGTGTTTGTAATCGATCCCGGATTTGCCAAGCAAAAGGTTAGCTGCCTCGCTATAGCCCTTCCTCCAACAGCCCATCCTCACCTAATCTCCAGCGATCATCTTCGGCTGCTGCCTGTGAAAATCCCCCAGATAAACAGAGTGCAGCCATGACAGCTGCCGAGATGGAAAAGCTGGATATTTATTCACCTGACATTTTCCTCCAGCCCCAAGAGCCCAGTCAGCTGGTGGATCTCAAAAATCTTTGTACCCTAATTGAAATTTTAGATTTGTATTGATGTACAGACAAATGAGACAAATTGTTACGTGTGGTATTTTATTTAGAAACACATTCAAAATTAATTATATTTAAAGGAATTACAATCAGGCTAACTAAGAATGGACACCTAGGTTAAATATACCCAGATTTTCCATTGTTTGGCAAATTTCTTTCTACTGATTGCTACGTATGCCACATTTTTTTCCCCCACAGTTTGACCTGATTGAAACCAGTTTTAATGATTTTTAACAAGTAACCTGTATGCAGTAGTGTGCCATTTATTATTTGCAGATTGCATTCCTTTAGTCAAGAGCTTTTTTTTTTTTTTTTATGCTTCATGCAAGGCTTGTGCTCTCAAAGATTTAATTTAGTATTTTAGTCTCATGCAGAAACAAAAAACAACACTTTTTATTACAATTGCACATTCATTCTGGTATAATGAAAACACCAGAATTATATATTACTGTATCTGGTGTATCTACAAATTTGTTCCCATAATTTTTTTAGTCTTCACGCAGTTTACTATAAAGAGTTAAATTTTTACTTTAAATACTGAAAATCGCAGTGTTTAATGTGTGTATATATTGCTCTGCAATAGGCGAGCCTGTAATATGCCGCTTTTGTGCTTTCAGGTCTATAACCCACGCATCAGGGTGGAATCTCTACTGGTGACTGCAATCAGCAAAGCTTCAGCACAACAGAGGGCCGGGCGTGCCGGCCGCACGAGGCCAGGAAAATGCTTCCGCCTCTACACAGAGAAAGCCTACAAGACAGAAATGCAGGTGAGAAATTTCATGTAAATACCACCAAGTGTGGAGGCATTGTCCTCGGAAATGGATGTCCGTACAGCATGGACTAGTTTTGTCTAAGCTATTGTTTTCAGACCTATTTATCCAATGTAGGCTAGACTAAATTCTCCACCTCCCAATAAAACAGGAACCCCGGTATCAGCTTGTGTGCATTAGTTTCAGGCTTCCTTTTTTTCCAAGTTAGCTCTTTACTAGGCCCTGTCATGTTTTTTTCGTAAGACTGACACATCCTGACAAATGTCCAATGCGAGCAGAATCTTTCCCTTTTAACAGGGCAATTCTTTCATGTCACGCTGCGTGGCAAAGTGAATTTTTAGAAGTTAAATCGCCCTTCAAACGCGCCAGTTTCACTTGCCTCACTTGACACATGAGAGTGAGAGTACGAATGTAATCATAGGCCCTGACTAATTCATGCTCATATTTCTTCTCTCTCTCTGGTGCTGTGGCAGGATAACACATACCCTGAGATTCTGCGCTCCAATTTGGGCTCTGTAGTGCTGCAACTGAAGAAGCTGGGTATCGATGACCTTGTGCACTTTGACTTTATGGACCCACCAGGTAAGAATATTCTTGTGTTGAGTTTCTGCTCTTTGAAATGAACCATTGCATTTGATTGGCCATTTGTGTTTTGAAAAACAGGGTGCTGAAATGTATATAATTATAGATATAAAATATGTTTGTGTTTGATCACCACATCTAAGCAAGGGTTCTTGAGATCCAATTTCTTGGAGCTGGGGCCTAGATTATGTAGCTTATTTAAAAGTATAATTTGTAAATGTGCCACATTTGTATATACATTCCTTTATTTTCAATACTGATGTGTAGAAACATTATAACACAGTGTGTGAATCCCATAAAATGAAATTTTGAGGATGTGCAATTCTTCCCTGGCTCCTGGAATCACAACCCTGTCCCCTCTACAACTCTTGAGCAGTGGCTTTTGAAAATCCCTTGTTTTTCCCCTGACAAAAGTTTGCTAAAATCTTTAAGCATTGTAGCTGACATTAGCAGGCAAAAAATTCTGAATTGTATTACCATTGCCAAAATAACTATATATAACTGTTTAGTTATATGGTTAGTTGCAAAGGAGAGATTTGGTTCCTTTCCTAACCCACAGTGAATGCATAATTCTGCCTCGTCACATCCCAACTCATCTAAAGTCACACATCCTCTCTGTCGAATTGGCTGCATCAATATTCTCAGCATCACCAAACCATCACCTGTTTCTTACATTCTGCCAGTTTAACATCTCTTACCAGCCATCCTCAATTTCCAGTTGTATTTGTGTGAAGGAACAGAATTGGGTTAGAATTGATAAATTTGTAGATCAGAAGTTCCAGGGAGGAACGAAGAGATGAAATTTAACTCCATGAGCCCTGCCCTGCCTTTTGGGGTAACTGGGTAGTGTTACTGGCATCTAACAGTGCATACTGAAATGAAAAAAACCTTTCTCCAGAACCTGCTGCTACATGCAACATTTTAAACAAGGTTACAGACAGACATAAAGTGCATGTGTGCAAAACCTACAAATTGGGCTACAAAAAGTGCAAACAGGAGAGGTGCAAGAGCAACATTTAACAAAAACCACGAAGACAGACAGACAGCTCTAAACTAGTGAATGAATAATGAATGTCTCACCCTCATATACTGAGCCTTATCTGTTGTGCAAAGTTGATTTTAATTTACAATATTGTGCAAAAGGCAGGGAGACATGCTTTTTAACGAAACAGCAAGCTATTTTTTTTTATGTAACAAAGAATCCCATCAAACATGAACAAGTATTGTATAATGTAATAAATTAAACACAGATGTTTAAAGATTAAGGGACATAAGTCTCCATTGCTCTGTTATCTTATTGTTCACTGATTAGCAGTACAATATTGTTCTCCTTCTGTAGATCTGCTTGTAGGAGATTTTTCATGTTTAGAGTGTTGGGAGAGACCAACTCCTAGTTCTTTTAGCATTTCTTTATCTGTAGATAGATTTTCAGCTCAGCTGAATTTAAATGATTGACATATTTTAATATGTATTTGTGTATTTGTAAAACACATTACTGTATGTGTATATATATTATAGCTCAACATTGACAATGTTCATGAAGAAAGAACAAAAAATGGTTGTGTGAGACAAACTTTTCACATGTGCAGCACTAGTCTATCACATTAGGACACTTGATGCGCCTGTTTACCAGGTGAAATGTATAATCTTTGTATGCAGCCTCTGACATCCCGACCTCAATGCTAATAACATTCACTCTTAAACCATGAAAGATCCACCTCTAGTGAAAAATGTTTTTTCTTTCTCTACGGGTGCTGATAACACCTGACTGTGTAGGCCTTTGAGGCTCAGAAAATGAAATGGCTTATCTCCTTTGTCAAGTGACATGAATTAACAGAGATCTTGGCCTGCTGGTATCTATTTACCTGGTGACGTTTGCATAAGTGATTTTTTTTTTCCACCTTCAGTCTTTTGATCTGATCAGTTGGTTTACAGCACTGTTGTACTGTAGTGGTCAATAGTTTATTTCTGTTAAGGTGTGCGGTGTGTAGATTTACTTCAGATAAATTTTCTTCTTGTTGAATTGATTAAATACATCTGATGGTAGCAATTTAGTTTAGGTTCAATTTTCTAAAATAAATAAGGAGCATTATGATAGACTGGGCCATCAAGTGAGGGCTGGAGTGAATGAGGGAGTATAGGGGAAATCCTATAATTGCATTAGTGACTTTGTGGATCTGCTGTAGAAAAATGCTGTTGCTTTAATCATGGCAAATTAGTGAAACTTTTAGTCTTTGTAGCAGACTTGACTGTTCCTTTAATCTCCCACCCTCTGTCTCCCTCCTCTTCCCCGCTTTTCTCCAGCTCCTGAAACGCTGATGCGAGCTCTGGAGCTGCTGAACTACCTGGCTGCTTTGAATGATGATGGTGACCTAACGGAGCTGGGCTCCATGATGGCCGAATTCCCCCTCGACCCCCAGCTGGCCAAGATGGTGATTGCCAGCTGTGAGTTCAACTGCTCTAACGAGATCCTGTCCATCACGGCCATGCTGTCAGGTAATGCCCAACACACACACACACACATGCATTACCTGCCTACAAACCAACCACAGTCACATTATACTTACACATGATTGTGTAACCAGAGGGAAAACCATAAGCTGAAAACATAGTTGGAGGCAAAGTTTGGGCTGCAATCACTGTCTGTTTTTTATTTTTTAGTTGAATGTTAAAATCTGCTGTAGCTTATTGAATTTGGTCATAAATTGTCTTTGGTACCTGGAGGGACCTTCCAGGGCCCTTCACTTACAGGTACAGTGGCTCACCAGAATGAGTGTGTGAGAAATAGAGGAAGAAAAGAGCGAGAGAGAGAGAGAGAGAGAGAGAGAGAGAGAGAGAGAGAGAGAGTTGTTGGTGTCCATTGATATTTGTCAGGCAGGAGAAATGTGTGTCTGCATTAAACTGATGATGAGTTCAGGAGCATGTAGTCCCAGCATGCTCGAACCGTAATTGCACAGATTGGTGCTCAGCCACATGAGCCCAATGTTTTGAGGAGGAGGGTGGAAAGATGTCATGGGGACGAGGGGAAACTTTATTTAAACATCTGCCCTGTCTGTCGATTGAAGTAAATGTTTGTTTACTTAGTTATTCTGTAACCATGACAACCACACTGTATGGCAGCTTCGGTTGTTACTGGGCTTTTTTACAGCATGAAAAGTAATAAGTAGTACAAGTTTATGTCAGCTGACAACACATTTAAATCTATTGACTTCTACATGAATTCCCACACTGGGAGTCCTTGTGGTTTTGTTGCCTGGAGTTCACGGCAACTAAAACAGATGCTCCCTGGTGCCCCCCGTCCCCTGACTCGACCCTGCCCCTCCCTGGTGTACCCTGCCCCGTGAGCTTTGCGCTAGGCTCAGATCTAGGCCTTGTTCCTCTCTGGGTGGACACCTTGACTCATCCTTATGGGCGGCTGTGTTGGGGCCCATACCAACCTTGTTTAGTCCCACAGTGCTTCGTCCGTCCCACCGAGGCTAAGAAAGCTGCTGACGAGTCCAAGATGAGGTTCGCTCACATCGACGGGGACCACCTGACCCTGCTGAATGTCTACCACGCTTTTAAACAGAGTGAGTGCCATTTCTTTCCTGGCGGTGGGTGGGGTCTAATTAACACCCTGGTGGGCAGTTGCCCTGCAGCTGCTCTTTTTAACGATGCCCAACTCCTGCTAATTTATCTAATGACTTAATGGCTCGAAACAAAGCAGGTAACCAATCAGCTCAATCAGCCGCAGCCAATCACAGCTGGAATGAAAAACTGCACAATCCCGTCCTCTAGGACACCCAGGGCTTCAAGACCTGTAGCTTAAGCCATGCTTGGCACATCAATAAGATTGCCTGTTAACCTTGTCTTCTAAAAATTTAAGATAAAATTACAAATAGGTTAAGTGTTAATATATAATAAAATAAATAACACTGTTTAAATATTTCCCAGTTTTTAGAACTCCCCCTTAATTGTATATGATATTCATGATTTCCCTTTTCCAGATCATGAGTCAGTGCAGTGGTGCTATGACAACTTTGTGAACTACCGCTCGCTGATGTCTGCCGACAACGTCCGGCAGCAGCTGTCGCGCATCATGGACCGCTTCAACCTGCCCAGGCGCAGCACGGAGTTCACCAGCCGCGATTACTACATCAACATCCGCCGCGCTCTTGTAACGGGTTTCTTCATGCAGGTGAGTTTACTGGAGTAGGAACCGCTTTCTTCAAGGCCCTGTGGCAGTGTGTTCGTGATTTAAAATTCTAACCGAGATTTATCGTTTTGGTTTTGTTCCGTATACCTTCTCTCGAAGCACAAACACTTAAGCACATAAGGAGAAATCTACTCAATTTGTGGCACGCTCGCGGCAGAATAAATGACATTCTGTGGTGGTCCATTTCCGCGGGTGAGGGCAAGAGCTTGAAACAAGCACCCTGACTAGTTGAATTACTGAATTAATATTGAGATATTTGTCAACATTAACCTTTCCTGGCGAGACAAATTTGCAGCTTGTGTTTAGAGTCTCGGGGCATTCGTACTCTCTCCCTCGCGCATCTTTGTTTTTGGAGCAGCGCTCTTATTGAGACTGATTGCTCAGGTTAATCTTGACAGACGTCCCCGGCAAGTTTTAGTGCCTTGGGAAACTAGGTGTGTGCTTTTTTTGTTAAGCAAACATGTGTGATTAATCTGTTTGATACGTTTGCTTTATCAGGTGGCCCACCTGGAACGAACTGGTCACTACCTGACAGTGAAGGACAACCAGGTGGTGCAGCTGCATCCATCCACTGTTTTGGACCACAAGCCGGAGTGGGTGCTGTACAATGAGTTTGTGCTGACCACCAAGAACTATATCCGCACCTGCACTGACATCAAACCTGAGTGGTGAGTGTGTGTGTGTGTGTGTGTGTGTGTGTGTACACACCCAATGCTGTGGCTGTCTCCTGTGTTATCAGGAGCAAAACATGTAACGCTGCACATATGCCAAAAACCAGCTGTGATGAAGCTCTACTAAAGCTTGTTTGCAACAACTGAAAAATATGTACCTTAATGTACATTAGAATATTTGATTTTTCTGTTGTATCACTGTACCAATAATCACTATTTAAATCAGTTGTAGGAAAAATGAACTAGTTTCTCATGTACTAATGAACGTTTTACCTATATGACCTGGCCCTGTGTCTTCTTTCTTTAGGCTGGTAAAAATTGCTCCTCAGTATTACGAGATGGGCAACTTCCCACAGTGTGAAGCCAAGAGACAATTGGAACGGATCCTCGCTAAACTTCAAACAAAGGAATATTCACAGTACTGATGCCGTGGCTGGCATATGGACTCTTTAAGAAATAAGTCTCTCTCTGCACATAGCGAGGCCTCCGAACTCTGAAGGTGTACATCGTCAATTTGTCAAACAATATTTGGTTTTGCTTTTTTGTTTTGTTTCACATTGTTAAGATTTTGATTATTTTTATAACTCACCCCCACCCTCCCTTTATTGTTCAGCAGATAGCGTGTAGTAAAATTGTTTGAGATGGGGGCTCAATGCTCGACAGGGAAACGGTCATCTACCATGTTATGCATGATTATTCATGTGGATGTTGACATTCCTCATAGAACTTGTGAACTTTTACCATGCTGTATTTGAGTAGTCAGTCCTTGTTTATTCTGTAAAGGAACTTTGACTTCAATAAAAATCATTAAAACCAGTTATTTCCCCCCCCTTTTGTTTTTTTTGTTTTTTTTTTAAATCAACTTTTGCTGTTGACTTAAAAGTCGTACCCGTCTCATAATAGGCTTTTTTCCAACTTTGAAAAGGACATTTTTTCAGTTTTTGTCCAGTGCAGCACACTTGGTAAAGCTCACATGTATTAGAAACATAAGCAACCTCTTTGCAAATCTATTGCATAAGCAGTATTCCAAGGCTGTGGCATGATGCATAGCCCGCTGTAATGTTGCGCATGTTGCAAACGTTTTTATCCAGTAAAAAAAAAAAAAACTTGCAGCCGCTTGGAAGTTGCTTATTTCTGTAATCTAAAACTGTATTGCAGCAGATGTAATGGAGTATCTTGAGTTTATTGATTTCAATGCGGTGTTTCTCTTCCCATTAACTTCTGAAGGCAACGACTACTGGGAACAGACTTCCAGGAAAATTCCAAGAGCCTCAGATCAATTAAAGCTGTCGTATTTATAGCTTTGAGTAAAGGGTCTGTGTGAAGGTGAGGTTAATTATAAATGTTTAGAAAGGCAATCAATGAATGGGACCATGGCAAATCCAGCAGTGTGAGGTCCTGTGGTACCTTCACTGTGCGAAGCTCTGTATTAAGGCCATTTGCCACGAAGCCTGTTTGAAACTGCAAATTCTAGCTTCGCAGTTACCAATAATTGTTCACTGAGGGGGACGCTGAAACAAACAAAACATAATTTCTGTATCTCCAGCTCTGTCTCAAATTGAAATAACTGCGTAAGCCCTATTGAAAAAATCATACATTGGAGCAGTACTAATCAAACTACAAATCTAAGTGCTTTATGAATGAATGAATTTGGTCTTAAATTGTTCTCTCAGTTGTTTTGACATAGAAAAGTGTTCTACCACCTAGGAACCGAGAAACAAAAGTCTAGTTGCAGGGCTTCATTGGTTTTTGAGAAGAGGCTAAGGAAGTGGACTCATAACTGAAATGTGGTGGGTTCAAATTCCGAACGGTCACAATTCCACAATCACTCTCACTTTACTTCATTAAGTATTTAGTTCTACTCACACTCACAGCTCCTGGGGGACGCTGGTCATAGGGTGCAGAATCACCTGGATGCTGGCCCGCTGCGGGGCCCACACCCACACACCTACACCTATGGACAATTCAGAGTGAGAGTGAAGTGACTGTCTTTGTGAGACACTGCAGCACAGCACATAAGGGGGCAGTGGTGGCCTAGCGGTTAAGGAATCGGCCCCGTAATCAGAAGGTTGCCAGTTCCGATCCACCAAGGTGCCACTGAGGTGCCACTGAGCAAAGCACCGTCCCCTCACACTGCTCCCCGGGTGCCTGTCATGGCTGCCCACTGTTCACTCAGGGTGATGGGTTAAATGCAGAGGACAAATTTCACTGTGTGCACCATGTGCTGTGCTGCTGTGTATCACATGTGACAATCACTTCACTTTCTTCTTCTTTCTCATAAGGAAATGTATCCTCTCCATTTAACCCACCTGGGTGAGCAGTGGGCAGTTTGAATTACATACTGTGAAAGATGAAAATATGAAGTGCATTAAGGTTGTATAAATTCTGAGGTTGCATTAATCATTTTTCATGTATGCCCTTAAGTAAAAAAATACATTAAAAAAAAAAATATTCTTCCAATGTCTCAATCCCAAACATCTTTTTAGGTAATGTCATGTAACTGCACAGGGGATCTGCAAACTTTTTTATCAGTTTCTCCCTTTTTTGCTTCTGCGCAGAAGTTGGGCGTTTTGTGGAAAAGTTTGCTAAGACAGTGTTGGAGAGCTCCTGCTCTCTCATTGTCTGGGTCACTAACCCAAATGAAGGCCAGGCAGTGAGGCAGAGCATGAAGCCACCCGGAATTGGGCAGTGGGGAATATCTGGAGCGAGGTCTGGGATGATGTCTGGCTGAGGGCCATCAGAGGTCCCCCTGAAACACTGAAGTGATTTGGTGGAAGGCTCAGGTCCCGGTGTCCTTTGAGGCTCCTTTTTTGAAAGATTTTCCTCTTCTCCTGTTTCATTGTGTTTGGCACCCTAAGTGGCTATTTGCTTTAAAATCACTGTCTTAAAATATAACAAGGTGAAATGAGAGTTTGCAAAACTTCCCCCATGGGTGGGCTCATGATGAAAATATATGATTGGCCAGTGCATCCACCTATTTGATTTACTGTTTTAGAGCTATTGTGTCTACAGTCTGTGTGTGTTGGGCTGGTTCAGACATGCTTTCTTCTGCAGAGCATTTTTTTGTGTGTGAATATCTACAACCTTAGTGCGTATTGCACAATAATGCATGCCTTCCCTTTGCATTTCTCTGTTTGTAGCGCTTTAACTGCACTTGTCTTTAAAATGGCCGCCTTCTGGCCTGAGATTTCAGGGCTTGCCGTTTTCCCGCGCAGCTGAGGTTTATGTAACCTAATGTATGAGGGTGCGAGCGAAGCACGTTTTGTCACGGCACCCAGGGGGTCTTTTTGTTCTATCTCCGTGTTAATCCATTAATCATAGATGAAGTCCAAAGTCATTTTTCAACCTATGGCATTATGGCGTTCTTGCCGTATGCGCTGTGGAGAGAATGAGCTTTGTGTGTGTCGGCACGTGAGGAACACACCGGAACTTCAAAAACAACCTTAACTTAGCTTTTACCCCCCTTGACTGAAGTTTCAAAGGAACATTGGCAAAGGAGGGAGGGGCCGTCAAAATGTTCCTTGGTTTCTGCTTTTAGCTGGGGGATGTAGGCGAGGAAAATGCAGGCCTGGTGCTCATACAGAGGGAGTTGCACATCAAGGCTACCGCATGCAAAATATGCAAACGTGGAAGATTAGCATGTTTATTTTGATCTTTTCCCGACTGTCGGGAGGCAAGAGCTCAGCCCAAGTTTTTAAATAGATGCCACCACCCCTTCAAAAGTAAATGTAACCGTGAAATTATGCCAGACAGATTAGCAGTGCTCTCCAAAGCCAATAGAAAACGCATTAGCTCAAGTTGATCAGGAAATTATATGGCATTGATCTTGAGTGGAGGCTTTTTGTCATACTCAATATTTCCCATTGATCTACGCTAGCATAATTACAAAAGGAAATCATTATTTCACAAAGTTGTATCTTATTAGAATAGCTCCATGCACTTGAATGTATATATTTCCCATGTTAAAAGTCAATTTCAACATTTTTCTTAAGAATGCATGAAAAAAAAAAAATTATTTAAAAAAATTACACTCATTTTTGTCTGTGAAATTGACTTAAAATTGTCCTAAAATATAAATATTTGTATTGTATTACAATTAAAAATAGTGAGTGTGATCTTATTCAGTTTGTATTCTTTATTCCAGCTATAACATTGTTGGTATTTTGTGTTATTTTAAATAGACACACACACACCCGTCAAGGTACAATCTTTTATTTTGTGTCATTTCAGTTTCAGACCTAATGGTGGCAGCTGAATCACTGCCATCTGGGTCACTTTCCCTATCTTTATATATTCAGTTCTCAACGCTATTCACCATAGTACCATACACCCATCACACTTCCATCCCTGAGTCTACCTGGAGGCAGAACAGACTTCCTGACAAGCAGATGCTGGACTGGCCTCATCGTATGGATGCCAGCACCGCTGCTAATCAGCGCTCTGAGGCACCGCACCCATCTTCCTGGACCTCCTGTGATGCCCACGGACACTACATCAGTTGTGGCAATGAGCAGTAGACTGGAGCCGTTTATTGCGGATGGGGCTTCCTGCCACCCTCTTCGCCTCCCTTCATCGGTAAGCCAGGCATGGAACTCAGACAGGTGTCTTATCTTCATCGAGCAGTAGCAGCGCAGCCAATCTCTGTGGAAGACGGTGACTGGAATGTGACAAATCCATCTGTCCCAGTTTGAATTTGTATGCTAATTTGAAGTAATAGCCCCTCTGCTGTCAGAGCGATGGAACAATTCAATCACGCCATCTCTGACAGGCACACACCCAGCCTGTTCATCTGTGAGCGCAACATGGGGTTAAGGTTGATGCATTAGGCCTATAAGGTAGGGAGCGTACTGCCTGTATGTCTGCAAAAATACGCCGGGATGAATGGTTGGGGGCACATTTGAAAATTAATTTCACCTCAAGTCAAAGGAGCAACGGGGGAAATACGGCAAACCTTCCATTACCTGAACTGATTAAAAAATGCTTTGCGGTGACTGTATAGGTGTTTTAATCAGGGAACAGCAGAAGTGCCGTCCCCTGATTGATTCATCTTTACTGCGGAAATGAAAAGCGCATCAATTCAGCAGCAACATACAGATCTCGGGAACCAGGCTCACATGTACAGACTCAGTTAATCAGGAGGGATGTTCACGTGTGAGCTTATGGCGCCGCACAGGGATGCCATGGTTTTTTTTTTTTTTCTTTTTCCATGTAGGAATAGGAGCGCTGGGCTGGTAAAACAAGACATGATAAGTACAAAATTGGAGGCACCAAGTGAAATGGTACAGGGCAAGCTTTGCAGGTTGTTCTGCAAAATCCGGAGACAGTTGCATCAAATTGGTCGATTTTATTCCCTAGCACCTCGCTGGGGTTCGGAATGAGCTACGGAGGTGCTGCCACTTCTGCACCGGGCGCTCTCGCAGATCCACAATCTTTAAATTAATCTACAGTAGAAGGAAGGTTTGGGCTGATTGTGGAGGAGCGATAAGAATGAAGAACAAACCAGGCCACCCTCCAGTGTTTATTGCGCTCGCAGTTTGTCCTCCTCCCCATCTCCGGATCACGCCCTGGGCTCTGTAACTTTCACGGGAAAATGCAGTTTAGCTTCCAACCTATTTCATGTTCCAGTGCTGTGCTTGGATTCAGCAGACAGCTACCATTACAGAGCTCATACTCAACACCACCAGAAGTGTGTTTTTCCTCTGAACCCCCTCATATGTGATGTTCTTCACTGCAATGGCTCAAATAGTTTAATAGGCAATTTGTAAAATTCTAAATGACGAAATCAATAACAATATCTACGACACACAAACCCATTTGAAGCCTTAATTGAATTTCTCCTTCGTTTGCTTGTTTAAAAGAGCCTGTTTATAGCCACATGTTGCGTCCCCGTCTAGGGGTCGGGAAACATGACAACAAAGAAGGGGAATGTGTGCGGTGGGAATACACAGATACCAGGCCCAAGTGAAATATTGTGCTTTTATTTACAGTGAGTAGTGAACAACCAACCAAACCTAACACAACAATTCACGGGAGGACAACACACCATGAAAGGAGAGACTAAACAAATACACAACAAAGCCACAACTAACCACACTGATCACTAACACACAACAAAGGCTTCATTGGTAGGAATGGTCCTTAAATGGTCCCTGGGCCTGTGCATTGATTGGCTGGCAGTTGACGAGGGAATTGGTGGGTGGAACCGTAATCCAAATCTCCGCCCAGCAGACACACACAACACCGAGCACCCCAAACCATTCTACGGCCTAAAGGACGTAACACCACACCAATTCAATACAAGGAGAACATCGACACTCTTGTGGTGCACGCTATCACAGAGAGGAAGAGAAGAACAACAAGAACACACACAAAACAAATCAAAACAAAACATGTCAATTTCATCTTTCCATTTCCCTAAGCATTCAAGTGGATCTTGACAATTTTTGTTATCCTGAACGTGACTCTTCATGAAGCCACTCAACTGAAATGCAAAAGGTTATCGCTGACGCTTGATGAACACAAGTCAGATCAAACAAGGGACAGGGGGAAAGAATGCAAACATTCGTCAAGAAATGAGACTCGCCAGTGTGTGGCTGACAACAATGGACCTTTCACCATGAATTATATCAGCCCCCAAAAAACAGATCAGACAAAAAAAAAATGAAATAATAATGAGGGCTGACATGTCAGTGCTGCAGGATTATGCCAGATAGACAGAGCCAAAAGGGATGTGAGACTGCTGTGCGATAACTGCACATTTAATGGTACAAAGAACACACAGCTGCCATGTTACATGTAAGTCAAGGACTTATTCTTAACAGACACAGAAACCGTATTGTGTGCTATATTTAAAATGTTGGAGTCTGGATTAACCGAACAAGAGGGTCCATTGATGAATGCCAATATACATGATATAAATAAATATTGAAATCATGTTTCATATCTTTTCTCAAACATTTGCATGAAAAAGTCTAAAAAAGTCATTTGGGTAGTCTAAATTCAAGATTCCATTGTCATCTGATTTAAATCACATTAAAAAAATACAATCTCACCTATCTAAAGGTAAAAATATGTAATGCAGTACATCAGTTATGACATTTGATGTAGGGGATCTGAGCGTGTATGTCAAAAAGGGCTAAGTTATGATACTAGATGTCTGGGTTAAAGCATCTCTACAAACACCAGGTCCTGGTATGCAAACATGGTCAGATGAAAAAGGGTCAGTGCTCTGGCCCACAGCTAATTGATGGGTCTGGCTAGTTAAGGCTATAGTACATATATAGTACATGGTCTGATCCACAGATGAGACAGTGTAGCACCGTACCACTGATCAAATGGATGTTACTGACCAACTACACCCTATCAAGGCAGCGGTATTCCCTGATGCGCCCTGCCACGCAGCAAAAATGTTTCGAGGATGGGTTAAGGAAGATGGCATGACAGGTTCAAAGTGTTTACTGGACCAACAAATCCCCAAGATCTCGATCTCGATGAGCGTCTGTGTGATGTGCTGGAAAAAGTGTGATCCATGAAGCCCCTATTTTATAGATCTCAAAGGAAACACTGCAGACTCCTTGGTGTCAAAACCACAGAAAACCTTCACTGGTCTTCTTCAAAGGACCTGTCTTCCCACATCAGAGCAGGTTTGGCAGCACAAAGGGAACCTGCAAAATATGGTGGCGTTTTTAATACTGGCTCTGATGCTTTCAGTGTATGGCCTGAACAGTCAAGGTACACTCAGGTATTAGAAAAGTGATGGTCGTGCTTTGTAAGCTTTTGAGCCTGATTTCATTTTAAAACTTGAAATGAATGAATCAATGAATTTAAAAGGGTAACGGCAAACAACATCCAATAGCTTTCATTCAGAAAATTTTTACATATAGTGCCAACAATCTATCTAAGATGACCTAGGTTGTCACTTGGGTATTAAGCACCTCCAAAAAAATTTAATAGCACACAGGGGATAACAGATGATTACTGTCATTTGTAAGTCATCCCTGTGCCCACAATATTCCCATGACGCCCAGAATAATGCCACTTCTCAGCACTGCACATCATCCTGTAATAGCAGGGTCTAAATTTAGCTACAGCACGGCAGGGATGCCTTAGCCCTGTCAAAGCATTTACCTTTAATTTAAATGAAGCCCATGTGAGGACGCTCGAAAGAAATTCAGTTCAATCCTCATCCTGGACCCTAGCGCCCCGATCAGCTTAGCCCACGATACAGCTGCCATGCTCCAAAAATGAGCTTCAGCACATGATGAGGTACGAGCATTTGTCAAGATGCACGATTAAAATGTGTCAGGAGAGTGTGGCTGATTTGGTGTGTTTTGTTCACAAGCTTGAAACTTCTGTGTGTTTCAGAAAATTATTTTCAAACTCCTTACTGTTAATTGCTCCAGTTGACCCACATTATTTCACAGAACCCTGCACCCCACTGTCCCATGATGGAACAGTTCTACTACACAACTAGCACAAACATACATAGATATGTACAGTACAGGCCAAAGTTTTTTTTCAAAGAGCATAAGTAATATTTTTAGAGCATAAGCAATAACAATATTCTCAAAAGGTTCCAAAAGAAAACAGCTCTGCATGACCATTTTAATTGGTAGATTCTCACTGAAGGCATCAAAACTATGAATGTGGAGTTGTGTACTTAACAAAAAAAGGTGAAATAACTGAAAACATGTTTTATATTCTACTTTCTTCAAAATAGCCGCCCTTTGCTCTGATTGCTGCTTTGCACTCTTGGCATTCTCTCGATGAGCTTCAAGAGGTCGTCACCTGAAATGGTTTTCCAACAGTCTTGAAGGAGTTCCCAGAGGTGTTTAGCACTTGTTGGCCCCTTTGCCTTCACTCTGCGGTCCAGCTCACCCCAAACCATCTCGATTGGGTTCAGGTCTGGTGACTGTGGAGGCCAGGTCACCACTTTTTGTTAAGTATATAACTCCACAGTTTTGATGTGTTCAGTGAGAATCTACCAATGTAAATGGTCATGAGAATAAAGAAAACACATTGAAAGAGAAGGTGTCCAAACTTTTGACCTGTCCTGTATATACAAGGTGATTAACTTAAGATAGTGGACAGGAAAGTAGTGTGTATAGTTTAAACTAGATATGTATACACTGTACAACACGTAGTATTGTGTATTATATTATAAGGTATAATACACAGTGTAAAAAGTAGGAGCGTGTGCCGGGCCCGTGGAGTGGGGTCTGGGGAGCGCAGGCGCCCACGTGACAGCGCGCAGCTCCGCAGCTGCCGGTCGGTGCGCGCAGGACGCAGGAGAGGCGCGCCGGTGCGGACTCGCGTGGGAAGAAACCGGGCTCCGCGGCGGCGATGGAAGGTTACGCGCCATCCGACGACGATCTGTTCGCCTGCGGTCTGCACAGCTTCGCCTGGGAGAATTACGAGCAGGTAGGAGCGCGACTCCCTTCGCCTTCACCAAGTCTCCACGCGTGGGACGTGCACAAGGTCGCTTCAACGTGTGAAATGTGTGTGCGTGTGTGTGCGTGTGTGTGGAGCATCGAGGACGGTGCATTAATGCATTAACCGTGTACCACATGGTACCGACGACATCCATGTGACGTTTGTAGTTTTGCTTCAGGACAACGCCAGACTTAGAACAGCAGAAAAACAACCACAGATAATATGCAAAGTGCTGTCGATATGAAAGTTGTTGATGTTATTATTATTAATGAACTATTTTGTGTGTAGCTGACCTGCTCGTGTCTCCAAATCACCTTGCAAACTTCAGAAAAGTCACATGGAATCGATAAAGTAAGTGCTGAATTAGACTAGGGAAGGGAAAGCGACTAAACTGGGACCAGCGCAGTGCCACCATTGTCATAAATGTTAAAAATGCAGAATTTTCAGCTACTGAATAAAAAACAGCCCACTACGTCTCTTGCGTTTTGTAGAGCTGACACATCAGAGAGGTGACAACAAAGTGCACTTGTTTTCTAGGCAGCAACAATCCTCCCCTTAACTAGGAGATGCCAATCTAAAGTTACACTGCGCTGCCAGGGATCAAACAACCTCGCCTTGCCCTTGATATTAATAATGAATAAGCAGCATAGACAGAATGACTAAATCTCTTGCAGGGTTCGCGTCAATAAAAGAAATCCAAAGAGGCTTGCTGTGCTGCTTTGAAGGGATCTGAGTCTGACGCCGATGTCTGACAAATGTTTGGAGATATGGAGGGGCGTCGATATGTGTATTGCGCCGCAGGAATCGCTTTGCTCTAATGCCTATTGGCTGGATGCTGGACAGGAGCATGCGCTGAGGTGTCTTTGAATGATGCATGAGACAGTTTGTACGAAAAGAGGTTTGACGTGCAGCAGCATTGGCTTCTGGTTTCGAGCTGCCTGTGGCCTGCAGTCGACGCACATTGCCGCCGGCCGGGAACTCTTCCATTCGCTCCGTTTATTAGGCTGCCCTGTTTGCTCAGTTGAAGTGACTTTTTTTTGTTGCAGAACTCATTCTGCAATCATTCTGAATTCTGTTTAATTGGACCATCTACACAACCCTCAGGGAGTGGAGCCACTCGTGACAAACACACGGAAATGAGCTTGGGAGGAGGGGAAAAAATGGCTAATTTCCTTTCCCAGTGGTAAGGGCCACTCTGGACCAACGTCCTTTCCCCCCGGCGAAACGTGTAGCCTCCCTTCACCTACACACCAGCCTGGCAGCTAAAGGCTTCTTTTAAAACCACTTGCATGGTTTTAAATGAGAATAGGTAAATGAGAATAAACCGGTGAGAGGGAGCCAAACCATGCGAGTCAGGGGGCAGTGGTGGCCCAGCGGATAAGGAAGTGGCCCCGTAATCAGAAGGTTGCCAGTTCGAATCCCGATCCGCCAAGGTGCCACTGAGGTACCACTGAGCAAAGCACCGTCCCCACACACTGCTCCCCGGGCGCCTGTCATGGCTGCCCACTGCTCACTAAGGGTGATGGGTCAAATGCAGAAGGCACATTTCACTGTGTGCACCGTGTATCACAATGACAATCAGTTCACTTTATACTTTACCTTTCGCTCAGCCCAAGAAAACCCACACGTCTCCAATGCAGGAGTTGCCACTGCCGCCACATTGGACAAACAAACAAACAAGTGTGACCCTTGTGGCTAAATTATCCAGTGCTGAAGCCCTTCTGCATTTTTCCCACAGAGTAGCTGCAGGTCGCTGAAAGTTGGCTGATCTGGGGAGGGGGGGTGTAAGGTGGAGGCCACCAATCTTCTATGGGGGTTCTTCCAGTTGGGGTCGGCTTCACATAGTCACTTGTTTCATGGACATAAGCAGTGGGGCAGACTGTTGCTCTCTCACACCCACCCTGTCTCTCGTTCCCTCTCTTAAGATGGCTGTCCAAGGTGCTGAAATTTTCATCACACATTTGGGCATGCCTTGAAAAATTCCCGACTCGCTCACAGTCTCGCCCCATTCTGACTCTTCAAACACGATGAATTCGGTTTGTCTCGACAAACCATGTGCGTCATTGGCTGCAGATGGCTTGAAAGGGGGAGTCTCGGCTTTCATAAGTCACTAAAAGAGAGCCAGGTAGAGCCGGCCGGGCCCTCAAAGAGCTTTTCCAAAGAGAAGCGCAGTTTTTTTTATATGGTGAGTCACTCGGGGCTTCATTTTTTAAGCAAAGCAAACCTCAGAAGTGACTTTTTGTTCACGTCTGTCGCTCAGTCTGAGTCTACGGCACCTCAGACAACATCTTCAAACTATTCAAAGTGCTCATGTGTATTTGGCTCTTGTTAGGCAGGCATATTTGATCTCCGATCATAGAAACATTTGGGAAGGTTTACTTCATGTTTCATCATTGGCCTACTCTTCCTCTCAGAATGGTTTTTGCTTTGTTGAGGTCTGACACTTCCTTAAGAAAATATGCAATTACATCACCTCTGTGACGTATAACTTGTCATGCTTTGGCGGTTGAAAAGAGCTTTGGCGTGGGCCTCATTGGCCCACTGGATGGATGGATGTCTAATGAGACGTTTTTGCCTTGCTGTTGGTTGTGTAGTCCACATCTGGCATACACCAAAAGTGACGGACACCCTCTCCACCATAATGGACATGGCCTTCCCCCCCTCTGCCTGTTTTTGCTGAGTAATTCTGCAACACAACATCGTGACATGAATTTTTCCTTAATTGCCATTTGATAAAATGAAAACATAATCTCAAAGGCATGTGCTCATCCCAAGCAAGAGCCTTGTTTGCTGATGCAGTGCGTTTTTGCAGCAGGCTTTCGGAGGCGGTGTGATATTTTAGTCGGAGAGGGCTGCCAGAGAACAAACTAACAAGCTGACAGTAGACGTGTCTCCAAATTTCAGGAACAATTGCTTTTTCTTCCCTCTGTCTTTTAAATCTGCTGTGTGTGAACGGCTGGAGCAGAAGCCAGCGTTTTAGCTGCATGCTGAAAACGGTCGTACTTTACGTCCACCTTTACTGGCAGCCTACACCTCACTGTGCTTAGCCTTAGTACATTAGTCAAATGTATTGAATTTCATTCTTTTGAAAATATCTTTCTTTCATTGTAATGACTGTTTTAACTATAATATTTATCTACGGATATACAGTATGTTTGTGTTAATTTTCTTTTTAATTTGTGCCAATTGTTTTGACTAGCATTTTCAATAAATGTCAAATGTTTATCTCCCCTGACTCCTCATCACTGAACAGCAGACAGCAGCCCATGTGAAATTGACTATGCAAATAGTTGATCAACTGCACTGTTTTTCTCAGACCCAGAGCAAAAGTCAACGACGAGTGACAGGGACCCAAGGGCAGGGACGATGTGCAATGCCATACACTCAAACCAGGATGTTAGCCCAGACCCAGCCCCTCAGTAGAAATCTCAAGGCAACGCCCCTTTCAGTTGTAAGATTTTCTGTCCTGAATGTGTCACACCCTGTAAACCCTTTCGGTTCCCTCGGGTTCTCAGTGTTTTGAAAGGAACTGGGCATACAGAAGTCTGGGCCAGAGTACAGAGTCATCCTGGAGCCTCGGCCATAATCATCATCTCTCCTCCTGCTCAGAAGAACAAAGACAGCAGGAAGATGGACCCCTGTGCACCTTACTCACCAGGAAGCAGTGCTGTTCTCATTACCGGCCTGCAGGAGACTAATAATGAGAAAGTCCAGAACAGAGTCAAGCCCCTTGGGTGCGTTACGAGCAGACGCCCTTTCGTCTCCAGACTCCAGACAGGGGGTTGGGCTATGCTGCATATGCACTTCCTGAGAATATGACATGCAGAAGTCCTCAGGCCCGTGGACACTCCTTTTGTGTGGGCACAGAGTGTTCTTCCGACCAATTATCTCACAATGATCATAAAAAATAAAACTCAGTCTGATGTGTGTCAGAAGATTGGCCCTGTTTTCAAATGTAAACACCCTTTGGAAGCTTCAGGGCACATATTTGAATATTTCAAAAACCTCACTCACCGTTTGAGTGTGTGTGTGTGTGTGTGTGTGTGTGTGTGTGTGAGTGTGTGTGTTTATCCTGGTGATACAGCAGCAATGTTTGGTTGGCAGGTTGTGGTTGGTGCTGTATAATGTTAATTTCATTTCTGTACCACACTGTACCACAAGCAGGAAGAGAGCACAGTGTCTGCTTTGGATTTCCCCTCCCTGCCTTGGATTAATTGCTTTTTTTCCAGTTTCAATGTCAAGAGTCAAACACACACACACACACACACACACACACACACCCCTGTTGTCCATTGTTTTGCAATTACTGACCTTCTCTCTTTCATTTCACAAAGGTTATTATTCTTATTGCTATCACTTTATTGCACGTGTTTCGTCTCTTTATGCGATGCAACATGGTGGCCACTCGCAGACCACCCCTTGGTTTTGGGTGGCAAGTCTGGTGCAGCTGTCAAGGGCTCATTAATTTTTTGTGGCGTACGTGCTTGATGAAATGAGTCTGGAGGTGGTGGGTTTCATGGGCGCAAATGCACTTTGTGTCATAAAAGCGCTGCCTCCGCCTGGCTCTAGGTCATTGGGAAAGGCAGGGGAAATTTCTCGTGGCGAATATTACGGTGCCACTTCTTGAACTGTCCTTATTCTGTGATTAAATAGATTTTGGCCTTGAGTTCTGCTGCTCGAGCACTTTCTTGCTCCCTCTCTCTCACCCTCTTTTTTTCTGTTGGAGTGGTTTTTGTCACTTTGTCTTTGGTGTGCATGCTTGCGTGTAATGCTTTAATGAAACCACACCCCCACCTTACAGAATGGGAGGGGAGAGCAGAGCTCCGCCTTTCAGACCTTGGCCTTTTTAGGACATCATGGAAGCGTGTCCATCAGCCAACTAAAAGATTTATCTGTCTCACATCAAATAGCGGACCCCCTGCCACCTCCATGATGGCTTAAGGTCATTCCACGGAAGATGGAAAGGCAGGTAACAGGATCATTTTTGTAAGAGGCATAGTTCTGCATGCTACGCCCTTCTGCCGTAGTCTTGTCAGTCTTTTTATATTAGAAAATCAATTTGAAATAATCACTGATATGATCAAACCCCCATTTACTGACGCACCAGATACTCAGTTAGTCTGAAGAAGGCCAGTTTTATTACTCCTTTAATCAGTGCAAACATTTTCAGCTGTACAAAGATAATTACAAAAGGGTTCTCTAATAATTGATTAACCTTTTAAAGAGACATACTTGCATTAGTGAATGCAATAGTCCATTGGAACTCAAGACTAATTGTTGTAGATAATGGGCCTCTCTATATGTATACAGATATTCCATTAATTAACAGACATTCTCAGCTACAACAGTCATGAACAGCATGGACAGTATATTGATCAACTTGTACTTTATTTTTCTGGACAAGACCATTGTTTTTTTATGAAAAAGAAGACATTTCCAAATTATTTTTAAATGGTTAGGGTATATCAATATTTCTTTGGCTCTATTCCCTCCAACTCTTATTTGCCTGTCTCTCTGCCTCTCGCTCTGTCTGGCTGCTCCCCTGTTCAGACATCCTTTAGTTGGATGGTAATGGTTTGTTAACTCTCTGTTACTTTTGTAATTCTGTGAAATCCAACTTTGTGTCTTGGAGCCCTGCCTTGTGTGCATGGATTCTGTCCAACTCTTCCGAACCTGTTTACAGAAACCAGAGGAGGAACATTTTGTTCGTCTGAATGCCGCCACTCCTTAGTCGGCTGTCAGCTGCCTTCCCAGCTAAATGGACTTATTTCCCCCCCTAACTTCATCAATTAAAATTGACAGTAGTTTAGAGTGTAGTGCTGGTCTCTCCCCACCCTCTTTTTATTTCCCTTCTCTCTCTCATCAGCCTGATTTCCCTCCCATCAGCACAAAGTCGAGGCCGAGGTGAGTTAATTGAGCTGGGACACTCAGGCGGGAGGCGGCGGTCCTCCAGCGGGACGCTGCGTCACTTCCTTGCCAGTGCACACACTCACACACACCGTGCACCTCTCTGCTATCAGACAGATCCTCGTGTTTTAATTGTTCATTTCGTCTGTCTCTGACTCAGTATATAAAGGCTGTAACGGGTCTGGCAGATCTGGGGGTTCTGGCACTTTCACTCAGTGCAGAAAAATGGCAAATGCAGATAAAAATGATCTTTGTAAGGGCAGCAAGGTGCTTTATAGTGTTTTTCAGGCTCCGGGGGCCACTAGCGGAAAGCTGTTGCAAGCTGTTGTGGTGGCGAACAGCGGGCCGCTTTGTAATTTCAGACGAGCGATGCGTTCAGTTGCTGGCTGCCCAAGGAGCCCAAAGGGCCTCCTGTATAACAGCCTGAACACAGCTAATGGCCCAATCAGCAATATGCAAACTGATGGTTCCGCGGAAGAAATGTCTTTTTTTTGTTCATGTGTCAAACTTTCTTTTTCTTCCCCTTTAAGTGTTTTAATGAGTCACGTCTTGTGATATCCTGTTGGTGACCATCTGAAAAATGTCAGTCGTGTTTTTCTGCTCATTAATCTTCACCTGGAGCTCAGCTGAGATGCCGCTGAGACATAGCGGGTGTCCGCCTCCCCAAGGTTTATCTCATCTGACTCAGAGCTGGTCGCTCCTCTTTCCCTCTTTTTTTTAACTCACCCACCAACTGCTGGAGAGCTTTCCACAACCTCCCCTTGCAGCCTCATCGTACCCGTCCTCTCCAAAACACCATCTTTTGCATCAGATTTGCGTCTTTGGCCAAAAAATATACTCAGATGTCCCCTAACACCCTGTCCGGATTGGTATGATTTGGTCTGGCTGAGACATGGCCAGCGTTCTGGCGTTAGAGGAGGTCCGCTTGCTTTTCATCTCTGCTGTCAGTAGAGGACAGACATGATCTGTGTTGCACGTGTCGGAGCTGTGGTAACAATAAAGGGCCGCCGATGTTCAACCGGTCCCTGTCCTTCTGCTTCACAAAGCAGCCGGCTGCTCCACCAGCTTCACAGCGAACACTCAGCGCGAGCATAATTCTGCTTTAATGAGCTCTTTCAGCCCACTCCCGCTCCAGATGAAGATTTATGAGAGCAGGAAGTGAAGGGAAGTTTATTTGTGTGTCTGCCCTCATACTCCCTTAATCCTAAATGACAATGATTTACTAGCGCAGGCCTTGTTAGGCAGACTTTCTTTATGATTTTGTCAAAAAAAAGGAGTCTGTTCTGACACATCCTGGGAGTTGTTTATATTGCAGAAATGCAGCTTAATGAATTGCAGGGGCCTGGGCACATGTGACCAGTCAGAAAGCCCTTTCCGTGCATCATCTTGCTTGTCGGAGGTTTTAATTAAATGTTAGTAGCTTATGTATAACGGCCTGTAATACGTCTCCTGTGTATGAGCACATAATCAATAATTAGCATTAGGGAAATCTGAATCAGCGCAATATCCAGTGCAAACACATCAAAGAAGTGACTAGCATTGATAGGCCATTTTTTAAATTTTATTATCAACACAACAGAAAAAAATGGCATGTGATATCATAGTAACAGCATAATGGATTTTATCCAAGTTACCCCAATTCAGAATGCAACCAAGGGTCCACCAGCAGGCTTAATTATTGTCAATTCAGACGTTAGGGGACTTAAAGTAACCAAAATTATGCCCTCGACTCCTCTGGTCCACGTGTGTGTGTGCCGGACTTCATTAGCTAATGAAGTCGAGTGAGCGCGCACCCCTGTAAATGCTGTGATGGCACTTCGGCAGAAGACGCAGTGTCCTACCTGCCTGATGACACCCGGGGTCCATCCGCATCAGGAATGAGATAGAGGGAGAGATGAATGAGAGGGGAGACTAAAGGATGAATAGATTAGTGGGGTGGGGAGGAAAGGGGGAAAGAGAGAGAGGCTGCCTCACCCCAGGGCTCATTGTGACGGCGGACGGCCGCAGAGACACCCGAGAGGCCCATCGGAAATCAATAAGCACACTCTTTAATTGTGAGAGAAAAGAGATTCACTGTTTACAGTGACACATCATCCGTTAGGACAACCTGACTTTGATTCTTTCCGCGCCCTCCCTCCCTCAGCCCCTCTCAGCCTCGGCCAGGTTCCGCCGCGCTCAGCGGATAAGTTGAATGTGATTGCTGATCATTGGCTAGATTTTGAAAATTGAGCTTTCTTTCCTACTTTCGGCCCATTTGAAATGCATAGAGGCGAGCGTGGTGGATTAGAGTGGAGAGAGCCACGGGCGCTTTAAGCTCTGCATTTCCCCTTTCTCTTGGCCTCAACCGTCTCTCGCGCACCAGGTATTACCCTAAACTGATGGGTTTTGATTAGGAACTGATGCTAGTTTTCAGATCTGCCTCTTTTAAAAGTGGGGTTGTGTTGAACGGGTGTTTATGCATTTAAAGCTGCTTTCTTTTTTCTTCCTCACAATGTCTACTCCATCAAATAGAGGGCAGCATACCACCAAAAAGCCATCCACATCCAGGGCAGCTCGACTACTTCCATTATTTTTGGAATGTTTTGTACGTATTTAACGAACATGTCATCATGTTCATGCCTGGTCTGTTGTTCATTTATTGAAATCTGTGGCACACGAGACACAGATTCACACCTCGTCTGACACACATTCTTGGGCCAGTGGTGGCCCAGCGGGTAAGGAAGCAGACCCATAATCCCAAACTGCCGAGGTACTACTGAGCAAAGTACCGTCCCCACACACTGCTTCTCGGGTGCCGGTCATGGCTGCCCACTGCGCACCAAGGTGCAGAGGATGCATTTCATTGTGTTCACTGTGCTGCAGCATTTCACTATGACAATCACTTTCACTTTTCGCTTATGTTCAGCATTAAAAGACGGTGACACAGAGAGCTTTCTGTAGTACTTTGATCATATTTGTGCATGGTTTCAGGAAAATTTGCAGATGCAACAAGAACAGAGAGGTACCATTGGGAATCATGGTGATAGTATTGCCAATAGTTCAAGAGTCAAAAAGACAAAATGGTTTTCAAAGTTTTTTCAGAGAGGTTTTTCGAGGTGGTAAAAAGTTATAAGCATCTATATGATGCCACTTTGCCCAGGCACAGGGACAGAAATTCTACACAGAACAGCTTGGAGTGGCATTTTTACGACTTTTTGCAATGGCTGGACTCTGAACTGCCCTCTAGTGGATGTGTTCCCCAACACTGGCGTGAATGTAAATGCCTTGTAAGTGGTAAGTGGCTTGTGTTGAGATGTTTGAAAGTAACATCCTTATTTTCTTATCTAAAAGGAGCCTTTGCACATGCAAAAGGATCTTGATGAGGCAGGACAGGATGGACAGTGTCACCGTTATGTGATGCTTGTCCCTTGGGTACCTCCTGGTGTGTTTCTTCAGTGTTTGAACTCTGATTAGACTCTGTTGGCTAATTAACAGCCACAGCCAGAGTTGGGCATTGGGAGCATTTAATGGAGGACGTTGCCACAGCTGTCCTTCATCTGTCATTCCAGCAAGTTGTGCCCTTTTGTGGTGCAATTTATGCCATAAACTATGTAAAGAGCTAAAAATATGCATATCATTTATGATCCTCGTTAAAGTGGGAGGAAATATGGGGGCTTACTGTGCTGTCATCTTGCAGACTGCAGCAGTTTTCTGGGAACAAAAGAGCAGCATGATCATTTTGTTTCAGAAACAAATCCTGGAAACATGGAAATCCCAGACATTCTTGGAAAGTGATGTTAATTGCTTTGTGTGTGTGTATTGTATGAGGTGGTGTCTGGAAATGCGTGAAGACTCGTCTCTCTTCCTCCATCTCTCTGTGCTTGGAGGCAATGAGACAGAGCAGCTCGCTTAATTATTTATACCTATCTGTTACGGTAGGAAAATCACGAGGACACTAACATGCACACAACAGGGTAAATCTAATATTCACCCGGTGTGAGTCTCGTTTAAACTTCCCTTCTTCTCTGAAAATCTCTCTGTCTGTCAGATCACATTAGTCCACTGGAGGCGTCTTGGTGAATCCAGAACAGATGGATTGTTTTGTGTCACTCCCTTTTATTTTTCTCTCTCTCACCCAGACACACACACACACACACGCACACACACACATGCACACTCACACATAGGGTCTGTGTATGTCTATCACAGCAAACATCCAGTAGCGTTTTCTTCCTCAGACTTTATTTGTTCTTCACTCATTTTTGTTGTGCTGGTGTGGATGTGCATATCGTGTCTTCGGCAGAGCGGGGCTCCCCTGAGGAAAGTGAGTGGCACACAAGAACAGATCACATTTGATTGGGGCATCTACAAGATACAAAAAAAGAAAGAACGATGCCTGTGGAGGATCTATGGAAAGAAACAGCATCATGGCTCCCCCAGGGAAGACCCATCCAACCACCCCACATCGTCTCACGGCCAGTCTTCCAGACGTTATTTCATCTTCCACTGCTGTTAACTTCTGGGGCTGAAGCAATCTGCCTGCTGAGGCCTTGTTCTCATGTCCTAAAACAGCGGTATTATGTACCATGTAACATAATTGTGAAGAAAAACACAGTAAAATGAAATGGCTGTCAAAAAGAAAACACACAGTAAAAAAATGTACGTCTAGGGGAACGAAGTCATCTGGTATTCAGCGGGGGAAGGCTTTTTAATTTCTGTTACAGCCTCGCAATACAAACCCACTGCCACTCACAGTTCCCAGCATTTCCATATGAAGTGTCTGATAAGCATATTTATGTTTTCCTTGCGTGAGTTTGCACATCGGGATGCAGATTGCAGGAAGAAAATAAAGGGAAATGCGAGCGATGTGATTTGGATATCTTTCACTAAAAACAGAGTTGCATGCCAGGAATAAAGGAGGAAAGGCTGTGGGATGGAAGAGAAAGAAAAAGAAAGGAGGGAGGAGGCGGAGGATGGGGATTTGAGCTCATGCGTGATCCGTCTCGCCGGTGTCAGGAGGATTTACGGCGCAGGTGTGGAGCCATCAATCACGGCAGCGCTCACAAAAAGACAACTCTGTCTCTCCGTGCCATTTGTACGGCTGTCCTTGCAAATTGATCCTTAACAAGGAGCGTCTCCTCCCTCCTCTCTCTCACCTCGCCTCTTAACACTCACACATACACACACATTCAGGCACCACCCTGGAACAATAAACAGGCCTAGGCTTTAATCGGACCCATGAGTGTGCGTTTGTTTACCCCAGTGTTGAGAAGAAACTGGATGTGACACATTGCAAATGGTTGTTTCCAGCATGCACGTGCACACACACACACACACACACACACGCACATGTTAAGTGATGAGAATATTCTCCTTTTCAGATGCTTAATAATTCCATTCCTTAAATACCGTTTCATTGGGCAAAGGGGATCTCAATTTGCCTGTTCAAATGTGCTGCATTACACCACAGTCAGTGATTGGCCGAGAGACCTTCTGGTGCTGCAACTGCATCTGTCCTTAAATATCATTCTACATTATTTAACCCGCTTATGATTGCACCATAACACATCCAGCAGGGCGAATTTTTAAATGTCCACTTCACGTAACTTTTGAACAGTGGGGGGGAAACCTATGCCAACATGAGAAGCATATGCACATTCTGCTCACCCAAAAGCAGAAGACTGAATCAGATCCTCAAACTCAAGATGTGAGGCCACAGCGCTACCACCTGTGCCATTGTATTGTCCCTTAGTGCTACAATAATAATTCCTAAATATTAGATGTAAAATATGCGGTGAACAACAAATCTGAACAACGTTTTAGATTTCAGTAACAACACTTAAGGTTGTGATAGACTGTACGATAATGGCACTGTCTGCTGCGCTCATAGGCATGAAGCTGCAAGTATATCTATTGCAATTATAGAATTCTTTAAACATTAAGATTTATTTATTTATGACAATAACACTGGCAATAAATACAGTAAAAACAAAACTCTTTTAACAGCTGCAAAATGTCACTGTGTCACTAACAACAGCAAAATTAATTTTGCTATCATGTGTTGTATTTCAGTACGTGTATGAAGTGTGTGTGTGGATGAATGGGTGGTTTAAAGGGCAGGTGCTGAGTGTTCAGTGTCAGTAAAGTTAATATTCCTTGAAAAACTGACTCAGTCTTGGTCTATATAGAATTATACTCTGCTAAATAAGTAGGAGGTAATTGGAGCCAGTGCATAAGGACAACGGGCAGGAAATCAGAGAGGGGCTTCCTGCTGACTCGACACTTTACCCTCCATTTTGGCTCTGCATCGACGTTGACAGCAACCAGAGGACGTTGGACTGGAGACCAGGGAAACAGACTGTACGTGTGAATTATTGATGTCGCAAATTGCACTACACGTTGCTAGAGGATCCCACACAAGCAAAAGCTTCCTTCCGTTATTTTATCCGTGCAGATTTCTGCTAATTCAGTCCTGTGAAAGTGATA
This sequence comes from Denticeps clupeoides, assembly GCF_900700375.1. NCBI lineage: Eukaryota > Metazoa > Chordata > Actinopteri > Clupeiformes > Denticipitidae > Denticeps > Denticeps clupeoides. The sequence continues at coordinate 23,256,627 of NC_041707.1, forward strand.
CAGTCTGTCTCACAGAAATGGAGAGAGATATATGAGGGGACAAAAAATGGTTTTCATACTAAAGAATTAATCTGGTGATTATACCACGATCAGTCTGGCTAATGCCCTAATGCTTTGTTCTGAAGCAGTCCTTTAAAGTTTAAATTAACATTATCGTTTGCTCCATCTCTGGAGGGGGAATCGGTGCCCAGAAACATTTGCACTCGTTTTCGCTGGCAGGAGTGACAAGGGAAGAGAAGGAGCGGTAGTGATATGTCTTTGACAGTATGATCATCTCCAGGCCACTAATTTTTCAACGCTGGACGGTAAGAACTGGGCTCTATATATAAAAAGCAGACAGATCTGGTGAGACATCTGTATTATTGACAAAAGAAAGTGGTGTATATGGGTGTTCCTTCAAGCATGGTCCATGTTTTTCTGAGTGAGTCCCCGCCCTGTGCCCAGTGAGTCTCCGCCCTGATGAAGTGTCCCGGGATACTCCGACAGCTGCAACCCTGCTCAGTTATGAAAAGTGAGTGAGTGAGTGTGGTTGTTTTTCAATTCTATCTACACATAATGCTGTAGTGATTTTTAATAATATAGATTTACTAGAAAGTTTAGAGAGCACTGTTTTAGAAATTACTGTTTTTTTCAGACTCCTGACATGCAAGTGCCAGTTTTACAGTCGCACACACATGTAGATTGCCCAGTTATTCTAAAATACAAGCAATGTACATTACTATCTTTACCATTTTTATACCTAAAACAGACATTTTTTAATAAAAATATGTAAACTAATATCATTTTAAATGCATAATGTAATGTAATGTACATCATATCATCTTTCATTTGCATCTGAACATTGTTTTGATACTAAATTCATAATGCATATAATAGAAGCAACAATTAAATTAATAACTATTATTGGTTTTATACATAAATACATAAAATACATCTTTCCATATATTACAATAATACATTATTTATTTGATATTCAATTGTGTGACAAGAATGAAAACTATTTTTTTCCAGAACACATTTAAAGCAAACACACACATTGAAAACTGTTGTAAATTATTTTGTCCATTTAAATAATTTAGTATATGTCTATTTTTTTTAATTATACTGTATTTCCACTTATCTTATGTGATACATGAATTCATAAAAAAAGATTGTTTTTAGGGAAGGGCAGTAGAGAGGGGAACACTGTATTCCTGTGAGCGGCCATCACTTCCTGGCTACTATTTTGCATGATTTATTTGATTTTAATTATTAATTTTTCTGCTGACTGTATTGAGGGGCTGGAGGCAGAGTGTCTCTTTGTGGACGCTGGGGTTTTAGGGGAGCAGATGAACATGCAGAGGAACCAGCTGCGCTCTGCACACGGAAAGAAAGGCGCTGTCACATGATTCCATCCATGTGACTGGGAGCAACACGGAAACGAGGTAACGTGACTATAAATTGACAAGATGGCCACTGCCAGCCGCTCAGTCATTGCTTGACACCCGTCAAACTAGACTCGACTCCTATTCCTTGTCTCAACGTAAGACCGTAATCTTCTCCTGTCCTCTCTTCCCCACTCCTTCCTCCTGTCCTGCCCCGTCCTAAATTGTACATTAACATATTAATCGCATATTAAGTCGGAGGGAAATTACCTGCCTCCTTGCGTCACACCGCACCGGGGTTCCTTGTCTCCTCCTACACATGCTCACGTTCTGGTTCCGTGACCCGTAACAGGCGCCGTGGAGCAGGAGTGTCTCTCAGCCCATTAAAGGATGCAGTAAAATTCTGATGCTCCTTGTGACCACTGAATGAGCTCCATGCCATTTAAAAAATTTGTTTTTGCTGAAGTAGAAAACAAACCCACTTTTTAACTTAGCTGCAAGCCTATGTTTTTGGTAGGCAATGTGTCTCCACCACTGCAAAAGTCAAACCAGCAAGTCACAATCGGAAGACAGAGCATCTCGCATCGTCCGCTCTCTAATGACAGTCGCTGATGAGTGTATGTCATTCCTACCCGTGGTTAAGAAGACCCGGCATGCCTGTGTCACCAGAAATAAAATTCTTCCTGCAGTTTAAAAACTGCTCCTCATCCTCAGAGTGCACTCAAAGATGGCAGGCATGACTAAGATTGCCTTCCTCATGTTGGATGTGAAGCTGACTTAAATAAATAAAACGCCTGTGTCCATTTTAAAGAATTTAATTATCAATTTAAAGTTCATGTAATTCGTGGTGAGGGTAAGCAACTTGTTCAGTAGAGGACAAAATTGTGCATTTCACGTAGGACGATGTAAAAAGCATAACCAGTACTGCATATGGTGGTGAGATGTGTCTTACTGGTTAAACTGGCCACACTGACCGCTATGATATTCTTTTGTAAACATTCACAAATCATGCACATGTATAGATGAAATGAGAAGGCTTCATCCATATATACACTGATCAGCCATAACAATATGAAAGTGCTCTGAATAACATTGATCATCTGGTTACAGTGATTCCTGGCAGTGCGTGCCATATATTAGACAACAAGGGAGCATTTTGTCCATGAAGTTTATGCAGAAAAAAGCAGAAAAATGAGCAAGTGTGTCAGGATTGACTGCAGCTGTGCTCAACACCGGTGGCCAATCCTGACAGCGCTTAAATGCCGGATGTTTCCGCCCCTTCCAGGTCTCGGGTATTTTCGTGAACTTCATTTGGCAACCGTGTGTATGTTTGTGATTTGAGTTCTGGCAATCGCCACACGCCTACGGGTTAGTTTCAGTTCTTTATTTACGTTAAACTGTTTTCGGCCACCGCGCCATTGTTTCTTTGAGTTTATTGTTTGTTTATTAATAAAACCCCTTCCCAGCATGTCAAACCTCTGCGCTTCCTTCACCCGTAAGTCCGTCGTCGTGACAAAGTGCAAGTGTAAAGACACCAAATTATGATGGCTACATGGCATATGCCAGGATATTCCCAGGATGTGCTGGTCAGGAAATACCAAAAGTGGTCAACTGACCACGTCCAATCCAAACGAATAGAGCTACTGTAGCTCATATTTATGAAAATGTTGATGCTAGGTCTGTTAGAATGCGTGTTAGAATGCACAGGGCATCATTGTTTGTTTATGGGTTTGCGTAGCTGGCCAGGGTGCCCATGCTGACTCCTCTTTTGCACCAAAAACAATGGATAACTCTTTTATATGATGTGTGTGTGTGTGTGACATTTACAAGAAGATTACAAGACCAAATTTACATATGGACCATGTGGCTCAACCCCATCACAGAAGCAGTATTTCTTGATCCCAACGCCCTCTTTCTGCAGGGTCATGCACTACAAGATTGGATCAAGAGCAACTGATTTTGGGGACATTTCCAGATTTCAGTACAACCAATTATTTGTGTTATGTGCTTCTAAAACACATCATTATAAGACTTAAAGGATCTTCTACATACCTTCCGAGGTCTATTGGAGTCTATGCCTCAACTGGTTGGGGCTGTTTTTTGCGCATAAAGGGGACCTACGCTTTATCTGGCAGGTGGAGCGCATAATTGACATTGAGGATAAATAATCCTTTACTAGAAACCTTGTTGACAGTGTGGACTTCGTTCTCTCTCTACATGCATGTTTGTCTGTCTGTCCTTGGGCAGGGAACTTTAAATGAGTATTGACCGCACAGGGAGCTTGACTCTTGCTGAATAACAGCTTTTTACCACAACCCTCTATAGACTGGCTGGTCTTTTCTGCTCCGTTATGCTTTGTTTTACCTGTTCTGAGACATTAGCGTGTCATTCCACATCTCCAGGCCTGCAGCTCTGCTCTGTTTCCCTGATTCAGCTCATGGGCTAATCATTAAAACTGCTCAAGGAGTGGATAACACGTTTTAGGGTGAGACTGTGCAGAAGCATTCATGTAGTGCAAGTTTCAAACTGAGACTCTCCAGATGAGAAAAATTGATTTTTTTCCCCCTATTGCCCTTGTTACATGGGAGAACCTACTGTAGCTCTTCACAACACATGGTTCTCCCGCTGCAGTTACAGTCCTCTGCTCCACACATCTCCCCAGACCCCATCACTGCAAAGGCCAGTGGAGGAGCACAGTGTCCCTCCTTCCCTGGGCTTATTTACACCTCCCCTCTGTCTCCGCACCCCACGCTCCGTGCTCTGTACATATCGTCTTCCCCCCCTGCAAAGGCCCTGGGACTAATCACCAGCCATCATTTTCCATCCAAGGCATCTGTCAGAAATATTCAAATGAGCCCTACGCTGTCACATTGCCGGCAAGCAGCGCGTGATTTGTCTCTTGCGCCCAGCCTCTGCTACTGCCTCGCCTTCTCCCCCCACCCCGTCTCCCAAAGCGCTTGATATGTTGGCCTGAATTGGGTCTAAGACACTGGGCAACAGCCCCGCCTCTGCACCGAGCTTATATGTTCAGCCCCCAAGCACGGCTGTCAGTTAAATAGTCATTTTATGGGCCTGCAATATTAATTGAACAGTCTCAGCCATGCAACAATTTTAAAGCGGCCATTACAGGAGAGGATCGCATGGAGGTATTATGGGATGGGGAAAAAAAGAAAATACGTCTCACAAATCAGCTCCATGGTGGAGCACCTTAGAGAGGCACGGGCCTCATCATAACTTTGCCAAAAAATCATCATAATCTTTCATTTACATTGTGCTCCGTCCTCCACCAAGTGTGACAAATAGCTCGTGTCTGTGAAATGGCTGGACAATGTATTCAGGATTTCCCATCCGATGTTTAATTCCAGTGCTGGTGTGAGTGAAATGATGGCTGCTGTAAACTGGTTTATGCTGGTTACTGATATGGGAGAACGAGGCTGTTGTAACCAATTGACACCTGATTGTGGAAAACAGGCAAGTGAAGTTCCGGCAAAACTTCAGCATCTTTTCCTGCTGCCATCTTCTCTGCATTTGCCAAATTTTCGCTGACGAGCATTAATTGATAGAAGTAATAGCTTTTTTTTTATTTGATTTTCTTTTTAATTCCTGCTTTATCTCTGAAAGGCTTAATAAAAACCCGCATGACTCGCTGTCAAGAACTAAAACAAACAAGGTGCGGCGGAACGGACGGAGCGCTCCAATTTGGGCCCATCTTAATGGAATCTATAATAAGTGCCGAATTGCTGCCGTTGAACTCCACTGTATCTCTTGATAACACTTCAGAGCCTAAGCAGTTGTGACATGCAGCTGTGTAGCCTATTCGTGCAGCTCTGTCTCCACTCAAAGATAGGAGAGCTGATTGGGAAGGAGGGGAAAATCACGGTCACTGTAACCCCCTTGGGGTCCCACTGGAATTTCAGGACTGGCATCCAATTGGCTTTGTAAACTGTGGTCTGAGGCAAAAGGCTTTATTAGGAGCAAATAAATGATTCAGCGACAGTGTCTGACTGTCCCTGTATTTTCCTTCATGCATCTGAAAACCAACTTTAATTTCATGGCCACCTGTTCCAGCACATTCTGCTGGGCGAACGGGGTAATGCTTATATAACCACTGCAAATGCTCAGCTGCAACTCACCACAAAGCTCAATTTCATTCTCCACCCGGAGCCCGATTCACACACACACACGCACACACACACACACACACACACACACATAGAACCATGTATGCCTTGATTACATGTGCAGTCTAAACTGTGGTGTTCACAGATCAACAAACAATGGGCACGGAGTCCCTGGCTGGTGTGTAGTGTCGTAATGGAGACATGTGTTGAATGAGAATGTGAATAGATGTCCATACAAATTATAAACACGTACACACATCAGTAAGCTGGGGGGCACCACAGACCACCAGAACACCTTCCGGTCTGCTTGTCGTGGATTATCTAGTCCTCCTGAGATGGACACCATTCTTCTTCAAGTCTGTTGATGAAATCCATATCATCTGCTCCATGGCCACCCACTGCACAATAAGGTGATGGGTCAAATACAGAGGACACATTTTGTTGAGTGCTCCATGTGCTGTGCTGCAGTGTTTCACAATGACAATCACTTCACTTTCCTTCACCTTCAGGATCATGACTCCATCCTGAGACTCAGGACACACAACATTCACCATTCACAGAAACACCTATGGAACCCAGGCCAACATTGGGAGAGTATGCAATCTGTCGTTCCCAGATTCAAACTTCTTTTTTCTAATATATTTTTTAACTCAACAAATGAAGGTCTTGTCATGTGGATGGGGGCATAAGTATCATCCTGGAAAATACCAATTCCATCAAAATGTGATCAGTCACATTACCGCTTGATTGATTTGTCCCAAAACAAGTAGCCTTATTCATTTAATTCACATTTTCAGCATTAATTTGCCCCCGTTTTCTGACTAATTGGCCAAATTTAAAAAGCAAATGTCATGATGGCTGGACATGGTGAGGAAGGAGGACGCAGGGGACAGGGGATTTATTACATGGAGCACACGACAGGGGAACCATCAGCAAACAATGACCCGATGAAGAACAGACACGAACAGGGCAGCTTTATACAACCATACACAGGTAAAACCAATCAGGAAACACAATAACACAGGACAAATACGAAACTCCGGACTGGATCCTGACAATAAATGTAGTGTTGAGGAAATGGCCAAAAATGCACAAACAGCATTTCATCGGTAAGCTAGGTATTTCAAAAGATGATAACAGTGTTTGCAGAGAAATCCCATAAGTACTTTGACCATAGTGGCTGTGAGATGGACTGATCATCTCCAAATAAGGTATTCTGGTTGAATTAGAGCAGAGCCTTTCCTGAAACATGTTTGAGAGGCAACTGTCTGACCGAAATGGTGTAGCTGAGTCTCTTGCTGGAGTTTGCAGATTCAATGGGCAGTTGTCAAGGAACCCATGCTTAAGATTCCTGCAGCATCTGTTTTTTTCTTTGGCAGCTTTGTGATAAGACTCTTTTACATTCTTTCAAGTCGCAAGAAGTGACAACAGGAGGCGACGTTTACATAAAACACTGGCCTCCTAGTGTTGGAGAGCCATCAAAACCTCATCACTGCCTCTGTACGGAGTGCTTTGTGTCATCTTCACACCCGTCCCAATGCTCCGCTTTCTTCCCCCAACCCCCACCCGTCTCTCGGTGGCGTACGCTCTGTTAGGCGCTGCAGATGTTGCTTTAATGCACTGGGCTCTCACAAAATCAGACAGAATGGAAGCGGAGGCAGGCGAAATTAGTAAAAATTACTTTGTCATTACCCCCCTCATTGCTCCTGTAAGTAGTCTGCATTTCCCGGCGATTAGCAGAGCGGCTGCAGGCGGCTGTTTGGCTCAATGCAGTGTTTCCGAATCCACCAGCGGGGCCAGGCCATCTCCAAAATGCTCCTACTGACCTCTGTTTCCTTTCTGATTTTTTCTCTCTCTCTGATTTTGCGGTTTGTGCGGTGCACGTGGCAGATCCTCATCCTGTCACTTTGGTTTTGGCTCCTTTCTCAGCTGCTAATTGCTGAATGAGCAAGATGTCAGTGAGATTATACACAGCTGTGTCTCGGCCCCACAAACACACACTCATACAGTCGTCATAACCCTGCCCAGGTTGTGTGTGTTCATTGGGGCGTCAGTGGTTTCCACTAAAACGCTCTTTCTGTTTGAGTTGTTTTTCTCCTTTTCAGCCACACAAACATTACACTTTCAGGCTGTGAGTTCATTTTTTCAGGTGAAGTAATTATTAGCAAGGTGTGTTACATTAATATATCTAACAAAGAATCATCCAATTAACCTCAATTGTGAGTGCAGAACCCATTTTTTTAAACTTTTGAGTAATGAGAGAGCTGAGGATGTGCATTACCTGTAGATCTAGCTGAAGCTTTAGATATGACCACGACAGTCATTTCACATAAAAATCATGGAAGTTTGGTGATGCAAACTGAAAGACAGAAAAAATTACTATATTAATTGTTTCTTTCTAATTTCACTTTTGTCCTCAATTTCCAACACATAAAGCTGTCATTGTTGAGGTTATTCTACTAATCAATTTTGCTTTTAGACTTGAACACATCACTTCATTGGAACTAAAGACTAATTGCTGCTGCATTTATGCAGAAACTAACAACCATTTCCAGTTATTAATGCCATTCACAACATTAACAAGGTCTACTCTGGATTACTATGGAAGATCCTGTGCTGTATGCTCATTGCAGTGGAGTAGCCGAAGTCAGGAAGTTGAACATTCTATTGTGCCCAGTTTGAACTTGGACTTCTTTATGAACTCTTTGTTGCTCTGCTCTAGGGAAATATTAAGAAGGAAAATATTAGGTTGTCTTCTCCTGCTCTAGTCTGTCTGAGGAGGAACAGCCTCAAAATCGAATTCTGTGGTCGAATCCGCCTGGCACCAGCCTTCAAAGCCTTTCACTTCATCTTGGCTCGGGAGCACTCAAAACCCCTGACTGAAACCTGCTCTGTCTGAGACCATAATGAACTTTCCCCGCCAGGCCTGAAACAAACTAGGGTTTGTAACACCCGGCTGACAGTATTTGTCAGTTCACTTATTGACATGCCAGAATTTGTTGAGGAAGCAGCTATCATAATTGTTCATTCCAGATGTGACCGGATAGAAGAGGACAGACAGATGAATGGTTGAAATTAATATATTATACATCCTCAGGGCTGACAGTACCTCTGCTGTTCTGAAGACGCACTCAGATGGCTTTTGCTGTTTCCATTGGATTTTCATCAATTGCTGTGTAATGGACATAAATGTGAACCTTACAATTTATTGGTAAACCAGCAATTAAAGAGCCACTGATTGCATTAGATTGGGATATGTGATTCTTTGACACAAGAACATTTCTCATTCATATGAGTGTGACTAAGATTATTACATTGTACTGTGGATTTTTGGTTTTGAATAAAACTATGCTTGTATAACATGGAAATTTGTGAGGATGGAATAAAACCTCTTAGAAAACAGAAAGCCTTTCAGGAACAAAAGCAACCTATAACTTTTTTTTTTTTTTTTTTAGATTAAAGACTTCAAGAAGCTTGGGTGTGTGTGAGTGTGTGTGTCTGGGAGAGGGAGCGAGACACACTGGTCATTAAAGTGCATAAAGATGCTGGCAGGCTACAGAGAGTACTGGGGTTTAAAAGAAAGAAGAAAAGAAAAAAAAAAGTGCAGCTGGCCCCATCCAACAACCGATCACCCATCACCCAGCGTTCCGGAACAGAGCGTTGCTCTAAGGAATGATGGCATCACTTTACACGGGAGACGGCCAGAGGAAAGGGGCGGGAGAAAATACAACCTCCAACACAAAAGGCATGCAACCGGAAACCTAGAAGGTGGCAGACCGGACTGTGCCTGCTGCTATTCACGGGACATCCACATTACCCCTCTGGGTCTCATGTGACTGCTGTGATGCAATAGTTCCAGAACTGCACTCAGTGTACTCTTGTCAGTGCACTACAAACATAGGCTGTCACGAAGCCTCAGGGGTGTGAGTGGAAATGGCGTGGCTATGCGCCCTGATTTGTTTGACACAGGGTCCCATTTAGAAACACCTTCAGTACGTGCCATCAGGTGTTATTTATCCATGTCGGCAAATCTAAGCAGGGTGCTGCTGATTCAGATGTAATATATATTTATATTAGTATTCCAAATATAGTATATTTAGTTCCCGCAATTTTTGCAAACGACATGGACTATTTAAGTAGCCTTGACCCACAGGGAAGGTCTGTTCCATTTATAGTCCCATTGTCATCTTGGGGGTCTTTATAATTAGTGTGGCCTCTGAGCCAGCAGTCTGACTGTGTTACCATAAAGCACAGGTTATCAGATCTTTCACTAACGCCCTCTTTCTCCTTCCTTTTCCTTTTTTCATGACTGTCTTCTCTTTTATTTTGGGTATTTCTGTCCATTAGGACTGTTACCTCATAAAGCCTCCACCACCAAAATAGCTGCCCAGACCAGGGGAGCGTGAGGTAGGAAGGAATCTCACTCACGTATGTGAAACCATTCCACAGCAGGAATTTTTAAGGGTGCGTGTGTGTGCTCTCAACGTCATTCCAAAAATAATACCCCTCATCCCAGACTAACGTCACAGCCCCATGCCAGGTGGGGTGTGTGTGAGTAGTAGCCACTGCCAGGGTCTTGTGGCACAGGCACTGTGCCAATCTGTGTCCACCCCACACAGATAGGAAAAACGGAGAGTTAATCAGTCATTCGCTTCAACCTGCTGGCCTTCTTCAGAGCAATGAGCCGCATAGGGCTGCAGCCATGTGGAAAGACAGCCCGAGGGCAACTATCGCCTTATATGATTACAGTTTCTTATTATTATAACAGCTTGGGCAGTTATTAACTTTGTTTGAGAAAAGTACAGAAAATTGTGAATGATATACAGTACAGGCCAAAGGTTTGAACACACCTTCTCATTCAGTGTGTTTTCTTTATTTTCATGACCATTTACATTGGTAGATTCTCACTGAAGGCATCAAAACTATTAATGAACACATGTGGAGTCCAAACTTTTGGCTGTATTATAAATTATAATATAATTGCATAAATAATGCAGTTTCCATGTAATGCTCTCTGATTAGCAGTCCTGCACTGTGAGCAACAAGTTTATTTATTTTGGCATTCAAATTAAATCCACACAAAAGACAACTTTAATGTGTTGAAGAGCATTTAGTTGGTTGTATACTAGTGGGTAAGACACTCGCCTATGAACCAGAAGACCACTTCTACCATTGTGTCCCTGAGCAAGACACTTAACCCTGAGTGTCTCCAGGGGGACTATCCCTGTAACTACTGGTTGTAAGTCGCTTTGGATAAGGGCCTCTGCTAAATGCCATAAATGTAAATATAAATGTGTGTGTGCCCTGTGGTGGGCTGGTGCGCCCAGTGTCCCTGGATGGGCTCCGTCAGCCACAACCCTGAGTAACAGGACTAAAAGGTAAGGGGTAGTGAGTGATGAATACAGCCAGAATCGATTCCCAGTGTCGTGAACAGATTAACTGTGTAAAACACAAATTAAGATGATCAAACTTGCAGGTCAAAGCATTTCTTCGCTGGTATGATGAGTATGAATACTCCCTCGTGGTGTAACCCACTCACACTGTTACACAGTCACACAGGCATGTGGCCACAAGCTCCATGAGAAGAGCTCCTACAGGGCCAGCGGTATTTGGGCTGGGTCAGATGTCAGTGAAGCAATGGAGAAATCCCAGCTACCTCAGTACGACATCATGGCAGGAGTAAGCATGACGACCAGACCAGACTGAGGAGGGTAGGAGGTAGTACTGTGGTTGTAACGCCTAAATAAAGAGTCTATCACCCCTGTTCCACACATACAACACTGGTCCATGCCATTTTTATTTCAATGACTGGACCTTTCAAGATAATGCTGGACTTGTGCCCTTCATATTGCCAGACAGAGCAGGTTATACAAATCTTATTTTTTTCTCCAACACACACACACACACACACACACACACACACACACACACACACACACACATACACACACAGGCATATATAGACATTTTCACCTGCCTTCCATGGTCTGTGATGCTAATAGTTTTTTTGCCTTAAATGTGTATGTGCATTAATAGGAGTGTTTGTTCTCCTGAGCTCTTTATAGGTTTTCAGCCCATGTGAGTCTTGCTGTGCACCAACCCACCAGAGCTGTTTATCTCCACATTGACTGGGACAGAGAGTCCCATGGCGGGAACAGGTAGAAAGTGTAAAAGAGAAGAGGAAAAATGTCCTTCTTTCATTGCTTCTGTACTTGAGGACATTGATTGAGGCAGATAATGAAAGGCGGTCTTTGATTCTGCCGCTCCATGGTTCATTTTTATCACCTCTTGTTCACTCGAGGCTAATTAATTTAGTATAGATCAGTTTCCTTATAATTAATGGTGCTGTATAATCTGAAATGTAAATTAGGCTCTTTTCATTGTGTCCTAAATTGACAGATATGCTAGGTGATTCTCAAGGAACTTGAGGACAAAGTTGATTTTTGCCAAAATTCAAACAACCCAGGACCTGTGTCAGGATTGACGACACCTGGACACATCACCTGTGCCCAATCTGGACAGCTTTTAAAAGCCTGTGGCTCCGCCCCTCTGCAGCAACGGCATTTTGGTGAAAATGGCAGAGAAGGAGTGCCATGAAAGACGCAGCCAGGCGTGGTGAAAGCGGATCCCAGCGGCGAGACGCACCTCCCGTGCTGGTAGAACGCTTTCTTCCCGGTGGCCCGGGGGTCGAGTGGCACACGGCGCCATTTGATGATGTCAGCAAAACCAGGAAGCGGCAACGGAGGCGTTCCGCCAGTGGAGGGATGGGCCGGCTCCAGGCAGAATGGCCAGAGTACTGCCCGTGGGAGCTGCACGAGAGGGGCTGGGTGCCTGGAATGGTCGCCGGAGGCTCCGGGACCGCCTCCTTGTGCAGAGCAGGCATGGAAGCTGGCCGCTCTGCCAGCGGGGACGTGCAGCGAGAGGGGCTGCATGTGCCCAGAAGGCACCAGACGGCATTTTGGTGAACTCTGATATGAACTTGACCTGGCAACTTTGTGGAGTTTTTTGAGTTCTGGCAATCGGCACACACCTACGGGCAAGTTTGCATTTTTCCCCTTTTGTTTAGCTGTTTTTGGCCATCGCACCACATTTATTTGTGTTCAATAATAAATCCTTGTGTCCCGCCTCTGCGCTTCCCTCCCCCATCAGCTCGCCGTCATGACAACCTGTATGGTTTTTAGGCCATGATATAATGCTCAACATGTATTAAATAATAGAAATTTCTCATGAAATTATTATAACCACAACATTTAATGAATACTGTACAAATGTTCATGGTAATGTAGTTGATCTGCACTGTCTAAATAAAATATGATGCATTATTTTAGTGTCCTTATTGTTTTTGATGTCTTTGATCCATGCAGTTACTGGTTTAACAAAAAAGAACAGGGTCTGCCTTTGGTGCAGGCTTCTAATCCAGTCATTTGATCAGACTGGAACATCACAGCATTGTAAGTGTTGTTCAACGACTTCTAGACTTTTCATTCATAGGTGCAGACGTGAAGATGCATTTGTAGATGTTAGAGGAGCCCTGTGGTGGCTCTCACCCTATAGTCCTGGTGCTAGAGTTATGACATGATGGGCAATTTAGGTGGAAAATGCTGTCACCAGACATGCTCAGCACTATGGCCTGTCTATCGCGGATGAAGCTGGCAGTTTGTTTTTGGATTAAAGCCCACAATGCCTTGCAGCCTGGCTTCTTTTAGATCTGTCAGCTCGTCTGCGATCTCAGCTCAGATCAGATAAATGCTGCTTTTCTCCAGGCCTTAGCACTTTTTACAGTTTACCCAAACCAGAGTAAATCCCACAGCAGTGTTAGGAGAGAGAAGAGAGTGGGGGCAAGGGAGACAAATGGATGGGCTCAGCACATGTAAGTCAAAATATTTTATATGTGTGTGTGTATGAGTGTAACACATGCATGCCACACATGTGTGTGCCTGTGTGGATTGTATGTGTACATGGCAAGCACTTCTCAGCTATTTAAATAGAAACAGAAAGTGTGTGCATGTCAGTGTGTGTTTGAGATTGTCAGCATCAATGTATGGTGGTGTTTGATGTAATGAAATGTGCTTAGGCATTAATGCATAAATGCTAAAATTGTGTAAGTGTGTGTAAGCATAAATGTGTGTGTTGTGAGCTCTTTCTCTCCCCTCCGACTTGTCACAGCAACACTGCCGTCACAGACAGTTTGAGGACAAGTCAGCTGACAGAGGTACGCAGGCGACGCAGCTGGCACTTCCATGAAAGAGAAAGGTGATGGAATGATCGCAACACGTCAACTCCAAAAAGGGTTAGCTATTGGCTAGTAAGCCTGAGCTATGCAAGAAACTATAGAACAAAATTTAGAGCAGTTAGAAAACTCAGTTTACTTTTTTCAGTTTTTGAAGAGGTTTTCATGTGTGAGTGATGTCTTTGTCTGTGAAAAAATGGCCATGTGGTTTAAAGAGAAGGGCTCTCATGCTGATGCTGCTCTGATGGGCTCATGAAGTATTCATAGCGCTCAGTTATTGCTCGTCACATACCAGTCATCTCAAGCAAAGATAAGCTAAAACAACCAAAGGACACTTTCCATCCTTGCTAAACATTCAGTCTGTAGCAATTTAGTTATCTTTCTAGGTTCATTATTTGTCAGCCAGATGAGCTGTGGACCAAATCTCACTAAAAAGGAAATGTTTGAAAACCCTTGCTGTGGACCTAATCCTGTCTCCGATCCTGTCTCTTCATCTGTTTATCTCAGATTTTTGTCCTCCTAATAAAACATGTCCATGCCATCAGTGAGCATCACAACTGTGGACATATGATAATCTCAGGACCACTTCCAGTACTGAACCAAATATGGATTATCGGCACTTTCATAAAGGAAATCTGACTGGCAAACTTAAGAATTCAACATTCATGAACACATCTAATGGACTATATCTTAAATTATGACATCAAATGTTCTTCCAAAATGTTATTGCTATATGATAAACTTTGTTAGCTGCTTAGAAACGTTGTAAAAATGATTGTGTTGTTTTTAGTAATTTCAGCTAATGTCACGAAAAAAAAGGCAGGTGGAAGGATGCATGAATACTACAATGACTACTATGCACGCAAATGCACAATGTACGGACACTTTCTGCATGGTTGGACATACGACTTGCCTCGGTGGGGTCTATTGGTTTTGGAACGCATTTATTAAAATCTACTTTTTTGGACTTTGTGGCAAGACAGTTAGACATACAAGGATACATTTGAGTCATAGATATTGTCAAGACTGACGTTTTGACACATGGCTTGCTTTGGTCTGACTTACAGATAACACATCATTTTGATAGAAAAAAATGTCAACTGGGAATTTTTATTTATTTATTTATTTTATTTATTGGTTTAGATGCTTGACCCTTTGATGCCTGACCCAAAGCATTTTTTTAATCTTTAGTCTTTATTAGGCTCTTTAACAAAAATAAAAAACTGTTTATTTGTATTGTATTTTTTTCTTTTTGTTTTGTAGCGTATTTGTCATGATCCGGTTCCGCAAGGGCTACTCTGGGTCCTGAGTTCGGACCGGAGTTTCATGTAGTCTTATGTTATTATGTTTCCTGATTGTTATCACCTGTGTAATTGTATAAAGTTACAAGTTACGCCTTATCAGGGCTCTTAGTTTTTGTAAACTCAAAATCTATAGAAATCGAACGAGAATTGCTGGTGTCTTCCTCCTGTAAGTCGCTTTGGATAAAAGCATCTGCAAAATAAAGTAAAGTAAAGTAAAGTAAAGTAAAGTAAAGTAAAGTAAAGTAAAGTAAAGTAAAGTAAAGTATAAAGCTTTCCTGTTCGTGTCTGTTTGCTGTCGGGTCATTGTCTGGTGATGTTCCCTTGTTCTGTCTACCATGCATTAAACCCCTGTCTCGTGACATCGTGGGTATGCGTCCTCCTTCCTTGCCATGTCCAGCCATCGTGACAGAATGACCCGATCCCATATTTGGACGCAGCGTGACAATATTTGATACTTCATCATGCTCTGCATTGGGAGTCCAATCTTCCACTTCGTCTTCAGTCAGTACAAGGCCCACAATGGTACTCAAATCAAGCGGACATCCTTTTAGCCATCTATAAATTAGCCATTGAATAGAGATTTATGAATTATGAGTCTACATATTGGTTGTAAATATCATATTTAATTGTGTTAATTGTGAAATTGTTTAATCAGAACACTGTATTGTGGACTATAGAAGTCCAATGTATATAACATCCAGAAAAATATCAAATGACCATTGAGGGATTTACCATTAAATCTCCCTTTATACCAGCTGCACATGAAAATTGTGGTATACAAAAGGGTTTTCTGCTAAGTTTATGTCTCATGGTAATGCAAGAAATATGATACATGACAAAATCAGAAACAATCCATTGTTTGAGAAATGGTGCTGTATTCTAGTATTTTTCAGAGCTGTACAGTGTGATCATTAGAAATAGTTCTGTAATCATCTGCTGGCTCTTATCTTTATTAAACCCAAACCACAGCTTTTATTAACAGTAAGATGAACACAGGATGATTACTTGTCAGGTCAGCCTAACATCTTTTTGTGGATGCAGTGTAGAAGTGCTGCCCATGTCCAATTGTTTTCACAGTGTGTGCATTCATTGGCTCTAGCTATTCCTGCCAATCTGCCGGGCAGCCTGCCTAACCCTATACCAGCTACAGCTGGGTTCTTTTCACCAGCCTTCACCAGCTTTCTCACTTTTATCTCTGATTAGATTGATGGCAAGAGACACATTCAAACGAAATGAGGATTTTGGTTTTAAGGGTACACGGTCTAGTTGGGGATGGACTGGCTATTGAGATATTGAGTTGCAGGAAAAGGCACTGATTTAAGCAATGTTGTTATCCATTGTCATGTTGCGGTTATTAGCAAGTCTTTGCAATCAGGGTTGGGTTGGGTTTGGGGGTGTGTGCAGGATCATTGTGTTCTCTTTCTCACCCTGGGGTTCCGCCCTTTGCCACATCAATCTGTCCAGGCTGAGTCATGGCCACCACCCACCGTGATAACTTCCTCTTCTCTTGCTGACCACTTGCAGTGATGCACTGCTAATTTAGGCGATCACTGGAACTGGGCAAAAAATGCAAGCATCCACTGGGATTTGAGCTTTCCAGCACATATACACACTCCATGGTTCTAAAAAAATGTAATAAAGAAAAAAGAAAGAAAAATGAGTTATGCACATCTCACTGGAGTCATTTGGTATTATTCCTGAAAATGCCACTGTTGACATTTCAGAGGTCATTCTCAGCTGTAAGTACAGGGCATCCGTAATTGTGGTCGGACCATTAGAGACAGACACTTGATCCTATATTGATGGAGAAGCTACAGGGCTGACAGAGTGGAGAGACCTGGCATTAGAGAGGGTTTTGAGCCTCAGGTTGATTTGCTCGGAGTAGCACAGTGTGTATGTGTGCAGGCTAGTCCACGTCCAGCTGAGATGGAACCCCGACTGCCCCTGCACTCCCTAATTTTCCACACGAAACACTTCTCTACTTGTTGAATGTCATTGCGTCTCATCTTCTGTGAAATTCCACACCATTAACCTCTCCTCTGGTGCCATAAAGTCCTTGCAACTAGTTTGGAAGATCTCATGCTGTTGGGAATAATGAAATTCATATGGTTAACCTTCCAGCATTTCAAGTTCTACACATGTCCTCTATCATAAAAACTGCATAAACGTGGCATAAAAGTGGCACAGCACCTGGCAGCTCTTCACAGTTTATGATGCACATCAGTTATAAAAGTGACACGATAACAGTGTACATGCATATTGCTCTGACCCTTATGTCACCACAGTTGGAAGAAAGGTTGGAAACAAAGCAGCACAATAAAATGCAATGTCATTGCAATGTTAATGCCAGTAGAGCAGCATAAATGTAGCTCAAATGAAAGTAAAGTCTATTGAGGTAGAAACATCAGAAGAGATTAGGAAAGTACAAAAGAATGTATATTAATTCATTAAATTTATAAATTGTGCTTTCCCCCCATAGTCAATTGTACCTTGCCTCCAAATTAAGAATATGCTACAGAAGATGAAGTATGAATCAAAAGCAGTTAAAAAGATTAATACCTGTGAATTAGTTCAAATTTTTGCAACCTTAGTAAAAAATTTAACAACTTGTGAGAGTACGAGAGAATGGAGGAGATAATAACATTATCAATGGTGGGTTTTTTATTTAAAAAAAATCCTATTCATTGTTAGGTTAGTTATATCTATATATTTTTTAAACAATATATATTGTTAGCAGCTCAAGATGTCTGATGTTATTTCTCATGTCATTTTGCAGTTTTCGTTGAATAGAAAAATGGGTAATTATGAAAAAATAAGACTAAAATACTCATACTTTTTGTTGACTGAAACTTTTGTTGACTAACTAAAATCAGCATGGATGTGACTAATACGAACTAAAATGACAGCATGAGGCAGTGGTGGCCTAGCGGTTAAGGAAGCGGCCCCGTAATCAGAAGGTTGCCGGTTCAAATCCCGATCTGCCAAGGTGCACCGTCCCCACACACTACTTCCCGGGCGCCTGTCATGGCTACACCACTTTTTCCTTGCGCATCTACATAAAAAGCTGACACATACAACACTTTTACCTGGCGCTTCTACATAAAAAGCTCTGACATACACCACTTTTACCTTGCGCAGCTACATAATAAGCTGACACATACTGCACTTTTACCTTGCGCAGCTACATAAAACGCTCAAACATACACCACTTTTACCTTGCGCAGCTACATAAAAAGCTCACACATACACCTCTTTAACCTTGCGCAGCTACATAAAAAGCTCGTACATACACCTCTTTAACCTTGCGCATCTACTTAATAAGCTCACACATACTCCTCTTTAACCTTGAGTATCTAGATAAAAAGCTCTCACATACACCACTTTTACCTTGCACATCTACATAAAACACTCAAACATACACCACTTTTACCTTGCACATCTACATAAAACACTCAAACATACACCACTTTTACCTTGTGCATCTATATAAAAGCTCTCACATACACCACTGCATCTACATAAAAGCTCTCACACATACACCACTTTTACCTTGCGCAGCTACATAAAAAGCTTGTACATACACCTCTTTAACCTTGCTCATCTACTTGATAAGCTCACACAAACACCTCTTTAACCTTGCGTATCTAGATAAAAAGCTCTCACATACACCACTTTTACCTTGCACATCTACATAAAACGCTCAAACATACACCACTTTTACCTTGTGCAGCTACATAAAAAGCTCACACATACACCTCTTTAACCTTGCGTATCTAGATAAAAAGCTCTCACATACACCACTTTTACCTTGCACATCTACATAAAACACTCAAACATACACCACTTTTACCTTGTGCATCTATATAAAGCTCTCACATACACCACCTTTACCTTCTGCATCTACATAAAAGCTCTCACACATACACCACTTTTACCTTGCACATTTACATAAAAAGCTCTGACATACACCACTTTTATTTTGCGCATCTACATAAAAAGCTCACACATACACCACTTTTACCTTGCACAAATACATAAAAATTATGTATCACCTTATCACCTTTAGAAGGTTTCCATTACATGCCAGACAAGAAAAGGTTGAAGGAATGAATCATTGATGTTTGCTTTGTTTTGGACAAAAGCCCTATTAGATATAGATATGGAATAACAAAATAGTTAATAAAATAACAACATGACCGGAGCATAATCCTTAATAATACCAGCACTATGACAATTTTTTTAAAATTATATTTTGAAAATTAAATTACATTTTGAAATATAATTTTATATATAGAACCAAATTTCAATGTTAAAAAAAAAGAAAAACAAACCCAAAATAGTCAATCCTTCATGCTGCCCTCAAGTTTTGATTGATCCCCTTGACAAAATATTGCCTGAATATTGTTGAGGCAAAAATTCCAGTTTGAGCCCTGAAGGCACAGAGAGCTGAAGAAAGGCATGCTGGGACTGTCAGACCGCCGGCCAGTGAGAGCAGTCAGTGAGCACAGGCGAGCCAAAACAAGACAAGAAAGGCCTATTAGTCCCCCTGTCAGAGTGCCTTTTCCCTCACCACCTCAATTTGTAGCTGCTTGAAATATTGACTGCGGCCTGTCAGTCTTTATTTGGCCCGTCATCGACTGGAAATATCTTCTGTATCACCCAGCATTCAAATGCACATACAGAACACACACACAGTGTGACAATAATTCACATGGTGCACACACACTGTACACATACACTTCTACGCCTCACACTGCACAACTCTGTCTTTCATATGCATAGTTACCTTGCTTTGCTTTCACACACATAAACATACCCCTGGACTTACCCTTTCCGGAAATCAGTTAACCAATGCAAAAACACACAGCCAGCTCCTTCCACAAATCATCTTCTGATAAGGAATAACTGTGCTAATGATTGTCTCCATTGTGCATGCCAGTGGATACAGCCCCTTCACATCCATCGTACTCCTGCTCCTGTGCGGCTCACATGACCCGGCCAGAGCTCACAGCACTTTTTGAAGAGTATAAAAGCCAGTCAGCTGTAAAAAAGCCTAAAGAAAGTAGTCGGCTCTCCACAGACTGGGCTAATGTAAAATACGGCTTGAGGGACAATTGGCCCTTTCTGTAGCGATAATATAACTCATTCTTAAAGGGACGGTTTGATAATTGAAAGTGATGGAAAAGAGCAAAATTGGAATGGGTGTAATTTGCTGAGTTAGAGCACTGATGTGACCACTCACTGTTTGTGTGTGTGTGTGTGTGTGTGTGTGTATGTCTAACTCAGTTTGAATAACTTCTAAATCCTTGTGCAGAACCCAATTTCAGGGCTACACGTTTAGGTTTTGGCTTATATATTATTTTACATACATAGTAGTTACACATATATAATACATATTTTACATATTTATTGCATTGGTCCCCATGGATAACAAATATGTGAGTGATTGTGTTTCTCCAATGTGTGCAGCGCTGCATCTGTGTTCTAATAAATCTTAAGGATTCACTGCACTGCATTTTTTCAGCATGCAGGTATCTGTCTTTATTGGGAGGGTTTGTATTATTTGACATGTTTGGCTGATTAAGAAAAAAGGGAGAGAAAGAAGAAAAGGTGTGTGTGTGTGTGTGTGTGTGTGTGTGTGAGAGTTTGTATGTGGGAGGGAGAGAACTCCTCATTCAGACTGACGGGCTGTTTGCTCTGGAGATTGCAGTGTTATTACTGTGCATGCTGTCTGCGTGGCTGATGTATGCTGCTGGGGTTTGGGGAGACCATGTTAGGAAGAAACGGACCTTGCAAAGAGTTAATAAAGGTGCAGAGACACCCCCATCTCTCTCTTTCTGTCTGTTCCTACTCTCATATTCTCCCTTCACCCCCACCTCCACACACTTTGCAAAAGGACCGAAACCATGAGTCTCTTTCACCCTCACAGACTCATAATCCAGAATGTGTGCGTGGTGAACAGGTTGTCATGGCACAGTGCTGGAGCACAGCTATGGAAAACCGAATGAAACCACACTAGATAATGAACACTGTGTCTCTGGCACTGATCACCGGAAACCCTGCCTGTAGTTTTGCAAATGTTCACTCTCTCTCTCATGTTCATTCGCTCTCTCTCTCTCTCTCTCTCAGGGCAGTGAGGATGAGAATGAGGTTTTGTTTGTAAATGTGAATTTGATGTTTTGGGATGGCGCACCATATCGTCTCTGTCATTGTTGCCCTATAGCCTCTGAGTAATTATTATTTTACATTTTAACATGAAATTTTCACTTTGTGAGATTATTTTACATTGATACGAGTTCCCCTAGTGGCTGCAGTCCTGCAGTGGCTAGAGATTGCAATAGGAGTAAAGAGTTACAAGGGTAAAGCTACAGACACCGTAACGTGCCCTGGTGAAATCTCATTGAGGAACTGGATAAAAGTGTCTATGGCTGAATAAAAGTGCACTATGGCTGAATTTCGTAAAAAGGCTTCACATACCATATTAGGGGATCAGTAAGACGTTTATAAAAGCAAAGAAAAAAAGCAAGGGACTTTTTAAGGACCAGAAAAAAACATTTAATCATTTTTATTGTGAGCATTTGCTAATAGTTTTGTCCGAATTGTCATTGAGATCATAGGGGAAATGAGGCGCAGAGGTGGGACATCATACGGATAAGGGTTTTTATTAATGAGAAACAAAACAAGACATGATGGCCAAAAAAAGTGAAAGAAACAAAAACCAACCCAAGGGCATGTGTGCAAAAAAAGACAAGAGCGAACTAACACAAACATGCGGAGTCCACATTAATGTCACAGCCAGGTCCTGTGGTTTGTCACTGCCTTTAACAGGTCCTGATCGCACCTGTTCATTTGACATCATTTGGGAGCAATCAGGACCCGTTAATCAGACTCCTCTGGATGTCACGTATAGGATTCTTTATGTGAAATATTTTCATGTAGGAAAAATACTTGCTGTTGAACTTTAATCTCTTTTAATCTCAAATCAAGATACAGTCACACTATGTAATTTTGACATCCAAACATTTAACCATCTAGTTTGCTTTTTCAGTCTTGCTTCACTGTAAAACAACAATCTTCCTTTTTAACTTAAAGATGACGTTCATACAGTAATTGGATTAAATATTGCATAATATTTAATATAATTGACCTATCAAATGCGTCCATTCTTTCACCACGTTCCAGGTTAACATCATTGATATAAGACACTCAAAGGCCAATAAAGGTGTGTTTACCAAATCCTTGTTAGACACAGACTAGCAACTGTGTCATTTGCAAAAGTTATCGAATGACACAAAATTGAGGTCAAATCAGCATTTCCAATCAGGCCAAGGGAGGCATGAAAACATGAAACATGTCATCAACTGAAGACAGTGAACACAAAGCCGTAAGACTGAGCAAGCAATCCAGTCCATTAGCATGGGTTAACGATGGCCTTCCCAACCCATGACCCCTCTGTATTAGGGCCAGATGTCCAATTGTCTGATCTGAGATAAGGGGAGCACTGACCACGTTTAGCATCCCACTCCCATCAGCCATCACATGTCACCACCCCTATGTCCTTTCCCTGTGATTGACAGCTCTCGAGACAAGCTTTAAAGGGCAGTTGACCCCCATCCCTGCACACGGAGTGCAATTAGCCATCCAACCCTGCCTGTCAGCAGGACGCAGAACTGTCCGAGGTGGCATGCCGACACTTGTCACTTTGCCAACGTGACCATGCTTTAGCACGTGGTGAAATGAACCAGCCCAAGGCCAGCACATCATTGGTCAGTGCCTCTGTGCTCTCCTGTTACCACCAATCACCTGGTTTTGCATGAGTTGCTGACCTTCAGTTTGGGTTCCTCACCTGCTGGGAGCTTAACTGGCATCACAGGCTGTTAGACCATCCCTGTGGTGAAGATGGGGCCATAGCACACAGAAAACCATTAGCATCGCGTTGTCAGATGAACCCTGGACCAGGACGGTTAAAAAAGATGCTGCAAGATGTTAAGCACTGTGAATATATGTATGAGACGGTCCCCTCCGAACAGCGGTACACAATTTTCTGTACAGCGGCTTGTGTCGGTCCCCGGGATTACAGTCTAAATCTTATAATTACCGTGAAAGGCCAACGAAAAGGAGACGGGAAAGTGGTGGAGAAGCATGAGCGCAGGAATGAATTGAAGGGGAAATGACCCCTAGTGTGGCACCTTCGCATCTGCTTACGGCTTATTCTCTCCGCGGGCGTGTGTGTGGAGCAGGGCGGTGTTTATGTATTACTCAAGCAGTTCAGACGTGAGCGACGCCTAAGCCGCAGTGTGACAGTTCAATTTGAGGACCGGAGGAAGGCGAGCAGAGGACCATAAGAGCTGGTTTTATGCAGCTGCACGCACTCCCGTTTGATGGCTTTTCATTCTCGTGCTGTCGCACGTGGCCACAATATATTCAACCTTATGTTTTTTATTCCATTCATAATAGTGTATCTCTATCAGCCACTGTAATTGAGGGATGCTCTCTCTCCGCCTTACTTCTAATTTGTGGCTAAATGGATTGTGTTTGTTTTCATTCTCTGCCCTTCACTGTCTGCTAGATCAAGCAGTGCCCTGATGAAACTGGAACGGGCCACCGAATTATAGAACCAAAGCTGATTGGCTCATAATTGGTTGCGTGATGGACCGCAAAGTTGAACAGAGAAATTGGGTGTAGCGTTACTTACCATTTTGTTTTCTCATTTTCTGAGCTCTGTGCTATGCATTGTCACCATGGCTATGTTGGCATTACAAACCTCATGTTTAAATGTTGATGGTTCATTTTCATAATTGCTGTAGTATGAATGCATTAATCTTCAAAAATTGTGCTTAGCATTATCATCTGACAATACGCTTTTGTAAGGTTACTAATCAGGTTGTGATTGAAAGCAGCTACTCAAGATTTTTTTTTTTTAATCTGACATTATTCCAAATGATCAGATCTGAATTACATAAAGTAATGGATTGGAGTCACTTGCGTCTGATTATGCAAAAAAGTCACTTTTTTTTTTTAGATTGGTCAGATATATAGTACAGGCCAAAGGTTTGGACACACCTTCTCATTCAATTTGTTTTCTTTATTTTCATGACCATTTACAATGGTAGATTTTTACTGAAGGAATCAAAACTAAGAATGAGCACATTTGGAGTTATGTACTTAACAAAAAAAGGTGAAATAACTGAAAACATGTTTTATATTCTAGTTTCTTCAAAATAGACACCCTTTGCTCTGATTACTGCTTTGCACACTCTTGGCATTCTCTCGATGAGCTTCGTCACCTGAAATGGTTTTCCAACAGTCTTGAAGGAGTTCCCAGAGGTGTTTAGCACTTGTTGGCCCCTTTGCCTTCACTCTGCAGTCCAGCTCAACCCAAACCATCTCGACTGGTTTCAGGTCCGGTGACTTTTGGTTAAGTACATAACTCCACATGTGTTCATTCATAGTTTTGATGCCTTCAGTGAGAATCTACCAATGTAAATGAAGAAAACACATTTTGGCCTGTACTGTACTCTGCCTGCTAGTTTTCTACATGTACTATGTGTGGTGAGGCTGAGGCTTCAGCACCTCTGAAGCTCCAAGTACAATGAAGCTGTGCTCCATGCTTGGTTTGCTGCTGTTGTGACTTTGAGGGCAAACCTTCACCTCATCAAAGATACATTCACTGCACATTCCGCCTCCTGACTCCACACTCAAAAGTATTTTGCTTCACATTTTATTTATTTGATGTATTACATTGAGTAGCATGATATTTATGGGGCCGTATTCCAGGTCTGAAATCACATTGTGTTCAGTGTGTACATGTCTGTCCATTGCAGTCCTTACGGAGGGGACACAGCACCAGCCTCAACCAGCTTACAGAATGACAATGAGAGGGAATGGTGAGATTCCATCCACCACCACTGCCCAGACTTTGTATCACCTTGATACTAATTAACTTGTTAGGCTCCAGTATTGATTCAGCCTCTCTGTGGCCATTCGAAGGGTGAGGGTAATTATAAATTATTTAGGCGACGCAGAGTTTGATGCTGTTGGTGTAAAACAGGTGTGTGTCGACTTTGATGCAGAATCACTGAGGCTTCCTGCTTATGCTGGCCCCTGTGCATCCTTTGTATTGTCCTTGCATCACAAAGCCCATCCTTCCCTTTCCTTTCCCTGGTCACAGCAGGCACATGCATGCACTATCCACATTCAGACTTCCATCAGTTATTCAAATAGGGCTCAACACACTTGGATTGAGGTCAAAGTGCACGAAGACACCTATGGCTGGACTGTAGCCATATGATGTTCCAGTCATGACTGCATGCTCTTTCCATCAATATGATTCCACTGTGGCGACGCGCACAAGCTTCTTATTCAAACATTTCCAAACAATCCACGAAGGGAAATATTTTTTTTCGCCTTTTATCGAGGAAATGTTTGAAAAGTTTATCTGAACCCCTGGCAAAATGCAGAAATTATGCATGAAATAGCTTGCGGATTTTATAAATCAAAGGATCAGATGGCTTCTCTGTCGTTTCCTTGAACACCTCATCAAGCAAAACTGTCACAAGCCTCCCTGCCACGGCAGGTTTGGAGAGAGTGTGCGACGCAGGGGTTCCGAATTCCCTAAAGCAGCTAACGAGCTGGCGCGGTGCGTGCCGACAGGTGCGTTGTTTTAGATAGAGGCGCTGAATTCTGATAGAGCCACGCTTAGGTAAGATAATGCCGTTAAAACTGGCCGTCTGGACGCAAAGTCCCCCACGTCACGCGCTCTGCGAAGCTCTGTCATATGTTTGGAAGCAGTCTCTAGCATCCTCACTCGCCCAAAGCGCCCATTCCGGATGCGGCGGTATTTATAGATTACACCAGCAGACAAGCTGAGCCCCCCCCCTTCAAAGTCGCCTCTTTCCTCCCCAGGCGTTTGGTTAATTTCTGTTCTTCCTAAGCATATGGCAAATATAATCATACAAACACCCCTGCCCATACATAATAATGTGGCAACACATACACAACTCCAAACAACTCCAAGATTTCACATTACACATTTCAAGGGCTTATCCATTCTGACGGTCCTGTCTTTTGTTTTGGTATAAACTTTTAGTCTAGTTGTAAACTTTTAGAACAAAAGAGAAGAACATGGAAAATCAGTGAAAGTTTTGCTTTGAAGCTTTACGGGTTTCCATCTCCCTGTCCCTTATGCACTGTGTCATGTATGAAGGTCAGGGCAGGTAATCGATAGCAGGGAGAGGAAGACGTTGCGCTCCGCTCTATCAGAATGAAATCGGGGATGCTGGAAGCTATCCCAGACCTCGGAGCCACCGATAGCCTAATAGCCAGAGAAACCTTGAGCATTGTCCTCCTCGTAGAGAAAAGAAATCCAATATCGGCAGGTTCTGGTCCATGGAACGTGTGGATCACGACACTGACCTGACAGAGCACAGGTATGTGGTATCAGTTCCTCCAGCCTCTACCTAATTAATGAGATTTTTCCCACATGATGGACTTGAAGTGTGTGCAAATGATCTCACCTGGCTCTCTCACACACGTGCAGCACATATATGGATGCTCTAGCGATACCTCCACTCCTGTCAAAGCACCCAGGCCAGGATTTCTAGAGAGTTTATCATTTCGGACATACAGAGGATCCAGAAGAAAACAGTATAAGCAATTGAACTGCTGGAGCTCATTGGATAAAGTTCAGATATATTTTTTTCGTTGCGGCTTCACCACCTTTGTGGAAATAGAGAGGAAAAAGACAAGAAAACTATTTCAATAGAAACCTTTCAAAGAGTGGCATCAGTATCAATACTGACACCTTGAACACCTCGCTGATATTGAAAGCGGCGTGTGTCAGCAACCCTGCCGGTGACACTCCCAAAAGGCCCTGGTTCCCTGGTGCCGGCCACACTATAAAAAGAACAATCAGAATGGGCCGATGGAACTAATTTCATCTGGCCTTTAATTCTCCCTCCAATCCCACTCATCCCCTCTGTCTTTCTCTCTCTCTCTCTCTCTCTCTCTCTCTCTCTTCATCCCCTCCTCTGCAGACATTGGCTTTTGTGTTACCTTTTGCTTTGCAGTCACGTTTGATCTCTGTGCATGATTCATTCTGCTCAATAAGCTCCAAAGTAAGCAGATTTGTCCATCCTCCCCTCCACCCTCTCTCGCTCGTCCCCTTTCTCTCTCACACTCCTTTTTTATCGCTCTTTAAGAAGGCTATTGTGATTCACGGAGGAAACCCTTCGGAGCAAATATTCTAGGGGCATTTCATGTATAAACATGTTCGACTTTCCATCACGGAGGGATGAAGAAAAAAAAATAGAAGAAGAGGCAGCAGCAAAAAGAGCTTTCCGGAAACACTCCTGATTCGACACGTAACGTCCAGCAAACGCCTTGACTTGTCGCTTTGAGCGATTTGGTCAAGTTAGACGCGCATCCTCTAAAGTGTGATAAATAGATTAGTCTTCAGATCCAAGCGGCAAAATGAGTTTCCCCTGTACCCGTGCAGGCGAACTGTCACTCTGGCTAATTTGCTGGGATTTCAGTGTAACGGAGAGCTGAGGTGGTTGAAAGGGAGTCAGGCCTTTAGCATTTAGACTGAAATAAATAAATTCATATGTTCTATTAATACTTGCGTAGTTTAACTTGGTTGAAAATCCCCTCGCCTCCCACAGGATTAAGGGTCAGGAAATGCAATCTAAGTTGAATTAAGGCAAGTATCCCAAAGTCATAGACTGTAGTGAAAAAAAAAATGTCATTTTCAGATTTGCCTAATATAATTGTGTATTAAAACAGCATATTTGAAGTATGAATAGTGAGTGTGAGCCCACAAAAAGTTAGTGTTTTCAACGAGGAACCTGAATTTGAATGATAATAAAAAAAGAGGCGTGATCAATAACGCTGGTGGATCGTTTGTGCAAAGGGAACCATTTCTGCCTCATCCATCCCCGTACACTCCTCAATTATGAGACAAACTCATTAAGAGTGTTGACACTACAATATAGCATGGATCCAGCACACCATCTTAAAAAAGTGCCTCAATAAGCAGTGGCAAACAAGCACTTCAATATTTCCTCTCTTCTGTCAGACAGCAATATTTATATACTCTGATGGCGTACAATGCACTGCGCCAAGGCGCAGGTATGGAAAGGTGCAGGGGATTGTGATTAAAATTGATTCTTTCCACAACCCCTCCTCTCAGGGGAAGTCAAAAACGGTTACTTGCACATTTATGAAACAGATTTATTCTGTTGATATTGAAGTCCGTTTGATGAGTAATTCAATTCCCTTTAACCGTGACAGGGTGGCAGGCCACCACTTCCTTTCTTGCAGTGTAGGTGAGGATGGACACTGTTTCCTGACGAGGAGGTTCCCAAAATATTTCTGATGGATACATATCATTCCTTAATGGCAGCTAGACTGCACTGGGAATGATAATTCCCACAATAAGGTGTTGTTTTTCTCTATACTCTGCCTTTCAATAAATAAATAAAATCATTTTGTTTGCTGTTACCCACTCCACACACACACACACACACACACACACACACACACACACAGTTCCACACATAAAAAACATGCATTCATTACAAAATGTATTGATTTGATATGTGATAATGTTCGATGTGTTAAAATGTTTAAGGTGATTGGATGAAGCGAAGCGGACGTTTGTGGGATGAAGCTGAAAGGGGAGAGGTGGGTGACCACTGGACGCAGGGTGGGAGGCGAGGGGGTTCACTTCCTGTAGCGGAGCCTGAATAATGATCTGCTTCATCCCAGAGCCCAGCATCTGGCAGAGCCACATCTGTCTGTGAGGACAGGATGCTTCCTGCCACTGATGGGCCGTTTGTAAAATGATTTCTTCTCCTTCGATGAATCATTTGGATCGCTCTATGATGCTATTTGATCCTTGGTTTCAGCTGTGACATACAGGGAAGCAAAAATAGTTGGAATTGAGTTATAAAGCCTTTCACGTCTTGATAAGATCGCAATCAACAAACCATATAAGGTGAAATTAAATGAACAGTTGCACTACAGCAAGCTCTTTGGCTGCCAAAAGGGCACAGATGAGAACAGGACGGGCTGGCTGAACAAATTGCTTACCAAATCATTGTTTGTTCTGTGGCTCATTTTAGCAACTTGCACGCTTGCAATTCACCTTTCTGTGAACTGAAAAATGGAAATATAATTGAAAGGAAAACAAATACTGATTGGATACTTGTTGGCCACGCTAACAGTGACAGTTCCATACTCAGCCACATACTGTACTACTGCTTACATTATTCATTATTATTACTGTTATTATTATTATCACTGCTATCAGCTCAGAACGGTTCTTACACGTTTTTTCCACTTCACATTAACTCCCAATATCTGATTCAGTTTCATTTTCCGCCTGGTACATTTTTTTATTAGACGTTTGGCCCACTTTGTGCAATGTTAACGCTTGAAGCTAACAGTTTTCATGACAAAAATATTCAAATTGTGCATTAGGGGATGAAAAGACTGTTTCAAACAGTGCCACTGGTTCATATCTGATTCATGTAAGACAGGTGTTCTTTTCTTTTCGGCATCGTGGAAAGCAGGGGTGTTGTAGGCCTAACCTTAAGTATGGATTATTTTTACATGATTAATTCACAAAACAAAAGTAAAGCAACATGTTTTAACCTATTATACTTGAAAATAACTGTAAAAAGTGTGTAAAGTGAACTGTCTCAAGTATTCTACAAAGGATTTTTTTGTGTGATGCTTCGTAGTGAACTACTTTTCTCAGTTTATGATGCAACGGTGTTGAGCCCACATGCAACTGAGTCTCCACTGCATGCAATGTAGGCAGGTGCTGTGATCTTTAGCTGCGTCTTGACAGGAGAATTCATTTATGTTCATGGTGAGCCCCTTCCTTTAACTTGTCACAGCCATGAGAAAACCTTCAGGAGGCCCCAACTGAAATGAATGTAACTTCAGCACTTTCATCACTGCTCGTCGCATTGTCTTATTAATTAAAAAGTCTTTTCAGTCAAGTTGAGGAGGCTCTTCAACTGACGCTTTCTTACTGGTCGAAGAGACGGATACCCAGCCAGTGTGTCTCTTATAATTAGGGTGTCCTCAGCCACCTTTTGTATTCTGGCTAGCATTGTGATGAAGGCTTCGCCCCACACTAAGCAAAGGCTTGTTGATGCGGGTTTATTATCTCCACATTCTCCACCCCCCCAACATTTTCCTGAATAAAGAAACGAGGGCAGGAAAAAAAAGTAATGGAATTCAGCTGAGGCATTGGATTATAAATGAGGTTTGCGCCAGGCGTCATAACGTTATTTAGATTTCTGTGTACTGAGACCCCTGTTCCAGCCCCCATCAGCAATGCGACAGAATCAAACGTGAATATAAAGCTGATATAGGGAAATTGGTCTGTAATGTGCTGATGCTTCTGAGACCCTACCCCATGTGGGAGTGGGAAATAAGAAAGAAATGCAGCAGTGATGTTTTAATTACTTGAATCGGAATGATACTGGTGTCCCTATTCACCCAGTGATACAAATTAATAGGTTTGCAGCCCCAGTCAGACAACCTCCCTCCTGTAAAAGCAAACCTCATTTCTGTGCTTGTCATGCCAACTCTTCACAGCTTTAGCGGCTCCTTGGCTTGGGATGAATTTGAAATGGAAGATGTCTGAAACTGGCATTGGTGCTGCACGCACACGTTTTCTGGCGAATGGGACCCAACAAAGACAAGCAGTATACCCAGTTCTGGACAGGAGATGGACAGTTTGAGAATTACACACAGAACTAAACAAGGCCTGCCGTGGCCAACAGTACATTCACAAGCACAGACCATGCCTTTTGCGGGTGGTGTTTATTGGATTTAGCCCTTCTTATGTGAAAATTGGGTTCATGGTGGTGTCACAAGGATGTAGGATAGAGAAATGCTTAGGGATAAGAGCTTATTTGAGAATTTTGTAAGATGGGTGGAGAGTTTCTCCTAAACTTCAGATGCCAAGACCAAAATAGCACGTTTTTAAATAGTGCATTAAAAAGTTTATTATTTACTATGGACAAATTTTGTGTCATCAAACACATTGTGGGATATTTTTGCTATGGTGGTATATTACTATTTTTTATAAAAATGTGCATATTATGGCTAACAGAAGGTGGGTAGGTAGTTTCTCCTCTTAAAGATGCATTTTTATTATTTTGTATCAATTTATTTCTGTACATCCTGAAGACAGAGGGTTTACATTGTTCACCTCTGGGATATTAGCTATGATTGCTGGCTAACAACTTCGTCATCTCCCATCTCCCAGTATTGTCCTCATTAATTATCAGGAAACCGTAGGTTTGTTTGTTTCTACCTTTCCCGATGACATTAAAGTACAGTGTGTGAATGTATGTTTGTAAAACTGCCCAAACTACCAAACCAACCAGTGACTTTCATCTGCTGTTATCTCATCATTTGTCAAGTTTAATAATCTCATGTAATTATGTGCAGAAATAATGAAGAACTATGGGATTGTACATTTAGGAACACATCCACAATGATTGCACCACTATTGCAAATTTGGTAACATGATTATAATATGTGTACAGTGATCATATTCAGGAGGCACTATGTGAATTACAATCAGAGCTGGCATGTAAATGAAGGTTGTAATGCAAGCAGAAAACAAAAAAAGCCATAATGAACAGCCAGTGTAAAAATAATGTAAACAATGGCAGCTAATTTAGAAACTGTGGGAGTTAGGAGGCAGATTGTGTAAACTCAGAGCTGATTTTTAATTGCCAGTAATAATATGGAATGGATTGCAATTTTTTTTCAGTTTATGGAGCAATTACTACAAGCAGTTAACAGCAAATGGCAGAACAGATAATACATGAATAAAGTGAAATACCACAGAAATCCATCAACACACCGCTGACTCACCCCCATGAAATTCAGACCTGAAACTCATAAAAGAGAAACAGAAATGTGACACTGTTGACTACATAGAAAGTAAGTGTAAAAAAGTCATATTGGC
Source organism: Denticeps clupeoides (assembly GCF_900700375.1). Lineage (NCBI taxonomy): Eukaryota > Metazoa > Chordata > Actinopteri > Clupeiformes > Denticipitidae > Denticeps > Denticeps clupeoides. The sequence continues at coordinate 23,288,645 of NC_041707.1, forward strand.
TTTATTATTTAGTTGCAGGCTGATTATATGTTTGCAGAACATTTTTCTTTGAGTCTGTGACAGAGACTTCAGAAACACGCAATACACAGAATGAGGACGGTTCTTAATTCTTCAGTGCTTTGTGGCGAGAAAAAAGAGAAATGTCACAAAGAGAATAAACAAAATCATCACTTGGATGGTTTTTTAATATCTTGTTCACACTGAATGGACAGAGTTGGTATCAACAAAAGTGCCCGTCGATCCCAGCAGATCCCTCACAAAACAGTTCCTGACCAAATATGCATTGGACATTCTAAAATAAACATAGAAAAGGAAACTGTACACCAGCAAAAAACCAATAATAAAAAGCACACAAAGTGGCAGTTTTCCCCAGCGTCAGCTCTCTGCTGTGACTCAGACCCCTGGCTCTCACCGAGACATGCAACTGGCTAATATGCTATGAAATGAACAAAACGCAATCATAAAGTCATCAAAAGGCAGCCTCCGATCCTCGGCGCCGTCGATGGAAGAACTAATATAAAGCAACTGGATGTTCCGACGCAGGCAATTCTCTGAAGGACTGTGCTACAAAGACAGCGAAATGAAAATCAGAGCAGATAGGGTGCCTCTCTTGGGTGATGTACGTAACCAACAGACAACTCAACCTGACAAAGACATGATTCTCGGAGTGGGCTATTCATTACGCTTCATGAATATTTATGAAAGGAGTGTTTATTATTCAAATGCGGAGATGTCAAACAAAGCTCGGCGCTAATTTCCTCTGTTTCCTCGGTGCTGCCAAACTGGGAGTTTTACTGGTGCAACCGGACAGTATAGTGTAAATCAGTGTCACTCAACACAAAAACTATAAAGGTAACGCATTATCACAAAATGTGTTTTAACATGTATTTGCAACAGTAGCATTCTGGCTTTCATCTGGAAACTGAACTTCAGAAGTGTAAATAAACTATGTGGTTAAAACAGACTACAATGGAACACATTGTATTGTGCACAAAATTAAACTACTTTTTTTCCAAAATTAAGAATGTTTTGCATCCCAAATACTAGGATGCTGGTATCATTTTGTTAATGGAAGGGGGAAAAAAAAGATAGACCTCCCTCATGATGTATAAAGCATAATCAGCTTAAGCTAGTAAAGCTTGTTGACTGACTAGTTTTTAATGCCAGCATCAATCAGCATTATGCTGTTTTTATCACGGTGCTGCGATTTGTGTTAGGAAATGTAACCTTATTTCTTTTAAATCATTATCAACCCACTATTTTGGAGATATTTATAAAAGGCATTATTAAATATATTTTCAGCCTATGTGCTGAGGGACCTGGTTACTTAGCATCAGCTAATGGCATTCACAAGTTCAATGTTCCTTGGCTCGCTATGATTTCAGTCCATAAATGAGTATATTTAATGACTCCCACCGAGAGGTATTTGCTTTGCGTTGTACGCCAGTTTGATATTCTCCTGTCCAAAGTGTACTGCGTTTGGCAAGTGGCATTTACCACAACTAATTCATCACTACGAATGTCAGCGTATGTCATTCAGACACCAGGTCCTGTCAGAGGCAAAACACCGCTTTGACAGGCCCAGGCCTGATCTCGTCAGTGGGGAAAACTCCCTCTACTCCATCCAGCCTCTTTCACGCGGCCCAAACCTCCCCACGACACCCGTTTCATTAGGAGCCAATCACTGCCGACTCCAGCACATACATGCTACAGGCATACGTACGAGTGCGCGATCCTCATCAGATTCTCATCCGGCAGTGCACTCACCGCCCGTTTCAGACACGGTTTTTGCAGTTCAGCCGGCACACGTCCCAACACTTCCACACCACTGCCGAGTTAGCGGCGGATAAATACGCATGAGGTAATTACAGCGGCATTGTTGAGCTGTCAGAGAGGTAATTGCTGGAGGGACGATGGGGTAAGAGACAGAGAGGGAGAGATAGAGAGGGAGAGAGAGAGAGAGAGAGATGTCCCATTTTCTACAGTGATCTTCAGCAGCATGCAGGCCGCTGTGATTAGACGGAGAGGGTTGAGGGAGAGAGGTTATCGCACATCCGCCTTCATATCGCTTTTGTTATGAACAGGCCTGTCCATTTTAACTGTAGATAAGGTCCCAATGCAGCGGGAGGAGAAAAAAAATCGAAAAGAGGGCTGAAATCAGTTGAGATGACACATTTCAGCCGGCCATTTTTGCTCTGCCCTCTAGAACTTCATGTGTCACAGATGGACATCTGAAGGATGAGGAGATACCACATTCTCCTTTTTTATTTAAGAAATGGTTGCCTTCCTGTTTTTTTTTTTTTACCAGTCCAGTCAGGATGACAGCAGCTGCTGCGCTGTCTTGATATCGTGATTGGTGAAGTGCCATTATAATGCTGGAATTGCAGAACGTTACGAGTAGATAAATATAATGATGAAGTGGAGTGAAGTGTGTGGGTAATGTTGGGGTGGGTATATGTACACTGAGATTGAGATTGGAGCCAATCATGCTGCTCTAATTTTGTCTGGAATTTCCCTTTCAGCGGGTGCTTGTGCACATAAATACATGTTGGGACGTGTGATTCTCAATATGATTTGAAATGAAAGTGCGCTTTTTTTTTATTAAATGAAGATTGCATGTGAAAATTACATGTCATAATGTCATCAGAAGCCCTGCATGGGCTGGGAAGTAATCACTGCTTTCCAATTGGCTGGCTGAAGCTAAACTCTTTATTCCTGTGCGGGTAATTGGTCTGGACACCTGAAATCGAGTCTATTCACGCCTAAACACCGGACATACAGCTACTCTTGCCACGCTTCTAATTGCATTTGGGTAGTTGCATCAGTACAACATACTTAAATTAGATAACAAAAGGCCCCTGTCCTCAAACACTAAGTCATTTAAGACCTTCTGAAGATTGCCAGATTTACTGCAGGAACCGTAAAAGCCATACAAGAACAGAAAGGACTCTGGCAGCGGTTAGCAGTTATTAATTACCTACGGTGCTGATGAGGGTCTGTTGCTGTGATAAGCTGTGAAGAGGTTTCCTCGAAAAGACTTTCATGTTGTGATCGAGAAGAGATGTGACACACACACACTCTTACATTGAGTAATATTACCTATTATTACACTGTTCTATAATGCACAGCGTTATTTGCTCTATTTTTACTTTTATACATTTATTGTTCATTTCACTAGTTTAGTGTATCATTGTATCATTGTTGTCCACATGTTTTTTGTTAAATGTTAAACTTGCACTGCCTGTGTCAGGATTGCCTGCAGCTGGGCTCCACACCGGAACTCAATCCTGACGCCCCATAAATGCCGGAAGTTTCCGCCCGTTCGGGGTCGCTGGCATTTTCGTGAACTCTATGCACGAACTTGACCTTGGTTGGTGTTTTGAGTTCTGGCAATCGCCACACGCCTACGGGTTTGTTTATGTTCTTTATTTAAGTTTAAATCGTTTTCGGCCACCGCGCCAGTCTTTATTTGTATTTCTTTGTTTGTTATAATAAAACCCCCTTCCCAGCATGTCAAACCTCTGCGCTTCCTTCCCTCGTAAGTCCGTAGTCGTGACAGAATGCCAGCGACCCACCCAAAAGCGCAGAGGTGGAAAACAGAGGAGAAGAAACGCCGCGAAGGACGCAGCCCGGCGCGGCGAACGCGGACGGCAGGGGAGAGACGCGCCGCCCGTTCTGGTGGAGCGTTTTCTCCCCGAGAAGCCGTGGTACGCGGCGCCGCGTGATGACGTCACCCCCGGGAAACTCCGCGAAACCCGGAAGCGACAACGTCGGCGGGTGAGTGGGCGGAGCGAGGACGTTGGCGTCGGCAGCAGCGAGGAAGTGACGTGGGCAGCGAGCGCAGAAGATGCGACCCCCACGATCTTCGCCATGTCGAGCCAAGAACTCTGCGCTCTGCTGGCAAGGCTCCCCGTGGACTGGGACGACACGGACGACGACGAGAGCACGGGAGACGAGAGTTGGGCTCCGCCCATCGCGCCAGTCTGCGATCGTCGCAAGGTCCGTGGGTACCCACGTCACTTCCAGGGGGGTGAGAAGCGGCAACAACAACGGCGGCGTTCCTCCAGCGAGGAGGTGGGCAGCCTCCAGCCCGAATGGCCAGAGTACTGCCCATGGGAGCTTATCGCGCCATGGGTCCAGGATGTCCGCAGGGTGGACGACCCTTGGAGTCACCGGTGGGAGGACACGGATGACGAAAGCGATGATGACGTGGATTTTCGGTGGGCGGTCGGTGCCGGGATGGCTCCGCCCAGCGTGCGCGTCCGAGATCATCGCGGCGTCCGTGATGACCCATGTGACTTCCGGGGGTACGAGGTTGACACGGACGACGACCAGGATGACGCCGTTTGGGCAGTCGGTGCCGGGATGGCTCCGCCCATCGCGCCCATCCAGGAGCGTCACGAGGTCCGTGGAGACCCACGTCCCTCCCAGCAGTGTGAGGAAAGCTGGTGGAAGAGGGCGACGGGAGGTCGCCAGCCAGCAACTGCGCTGCCGGGACTGCCTCGCAGGGAATCCTCCATTCCTGCTCCAGTCGCCGACCCGCATTCCCTCTGCCCGGACGTTCCCCAGCAAAATGGCAGCGCAGCACCAGCGTCCACACCTGCTGGAGAAGACGTCCACCCCCCTCCACACCACACACCTACCACCATCTCCAGCGACGTGCCCAGCCCCGTGTGGGACCGCCCAATTGTCCCGGGACCCTTCAGTGGGGCAGCAGACACAGACGAGATCACTACCATCCTCACGTGTCTGACTGGATCAGCATGGGGCTGGAGCACAACCCTCTGGCAGCAGGGAGAGACAGACAGGAGTTTTCGGGACTTCCAACAGAGACTGAGGGCGGAGTTTGATCGGCCTGAGCCAGGGATCGAACTCTGCCCCTCCACCACATCCAGTGCCAGTCAGGATCCGGGGCAAGAAGACCCAGCACTGGTGGGCGACGAGAAGGTCGCTCCTCCCGAGATCCTGGCTGTGCCCCCTGAGGAGGTCCCAGAGAGCCCAGAGAGGGAGCCAGACGACCCTCTCTTCTGTCTGTCTCTGTCTGTGTGTGTCTGTGTGGCATATGTGTCCGTATGTCGCCCCCAGTTCCCCTCTTTGTGTCCACCAGATGGCGACCCAGCCGCGGAGCCGAACCCCAGGGAGGAGGTTCCTGACCCGAATGTGCTGGTCCAAGGCGAGGTGGACAAGCCCCAAGGTACCCCTAAGTCCAGCCGGGGGGGGTGCTCCCCCAAAGAATTTTTTGGGGGGGTGCAGTTCGGGTTGGGGACTCCTCCTGAGGGGAGGGGAGGTGGGGAAGCGATGGAGCTGGGTCCTCCGGTAGCCAGTGAGGAGGGCGGGGCAGGCATGGGCCTGCGTCTGCCTCCAGAGGGGTGGAGCGCCATAGAGCCCCCGGGTAGGCATGAGGACCCAGCTGGGACAGGCAGGAAGAGGGCCTGCTTGTCCCAACGGACGCAGAAGGGGCTAGCCGGATGGTCTGGCAATGCCCCCCCCTTGGCACCAGGGCCGGGCAGCGAGAGGGGCTGCATAGTCCCAGAAGGCACCAGCCTGGGGTGCCTGGAACAGTCGCCGGAGGCTCTGGGACAATCTCCCTGCGCGGTGCAGGGGGTGACACAAGACGTGTCAGAGGGGACATGTGGAGACAGGGCCCACACGTACCCAGATGGATCGGCCCTGATTATTGTGTGCAGGTACGGGAGTCCGGGGCCGCCATGCGGGACCACGCCGGGGAGCCAGCCCGAGGGTCCGGGGCCGCCACGCCTGACCACGCCGGGGAGCCAGCCCGAGGCACCGGGGCCGCCACGCCTGACCACGCCGGGGAGCCAGCCCGAGGCACCGGGGCCGCCACGCCTGACCCCGCCGGGGAGCCAGCCCGAGGCACCGGGGCCGCCACGCCTGACCCCGCCGGGGAGCCAGCCCGAGGCACCGGGGCCGCCACGCCTGACCCCGCCGGGGAGCCAGCCCGAGGGACCGGGGCCGCCACGCCTGACCCCGCCGGGGAGCCAGCCCGAGGGACCGGGGCCGCCACGCCTGACCCCGCCGGGGAGCCAGCCCGAGGGACCGGGGCCGCCACGCCTGACCCCGCCGGGGAGCCAGCCCGAGGGACCGGGGCCGCCACGCCTGACCCCGCCGGGGAGCCAGCCCGAGGGACCGGGGCCGCCACGCCTGACCACGCCGGGGAGCCAGCCCGAGGGACCGGGGCCGCCACGCCTGACCACGCCGGGGAGCCAGCCCGAGGGACCGGGGCCGCCACGCCTGACCACGCCGGGGAGCCAGCCCGAGGGACCGGGTCCTCCAAGGGGAGGATACAGCAGGGCAGGAGCCCTGTGGTTGCCGCCGTCCGCCCCGCCGCCTCCACTGATTGTACTGTTGGGGCTCCGAGGACGTAGCCCTTGGAGGGGGGGCTCTGTCAGGATTGCCTGCAGCTGGGCTCCACACCGGAACTCAATCCTGACGCCCCATAAATGCCGGAAGTTTCCGCCCGTTCGGGGTCGCTGGCATTTTCGTGAACTCTATGCACGAACTTGACCTTGGTTGGTGTTTTGAGTTCTGGCAATCGCCACACGCCTACGGGTTTGTTTATGTTCTTTATTTAAGTTTAAATCGTTTTCGGCCACCGCGCCAGTCTTTATTTGTATTTCTTTGTTTGTTATAATAAAACCCCCTTCCCAGCATGTCAAACCTCTGCGCTTCCTTCCCTCGTAAGTCCGTAGTCGTGACAGCCTGTGTCCCCTGTTCACACTTTATGTAGCCCAGTTTGTTTGTGTCGCACACGTGCACTTTATGTCAGTATGCATCTTTGTTTAATTAATCAGATGTTACATGTAGCACCAGTTCCTGGAGAAACGTTCTTTCGTTTCACTATGTACTGTCTAACATGAAAATGAATTAAATAAAATAAAGCTCAACTTGAACTTGATTTTTCTCAGGTTGGCTACATCTTGCTAATGCCTTGGAAATAATTTTTTGAATAAAACATCATCAGAAGCCGTATGTGAATACACAAACACACTATCTGAAATGTCATTTCTTTAAATAAACAGTAATCAGCCACAACATTAAAACCATGGTTTAAATTGTGTAGAGTTCCCCTTGGGCTGTCAGAATATGACATGTTTGTCTTTCACAATTGAGTCAGTGCTGTAGAAAGTGTAGGTGTAGACATTCAGGTGTGTTTTCAGCAGACTTAGAACAGGGGCTTCGGAAAATGATGCCTAGACTAGTAAAGGATGCAAATGTCTGTGGCATGAAGCTCAAGTAGTTAGAAGCACAAGTAGATGGTATGAAATCACTAGTACAGGCAAAGCAGTGTCCCTAAAGAGTTAGGCACTTAGCTCGAATTGGAGAAACATAGACCTCAGGGCAAGCTGAGCAAAGTGCAAGAGTGTGGCAACATACAGCATGTACACTCGAAGCATAAGAAGTACAGAAAGATGGAAGGAATAGAATGAATGGAGTAAACTATTGAGAGTAAGCTGAAAAGACAGAATAATCATTGAAAAGCTATTTAGACTGGATGAGAGGTAGAAAGAATAGCAATAAAAAATAGTCCTTGTGGTGTACATCGTGAAAGCTCTCACAAGGTTGCATCACAATAATCCTTTTGTGTTGATAGTATGACCAATTAGATTTCAAATGTAAACAAGCGCTTATTGGTATTTATATGTTTTTAGCATTTTTATTAACCGTGTAAAATAAACATGCTTTTTATCTGAACACAAATGTTGGGGCAAGAGGGGCACAATCGGCTGGTTGTAAGAATATTGAACCTGTTTCAGGTTTGTCCTCACTGCGCGTATGCAAACATAGAAGTGATGTTCAAATAGCAGCACTTGGAATCCCGGTTCGCTCAGACAGGCAGACACAAGCCAACCTTTTTAACGTGGCCTCGCCTACTGATCATGGCTGGAACAACCTTTCCTTTCTGAAGTGTAGCCATACACGCCGCCTCTTTTTTATTTTTATGCACACCAAATGGCCAGAGCAGCACATTGCACTTCGTTCAGCATCGCTACTGATGTGGGGCCTTCTTCCGCTTCCGATGTGATCATATTCATATGTAGTAAATCTTAGTTACTGGTGAGATAATTAAAAGCTAAAAAATAGAGTCAGTGGGGGACGAGTTCACTTTTCTTCTCACAGTTTCGGTCTTGTAGTCTAATTTTTTTAACTATGCAAACCCTTTTTTAGTCTTGTTAATATTGGCAAGAAGTATTATATTTGGGTTTGTATGTATTTTGTATGTAGGCCATCTGGTTAAGGTATATGTTTTAGTTATAATCTGATGCAAAATATATATAAATATGATATATAAATATATCATATTTATAATTTTTTCCCCTGGTGGTCGTGGCCGGGAGTTTTGTGTGCCTAAGTGACCCTAAACTCAGCTTTCGGGTGGGACACGCAAGTTGTACATTGGTGTTAGGGTACAGAGGCCTGACAGAGTGCAATCCAGTTACATGAGACAGACAGTTATCCAGAGTACCACCACCTCACCCCTTTCCCACCTCCATTGTCACCATGTTCTCCTGTCTAGAACCAGCCCTGGAATGAACCCACTCTCTATAAATAGGGCAGGGTTCTATAACGAGTTTGTTTTTTGGTTAAGAGAATTCTTCTGCCTCTGTTCTGTCCTCCGTGGTTCCCCATGACTTTTACTAGCAGCACGTTGCTTTAGTTTTCCCCCATTTTCTGCTGGTGACAAAATATTACTGAAGACACTTACCGCAGCCCTCGACAAACATAATATTTTCACACATGGGCGCCAATAATTGTGATCTCCACAAAACACGGATGCTGTGTTGTGCCTGCCGAACGCCGCTGTCTGCGTCTCCTGCGATGTGGAAGAAAGGTTCCGTTTGCCGAGCTGGAGATGAAGGGCATCCCGCTGTCACCGGGACCTAAACATTTCCTGACTGCCTTCTTCAGATGCCGAGGTTTTGATTGCCTTGTTTTGAACAGATGTGTTGTTTGGAGCCGATAAGAAGGCAAATGGAGCCACGTGTGATATGAGATACCCTGCTTCCTAATATCGCTGGCTCTTTTATTTAGATATTTCCCGTTCTCTTGGTGTTCTCCACAGGTATAAAGCTGTGTGTCTGCTCCTTTTTTTAATTTTGGAATTTGTGGAATAACAAAAGTTGGTGTCCTTTTTATTCCACCGTAATCCGTTCAGTTGTTTTCAGCAGTGGGATGTCGGCGGTCTGTTCGCGTTAGTGCTTACAGCCCCTGCTTTGCGCTGTAGCATTCTGAAGGCAGCACGGCCTCCATATATTATGATCAAAAGCAATGCGCTTACACTCTGTTGGATCAGCCCTTCCAGCTATTCCAGTTAAATAACACATTAGAGGAAGGCTGCGGTCAAACAGAACAGGACCCAGAGTGGGTTTCTTTCATCTGCATCCGGCCAGAGACGCGGTGTGTTGATAGTAAACAGGCAGCAGTCGGGGTCATTCATTTCTCCCCCCACCCCCTTTCTTTTTCTCTTTCTTTACTGTTGTGCTTTTTCGACTTTTCTTTCTGTTTGCTTTATTATGACGTGTCCTTATTAGATTTTATTCTTGCGTGTCACGAATACAATCCAGGACACGATTCACTCCTTAAAACAGATGTTTTATAGCAAACAGACTGTAATCTTCACTTACATGTCGGGCAGTATGTTTTCCATTAAAACATAGTAAGCTAGTTAGTTTGTCTGTCGTTGTACAATGGTAATTGGCTCACATCTGCCATTTTCATTGGCTGGAAGCAAACATGGAACCTTTGATTAAAAGTGATGTATTAAGCATCATGCGGAGAAACGTTCAATGTTGCTTCAGTAAATATTGCAAGTTTGTTCTGGTTTGGGCAGAGATTTGTGCCAGTAGAAACTGACTGAATTGAATGAATTTTAATCTGAATTGCACAAACTGAAATTGAATTGTACAAACTGAGTCTGAATATATTAAATTGCATCTGAATAATATTGTAACACAAATTAGCTTATCTTAATTCAAATTCAGTTCACACAATTCAATTAAAGTTTTATGCGACGCACAATTTCCACGTTTACGACAGCTCCGCAGCTTGCGGTAAGGGAGAAGCGTGTGCAAACCAGTGTTACAGATCAACTGGTGACCTGTATGTCCATGTGTTTGTGTTGATGGCAGCTGATTGGTCTGAAAAAGAATCAAGCGAGTCGGCGTGATGTGGCAATTCCTGCTGCACGCTTACCTGCCTGGTTATGGTCTATCGGGACACGCCCAAGTTAACTTGAGCAGTTGAACTTCCTTTTTCCTTTAGTTGTAAAGTTTTTGTGGATAAACCTGTCCAGAGAATTTCAGATTATATTCTTGTATCCAGACACCAAGCTGTCTGTGTTGACACATGACCAACGGATACCACTTGATAGGAGCGAGAAAAATAGTTACTACCTCAACATAACACTGGAATGAAAAATGTGTTACATTTGAATTTACATCTCCTAATTTGATTTAAGAGAAGCGAATTTGTGTTACGTTTTTAGGGATGTAAAATGCAGTTTCAATTTCCTTGGAATTCATATGCAATTTAAAACATTCAATTCAGTTTATACAATTCAATTTCAGTTTCGACTGGCAAAAATCTCTGCCTATAGAGAGGACTCATGTAGGAGTGGCAACATTTCACAATATCTGAATAAAAGGTATAATGTGGTTTTATAGCCATGTGTTTTGTTTGTAGAATATATATATATATATATATATTTAACTCTGCTCATTAATAAGTTGTCAAGTTCTGATTTGATTTGCTTGTTTATCGCTTGGATCCGGCCTTGGGCTCCTTCCTCTACTGAAGGAATTCTTGTAACTTTCTTGTTACTTTCTCGCTGATAAGTAATTTAGCAGGTTTTCCAAACTGATCTGAGCCCTATTCGAGATGTGTTGATTGTGGAGACTCACCTTTTTCTGAGGGTGGTCAGAATGTAAAACACAGTTTTATGTTTTGCAGATAGGTTTGCGCTTCAATTAGAATAAGAGTGAAGTTTGGTACTCTCTTTTCAGTACTTTCTCCGGCCCTGTAGCATGACCACATGACCCGGGATCAAAGTTAAATTCTCCAATACAGTGGGTGGATTGTTTTGACCAGGAAGGTGTAGGGATGTGCTGGTCTTATGAAGTCTGACACGGTGTATTTGTAGTTGGTTAGGCTGCTGTCACTTCACATTTCATATAGACCCATCCTGTCCTATGCCATTTATAACTCTCCCCCATCATGCCACCGACATTTCTTTGATGAGCCTTGCGTTGTGTTTTTCACATGAACCCTTTTCACTTCTGGTCCTGAGAACAAAACACAATATGCTGTTTCATGTGTCTTCTCCCACCCGCCCCTGAAATGTGCCAGTTGTTTGTGGTTTCCTCTGTCTCTGTTCACAGAGTCTGGCAGGGAAGATGTTTTATTCATACAGGCGTATAGTACATTCCATGCGGTGTTGAGTAAATTAGCACCTCGCGTATGACCCTGGTGTTTACTCTGTGCAGTGAGTTTTTCCTCATCAGACATCCACGTGTACGGAAGCAGTGGACTTACTTCCCGCAGAGCACTATTTCTCTACTCTCCCAGGCATGCACCCATCTCTTTCTGAATTCGGCCTCGTGCTGACTTAAAAACAAAGGCGGCTGCAAAAAAAAATCCTGAAATATAACAATGTGATTAGAATTTGATTATAAAATGTACAAACTTACATAATATTGTTTTTTTTTACTCCAAGAGAAAGATGGCGTTTTTGTATGGCACAACTCACGTCCATGTACAAAATCTATAACCAGGGTTGGGCATAATACATATTGGCTGAATACTGCATATATTGTAATAATATTTGGAAATATGAATTGTTTTACTGTGTGACATCCCATTGTTGTGTGGTGTTGCTGTGTGTGTTCTCTCTGTTCTGTTTCTGTCGTTTCCCATGCTGATGTATGAGGATCCGTGCACAAGAAATTAGTATTTTGCAAGAAATGTTGGTATAAAATCAGTTGGGGCAATTTATCAGTTTATCTTGAGGCATTTCTTGAGGAGGTTTTGTTCTTTGACCCAGTTACATGCACAATGGAGCGCTGTGAGATGTTTCACTTCATCCAGGTCCAGGTTTTAGATATTTAATGCCTGCTCTTCCTCTCAGGGTGCTGCTGTATTTCTCCATGCCTTGCTCCGTCCATTTTTCCACTCCATTTTTTCTGTGCTTCCCAGGTCCCTGAAGCGCAGACGAATCCTGATAACATTATACTGTTGCTCCCATGTTTCACAGTGAGAATATTCTCCAGATGATGGGTAGTGTTAGGCCTGCACCAAACATAGCACTTAGTGTTGAGGCCAGAGTTCAATTTTGGCCCCTTTAGACCATGAAATGTTTCCTTGGTCTCCTCACAAACTCTGTGTGATACACGATGTGAGTATCGAGTTTGTGCTTTTGCTTGAGTTTGCCTGTAGAGTTTGCAATAGAACCAATCAAAAGGCCCCAGAGATGCAAACCCTACCTATCTAATGCAACAGACATGCTCAGTATATAAAAGCAGCACTCTGCAACAGTGTTTCTATGCTGCCTCTTTCAAAATCAACTTCTGTTCCTCGTAAATGTATTGAAATAAATACGCGCCATAGTCTCCAGTTTATGTGCTCTCTGTTTCCTAAGATAAAACAGAACAAACTTATTTTTTCAGCTCAAGCTCAGTGTGCTCCCAGACACTCCATCAGCCAGATAGAAACCATTTTTGTTTTCCTTTTTTAAAGAGAAGAAACACACAGGCCGACTCTCCAACACATTTTTCACACAGAGAGTCCTGGCTCCTTTTGCCTCCACTTTACGAGGGATAGGAGGGGAAAAAAAGGCGCTTCAGAGGGGAAGGAGGAGCAGGCTACGGAGAGGGGATAAAAGATTGAGGCGTTTGGCTTTGTTAAACTCCATTCATCCTGGCTGCGCCAGAAGAACCTCTCTCCATGGAGATTAATGTGATGTTGGTCCTTCACAGGGCACACAGGGATGTGTTGTGGTAGCGGGTCATAGTCACTCTCTCTCTGTTCCTCACCCTTTTTGTCTATTTTTCCCCGCTGTTTCCTACCTCATAGCTATCCACAATTTTTTTTACCCTCTGTGCACCTCTCTCTAGTATTCCTCCTTTTTCACTCTCATCTGTCCTCCATTTCTCCATTCTCCCCATAGCCTCCTTTCTCATGTTACATTTCTCTGTTTCCTTTTTTTTTTGTTTCATCCATTTTCTTCCATCTTCCGCTTGTCTATTCTCCTTTTTATTTACTCCCTGTGGTGTGGTTTAAAAGGTAAAGTGTGGGTGTGTGTGAGAGAGAGAGACAGATGGTACCCACATCTCCGCTACTCTCTACAGGAGGCCTCATTTCATTTAGTCACTACTCACTCTGGACATTAACCACCACTCCCCCAACACACCACCCCAGCCTTCAGTCAGGCCTTCACCCGCTGACAGGACGCCCCCACCTCCCAACCCAACTCTACCCACCTTCTCACTTTTCCTTCAGAAATGCTCACCTGCATTAAACAAGTCCTGCCACGCTCAGCCTGGATAAGTTGCCTTGTCAACCCCAGCACCTTCTCACACCCATTCCTAGTTTGTTAGATGCGCACACCGCATGCATTTAAAAACTGTTCATTGCGCACAAGGTTTGTAAAGAGTGCAGCGGTCGGATCTGGTATATGGTATGTACCCACTCCCCACCCTCGTTTCCCTCTCCGCATCGTAAATGAGATGCCGACGGTATCAAATATGAATGCTCTCAGGTGTCCGTGTGCGTGAGCTTCAGAGGAGAGACTCCATAGGGTCAGTAACACCCTGCCTCTGGAGATAGGTCAGGCCCGCGCCTTATCTCCCCGCCTCGCTTCGCTGCAGATTGCGCTGCCGTGTATAAATAACTATCTGCAGAACGCTCTTATCCAAGCGGCCGCAGACAAACAACAGACATCCTCCTGAAAGCCAATGAAAGCCTCCCGCTTCCCATTTAGCAGCCGTGGTCCTGCTGGTATTACCCAACATGCAACGCTAACGTTAATAGAGGAGAATGGTCGAGCCCTTTCTCCACAGACCTGCATGCATTGCTAAAGACAGCATTTAATGACACAAAATAGCGTTTAACAGTTTTGAAATGGAACACAGGCACTGAAACGCTGACTTGACTTCAGAGGAGGGATGTGCACTTCCGTCGGGCTGCTGGGCTGCAAACACGGATCAGTCAGAAAAATAAATAAAAAAGCCCGGCACTCATCCAACTGTATATTGTGTTTGCCAACATGGAACTGCACTCTGCAGCCAGAGTAGCAGAGCTGATGGACGAGGTTCCTGGTTAGGATGTTCTCTCCTTCAGTGATTTTAAGCAGCTTTGGCTTTAACCTGAGCATCTTCATACAATGACCAAAGACCTACTTACATTTAGATTTTCATTTCTGGTATTTAGCAGGCGCCCTTATCCAGAGCAACTTACAAACAGTTGTTACAGGGACAGTCCCTCTGGAGACACTCGGGTTAAGTGTCTTGCTCAGGGTCACAATAGCAGTAAGTGGGGTTTGAACGCGTTAACCTGTGGTCTTCTGGTTCATCGGTGAGTGTGTTACCAGGTAACTACCACCATGACTTCTTTCAAAAGTATTTTGATTAGCTCTGGTATTATTCACTGTGGACAAAAGCACCTTGTAATTGCTGTAAATAGGCAGAGCTACGTGGAGGCCTGTGGGACGCAGCCTCCCCTTTCAAGCCTGACCCCATACCTTAATCCTTCCAGTTGTCTCGGTCTGAACACAATTATTTCCCTCATATTTCAGAAATCTTCCCTGTATATTGAGACAATTTCCCACATTTTAGTGGTCATTTCTTTTTGTAATTGTCAGTAATAAAAATCCACCTCTAGCCGATATGGTAAAGTAAACAAAAGTACGTCTTTGTGTGTTTTTGAGCACAGAGTATGATTTTCTTTTGATCAGTGATTATTTTAAGAATCTGTACAGATAAGGTAACAGATAATGGTAATTTTTTTGTCGTTTGAAAGGTTCCAATTTTTTTCGGTTTTGGAAGTTGTGGAACCTCAATAAATGGATTATACCAAGCTGGTCCTACAATAAAAAAAAATATCCTGGTCACGTCCCTTATCCTGGACGTCTGTGCAACAGCAAGCAGCAGAGTCATTACATCATGTCACAGAATGCTGGGGCGTAAATTTGCTCTAAAAGCACTGGAGGTTTGGAACACTATGGAGGGCCGCTGCCTATGAGGAAATGAAGGATCTAACATGGCTAAATTGTCAACGTAATAAGTTGGACCGGGTCGTTTTCCTCTAGGGTGACATTGGAAGGCTAATTTCATTTATCAAATTGCATTCAATTTACATGATGGCGAATGAATCATTTGTTGTTATTTCTGGCCTAAACACAATTATCTCCCTCATATTTAATAACAGCCTTTAGAAAGCTGCCCTATATTACACACATATTCCTCGCGTTTGCATATATATAGTCTCATTTCTGAATATTATTCGGAAAAAATGTTGAAGAATGGCCAATATTGCATTAGTTTTGCCAATCAGTGTCTTCTCGGGAGCATGATTATGCCAAAAAATGTAATCGAGTGTAACAACTTTGTAATAAAAGAATGAAGAGACATACGTTAAAGATTTACCCCAAATCATCCGTTTCTTTATCGCCCTGCCTTCTCTGGGCTGTAATGCAATTTTGCCATGATGTACGCGGATACTGCCGGCTCTTGATGATGCGCACCGCGCTGAATATTAATGCGGTGCCTATCTGCGAGCTGCGGTTGCATCATTAGAGCGGTAACAGAGTTAGCGTGGCGGGCCTGGCATCGCAGATCACTCCGGAGCTCCGGAGATGTTGTGACGGGTGGCGCTGACGGTGCCACTCCGCCGTCCCCCCCTCAGCTCAAATCACATCAGGGGGCCTGCCCGTCGCCCCGCAGACTCAGCCGCCGGCGGCTGATGAGGGCCTCGGAATTGAATCTGCGCCGGCGGCCTGCGCCGTAATTCTTTTCGGCGTGCACGTGAGACGGAGCCGCCGTTATCACGCGGGGAGCCATTTGCAGTCTCTTGATTACGCTAATGGGAAAACACACACAAAAATAAAACACTGGTCGTTATTGAAATAAGGCTTAATTGCCGATGGCACCTTGGGTTAATTTGTAATCCCCTGCTTCGATGCTGCAGGATTCAGGTGTATATGTGCAGGGCTTGTGTGTGTGTGTGTGTGTGTGTGTGTGTGATATGATACAGTTTTGCATTGCTCCAGACTGACAGGCTACAGCTGTCAGTCTGCTTTTCCACAAGACGGGTCAGAAGCTACTGCACGAGAGGATGAGGAGGTGCTTGATAGTGAAGAGGGTGTCTTAGGAAAAACAGAAACATCAGAGGAGAATCGGGGATGAACTTGTTGCCAGTTGACGTCCTCCTCGTGTGCAGGGTTCCAAAACCTGAGGAAAGTTGAAGACTCCCCCACCCGCCACCATCTAGTTTTTTGTTTGTTGTTTTCGGTGCTTAATTATTGATGTGGACTGGCTGTATTCCCACTGAGTTTCCCCATCAAAAGAATGGCCCTTAATTGAAGAGAGAGAGGGGGAGAAAAATCAAGCTTTGATTTTTGCAGAGAGGCAGCTGACTCCCGCTTTTCAGATGCAATTTGTGTGAGAAGATGGAGGCGAATGAAAGAGAAACTCTTTTTTTTCCCAGAGCTAAAGAAAGTCTAGCAGAAATTCACAAAACAGGCCCTTAATTGCAATACAATATTAAAGTGGCAGTTTAATGCGCTGCTTATAGATTAAACGTGGCAGTCGGCCATTGTATTGCTTGCATGTCCAGTCTTTCCCATAGTATTGCTGTGCATGATCAGCGCATTGTGCAATAATAAGCACGGCTTAATGGCTTACTTCTATTGAATGACATTTGAACCCACGGTGAACATTTGTGGTGTTGCTACAAGGCTACATGACATGTTTATAATCAGCGCTCTGTCATAACTGCTAATTATACTGCAAGTCATAGCAAGTGCAGGAAAGACACCTAGGAGTGAGAATGTCCGATTTATTCCTTCATTTTTACAGACACATGCTGACTTCTCCACTGCTGGTTGATGAGGAACACATCATGTATCTATCTATCTATCCATCCATCCATCCACCCATCCATCCATCCACACATCCATCCATCCATCCATCCATCCTGGTAACATTACATAATAACCAGCTTTTTCAAGGTCTAGATAATCCAGCCACACAGTGATGCTCACCTTATATTCCGGGAATGGGGTCATTGTCTTGATTACAGAATGAAGGTAATTGCACACATTGGATTTGTGTATTGATTTGTTGTAACTAATTTATCCTTTCATTTGTCACCCATCAGTAGAAACAGAAGTAAAAACACCCATCAGAAAATAGTAATAAAGATATGAAGAAATGTCAGAGGAAATTACACCAAAGACGTGACAGAAACTACTTTTACTGTTCCTGTGGCCCGCTCTTCCATTACAAAGGGCTCAGAGTTGACTAAGAAATCGTAGAAGTCAACCTGCTTGAGTGTGTAAGGAACGCATTTTGCTCATTCAGAAAGAGAATAAATTGATTGGTAGAACTTATCCCCCTGTATAGCGTAGAGATGAAACGTCCCTTTTATAAAACTAATTTTATCCCTCATTTCCCCAAAGAGAAGCTTAGTTGAAACATTTGTTTTATCACCTAGTACCCCCCACACACCCCACCCATTCCATTTCCACCCTTTTCCAAAAGAAAGACCTTGAGAAAAAGGGGTAGATTGCTTTGATTGGATGATGTCGTTTTTGAGCTCTGTACTATTG
This sequence comes from Denticeps clupeoides, assembly GCF_900700375.1. NCBI lineage: Eukaryota > Metazoa > Chordata > Actinopteri > Clupeiformes > Denticipitidae > Denticeps > Denticeps clupeoides. The sequence continues at coordinate 23,306,484 of NC_041707.1, forward strand.
AAACTCACACAGCACTGGCCAAGTTATCTGAGGAACCACCTGATCTCAGGTGGACTCGTATGTTCTCTCAGGGGGATTTAGCAGAAAGGTGCCACTATCACAAAGTCTGTGTGCACAGCCTTTCTTCTGATATAGAATTTTTTTCACACAATGCACTGGGCCAGGAGGGTCTGTGGTCAGTGACCCAGCATTGGCCAGTCCAGAGCATACTTGGCTGCTGTGTATTTTATTTGTGTGTGTGTGTGTGTGTTTGTGAACCCATATCTGTGTGTGCTGAGATCAAAGATGAATTCAAAAAATTCTTTTAGATCCCTTCAGTTAAAAGAAATAAATAAAACACAAAAAGAAAGGAATCATTTCCTGGCAAATGGATAGGCGCAGTTGGAACACCTGCTGGATTTGCCGTCTGTCTGGTCAGGGTGACGTGTGGCTGACCTCGGAATAATTCATTTCACACCCCCGGCAAGCCGGTGGTGGTGGCGGTGCTGCAGTCGTTAGCTCTGCCCCAGAGGCAGGGGAATCATTTAAAAGTCTGTTAATATCTCTTAGATGACATCCTTTCCCCAGTTGCTTTGGTGTGCAGGTGTGGAGGGGGAGGGGCTAGATTTGTGGTGGCTAGTGATCTGTTGCAAAATCCCTATCCCTATATCCCTATATGTCTGGAGTTGGTTTATGGAAATAGAATAAGCGTGTTATTATAAAAAGTGTTATATGTATAAATACACCACAGCTAAATGACTGTTTTAAAGGAATAGAATAAATATCACTGTGAAATGTTGTCAGAATTCACAGGTACAAAATTGTCAGATTGTAAAATCCCATTTGTTCCAGATCTGTTCAATTTAGTATTCAGCTATGTGTAATGATGTTCAAAGAAACATTTCCATCAGTTTTAGCTTTGTTTGCTTTTTTATTATAGTCGATGCCTTCTATCATGCAGTGGTACATCGTACAATAGGAAGAAAAACTAAAGAATTATTATAGAGAATAATAATTCTGATAGGATAACATGGAATCTGTCTTTTCTGAATGCATCTGATATTACCTAAAAAATATCTTGTGAAAATAATGTTCTCTGTCCCCCAATTCAGTTTGTTTTAAATAATTACAGTGTTAACAAAATTTAGTTCAAAGGGAGTAGCTGTCCGTGGTGCTGATTTCTGCCGTGTTTTGAGTTTAAGGCATATGATAGGTAATCATGTTGACTATCATCTGATTAGTGCTACATATTAACCTTCTCGCCCGAAAACTTGATTTCATGGCTAATTTACTCACTCACATCATACTAGAAAGTGCAATGTTTTGACTGGTCATTAGAGTGAATTAGAGCAGTCCTAGAACAGTCTAGAAACATTATTAACCTGTAGTTGGTCACAATTTTAAAAATTCCCTGTATCTATTAAAATATTATGGAAGCATGACATGCTTCCTGGGACTGTCTTCTCGCTTAGCCTGAGACGTAACAATTGAGTTCTAAGCCAAAGACGTAGCCGCTGCAAGCTTTAAAAAGTTTCTGAGCCAGTTTCAATGAAATTTGCATGAATTGTAGCCGGCTGGGTAATGGCCCAAGCCTCCATGCTCTCTAACAATAAAATGGAACTCCAGACAAATATAGCAGGTAGGTACGTTTGAGAGAGAAGGGGAGAGGAGGGTGGGGGAAGAGAGGTAAGGAGAGAGAGAGTGTGTGTGTGTGTGTGTGTGGGGGGCGGGGGCAAGATAGAACAGATAGAAGAAAGAGGAGAAACCTCAACAATAACATGTAATCTGCAACCACAACACTTTCTTTTTTCTTTCTTTCTTTTTTTTCTTTCTTTCAAGCCTTTTAGGGCAGCAGCTGCTGTACCTGGCCCATTCCTGGGAGATTTTGATGGATTCTCCCTCAGTGGTTAAAGCAATGCATTGACTCCTGGTCTTAAGTATGGTGCGGGATGAGTGGCTGTGTGCTGCATTTATACAAAAACCAAACCCAGTTGCCTTATAAGGACATTGATACGTTTTTTTTTATGTACCCGTGTTTTTAATTGTGCTGTCAGGCGGTGCTTTGCTTGTGGGTGTGGTTGTTTTGAAATGACCGCTTGATTGAAGTTCTTTCAGTGCTGTTTATTCCGCTACCTTAACAGCTCTAGAAGTGTAGGTCCAGATGCCCATTCCATTGTTTTTATTCTACATAGCTACAGCAGAAAGTATATAGATATTCTGTCCCACCCCCCAACCCCACAGACGGTGCGTAGTAGCACCCGAGATCATCAACTGCTTAATCGTGTTACCGACCCATTGCCTGACTGACTTTGATTCTTGGAGAACCCTCATCTGCATTCGTCTGCTCCCAATGACCTCTGACCCTCGTTACGTCCCTGACCATTGTCCTGCTGCTGCCTACGACAACTCAAGCCACCCCGGTACTGACCGTTTCCGACTGACCATTCTCCAACTATGTAAATCCTGCTGCAACAAGTACGCCCCCCGCTGTGAAGTGAGCACAAACTCTTTCACGCTCCCGAGCACCTGCAGCCCCACTCTCCCTCCTCTGCGGCCTCCACACAACCCTCCACACGTCAGCACTCATTAAGCCCCCCCATCCCATTCATCCCACGACAGACTCTGTTCTCTCCTCCTCCGCAAGTGCACCCCTGCACAGGGCTTCTGATACTGTGGTACAGATTCCTGAGATTTTAAGGTGCTTAGATATAATCTTCCTTGGTGTGTGGTTTGGCCTATTATTTTGTGTGTGAGAATAGGGGCATGTCACAGTTTAAAAAACTTCAAACCACACATTAATTTTCCAGTTCATATATTAGAGCCGTTCCCTGCAGTCCAAACACACGTCCATGCCTAGGACCAGTTCACCTGCATAAATATGCATTGTGACTAGACTACTAATTCAGTACAAAGCTGACAGTCCTGACTGTTGTGTGTAGTCTCATTACATTACTGCAGAATTGATGATGATTCCAAGAAACGCATGGTCACATGTGTCCCAAGTGACTGGGTTTACTAGATGATTATCACTATGTGGACACTTAACATTATTTTATCAATATTTAAATATTCATATAAACAAAACTATTAGTTATAAAGGTGTTGTTAAAACACAGCATTTTAAGCACCCTGAAGATGTTTTATGAAAACATGTTTTATCTCCTGTTTCCTGTCCTTTACCATTTTTCTGAAGTTACTCTAAATACAACCAGAGATGACCGTCAGAAGCCAAACTAAACCAGACTGCCATCTGATAACAAGCAAGTGGCGACACACAACAGACGGCAGTTGATACTGTTGCCCTTACAGGCAGTAAAGTAGGGCCACTGACCCACCAGACATAAATAATTTATTTCTCTAGCTATTGAGATGACTTCCCAGATGTTTTTCAAGCATCTGATCTTCCAGGAGTCTTTGAAGGAGCTTTGTGAGCTTTGCACAGTTTATGTTTCGTGCATCATTCATTTATTATTTAGACATTTTGTGCAGTACAGTCTAATTTGATTCATTGCTTTGTTGTCTGTATGCAAAATTGTTTATATTTAGGTGTTACGTTTAGTTTTAATTGAAAGACACTGTGTGATGGTTGAAATCTTGTACACCAAGTAACTTTTATAAGAAAATGCACTTCTAATATAGAGATGCCAACTTTCTTGCAGGCAACGTTTGCATAAGTTTTACCATGCCTACAGTAGTTTATTATTGGCTGACGAGGCTGTAATTGGAATACGGCACTGGTGCTGCCCCATATCAAAATCATTTATGAATTGTCAGTTACATGACCAAACACAAACACATAGCGACGCAAGCTCATTTGTACTCTTACTCTTACTTGGATGACTCTTTTTTTACTTGCACTTGAGTATTATTATTTTGGAATTACGCTACTCATACCTAAGCAGACGTTTCGCCTACTCTACACACCTCTGACAGTATCTCACGATAATGCCACCTTGATGCATTTTTTATGAAATTCAATTCACCTTATTCACCTTATTACATGGCTACAAAATCACAGAACACAATACTACGGTACTCTGTTGATGTACTGAATTCAACCTTCAACTTTTTGCAAAATGTTATTCTTCTTTCTCAGTCAGAATGAAGCACAGCAATCAAATCACACCCTGTTTATCTTATTCACTGTGACTGATAACCTTCCAGGAAGAAGAGGGGAGATGTAATAGGGAAAAATACAACAACAATCTTAATCAATAGTTGATGTTTAACACATTTTGTGTGTACAAATGATGAATATATTCACAGTTATAGAGGTAAGATATTCTTAAAATCAGTTAAATGTTCAAAAGCTGAAATACCAGGCCTTTCTTGTTTTTTTGTGACTCTTCTCTGCTCTGGTAAATTTAATATCTGCTAATTTTCAAGTTGTAAAGAGGGAACATTGCAGCCATCACTTTGTGTCTTAAATGAGTCACAGATGAGAAATACCATATTACACAGTGACGCTGTCAAGCTGTCACTTAGGTAATGAAGTTGGTCCAAACCATTTGTCTTATTTTGTCACGGTTTTTCCCCATTAGTCATAGCGCTTTGCCATTAGCTCCTCGAGAACCCCCTTCAACCAAGGACACTATGGATCCATTTCTCTCTATCTTCCTGAAACACACAGGCAAACACGGCTACATGAACACACAAGTGCACACATATTTAAAATAAGAGAATCAAACTAATCTAAAGGGTGACATGAAGAAATGATTTTGAAGTGACTAAGTGAGTGAGAGGGCGGGATGGTTATGTCAGAATCAATTATATAGATGTGACAAAATTATAATGTAGTTATTAATTGCTACTTTCAAAAGTAACTAAAACTAAAGGTGTTTTACATAAATGTGGGTCATTGCTCTACTTTTTTCTTTATTTGACTGTCTAATCAAGGGAAAATGACAAAAATAAGGCCTGTGATGTCATGTACTGAAATATTTATAAGGTCTATGGTGTAGTTCAACACTACTGAAAACAGTGAACATCTAAAAGGCAGAAAGCAGTGGACAGTGGTGAGTTAATACAGATGTCATAATGTCCCTGTGTCCCTTGGGTTAAGTTTTGGGCCATTTCCAGCAGACTGGTTGATGACGATCATTTAAGTTTTGAGCTGTAAAGGAAGTTCAGAGGGTGTAGTTAAGGGTATCACGTGGTGCCATGAATGGGATGGAATTGAGTTTTAATTCCGACCTTTGTGTGTGTGTAATTTGTTACAGAGAGAGGGGGGAAGGCAGGTTTTCTCTGGTTTCCTCCCACTCTCAAAAGGCATGGAGTGTATGAGTGAATGGTGTGTGTCTGCACCCCGCAGTGGGCCCTTTAATGTTTTCATTCAAGACAAGTGTAATTAGTAACAAATTCAGTTTACGTTAATTAAATATACTTCAATAATAATTTGCGTGGGGTTTTGGTGGAAGGGGTGTGATTCTGCTGCTGCTACAAAACCACCAGTACAATTCTGAAAGCAATACAGACACTGTATGCTGTTCCATCTTCCCATGTATTTTCTAAATACTTTTATTCATGCCAGGGTCATAGGGGCACTGGAGAGTATCCCATGAATACTTTGGCACAAGGCTGGAATCACCTGTCCATCAGAGAACTGTGATGTTTTTTCTGGCCTGAGGTCATTTTATATTCTTTTATGGCCTGGTGAGGTCCTATGAGCTGGCCTTCAGATTCAAATACATTACTGTATTTTGCTATTCCAGGTAGTTCATTTAACATTCAGTGCTTTTGGTTGCTGAGGAAGTCTCCACAGATTACCCACTCAGTGAAAAGAGGATGGAGGAACAGCAGTAGTTTGAATGCAGGATCATACTGCATCTGGTGGTGCTACAAACATGGCCAATTATTTTTAGGTCAGCTGCTCAGAACCTGGTATAACTTTTCATTAGGATTGCTGAATTATTTTATGCATTGATGATCAGACCATTTTCCAGGTTATCTTCATATATCATCTTATTTGAGATTATGAAGGTCTAAAATAAACTGACAACCCCCAAATCTCAGTTTTGAGGGGTTATCAGTATTCAGTGGCATATAATGAAGCATCACTGAATGAGCTGTCAAGTGAGCACGAAGGGGCTACATTATATGGTGGTCCTCCTGAATGAATAGGAAAAGTGCTAATCAAATTTAAATGTTGGCCAATAACAATAAATTTATGTTAAAAACTATATAGTGAATCTATTGACATTGATGTCAGACAGACAGCACATTATTTGGAAAAGAGTGGACACTCCTGTTCCTTAAGAAGCCAATGAGTGCATTGTCTAAGTTTGAACGACTGTTTTATGGCTGTCTTGTTGAGTGGAAATAATTTTGAACCTGTATAGCCATGTTCAGGTTGTATGCTTTTTCTCAGTTTACACTAAAAGGCATGTTGATTAACCTCCATTAATGAGTTTAATCTGCAGAAAATGGCCCAATATGTTCAATATATTAGTTTAAGTGACTTTGTGGCGCATTAAGGGCATGTGTGCTTATTCATGCACATGTGTATGCATGCATGTCATTAAATAAAGCATAATGAATCTTACTGATGTGTGTCCCTGTGGGTTGGACTGCAGCCACCCTTGTGCCATGTGTCTGGTGCTCTCACAGATGCTGAGGCCTCGGCACCTGGGAGGGGATTAATGAAGAGACAGCTGCCCAGCAACCCTCACCTCGCCTTGGGGACAGCCATCACGCCCACACCCCTCAAAAACGAGCCTCTTTGGAGCTTATCTTCAACTAACATGTGAAAAGTGGCACTCAGTGCTGCTGTTGCATACCCCTCAGCACAATTACTGATATCTAATCTAAACTGATTGCCTGAAGCACTGCAGAAATACACCCTCCTCTGATAAATAAATAAATACATAAATAAATCTGATATCTAGGACGGTCTTAACTTCAACATTTACACTGACAATTTCATACCATACAATAAGCACCTCCCTCTCTCATGAAGTCTGCTGTAGTTCCAAATATTCCTGTATCTTCCCATCTGGATGGGATTGCTTGAATGCTTTTGTCCTTCATCCAACCACAGGGCAGGTGAGAAGGTTTGTGTAAGAAAATTGAGGTCGTCTCAGAGGAGCACTGTTGGCTCTTGGCCCATTAGACCAGAAGCCATTTTTGGTGAGAGATGCCACGAAGAGATGAGCATTATGGGAGGAGAAAAAAAGGGAGTGGTGGCAATACTAGACATGCCATTCCCCTCCCGCCGGTGGCGAAGTAAAAAAAAATGTAATGAGGGGAGCTAAAGGCTGCGAAAAGCATTTGGCTCAAGCAAGGAGGCGAACATGCAACAATAATTAAGCAGCACAGTAAAAATGATTAGAAGTGCTTTTGACATTCTCATTGCGAATAACTTCCATTTAATTGCAATCACAAATTTTAATGCCAGTTTTATGTGCCACTGCTATAAGCTGTTTAAAGTTCAATAGCTATACTTTTTAAATCTCCATTATTTAATGGGGGGAGGAGGGGGGTAGTGGGTGGGTTCTCAGTGGGGCAGTGTTGATGGCGGTCGTGAATCCCTCTGACCGTTTCGTGCCGGACGTCGGCTCACTCTGGGCCCAAGTGGGGCCCAGCGTCGCACCGCTCCAGGCTAGTTAGCCATTCAGCCCCAGCATCTGTTGAGGGCTAATGGATGCTCTAACCTCATAAACGTCATGAAATTGGACATTATCCCTTAATTAAAAGAACAGAGATACATTAGAATGATTACAGTGGCATTGCGGCGGATTGCTGCACGCCAGCGAAGGAGCACTTGGAGCGAGGCTAATGCCTCTGTGCTACGTGGGCGAGGGGCTTATGGGGACAGGAGGGGAGAGAGGGTGTGAACAAGCGGGAGAGGGGGCAATGTTTTTTAATGAGCCGTGTTCACCCACAACACTCCAATTTCACAAACTTTTTGACTCCACCATTGGAGTCCATTGTAGTTTCTTTTGTGGAAACTTTTAAAAGACCTCTTCCTGCGCTGACCCTCCATCTCCACGGCTCTGTCAGTCAGGCTGCAGGGGAAGGGGATTTCAAATTCCCCCACAGTTTGTGCTCTTACTTTCTTTTTGTGAACAGTTTCAGGAACACACTCAGTGGGTGATTATGTTGCAGCGTCAGCCCCCAAAACAGCTGTGCAATAAAGTGTTTATAAAAACAGAGGCAGACGCTCGGGGGTGCTCGGCACCCGGGCCAGACGGGGCAGTAAATAGTGCCTGGCGGACACACTAAGCCTTCATTTAAACGGTTAGAGGCCAAATATGAATACGATAATCTCATAGTGCAGATTTGTACAATTGTGCATTTCATATGACTAACTGTCCTTACTTGTTGGAAGTACTTTAATTGTTGTACCTGTATGAAGTGGGACTGGTTTGAGCATTTGGTGCTGAAAACATCTGACAATTACTTAACTGTTGCAAATGCATGCTTAAATAAGTGCAGTCAAATGTAAGTGAAGTGATTGTCATTGTGAATGACAATCACAACGAAGTGTGTCCTCTGCTTTTAACCCATCACCCTTGGTGAGCAGTGGACAGCCATGAAAGGGGCCCAGGAAGCAGTGTGTGGGGATGGTGCTTTGCTCAGTGGCACCTCAGTGGCACCTTGGCGGTTCGGAACTCGAAATGGACTCTGATTAGGGTCCATTTCCTTACCCGCTAGGCACCACTGCCCCACTATATAATAGCTGGATTCCTCAATACCATTATTAAAATACATTTATTGCCTATAAATGTAATAAAAAACACTATAAAATACACATGCAATTAATGAAAATTGTCTCATCTATGACAACTTTTTTTTTGTCTGGGCACAAATAAAAAAACTATGCAAATACAAATAACAGTGTCTCTGTACATCCCTATTTGAAGTGGCAGCTGTAGTCCCTAAACCTACAGGAGGCTGGTATAGGTCACAGCCAGCACAGGCATCAGCCGATGGCAATATGATGCCCAGTGTGTGAATGTCACATGCAGACAGGGCAAGGACACACCCAGTAACAGAGAGCTTGACTCATAGTAACATGATGTCAAAGCTATTTACACACTCTTGCCCACATACACCTGTCCCAAAATAGATCCCTCTCCGGCTTCATTGTGGTGGCACTCAAGGGCCATGACCTTGATATTTAGTGCTAATTTGATGCCACCTCAACCCACAAACCCACCCACTTTGCTTAATTATGTTGCCAGCAGGTAATGGCACCAATCAGTTGCTGACAAGTGTCAGAATGGAGAGATGAGTGGGAGTGTCCCATTGCGCTACATGATCCGCATTCTCCTGGTGCAAAATAATACTTTACACATTAAGTATAATACATAAACAGATACAACCAAGTAAGGACTTCTGGCTAGTCCTGCCCTTTTACACTTGCAGAATTTCTGAAACCCCTTTAATGACAGATGGAATGCAAGGAGGCTTTCAAAAGGCCAACTGGTCAATAGTGCATCATGTCTTAGGTGTTGCTTCTTTGAAATGAATTTAACCACCAGTGGTAGAATACGTGATAAATTTGGGGATATAATGGAAAATCAATAGCAAAGGTATAGAAAGAATAACAAACGTAAGTGCCTGAATCTTGGTGCGCAAGCTGTATCATTTCAACAATGAGAGGCTGAGTGTGGCTGGGCTGCCCCTGTGGAGTGCATTTGTTTCAGGCCACATCTACGGAGTTAATTGGCTTTGTGTGTGTGAGTGCGTGTGTGTGTCTGTGAAAGAATTCACCATCGTTTGCCGTCTGCTGCTATATTATTTATAACCCTTAGTTTCTGACAGCCAGGGTTTGATTGATTTATTCCATTTAACCTTGATAAGGGAAGCAATAGAAAAACAAATTATCGTATTGACACAGGCGTGATGCCGCTCGGCATGTGTAGAGGGAGGTGAGGTGGAGGTCACCTGCTTCACAAAACGTCCCCTCCTCCACTGTCCTCTTTTTGTATGCGTTAATGGATGAGGGTGCTGCAGTGTCCTTTCGTACAGTGACTGTTTACACAAAACATCAAAAGATAAAGTGACACTGCTTCTAGATCCAGCTGCATCTTATGCCTCTTATTGCTAATTAACAATCGCACTTTATGCAGTTATGACAACAGTGATTGTATGATCCCCCAATATGAATTAATGGTATTTCATTTCTGTCCTGTTTAAAACTAGTCATGTTACCTCTGTTACCAAAAAATAATCATAAACTGAATAGTCTTCATTGAGCTATCCCACATGGATGTGTACATGTTGTGAATGCACAACGCTGTGGTGTTGGAAACCCTTTTGATCCCATCTGCCTGTACTATTAATCTCCGTCAACAGGCCTGCCCTGACTGTCATCCTTTCTTCGTTTGAAGGATGTAGTTTTTTGTCATTATCTTCCTTGGTGTGTGGCTGTGGTTCTTTTGTGTAGATTTTTTTTAAATGTAACATAATAGCAACATACAGTGGGTATGAAAAGTATTCAGACCTCCTTAAAATTTTCACTCTGTGTTATAATGCAGCCATTTGCTAAAAGTTCATTTTGTTTCCTCATTAACACTAGAACTCCCAGAGAGGGGCCATTTGGCCATGTTCTTTTTAACTAATATACTTAATCACATGTGAACTGTTTCCTTTGTTCTGCAAATGTTGCCGAAATGTTTGGCTGATTGTGGAAGCCATCATGCTCTTGACGTGCCAGATCCCCAATGTTGCCGACCATGCATCAGCCAGCGGCGGAATTCTGATCACCCCCCTCCAGAGAAGGTGAACACCATCAGTTCATAGACAGACACGTCCCAATCTGCTTCCATCTTGCGGCCATGCTCACCTGTACATTTTCTTAAAAGCCTTGGCAGCAGTGTAATCTCTTGGCATCTTTGCGACTTGTTCGTACCCGTAAGTTCTTGAAGATTGTGAATGCGTGTAGTGAAATAACCCTTTTATTCCCAAATTTAGCTTGTCATCAGTTCACAGCCCTGTCCACAGTCAACCATACCACAGCCATGCGTGAAGTACTTTAGCGCTAGATTTACCGAGTCCCGAGGTGTTTGTCAGTAGCTGTATTTTACAACCTGGTGGTGGCAAATTCCTATGTTCTGTACAAGGCATGTACAGGGTGGGAAAACAAAAGAAGATTCGTTCTGAGCCAAGGAACTCCATTGCCGATTTATGCAACAAAAGGCAATGGAGACAGAGAATAAGGCTGCTGCTGTGCCAGGACTTGTATGGACAACTCAGTGCCTTAGTAATCTCATGACTGGACTACTGCAACTCCCTCATAGCTGGTCTACCTCCAAAGACCATCCGACCTGTACACACAGCAGCCCATATTGACAGAAAAAAACAATTGTGTTGACATTTTTGCAGATTTAAAAACTGAAATAGCACATCGTTCAAAGTATTCAGACCCTTTGCTGTGACACTCATATATTTAACTCAGTTACTGTACATTTCTTCTGATCATCCTTGAGATGATCACCTTCATTTGAGTCTAACTGTGTTTAATTATACTGATTGGACTTGATTAGCCACACCCCTGTCTATATAAGACCTTACAGCTCACAATGCATGTCAGAGCAAATGAGAATCCTGAGGTCAAAGGAACAGCCTGAAAAGCTCAAAGACTGAATTGTGGCAAGGCACAGATCTGGCCAAGGTTCCAAAAAAGGTTTCTGCTGCACATAAGGTTCCTAAGAACACAGTGCCCTCCATAGTGCTTAAATGGAAGAAGTATGGGATGACCAGAACCCTTTCTAGAGCTGGCAGTCAAGCCCAACTGAGCTATCAGAGGAGAAGAGCCTTGGTGAGAGAGGAAAAGAAGAACCCAAAGATACCTGTGGCTGAGCTCCATAGATGCAGTCAGGAGATGGGTGAAAGTTGTAGAAAGACTCATGCCTGTATTAGATAAAAAGGATGCCACTACTAAATACTGAGCAAAGATTCGGAATACTTAGGACCATGTGATATTTCAGTTTTTTTTTGCTAATAAATCTGCAAATAAATTTGCAAATCTGCAAATGGCTGGAATGTAATGTTTTTTCAGTTTTCACTGGACAGGCTTAATTTGCCTCCACCCGCCTGGTGCAACAGGGGAGCACTTACCCTCTGTGATGAAGTTAAAGTGCAGTGGGCCAGTGCGGTTACCCAGGCACCCCTTTAGGCCGAGGTGCAGCCATAGCCAATAAATGTCAGCGCCATGTTCCGCATTAGCCTGAAGCGTGAGGAATTTTTCTTGTTGTCGTGGTGGGGTCTAGTGTCTACTCTTCTCCATTCTGTTGTCTCTCTCTCTCTCTCTCTCTCTCTCGCTCTCTCTCAATAAACACATTTCATGTGTTTATTACATATTGCATTTTATCTGTGAATAATAAAGAAGATCTGGCTTTGGTGTAGATTCCTGAAGTTTATTCCTTCACACATTGCCTTGCACAGCACTATATTATGGCTGTGGTGATGCGAATGGGTGGAGCATGTTCATGTGCTCTTCCGCTGAGTATGAAAGAGAGTTGACCATCATGGCAACCTGTATTTATTAGTCACGCAGTGTTGCGCCTGTGGTAGAAGAATTGTGTGTGTGATTGTGTTTGTATGGATGTCTCCGTGGCTTGGGAAGCAGCCCTCATGGGGACTCCAGGTCTTTAGCAATGAGTGTGAATCAGCACGGTTGTGTTGGGTAGGTTTGGGAGTTCTGGAGAACAAGAGTAGGAAGCAGGGAGAAAGTATTCATGCCATAGGCGTTCAGCTCACGGGCACCACATTAGTGAGTTGTTATGTTTAAAAAAATAAAGGAGCAAAATAAATACCCCAAAATGTTTTGGTTGAGTAAAAACGGAAAAAAAGCCTTTGCTTCAGCAATAGCTTGGCTTCAGAGACGCGCCCACCCAGTTAGCCATGGTTGTGTAACACAGCCAACAGCGCTGAACCCAGCACAGCACTAGACCCCCAGTGTGAAGGGCCTGTGTTGTGTGCTGGTCATTGTGCATGTGAGCTCCCAGGTTTCCATGCAGGATTTATAGTGGGGAGTCAATTCAGCATGAAATCCCAGTGGGCTCCAGAGGGATCATTCAGAATCGATGAGCAAAGTTTACCAAGCGATGCGTACCTTCCCGTCCCCCTGTTCGCCAGTCCCACAGAGCAGGGTCTTTAGGATTTATTCTCTCGCTTAATTAAAAAAAGGCTAGGTCATGTTATCGGAAGCATTAGCACAAGGCTAATGCTATTGGACCCTTTATTTAAAAAGAATCAATAGGCTTAGTGTAGTATGTTGAGGAATGTGATGCAGAATTATATTCAGCCCTGTCCTGATGGGTGCTGGTCATGGGCATTGTATGCTGCAATTTATCTGTGTCTTTAGTATATTTTAAATTTATTAGGGTACCATCAGACAAGGTAAGAGTATGTCTTAATTCTTGCTATGTCTTTATTCTTGCTAAGTATCACTTCCCTGATTTATGTAAAAACTAAATTGCAAACCATAAATCTAACTGTAAATATATAAAGCAAGTTGGCTATTTTATTTAAGTACAATGTTAACATGGTGCAGGGAATTATCAAAAATGTATTTAAAAAAAATATTTCAGAAATTTAATTAGAAAATTCATAGCAAATAAATATTTGCTCATACATACATAACAATAATATATATATATGTATTTTAAATAATAAAAAAAAAAAATATATATATATATATATATTTTTTTTTTCAGGATAGATAATCTTTGATCATTTATTTTTCTCACTTTCATGAGACCCGTGTGACCCATGTGATCCTAAAGCTCCTTCTTTATTTATACTGAGATCATTTTGAAATCGTTTGAAAAAGTGCTATATAAAAGTGTGTTTGACGTGTTAAGCATTTCTCCCCCTTTATATGGCATTTTTTAAACTCTGGTAAGTGTCCCTTGATCATTAGGCAGATGACAAAAAGGGGGCTGCCTCTCTGTTAATGCCCGAGGCAAGAGTGCATGCCAGTCCTCTGCTGTTTGAAATCAAACCTTTGATGCCAACTGCATTTAGTAAGGGCATCACAGCACATTAAACCCTCCGACCCTGTGGTACATTATTCGGGGGCCTTCAGTCCCTGACATCTCAAGACTGATATTAGTCAGTGCCAAGGATTTTCTGTTCACTCCAAACATTCTTGAAAGATATTTTCTGTCTCGACTGTTTTTGGCGCAGAAGTCCAGAGTGTCTGCTAATACTTTTCATATTGCTCCCAGTCATGTCCAGTACAGCCAGACACATTTTTGTGCCATACCAACTCCCAGAACCCAGATCCAGGTTATCGACAGTCTTTCATCACTTCGCTCAGAGTCACTGGGAGCTGGCGTGGATTAAAAATATGAAGTGAGTGGGGCGTTCCCCGCGATTCTCTCTCAAGATCCTTAAATTCACGAGTAAAGACCCTCATGATTTATTGATGAAAGGGAGGGAATACTTTATAAGGGTCTGGTTTGGGACATGTCATTCTTTGTTACGATGTCCAGGCGGCCCTCTTTTGTGCTGAAGAGGAGGCCAATTGCAGACAAAATTGCAATCGATTAAAGTGAAGTGAAGTGATTGTCACATGTGATACACAGCAGTACAGCACACAGTGAAATTTGTCCTCTGCATTTAACCCATCACCCTGATTGAGCAAAGGGCAGCCATAACAGGCGCCCGGGGAGCAGTGTGTGGGGAGGGTGCTTTGCTCAGTGGCACCTCAGTGGCACCTTGGCGGATCAGGATTCGAACCGGCAACCTGATTTATTGGCCGCTTCCTTAACCGCTAGGCCACCACTGCCCCACTGCAGATTGGGGACATGGAGTGGTTTGAGAAATGTTGCGATTTCTGATGCGGCCTTCCTTCCACAACTGACTTATGATTCAGCAGTTACATGGAACTCAGAAAACAAGTGTAATGGTGTTTACTGTTTGGTTGTTTTCCCTGTGGCTTCCTTATAAACCATTAGCAATTCCCTCAGACAGATGAGGGGGAGGGCGTCTGAACCGTCTTCTTACTGTATCTAAACAACAAAGCCCATTGCTTTGATAACACTTCATTTGAAGTCTGCATTCATAAGAGCTGGGACACTATAATGAGCCCAACAAAGCTACTTGTGAATGCTCACCTCGGCTGCTGGCATTGCATAATATGTAATGCCTTAATATGTAATGCATGTTTACACTTGCATAAGTACAAATCCAAGTCTACTCTGATCCTCATAAGAAGGCTTTCTTAATGGCTTAACAAGCATACACGTACTGGTGAGTAAAGTTTAAGTCAATTTGCAGCTAGCCAATGCAATGTTACAATTTTACAACTCAAAATACAATTTGAACTCAGTTATACATGGCTGCTTGCCTGTGTGTGTATGTGTGTATACACACACACAGTACCCAGGACCCAGGAGAACAGATTGAAATAAGATGGCTTCTTTCAGTTGGGTCCTGTAACTTATCACAAATAGTGATGACATTACATTTTTTAGAACCACATCAGAGGAAAATAAGGGTGTAGATGTGTCAGCTAATTTCTCAGATGAGTTGATTCTTAGATACGTGAAAACACAATTTATTTTCTCTGGTTCATATCTCCTGATAGTGTAATGATTGTGCCATGATAGCGTCTTTGCAGCTCCCAGTACAAATGGCTAATCTGATATAACACGGCACAAGTGTGTATTGTGGGTGGGCAGGTAACCAAGTCCCTCTTAGATCAAAGGACGCGGGGCAGCGACAGGAAATCAGAGATAGCAGAGTCAGGGAGTGGAGGGAATTTGTAGAAATGCTAAACACTCAAATAATTGCCAAAGTACAGTAACACATACATAAATGCATCCACCTTTCCTGCAGGAACATTACGATAGAAATCCAGCAGATTCCTTAAAAGCTGAAGCTGAACATGTGAGGTATAGTCCACCAGATGGCTTAGTATTAAGTAGTATGAGTAGTGTATTACTATGAGTAGTATTACTATGTTTGCAGTGGAATAACATACTATAAACAAACACATTACTTTAATAGGACACCTTTCCTTTTTTAATATTCATACTGAATAAGTCATACTGAAATAAAGTTAATTAAGGGCTATAGCATATTTTCTATACAAAAAAAAATTCACAGGATTAACTTCATATTCTTTTGACCCAGCCCCAAATGGTGTGTCTTCTGTGATGCCATGGGTGCCCCTGGAGACACCAGGTGGTGCCACTTGACTGAGGGTTAAGTGAGGGTAAGGGTCAAGCAACAGTCCTGTGAACCGAGTGTATGACCCCTGTGACTTCAGGTAGCCATGAGAATGGCATTACGTGTAGGCGAGCTACTTGGAGGAAGAGCAGTAGGCCGACAACAGTGACAAGGAGGCAGACTGGTGGGAGGATGACGACAGCCCACCCCAGTCTTCACACTGTCCAGTCAAGAGTTTCACGCCTGTGCCACGTCTGGCCTCGTTCATGCAGACCCATTGCCCGAGTGCTATGCATCAAGTACACAGTGCGTCTCCAACACGCCGTTTGATATCAGCGAGCCTCCGCCTTCCTGGCACTCACCAGTCCCTGTGCCTTGGCACTGCACCCAACCTTTTTCCTTGGTGAACCCCTTCTTGCCCATCAGGTGACATCCCCATGGTTGACATGGGCCTCAGTGAGAAGGCCCCTGACCCTATTGCATCAGTTCAAAATGGGATGTCTAGTCCACGGTAGCCCCCTCATCCAGCTCGGGAGAGGAAAGGCACCACATTGCTGTCTACTGGAACTAGTTAGAATTTGGTGGTCAAGACCCAGCGTTCTTGTTGGCTGTCTATGTTATGAGGAGGGGGCATTACAGATTGAATTTGATTATATTGAACTGACTATCTTTGCAGCATGTGATAAACCTTTTAGTATTTTCTATTCTGTTAAAAGAAACTACCATTTAGGCAAAATTACACATCAACATGAGTCTGACTGAATTTGAGGAGGCATACCATCACACACTGATAATTCCAGTATAATTTCAATTTGTAAAATATTATTGTGTTTCTACGCCTGCACAGGGGCGGGTGGGATGCTGTGTTATTTATTTGTATGAATATGAGAGCACGGGGGAAGTCTGACATTAAAGTGAGTTGTGTTCCTGAATCATGGCTGCCATCAGCCGAAACAGAGGCTCAGGCACAGCTGGGCTGGGAAGGTGGTGTGATGCTATTATCACGGTTAACCTCATATAATGCCAGTGTCCAGTTAGTCCTAATCCAACAAACCAAACCATACTTCCTGTAAATTGCCCTTGATGTAAATTCTGTAAACTAAGCTAACACACACACACCTATGGTTCTTTTACACAATCGATGCATGCAAGGGATCTTTTTTCCTGATGTTTTTAGGCCACCTTGGGGGGCAGGGAAAACAGGGGTGTGGGCAGATAGGGGTGTGGGGGAGGTATGAAAAGGTTTTAGCTGGGGCCAGCACCTGAGCCGTGAAGCGGAGTGAGCAGTGAGCTCGGGGAAGCAGATCGGGGCGTTGGAAAGGGAAGCAGTAATGCTGATGTGCACACACACACCTGGGGACAACATAAATCACACACCAGCAGGAGGCTGAGGGCTGAGAGATAGAGAGAGAGAGAGAGAGAGAGAGGTTTAGTGTTTGTGTTTAGCAACAAACACAATGAGTGAAGGATACCTTGCAGGAGTGTGAATGTATGCATTTTTTTTATATCTGTTTGTTTAGGAGTGATATTTTTTTGCACTTTACAAGAAAGGTATGATAATTTATTAAAAAGAAATATTGCATGGCCGCATGGTACAAAAATATGATAGTTACTTTTGTAAACAGTTTGCACCCCGTCCCTGTGTTGGTGTGGGTTACCTCACTCCTGTTCAAAGGCATGCATGCTGGGTGTGAATGTGTGAGTGAATGGTGTGGGTCCATAGATGTGAGTGGAATGGTATGGGAAATGTGCCTGCACCCTGTGGTGGGCTGCTGCCCTGCTCTGGGCGAGTAACCACTCTCTGCCCGATGTTTATAACCTCAAATGCATTTTGGGTGCACCAGGCATCTACTCAACCTCGTTTTTCAGTAATATCATCTTAAGGGAAAAGCATATGTGCTAAAACTATGAAAGTTTGTTTTAGAATAGAGGATCAGTCTTTGTAATCAATTTCTGTTACAAACAAAGAGAATTGTAAGGGTTTATAATAGAAATCCCTTATGTGTAGGTGTAAGGACACCGAAGTCTTTCTCTGTCTTTTTATGCCGTATTTGTATCACACGAGTGTGTGTTTGGCTGAGAAAGGCCCTGGTAAAAACCTTCTGTATATGGTCGACTGGCTTAAATGTGTTTACTGCGGCCTGGATAGCCTATTACTCAGCATGCATTTGTTTTGTCAGCACTTGCTGTTTCTGCAAGCATTAAGAAAAGAGAAGAATAATAAAATAAAGATGACTTGAAGCGATGAAGCTGTTTTTATGAACAAGCCTTGTGTGAAACAACTGTTTTTCTCCGTGTGAGGCTCAGAGAAAATGCCCGCGCCCCGGAACTCAAATTGATCATAATTGGGTTCCAAAAGTCCCTACTCAGCGGGTCACTACATCCAGAGTTATTGACTTTGTCCAATAAACACTCACAAATGCCTCTACCTGGGTCTTCATTACTGCACTGTCAATTACATCTCTGCACGTGAGCGCATCATAAAAACCAATGGCGTTGGCGAAGCAGCAGTGACAGCGTCTTCCATCTCAGCTTTTACGAGAAACATTGCAGGATTCTGTGTGTTCTGTGTGGACATGGTCGATTCTACTGGACACAAGACACATCTGGCCCATGGTTGGATCTCCAGCTGTGCACCCTTCTCTGGTTCCTCTTCCTCCAGTACAGAAACTGCTAGGCTTCACCATGTTCCGTGGGCACATGCATCAGAAGAAGCAGGATCCTTTCCGTGCTCTTCCAGATGGATGAATGTCCGTGACCGGGATCTTACAATAAATCCAGTAATTGGCCAGTAGTGATAAAGAGAAGAAAAATGAAATAAATAAAACATGGGATCTGAGAGACTCGAATCTTTCCAGCTGTCTTTGTGTGAATCATTATGAGGGCAAAGTAATTAAAAATGAAAAAGGACACCTTCCCCCCACCCCTTCTTCAAACGCTTTCTTTAAAATGGAGAATTTATAGTTCATCAGTCATGCTAATGAGGACAATTACAGCGTGTTTCCGTTTCCCCACCCTGTATATCTGCAGCTCTCTCCACTCCCCCCTTTAAACTTTAGCATGATCATCTGCTCTAGGCTCCCAGGATGTGGAAACAGGAAATAAATTGCAGAAGAGCAATCCTTGAGGCTCAATGTCATTGGTTCTCTTCTGCGGCAGGTAAACCCTGGCCATTCGCTATTAATCCGTCTCGCTTTTGCTACCTCAGGAGGTACGGAGAAGCAAGGAGACTGGATTCCCTTCCCTCACCAACACACACACACACATACACGGAAAAAAGCCAGTTTACTTGTCTAAGGTCAGGTGTACAGCACTGTAGAGGTCAAAGGGCACAAAGCAGCCTGCCGTTACAGATAAGAGACTCTGGAGAGAGGGAGTGGGAGGGTAAAAAAAAAGAAAAACACTGCAGCTTGCGTTCCCACTGATAACTGCCCCTGTTACCACAGGCCAGTTGCCGTGATGAATGCTCCGCTCGGCAGAAATCCACACTTCCTGTTATCGCCGTGAACTTAAGGGCCAAGTACAGATCAACCTCATGCTGACACCAACGCAGACCTATAGGGGCTGGAGAGAAAACAGCATTTTGCAATATGGCTTACGGATGGATGTGTAGTCTTCTCCCCGAGAGAACAAGGAGGGTGGGAGGGGGAGAAGTGTTTCATCCAAAGTTTGGGCACTGTGAAAGTGCTGAAATGGACATTATTGATTGTGAGCAGGACAATCAGCATGAATTAATCTCCTCAAGGTCTATGGGAAAGGGGGATTAGTTCAATTATCTAGACCCTCTCTAGCTGTCCGCAATTGTTTTTTTTTTTTTTTCTTTCTCCCCGATGACAAAGACTGTCAAAGACAAACACACACAACTATAGTTGCCAGCTAATGAGGGAGAAACATTTGATGAAGTGAAGATTTTCATGACAGGGTCATCCACACTCTTTCTCCCCACTGTATTTATTCTCTTCTGCTGCTGGAGAGAAAGGTCTCTGAGGCCCAGCCAGTTCGGAACAGCCCTTTGCTGTAAATTTGAAACCTGCAGTTAACCGGGAGACATAGAAAGACAAAAAATGTCCATGCCGCGTCATTACAGGACATGTGTAAGTGGACAATTAGGAATGTTTGGCCCTTTGTCTCAAATCAGAAGCAATGAAAACCCCCAAATTATCATCAGTGCAGCAGTTTTGTTTGGGTTGCTGTAAAGCTTTGAAATAAGATGGCCCAGGCCTGTCTGTGGTGATTTGGCCTTTTCCTTCTCTTGGGGGTCTTTGTTCTCTGCTAATTAATTTGCAATTTTTACTCTCAATAAAGTGCTTACAAAAAGATAATTGTGACTTTATTAACAGTTTCTTGAACAGCAGATGGTGTTCCACAGGCCTGCCATGTTGAATTAGTGATGACGCCTTTTTTTTATGCACTCTCTTCTGTGGAAACCCATAAAAATCCTTATTAGGCTTCTAATTAATCGCACCTTTCCGAGTATTAGAATCCACTACTTTACCTGTAACAAGCGGCATAACAAATATGACATATATGTACATCATCTATTATATACATACACACACACACACACACACAATTACATGTTCAGTAAGCCATTATAAGTAATACGTTAAAACATGAATCTGGACTTAAATGTATTATACCCAGGAAGATGCATTTATAACCATGTACATCAATAACATAAATTCAACACATTCAAACTGCACTGTCATCTTACATTGTTAGTGTGGGTGGTTTAGAATTTCATGAAAATTCCATGTAGAGAATAGATATCAAATAACACATTTCTCATTGAGAACAATCTTATCAGATTGAGAACTTTATTATCAGATAGTTTGGGCAGTTTGCATACATTTTTGAAACAGTCAGGTATCTGCTAAATCTATGATACATTAGAAATTAAATGAAATGAATATTTAGTGGCACAAAATTGCTTTGTTGGAATGCACATCTATTCATATTTAATGCACAGATACACAGAGCACAAATCACAGATAACAGGTCGACAATATGGATCTGTCACGATGGCTGGACATGGCGAGGAAAGAGGATGCATACGCACAACATCACAGGACAGGGGTTTAATACATAATACAAAGGACAGGGGAAACATCACCACACAATGACCAGACCGCGAATAGACACAAACAGGATAGTTTTATACATGTAGACACACGTGATAACAATCAGGAAACATAATCACACAAGACTAACATGAAACTCCGGTCTGAACTCCAGACCTGGAGTAACCCCTGCTGGACCGGATCATGACAGGATCTCTTACATGTCTATTACATCAACAAACTTGTTCAAATGGAAAAAAACGTTGTAGAAGTTATTTTGCTGTGTTGTAATTAGGGTACACAGCTTCCTTTTTCAAGTGCCTTAATGAATCATCAGATTAAAGCATTATTTGTAAAAATCTACTGTTTGCGCTTTCCAAATAGTTTATTCTGATTTACCTCCTGCTACAGGGATCTAAAACCTGTTTAATCACTGATCACAAGGAAAAGGGTTATGCACCTCCTGCCTTAAACAGGCAGTTTTTTTTTGTAATCCTACTTATTAATGTATTTTTTTTTCTAATTTTAACAGTAATTAAATATCTGTTAAAGATGCAAAAGCACTTTTGGCCTTGCACAAGTCGAATGTTTGTCAGACGCACAAATCCTTGCTGTTTAGATTGCGGGTAAACTCCATTGGCTTAATCCTCCAATGTTTTATTAAAAACAAATTATGTCCTACTGTGCCTGCGGTAATCTGGTGCATGAAGTACCGGTAACAGAGAGAAAGAGAAGCATGAGGATTTTAATTAAGAGCACAAACAGGGAGACCCACAAAGTGTGCGGATTAGACTGTTTGCTTGAAAACCTTTTTTTTTTTTTAAATCTCATCTTGGATTGGTTCCAGTGCCACTATGGTGACTTGACAAGCTTTTGATGGCTGAAACAGTCCTGATCCCCGCCTCTGAAGCTTCATGCCCTCAGTTAAGCAAAACTGGAAACAAATGTCGCCCGGAATCTTCTGGGACCAAGTAGAATGACTCATTTTTGGCAGGACCAGCTCCATGTGTGCTGCTGAGACACTATCAGTTTGGAGAAGGTTTCTCCCAGAGTGATGTTGTGGATCTGGTGGATTAAATAACTCAATCGGTCCGGATTAACTTCATCTGACAATTCTCCACTGTCAACATTACGGCCTTTTGTGTCTTTGATCCTGCAACGCTATGTCACTGTTGTTTTCTTGAAAACGTTGATGGTATTTTTAAACTGTATTGAGTTCATCGACAGGCAGATGAGTATAGGCTGACATTTTTAATTTTCTGAGAAGTTTCCATTTAATTGGCATCATCCGATCCTACAGGGTCCTCTGTGTTAGTTTCAAATTATCCTATAATGCTTTTTTGCCCCTCAGAGAAGATTGCTAACTTAACTCGTATGGTTCCATTATCAGCTTACAACCAGTGTTCTCTGGGTACTTATAAAACCGAAGAGCATTGGCCATTGTGGAGTTCTGTAACTGTCTTGCCCAACCAGAATAACAAGAGAAGCCATAATTACGGAGTTTATGGCAGTGCTACAGAGAACTCTCACAAAACTTTCCCATTAATGGAAAACATGCTAATAATTTGTTCCACTGATTCTGGGTGATATGACTTATTCATGGTGTGGAATGGATGTGGAAATGTGGAAATGTGGAAATGGATGCTGTGGCTTGTTTGTCCGTTCTGAGCGCGCTGCTCTTTTCCTTACAGCCTGAATCAACACTGGGTGCCAAGCAGCAAGGCATCCGGGGGCACCTCGTCACTTTGAAGGGGAGAGAGATTTATTTATTTCAAACAAAAGGAATTGATGCCGTCGTGAGTGACATTTACGTCTGTGCTGCCTGCTGGGCGCCGATGTGTTTACAGAAAGCAGACGAGGGCCCGTGCCCACCGACCTGCTTATTCAAACACTGGCTGTTGATGCACGGCTTAATTTACCCCGTCTCCAAAGTGGATGTCAGATGGCAGTGGGATTTAGCTGTCCATTCTTTCTCATATTCCCATTTTGTACCATTGTCAACCTATTAAACGTCACTGTCTCATAGTTTTAGCTGAGAATTGGTCATTATCTTCTGCAGCCGGATCCAATTGTGTAGGATTAATCTCCAATTAGATGTCATTATGTATCTTCAGTAGAGGTACTAGAGTTTGAATTTTTGTCTAGTGCAGGATAATAAACGTGACCTCTGGAAAAGGGCGTACAAATCCCTTTTCTCCTCTGACATCACTCACAGATCATAAGGTGTTAAATAAAAAGCCGGCGCACATGTTAATTCCATACAGTAACGGCGGACATCGACGGGCATAACGTTTCACACCCCGAAATGACGCCTCACTTGACTTTGTAACAGTGACAGTGGGAATCATGCATTATTGATGAGGTAACCCTGACAACGCGCTATTTTGCGTTACTGTACAGACGCTTGAGGTGCCACTCCATAACAAAGGGCTGCCCCCCATCCACTTGCCTCAAAGAGACATGCAAAACATGCAAACATACGTCTAAACACACCCTCGCCTGTACCCTGCCTCCATCTTGGCGCCCCGCTCTCCCCTGGCCTTTCTGTTTGTGAGGGAAGATAAATACCCTCATAATTGAAAAAGCCTGCTCCTGATGCATTTTCAACAGTCCACTGCTTCAATTACATGTATTT
This sequence comes from Denticeps clupeoides, assembly GCF_900700375.1. Taxonomy (NCBI): domain Eukaryota; kingdom Metazoa; phylum Chordata; class Actinopteri; order Clupeiformes; family Denticipitidae; genus Denticeps; species Denticeps clupeoides. The sequence continues at coordinate 23,330,283 of NC_041707.1, forward strand.
ACTTACAAGTCAGAATTTATTTTCTGCCTGGCGTGGTCCGATTTGTTTTTCGACGGTAAATGAAAAGGTCTCCGGCTCTGTTGTGGCTATAATTTTAATGCGGTGCTGCCTGTGTCAATTCCCTCAACTTTTTACATGCAAATTGTTTAATAAATCAAGGGATGGGAGGAAATGCCTTCGTATCTGGGCCTTTAAAGAGGCTCGTTTACACGCGCAAGGAACCTGCGCTAGACTCTGCAGCATCCTACACTAGCGAGGAGGCAATGGTTTCATGGTGTCACCAGAGATTCAGCTCTACCAGAATGTGTGGTGGAACAGCCTGGTGAACTTGATTGGTCCCAGTGTGGTATAAAAGTTTGAATTATAAAGCTGTAAACAAGCAACCAAACCAACTAAGCAACACACTTTGATCGGGTCTCCAGAAGACAGACAAGGTCCGTAAAAAAAAAATCCATCAGAATTTCAGGACACTATTAATATATTTCTATAAGAAGGATTGTGATGATGAAATGTTTTTATCTGAATTTGGTTAATTTAATTGATCAGAAATAATTATTTTGAGTCTTAAACATTTTTTTTTAACAGATCTTTGCTGTTGACACATCATGACAGCATTGTAGGTGGCCACCTTGTAAAACTGAGAACACCAAGTGACTGCAAAGCAAGGGTGGCTGCTTAAAACAGACTGATAACAGACTGTAAAAAGATTTTTTAAAGAGCATTCTTATGGTTGGATGTATCTCTATGGGGGTGATGGGATAAAAACAGGTAGATGGTACCTTGTGGACGACTGCATATGTGTATGTAGAGTCATATTTGCTGCTGTAATTCACTCAGTATTAATAACTGCTTTATCCACAATAGGATTGCAGACAAGGAATCCATAAAGTTGCATGGTGTCTTGAGTAGCCCTTTCACACCAAGGCTGGTTCTTAAAGGTCCCCTATTATGAAAATCACAGTGGTATTATTTAACACTAACACTAGTTCTACTAGTGTCAGGCTGGTTTGACATGGCGAGGCAGCAGATTTGGAACAATGGTTGGGCATGGCGAGGAAGAAGGACTCAAATGCACAATGTCACCAAACAGTGCTTTAATACATTGTGAACAGGTTTGGACGAACACAGGACGAACCAGAAACACCAGATCATGACAGCTAGCTTGTCTGTGGTCCTGCAGTAGCTAGTAATGGTGATAGGTGTAAAGTGTGCTTTGACCATTCTGCTTCACTGTTCAGAGAGTGGCAGCTTAGACTGTCGGTTTTCTGGAATGTCTCCCCTTGTGTCGTCATAAGGGGAAGGGTTACCTCCCCTTTCTCATGCTTTGTCCTCATTTCTGTCTCATTTCTTCAGTATTAGGGGACCACTAAGACCTATATAAAAGCAAAAAAAAATCATATTAGTGGACCTTCAAGTGTCAGCACCTTTGTTGCATACACACTAAAAACCAACACTGTGCTATTTCTTCTGGCCCCAGATCTTTACTGTTGCCACATCTAGAAAGTGCAATGTCAGGATGCAGGGCTTTCTTCTTTTGGCCGTGTACCGTGCTGGAAGAACAAATCACTAAAATGACACAGTGGTCAACTGGACACTATTTAAAGTCAGTTAGGTGCAGTATACACATGCTTGAAATGAGGAGTGTCCGTCAAAGTATAATCTAAACCAGCATGAACAGCTCACAGTCTAAATATTTGAACAACAGGCACCAACAAAATGTGAATCAAATCAGTCAGAGGCAGAAGAAAAGTGTTGTGACACATGATTTCTAGAAGCTGTCTTGCACACTAATCAATACTCAGCTTGAGGACGTTGTTTAAGACGCACCACTACTGGTTTGCTGGCGCTGGAATGTGTCAGAGTGTCAATACTGGTCCCTGATGAAGGAAGATGCATATTTTTACATTTCTCCATTGTGTGAACACTCTTCCGAATTGAGAGCCTGGTTCCGCCACTTACTGAATCCCACTGATGGTTTGATTGCTACTTTTAGAACCCTCATCCTTTCACTCGCCCCCTCTGTCTCTCTCTCTCCCCTGAACATTGAGCAACGCTGTACCGGGGGGTTAACATTGATTGCGGATTGATTCGTTCAGGCCACTTTGTTTAATTGCAGGCCTTGATTTTGTCAGGCAAGTGAAAGGAGACAAAAAAAAAGAAACTAGAGAGAATGGGAAAAACAGAAAGCTGGTAAATGAGGAACATTAAATATTGAAGTAGTGGACAGGGGGTGGTGGAAATAACAATGCAGGTAAACAGCTCTGTAGAGTGCTGTCTGAGTGTGTTTATGTGTGTGTGGGCAACGCTTGAACGTTCATGCTCTACCCTATGATCTGGTAAGATGGTTTTCTGCTCACATCTTAATCCTCATCCAAGGGGGGGGGCAGTGGTGGCCTAGTGGTTAAGGAAGTGGCCCTGTAATCAGAAGGTTGCCGGTTCCAATCCCGATTCGCCAAGGTGCCACTGAGGTGCCACTGAGCAAAGCACCGTCCCCACACACTGCTCCCCGGGCGCCTGTCATGGCTGCCCACTGCTCACTCAGGGTGATGGGTTAAATGCAGAGGACAAATTTCACTGTGTGCACCGTGTGCTGTGCTGCTGTGTATCACATGTGACAATCACTTCACATTAAAAGTTCTTTGGTGTTTCAAAAACAGGGCTAAATCAAGAACATCTGACTCATCTGACCAGGTAGGGGGTAAAGATGGAGTATCTGCAAATTCTTCACAGAGAGTGCTATAGGTAGGACTCAAATCAAGGTCCTGGTTCCAAATCAGAATACAGTTCCATCCAAAATGCCTCCCATCTCTCATAAGACATTTTTCCCGGAAAAGACACAAAGGTGAGTGTCTTTATTATAGTAAAAAAACTTTTAGTAGTTTATAATAATTTCTAGAGCATTTGTGTCAATTTAAATACAGGTTTTGATGAATGTAAGCAACACTGTAACTAACATACATTTACTTATTAAATTCCTCTGGTTGTGGGATGTTTAGAATGTTTGGGCTCCTTCCCAAGGTCACTTTTCAGTAATCCCTCACTTCTTGCTCTCTTTTTCTGCTAAGATTCTTCCCTTTGCCCTTGTCAAAAAGTGCAGTCTGCAGCAAAGCGATATTTCCTATATAGCATGGGTCAGCATGCAGAATTGTGGCACATGGGAAGACAGGGACATGGCATGGACGTGTGCATGGTGTGGGTGGGGGGCAGAGAGTGGCCATTCACCAGAGATGTATGGCAGTATAGTTTCCTTGTTTAAAGTTTGTGCACTGTACATAAATAATTTAGTTTCTATTATTGATTGATTGTTGAAACTCTTTATTGGTTTGTTGCAAAAAAATATTTTTGATGTTTTTGAAAAAAATCAAACTCTTAAGATTTAAGACAAGAGTTTTATGCTTACTGCTTTCATTGCATACTGCTTTAATTGTTTAGGAGTAAAATGGCTTTAACAAAATTATTATTGATCCAATCAACACACTAGCAATTCATCCTATTGGATCAACCCAGTTTGAAGCTATTTTTGATGTTATAGTTGGGCAGATTTTCTAAAAGTCTACAGTAAAATAGTCTACAGTAAAAACTGATAAATCATTTAACTGTAATGGCAAAGATGTGTAAATAATAAGTACAAATAATATGGTTAGTACAAAAACCAGAGAAGTAAGACTTATCACTTTTTACATTAAAGCAAAATGATTCTGCGTAATGAAAGTAGATTGCAGACTGCATGCAATTTTTGAGGTGTCTTGTACTGTTCTGGATCTTAAAATACCTCGACTTTTATATTCTGTTGGGCCTTAAAAATGCTACTAACCAATAAAGTACAGATTCTTGCACATATAAGCTTTGGCCAACACTCCCCCCCCCACCTTTATTTGACAGTTGACAAATAGCACAGGGGTAGCGAACTTGATGTGTTCAGGCTTGTGGGTGTATCCACTGCCCTGCTTCCCTTTGCTGGGTTATTTCCATATGCAGTACGGGGCTGAAGCGGTTTCAGGACTGAAGTGGCGGAGACAAGCAGTCAAAGACAGGGCCGTGGATCATCTGTTACTCTCCCACACACCTACACACACACACACACACACACACACACACACACACACACACACACACAAGGAATGCATGCAAACACACAATCATTCGTACTTTATTTTAATGTTGCCTCTATCAGGTTAAAAAATGGCCAATGTGACTTAATCGCCTTCTGAACTAAAAAAATACTTTTGCAATGTTGTCAAATTTCAGAACATGAGTCTGCCTAGTAGAGACAAGAGTTAATGTCACATGGTGGATCCACTGCCAAGGCTGTCAGTCACTCAATTCTCAAGTGTAATCATGGTTACTTATGACATAATATGGAGTGATTTCAAAAGAATTTCAAAAGAAGAGATTGGAAGAAGAAGAAAGCCATGGAAATGGGAATATAGTCAACCAACAGGAATGCTAGAGTTTCACTACTTGTGTCCATGTTTTGTATTTAGTGGCTCATACACACACAATACACACTCATGAAGAGACAGACAGAGTGGATGGCACACTCTTCTACTGAAACACTCACACACACATACACTGTCCAGGGGGGAACTGGTCCAGTTGGTGGGTGGCACTGGCATGGAAGCGCCTCACTTGCTGCCAGGTTGGAGGCCAAGCTCTCCCATCTGACAGGAGTGACTCCCAGCAGATGGGCATCTGAAGAGCAGGAGTAAATCCTGTGTGTCTGCTGCCCCCGTGAACACAGAGAAGCTTAAGAAATCAATTTCAGTCACATTAATCCCCCCTCTCACGGCTTTTGTTATTCAGCCCTTATCACAGACCTGCTTTTGTTTAATGTAGAAAAACCAGGACAAAAATGCAGGCATTCATTTTAATTATTATTATACTTTTTATTCTGCCTCAGTTTCATGGTTAGTTTTCTAGCCAAAAATGGACTGATTCCTTCAGGGATGCAGTAAACAGCATTTACAAGACAAGGCCTGTCATTCGGGCAACTTACATATTTTTCCTCCATAATGGGTCATCTGCAGCCTTTTTGGGTTTAGTCACTTTTCTGTACTTGACTCCTTGACTCCCTTACCTGATGTGAGCTTGGAACTTCTGAGCTTTATTAATAACTGAAGGGCTTGTTATGATGCCGGAGTCCCCTAAGACTTCATTCCTTGCGTCCAGCATCAGCCAGCAGATCTGTTTCATTAGTAAAGTCATGTTCACAGGCGGCTGCACACATGAATATTCATGAGAAACTAAAAATTCCGTCGTGAGCATAGGTGCTGCGCCAGGTGCTTTTTTATGAAAGATGTAGTGCCAACTTAAAAAAGAAAGTTTGAAGCACAGTTCACTGGAACCAAATCACAGTTCGAAATCCTGAAAGAGGAAGAAAGTAATCACAGGCTGAAAATAGAGATTCATGTTCGACTTCTGATACTGTACAACCTGGAATCCTGGCACTCTTAATATTGATGCAAAGTATTGACCTGCCCCACTTTGCTAGTGAGTATTTCTGCCTATACGATGACACTGAATGATGTATTGTATAATATAAACTGTCACAGTTAAACAAAGTTGCAGGGGTAAAAGCCAACTTCCATTCACACTGGGACTAAATCTCTCCAACATCAAACCTAGAGGCCAGAGAGGAGTTGGTGAGAGAGAGAGATGTTCTCTGCACCACCATGTGTGTATCCTGGAGCTGAAGGACCCTTCTGGCATAGACCCACAACAGGAGACAGGGGTCAATGTGGTAGAAATGGAAGGAGAAGGGGTTCAGCGGGTGGTCCCCAAAGCCCTGCAGTCCAGTATGGCTGCTTTTAATTGGCCGCACAGAGCTGAGAGTCTGAGAAGGGGAGGTGGTGAGTGTCAGCATGGCTCCATTTCTTAATTTTTTTTTTAAAGAAAGCTTGTGAAAGAAGCGAATTGACTTGATCAAAGGAGGTTGAAAAGTGATGGTGTTATCAGGGAGTGGGTTGGATGCAATCTTCCTCTGAAAAGGAGTGGATTTTATTGCAAAAGCTTTTCTGCCAAATCATTAAGTGACAAAAAAAAAAGAAAGAAAGAACAGAATGCATGGAAGTCTAAAACTTGAAGTGACAACCTGATTCCATCACAGGGGTGTGTTAAGGTGCCACACCTTATCCACTTGAACTGGGATCTTGCCAACCCTGGCTCGAGAGTTGTGGAAAACAATGCATGTCAAGCAGGTGCGTGATTCTCGCTGGCTTGCATAGTTGTTCTTTTAAAAGACATTTCCTCTCCCTGCTGCTGCCAGTGTCTACGTTTGGCTGCGTGTATATTTACAGAAAGTGTGACTGTGTTTGTGTGTGTGTGTGTGCGTAGAGGGCTCGACTGTTCTGTAACTATTACATTACTATCGACACCCCCAACTGGATTAGTTGGCATATGAGATAGCTGCCTCCCAGTTCAAGGCATCTGTAAATGGCCTTACACGGCCTTAATCCTGGTTTTTAATACTGAGGTCCATTTTCTGCACCTCCCAACCTCTGTGTGTTTTCTGCTTTCCTCGTCTTCTCCCTCGCTCCCCCTCGCTTGCTCACTCCTGTCCTCGTAGAGTAAGACAGCAACTGATGCCATGCACTACCCCCAGGGCTGTTTATAGTAGGGGATTAGTGTGCTGCTGTGCAGGTTTTCCTTGAAATTTTTTATTTCTATTTCTCCCTGTTCAGTTCTTCTTTCTCCCATTGCAGCCTGTTCACATGGTAGTGCTGAAACTCGGGATCGCATTTTCACGGCACATCAGTGTTTGACTGGCGGCACACAGCAGTGCAGACAGAGAGCAGACGCAGCTGCCCCCGCAGGACGGCCCACAGTGTCTGATGTTGATTTAGCTGCTGCTGCTGCGTATTCCCGCGTGTTGCCCAATCCAGTTACAACTGTGTGGGTTTAATTTGGAAGGCAATCTGAGGGGAAAAGGGAAATAATGAGGAGCAAAAAATATATATTTATTGTGTGTGAAACAGAGACTCGAGTCAGAGACTTCTCATCTGCCACTGATGTGTCACTTACGTGTGGGTTAAAAATATCAGGATAGTCAATATGCTGTGTGGATTGACTATAGATTTCCACTGCAAGATGCGACCTCCGTGCAATCAAAGAGAGAACTTTAAAAAATAATCATTTTCCTGCGTGTTGTCTCCCCAGAGGGCATGGCTCCGATCCCGTCTCAATATAAATTTGCCAGTCCAATGCCTGTGAGGTCAGAACACTGTTGTAACCTGTGAGCTTTGCCAATAGAGCAGAACACATTGTCATGCTGTGTTTGGCTGCCCCCTTGACCTCTGTGCAGCCCCCTTAGGTCACCTCTGTAGAGAAGGGCCACTCTGCAGCGTTGCTGACATGAACGGTTTACGTGGGGGGCGCTATCCTAAGCTCAAAGTCTTTTTCCTTTTGAAGGGCTCTAAATCGGTACGAATTTGAGTCCTAAAACAGCCTATATCAGATACCCAGTCATCCTTTGTATAGCTGCTACTGGACAAGCAAGGGTCCCAATCATTACACACACACACACACTCACACACACACACACACACACACACACACACACACACACACACACACACACACACACATTCACAGAGTTGCACAGATTGCAAAAATATCAGTATAAAGATTCAAGCTCAAACTGAGATTGTAGTATATTTACAAGTAAAGTAATATCTTGTAAAGTACCTTAATACATTTTATTACCCAACAGATGTTTTTGACCTCAGGGCTATAAAACACAGACAGGACTACCACTAAAGGAAAACCAGGTCATGCCACATAGGTCATAAGTTCAGACCTTGCTTACTTGTTTACTTCCTCTGTGTCCCTGAGAAACACAATTAACGCCATATTTCACCAATGGGACTGACCCTGCAATAATCAAAGTTGATCTGGTGCATCAGATGAATAAAAACTTGAAAACCATCACAGTGTTTGATTAAGCTTGAACCTAGCCTCAAATGTTGTCTGCCTATTGGTTAATTTGAAATTTGGGGTATTTTTTGTCACAACCATGTTGTTCTTGCTCTGCTATTCAGTTTTTGCATTCCTGCAAAAGTTCACCTCAATTGGTTCTAACGCAAACTTTCTGTGGATCCCTGCGGTTTAACACATTTGCCTGGATGATCCACAGTGGGAGAGATGTCTTACCCCCCACATTCTTTCCGCAGCCATCCCACACTGGAGAGGCTGGAGCTGGCAAAGATCCCTAAGGGAGTCTCTACCTCCTCAAATGCTATCTCCACCATGGAAGAGATGAAGCAAGGTCAGGGCAAAGCACAGTATGACTCCCTTCTCTGCGGCCTAAGCTGTCAGTCAGAAAGCATAAATGCTGTACCTCTGAGGTCCTAAGATTAGTGAAGCCTGAGCCCCAATGATCATTCCCGTCCGCGGGGAGCTGGAACAACACGTTTGAGCCTGTGTGTTTGAAGCCTCCATGTGGTTTTGTCATATAGACATTTTAGCTGGTCCCCCTTGTTCTGGCTTCATAGGGTGCTATGAGCCGTAGGCGATGATAGCCATGCACTAGCAAATTGGATATCTTTATACTTGCTGTAGATGTGTGTGTGTGTCTGTATGGGGCGCAGCCTCCCTCACAGGCCAACGAAGAGGTGGCATTTGAGTGCTTCTGATTTCCATGTAAGTTATAGGTGCTTATAACAAATATTGCTTACCCACAGCATTTTCAACTCATTAGAAGGATATGCAGAGACCATTTACAGCTCAAGGAAAACACAGCATGCTTTTCAAAGTGGTAACAAATACCGCAAGGAATCCAAATTATTACAAGATGAAATCTCATGCATCTCCCCCTTCTCAGGCTTCAAATTATGAGTTAATTTGCTGCCTTTGTCAGTCTCCAAGGGCCCCTGAATGCATCATGTCAGCTGTAATTGCTGCAGACGTATGCTATCCCAGGTGGCTCCTATATAAGAGCACCTCTGCAGTCCTCCCAGAACGCATGAAAAACTGACATGTCCCATCAGAACATGTGACCGACTCATCACATTGGCCATTGTAGAAGGCCGTTCTTCGATGTGCACTCGACAGGCTGTGCAATGTTGTTCTCCCACGTTAGTCGGGAGACCACGAGTCACCTTACACTGTCTGTTCTGCGGAGATTAAAGAAAAAAAACCCGAAAAATCACAAAAAGAGCCCTGTACCCTGCAAAAATGGCACACGCCGTTCTGTGGGCTGGAGCCAATGAGTGCCCTGAGGAGTCCTTCGGAACGGAACAAAACAGAGTCAACGAGAGGTACACGTCAGTCGACGGGGACCCCCTAGCCAACAAGAGACCTTTCTGCGCTTATTCATTAAACATGAAGGTAATTGAATGGGTGCCCTTAGTGAGTCGGTGTAAGGTCATAGCAGCCTGCTTCCATATCACCATAAAAAAGACGCATCTCATGGTACTCAGATTGAGCCACAATATCCTTCTGAGTGGCTCCATTAAAGGCTCTCACTTTTAATATCATGTGTTTCCTCAGATGCTAGAGGGAAAAACAGTGGGCCTGTGTGATGCTGTCAGCTTTGTCCCTCTTACAGAAACTCTCAATTTCTACCCCACACAGAAGGAGTGGGGCTGTACCAGTGACCCTTGTCCCAACCTGACAGATTCTCTGGAAGACATATTTATGTTAGGTTACTCTTGGCACAACCTCTAGATTTATTAGTGAGTCTTGTGGTCGACAGCTCTGCTTTCCTGGATGTAGGACTGAATTTCAGCTGGTTGGGAGGGAGGGGAGTGACCTTAGGAATGGGGACAACGTGGAAAGGGCTACGGCACGAAGTAACAAGGCTTTGGTCGTGTGTCGTGCTGCCCAGAGAAATAAAACCATCAGGAACGGGGCTATAAAACATCTGCGGATGGATGCCGAGCGGTAGAGAGGAAAGGGGCGTGGAGATAGCGGCTGGCAGGGAAGTGTTGGGGGCAAGTATGTTGGGGGACGGCTACAAAACGTGATTTATGGCCGCTGTGGAGGTCAGTAACAAGTCAGCTGTTAGTACTTTGACCAGGTGGCGAGGGACAAAGAGGGCATTACCCCACTAGAAAAGGCCTAGAATTTAGAGGTTTGTGTATGTGTATGTGTGTGTGTGTGTGTGTGTGTGTGAGAGAGAGAGCGAGAGCGAGAGAGAGAGAGAGAGAGATTTTGTGTCTAATTTAACAATCTCCCACAAGGACACTTGG